>NW_024609846.1:216443313-217043313 GCF_016920785.2 Ixodes scapularis | reverse complement strand
ATGTTTACTGAACACATTTACACGTTTTTCACTTAGAGGGATTGCCACATCACCTCATACGAGGCACGTGATAAAGAAATAATGAGTCACACTAAACACAACTCATTTCATGAAGAAGTAATACAAGAGCTCCTTGCAAGCCACATCATAACCCCGTGGGCACTTGGAAAGTGTTACGGCACCCCCCTTTCTCGAACTCTAAGTGAGCAAGCAGTGGCCCCAAGCATCGCACTGCACGGCTGAACCATTGTGAACATCATGGTCTGCCACAAACGAAGCATGTAAAGCTTTCCTGTTTGGAGATCAAGTGACATGTTTTGTTTGTCTCAGAGGATTGCAGGCAACACACTTCGCTTATCACTTGTCTCCTACGCGCATATGTTTACTAATTGGAAGCAGGGTAGAGGGGGGCGGTTTAGCCCTTGACTAAACCACAGCAGTATTTCATTATGACATCAATTAGAATGTGTTAAATTGAACGTTTATTGAACCTTGAGAAATGGAAAATACAATGTATGCCATTCCATGAAATAAAGAATGCTATTTGCAAACATGTAATGAAAAATATTACAGAATGAACTTGCACTCTAGGGCAAAAAAGCAAACGTTTCATAGAAGACGCTATCCTCTTGCTCACGTACAAAGAAAATTATAAAGTCCTGGAAGACGACTATGGATAAGGAACTCGTACAGCTAAATTCTAAGCACCTCGTCTACAGGAGGTAAGCATTAGTTATCACAGAAAGTGCCCAACATTTATATAAATAAAAAGAAAACATGCCTCCATAAAACCTTCTATCATTCGTTCTGGAAGCAAAATAAAAATTAACCTGATAATACTGGCGAGAAAAGTGGATTATACACTTTTAAAACGGCTCACAAAATATCTCTTCAACCACATACCTTTCTGCAAACTTTGTTCAAAAATTTAATTACGACTGTCCTTGGATTGGTGTCGCTCAAGCCAAGGAAAATCCTCTCCAGAGCAACCAGTGTGTCGGAGGCCTTGCATTCGTACTGGATGCTGAAAAGCCAATATGCTGCCAACAACATGCACAGCCCCTCTTCTGCATTAAAAACGGAGAACAAGCGCTCACGATCCTCAACAAGGTGAAGAAAGTCTGCATCGTCCAGCTCTTGCTTGTTGTAGAAGACATGGTGCCGGTGGGGTGTTCTCGTCCTGCGTTAGGTAAAAGGATAAAGCAAAACATATTTTAATGTAGAAGGCCAAAACATGCTTGCTCTTGTCAACTGCTATTATTCACTGCAGTTAAGGCCATGATCATCACCCTCCACACAGGCATACAGTGCTTATGTTGGAACAAGTAACCGGCGTCTGCAGCAATGTAAAACGAATGAAGAATTACAATCGGGGCAACATCACAACATGCAAGCATTGCGATGTAATCTTAGGGGCACTTGTGAGTATCTCTATTTCTGTACCGAAATGCATTTCCGAAATCTATATGTGTTTCAGTAGTGAAATACTTTTGCGATGTATTATGATACGCTGCTAGACTTATGTATCTTGTTACATTTATTGTTAGAAATAAGCTGACAGGTTTGGAGATAAAAAAAAACTACTGAAAAATCCGACGCATCACTGGTTTATTTTGGCAATGAGTGATTTTTTGCTTTGCTCTCACTTTTAACTTCTACAGCGGCCGGTTTTCTTTCTGCTGACAGCAGTCTTCCTGTGTACATTTGAGGTTATTGTATGGGTAAGAGGCCACCAACAAATGCACAGATGAGAAACAATATGTCTAAAAGAAGGCAAAAAGCAGGGACGTTTGGGCAGACACGTTTTGTCAGGCGGTGTCATCGGTCGCCAGCGTTCATTGGGTGCGATAATGGGTTCTTTTCGGTATCAGGGAACATAGCCAAAAGAAGTCAAGTTGCAAAAAAAAAAAAAAGGGACAAACACCGACAGAAGGCGGGGAGCTTAGGTGCTAGAATCTATGTTTGCCACAGACACACCCTTCTCACCTCGCCACCCCGCATTTATGAACCGTATAGGGCTGCCGACTGACCATAACGGTACATGCAAATATCTGTCCCTTGGCCAATGTTAATTTTTTTTGCCTCCTCCTCTAAACTGAAAAACCCAAAGATGAAGGTTACAGAAAACATTCAACATAAAAATGTTTCGCATGTAGCTGTAGAAATTAATTTTCAAGAGCTACATTTTAAGTACAGTCGCCGGCCATATGAACTCCCCCGTCCAAACACCAACCGGTGCAGCAAAAATCCAGCATGCAGCGTGTCAAGTTTGACGGCTGCGGTTTTCAACGGTGGAGGGGGTAATTACACATTAAAAGGTGCTCGTGATAATATATTTCTACAGCTATCTATGATACATTGTTGCGTTTGCACCTCAATGCACCCCTCGAATCCGTGACAGACAAAAGTGTTCTGACAAAATCTACAATGAGCTGTCTGCGTCAAGAGAAGAGCAATCTCGGTGGCCCAAAAGGTAACCTGCGGCTGCTGTGATGACTTTATGTAAACGGACCCAGAATTCACGGGCTTGGAGAGAGGTGCAGAAACTATGTGACATTCAACTGAAAAGTTAATAAGCTCAAATTATTATCTATTTTAAGCCAAAATCCATGATTCGCACATGCCTATTATTTTCACAATGAAGCCAAAGGCGAACCTAGTAGTAGTCCGTTGATTTATTGCCGAATACAACACTTCGAGTACCAAACTGGATGCTTTGCTTATGTTTGGAAGGTTGCAATGACAAATGCAATACTTAATTATATAAAAAGCAAAGTTTTGTAACAATTATCTGCATGATTACATTCTACAAGTCGTTTTACGTGTATACACTCTGCACAGCATCCTATTTGAAAGCTAACAAAATTAAAAAAAAAGGCCGTGAGAGCTCCGTCGATGTCTTCTTCACTGCGTGTTCGTGGGACTCGGCGGACATTAGTAAAGGGGATAACTGTCACAGTATGTTGACTAATTGACCAAAATCTGTTAGCTTTGTAATTCCTGGCTTTATGGACTATGTTGCAACTGCAGTGTTAAAAGCCAGTCAATATTAAAGGCTATCCCTATTTAAACCATTCACAAAAAGCCAAGCAGCTTGAAGGTATTCATTGTCCAACTTTTGCGTTTTTAATGCCGGATGCGAAAACCGTGCTCAGCTTGAGCTCAAGATTTCGTGCCGTTAATAATGGGCAGAAGAGTCCCCTAGTCATACCGGGTACGTCGTCACTATCTCGACAGTGTGTCCTCGGCGGAAGCATCGGCGTCATACTTCCAGGATAGTGAAGGTTCGTCCGAAGCAACCAGGTCCGCACGACATCCTGAGGCCTTCTGAGCGCAAGATTTTGGAATTGGGCGACGAAAAGGCAGATTTTTAGCACTGAATATTTCGAAACTTGTTGCCATTCGCAAATTGTGTCAATTGTGTTAGTCATTAATATTCACTGCCTTTGAAACTAGAACTGAAACATACCCCATAAAACCATTATAAAAAATTTTGGTTAATTAGTTTTGAATAACATACTGCTAAGGGTTTTCCCTTTATGTAATGTCCTCTGAGCCCCACAAACACACATTGAAGTCAACATCCAAGTAACACTCACGTCGTTTTCTTTTTTTTTTTTTTACTTTGTTGGAATCAAAACAGAAAGCTTTGTATTTATGTATATATAAATATAATGAATACCAGATGCATGCGCATGCAGCCGAGCACCATCGCACTATAGAGGTCCACTTTTTTCTGAAGTAAAACTGGTTCAAACGGACAAGGCCAGTTTTACATAAACCCCAGCACTGCATGTACCAATTGTACGAAGCAGCACGCATCAGCCAGAATGGCGATTCGGAATGAATGCTCTTTATTCTCTCGTGCCCCCTTGTCCGTCGTGTCTTTCTCTTCTTCCAATGGTGCCATCGTTGGCTAGCTGCTACATCTCCTTTGTCAGAAAAAAAAAAAAAAACTAGTTTAGAGATTTGTGTAAATCTAAATATCGTGGTCATGCCCATATCGTTGTGGTGGCCTTCTATCCCTTGTTCCTCTTCGAATCAGCGGGCGCGGCTCAGACTCAACTTGACCCTCGTTTACTGGCTCTGTAGCCTCGGAGGTCGTCTTTTGGGGGGATTGTGCCACTGGTCTTAAGTGTTCGCGTGTCCTCCGAAGCACTTGGCCTTCCGGGGTCTGAATGTTGTAGGATCTTGATGTAGAATGGCCCACTACTATTGCAGGTGACCAGGTATGCTTGAGGCTGTTGTAGACGGTAGTTTGAGAACCTGTTTCAATATCTGCTAGTGCTCTGGAGGACTTGTCATAGCTAGCCTTCTGTTGTTGCCTTATTTTTGTGAGGCGTTGTGTGACGGCTTTGGGCGGTACGATAACAGGTAGGTAATGTTCAAGCCTGGCGGGCAACAGCGTTCTTGTATGCCGGCTCATCAGTCTTTGTACTGGTGATTGGAGGACCTCGTCTCGTGGAGTGTTGCGCCATTCAAGAAGTGCATAGTAAAACTCTTCCGTGTTCGCACTTTTTCTCAGCAATTGTTTCGCCTGCCTCACGGCTCGTTCGGCCATGCCATTTGATCGGGCATGGTAAGGGCTTGAAGTTACTTGCTCGATCTTCAAGTTTTCCAGGAACTGTTTGAAGTCGTGGCTCCCAAACGGCGGGCCATTATCACTTAAAAGTTTTGAAGGGAGTCCGTGTGTTGCGAAGGCCTTCAAGCAAAACTCTTTAACTTTGGAAGCTGTGGTGGTTTTCATTTCTTCGACCTCGAAGTAAAATGAGTAGAAGTCCACCATGATTATGAAATCCCGTCCTTGATGAGTAAAGAAATCCACACTAACATACTGCCAAGGCAGTGCTGGCACCGCATGACTCAAGAGTGGCATCTTGACATTTCTTGGCTTGTACTTTTGACATATGCTGCAGTTGTCGTACTTGCCCTCGATGTCAGCGTTGATTCCTGGCCAAAACAGGATATCTCGAGCTCTTCTTTTCATCTTCTCCTTGCCTGCGTGTGCTGCGTGCAGCAGGTTGATGATCTTTTGCCTAATAGCTGTAGGTATGACTAGCTTGTTGGATCGGAGTACAAGTCCATCTTCTTCATGGATTTCCTCCCGGTATGACCAAAAAGGCCTTCCAAGTTGCGGCACTTGGTCTTTCTCTTCCGGCCATGCAGTCCGCGCATACTGACGCAGCAGTTGCAGTTGTGCGTCACTTGCGGTTGCCTCTCGGATTTCTTGAAGGCGGTCTTGAGTAACTGATATGTGCTCTAGCGCGTTTACTTGGAACTTTTCCTCTTCTTCCAGTGTTTCCTTAGCGGGAAAACGTGAAAGTGCGTCTGCTAGCAGCAGTTCTTTCCCAGGTATATGCTTCACTTGCAACGAGTATTTCTGGAGAGCCATCTTCATTCGTTGTAGTCTCATCGGACACTGATGCAGTGGTTTGGTAAAAATAGCTTGCAGCGGCTTGTGATCCGATTCTACTGTTACACACGGCTGTCCGAATATGTAATGGTGAAACTTGGTACATCCGTGAACAATAGCAAGCAACTCCTTCTCGATCTGCGCATAATTTGTCTGTGCTGCTGTCAGGGATCTCGACGAATACGCTAGTGGCTTTCCTTCCTGGGTGATAACTGCTCCCACGCCGTATTGACTTGCGTCGACTGAGAGCGTTATGGGCTTTTCTGGTGTGTAGTATGCCAACACTGGTGCTTTTGTCAAGGCATCCCGCAGGTCTTCAAAGCTTCTTTGCTGTTGTTCTGTCCATACCCACGCGCTCTCCTTCTTCAGCAGTTCCCGCAGCGGTGCTGCTCGCTCCGAAAGTCGTGGTATGAAGTTAGAGAGGTATGTGAACATTCCAAGGAATGTTCGAAGTTCCTTGGGATCTCTAGGTTCTTTCACTTCCAGGATGTCTTGGATCCTGTCTGGATCCACGGTGATGCCGTCTCCGGTTAGTACTTGCCCGAGATAACGAACTTCTGTCTTGCCAAATTGACACTTTTTCGGGTTGAGTCGTAGGTTCACATTTCGACAGCGTTGGAGCAGGCGCCTAATGTTTTCATCGTGTTCTTGCTGGGTTTTACCCCAGACTAGTATATCGTCCATCACAACTGCTGTTCCGGGGAGGTCTTCCAAAATCTCGTTCATGACGCGCTGAAAAACTTCAGGAGCTGTGCTTATCCCAAAGGGCATCCTTTTGAACCTGTACCTCCCATAGGGAGTACTCATTGTGCACAACTTCGAACTCTCTTCGTCGAGTTCTATTTGCCAAAACCCAGAAGATGCGTCCAGAGCCGAAAACACTTTCGCTCCGGCAATTCGGGTGGCGATGTCATCCATTGTCGTCATTGGGTAGTGTTCTCTTTTCAGAACTTTGTTCAAGTCTACTGGATCCATGCAGATGCGCACTTTGTCTTTCTTTGCGACAACTACCATGAAGCTGGACCATTCGGTCGGCTCCTTGACTTTCATGATTACCCCTTCGTTCTCCATTCTATGTAGCTCGCGCTTGACCTTCTCCTGGAGAGCCACCGGTACCTTTCTTGCTGGGCGTACAATTCCTTTTGTACCAGGGTTTACTTTCATGCTGTATGTAAAGCCCCTGACTTTTCCCAGTCCAAGGAAGACATCTGCATATGGTCCCGTAGGATCGCTCAAGCTTGTAGCTGTTTCCTTTGTCGCATCGTTGGGTCCTTCTGTGACTGTAGCTATGCGTCTGATCAATCCGAGCCTCTCACTCAGCTCTCCCGCCAGTGTCACTGGTACATCACCTTTGACCACAAAGAACTCCTCTTGGGTCGTTGAGGCTCCAGTTGACACTGTCAGGGTAACTCTTCCACACGCTTTTTCTTTGTGGCCAAAGAACGATGACAGTGTAGTGTCACACTTGCGGACTTTTTTACTTGAGATCAAGCTGAGTAATCTCCTTGGGATTACGGAGCAATTTGCTCCTGTGTCGAGCTTGCAGCGTAGGCGGTCTTTTTCGATCTGTATTGTCTCACTCCAGCGGTCTTCTTTGTCTATCTTGTTCACTGTTAGGTGACAGAGCAGATAGTCTTCATCGCTTTCGTCAGTGTCCTCACGCTCAACTTGGCGGACTTTGTGGTCGTATTTTCTTCCTCTTTTTCCTTGGCGCTGCTGTCGGCTGTTAGATGACTGTGGACCTTTGCTGCAGCATTTTGCAAAATGTCCAACTTTGCCACAGCTAAGGCATTGCTTTCCTGTAGCCGGGCATGCGCTCGTGCGGTGTACGAAACCACAACAGCGGCATGTCGCTTGGTCTTTTCGCAGCGCCTGTATTCCTGGTGGGTCCTCACTTCGGTCATCCTCATTTTGGTCATACTCTTTGCGGATTTCATTGAACTGCTCCTGCGTTCGTTGCTTTGTTCGGCACATTTCGAGTACTTTCGCAAAAGTGGGATTGTCGTTGATAAGCTTTTGCTGTAGCTGTTTGTCTTTAGTCCCGAGTATTATTCGGCTTCTCAACATGCGTTGTTCGACAACACCGTACTCGCAGTTTCGCACGAGGATCCTTAGCTCGGTCAACCACTCATCGAATTTCTCTCCGTCTTTTTGATCTCTCTTTCCAAAAACAAATTCGTGGTACGTTAGGTTTATAGCTGGCTTCATGTGCTGCTCAAACTTGTCCTTCAGAACTTGTATGTTCTCTCTGTCGGCATCATTTTCGAATGTGAAGGTGCTGTAAATCCGCCTACCTTCCTCTCCGATGCAGACGAGGAGCGTTGCTGCTTGAACATTGCTTGGCTGGTCCTTCAGGTGCGTTGCCACCGCAAAGAGTTCAAATTCCGTGATCCACGTTTTCCATGTATTCCAAGGCTCGCCGGTTAGGTCTAGCTGCTTCGGCGGGGGCAACAGACAGGTCATGATGCTCGCTGTCTGCTCTCGTGGGCGTCCTTCGCGGTCCTCGGTCGCGTTGCCACTGTTGTCAGTTCTGGCTTCCTGCATAGGCTGGTCACTTACGTGCCTCGCTCACGATAAGTTTAGCCGCTGCCACCATGTACGAAGCAGCACGCATCAGCCAGAATGGCGATTCGGAATGAATGCTCTTTATTCTCTCGTGCCCCCTTGTCCGTCGTGTCTTTCTCTTCTTCCAATGGTGCCATCGTTGGCTAGCTGCTACACCAATGACTGCCAAACATGATTGCTCACCTCATAGAACACTCTGCGCGGCTTGAAGATAGCGGCTAGCGGTCTTTGACGGTGAGTCGACTCGCTTGGTGCAGCTAGGACCTGCAATAAATTCAATACCGCTTGCCATATCCCACAAAGTAACAAAGAAAAGCCAGTAATACATAAGCCTACAGCACGACATGTCCCAAGGACCGCTAGAAATTCTCGTTCGACTCATAGAACACTTCACGCGACAAAACCCTGCGTTAAGGACCGATTGAACTTAGTATAAATGTTGCAGAAAAATAAGGATTTGTATTCAGCTGTGTCAAAACACGTGATCTAATGTAATAATTGTGTGGCCTTAAAGGGGTAGGGAAACGAAATTTCAGCGCTCATTTTCTAGCTTGAATGTGTTGCATGTTGCACCCTAACCTCAAAAAGACCAGTCTTCCGTTGAAAGGCACAAGAAAACTAATTTTAAAGCTAAATAAACGATCTCCCAATGTGCACCTGGTGGATGCATGCGGAGCCTATTTGGGAGGTAATCTAGCAACACTGAGGAACTTGCTACATAGTCGTGACGTAGCAGATTCCTTCGGAGCAGCGCCGCCCTTTGGAATTTCAACATTTTCTTTCTTAGCTTTCCTCCTGGCTCAACTCACAAATTGCGCATTGCACCAAACGGTCCAAGAAGACGGAAAAGAAGCACTCCCCTCATTTTCGGGCCCTCGTTCGTGCAACCGGAAACAGCCATTCTCCCCCTAGAAGATTAGCCCGTCGCTCAAAACTCGAACAAAAGTTGCTTTCCCCAACCCGTTCAGCCCTAAGCTGACAGTGTCGAGGAAGCTACGTGCTCCTTGGGACAGCCCACGTGTGCCATCCACACGTTCGTAACGCCACACGTACTTCGAACGGCTCGGTTGTAACGCGCTGATGCTATTGACACCACCACAACGCTGACAACGCCACCAAGGGCAAAGCTCATAACCATGCCTGCCTTGCTACTCCACGAACGCCGAAAATCTTTTCTTTCTGTTTTCGTTTGCGCCGGATATTCCATGACGCATCGCGCTCTCCGTTCGCTTCTCTTCGAGCGCTTGCTCGAGTGCACCGTTTGGAACGAAAAATATAGCCAGTCGTTCAAAATACAAACGTGCGATTATCATTTACGGTTACTATCCGTCATGCTTGACTTACTTCCGAACGAAATTTGAATATTTCAATTTTTGTTTCCGCACCCCTTTAAAGAACACAATTGTGATGATGAATTAATGAATGATGATGATGAAATAATTTCGACGAAAGAGAGTGACCACAAGTGTATACTGAAAGAATCACTAACAATGATGAAACCTAGAAATCTATTAGTGTCTTCCCTGTGTTTTGCCATCGAGTGGAAGAAGTTTCTTGGCCTATATTTTTGTTCGAAACAGGTGTGATGCGTCCGTCTGTTTTTTTTAAATCTTGATGTTGTGCATATTTTTCATTTCCTAGGTTGAAAGCTCAAGGCATTCCCTGTTGTTTGTTCAATCACATTTACCCAAATGTTAGTAGGTTGTTTTTTTATGTTTACTGTCCTTGGGTATGTCAGGGGTTGTGAACAGTAAAACGCTGTAAGGCCCAAAAAGGAATTCCCTTTGTAAAGTGGTGGCAAGCAGAAGAGAAATTGTAAAGACTGACTTCATGTCTTCCCCTACGTTTTGTTTTTTGGGTCGCCTATTAATTTTTTGCCCATTAATATTCAGCTGTGTTTGATACTTCTCTGCGTTTGTGTCATCCTTCAGAGAATCCGTCTTTAATAAATTATGTGTTTAGCCTGTTTAGCTAGATTGCACTCTCGGTTTTGTTTATTAATAAATGACTAGGATTCAACTGCAAGCACGGTGTTGATTCATACTAACAAATAGCAGCATACTTTTATTGACTAGTGCTGATGATTGGACTAGTTAGCAGCCAATTATTGAAAAGAAATCATGAAGAATATGGGAACGGAGGATATGAACACAACACAGTGCTGTGTTGATCTCCTCCTTCTTGTCCGTGCCATTCACATTCCATTTTTTTAATAACAGATTTATTAATAATTTTCTGCTTGGTATCATCTGTATAGGGGTTTACTGGAACGACCAACCTGCTATTGCATTCACTTTAGGGCAGCTCCCCTTTCCTCATGGTGCCATCGTTCAGGAAGTGCAAGTCGGGTGTCACTCTCACTCTTGTGGTTCAGTTCCCCAGGTTCCCGTGGGTTTCAAGCTGCTAGCCAAACTGAGTCAGGCCTTCCAGCCCTGCAAGAAATGTCAATTCCACTCTTTTAGACGTAGACACCCACATTTTGCATGTACGTGAAAGAAGCTCTAACAGAGAGGAAACAAAATGATTGACCTTTTTTTAATGCATCCTTTTCTTTTGCTGAGAACATACATAAACGTTACACGCTATTGTACATACACTGGTGCGGCTTAATTTAGGAAGAGCACTTTTTTCATATAACATTTATACGAAGAAAAAACTCAATATAATGGGTCGGGCATAAATGGTTGCTACGGACTGCCCTATACGTTTACACATTACCTGATATCATCAAAAGAGTAGAGTAGCGTAGGACTGCACTGCACTAATTACGACTTTGTAACAAATTAATAGTTGGCATTTATTTGTTTATTACAATTGGCTATTATTCTTTGACAGGAAGATTAACCGGGCGAGTTGGTACGGTGGTAGTCTTTGAACTCCATCAAATATTCAGGTTTGACATTAGTTAATTTTTTCCGCCTTTTTTATGTTTTTGCTTTTTCTAGCTGCTCTGATTTTTGTAAGGGCTTTCGCCACTACTAAAAAAACGTGACATCTAAACTTCTTTTATTTTTTGCATCACACAATCGTAAACGTAAAAAGTGTGCCGGTTCGGTAAACGCGAAGAGACCTAATTTCCGAGGGTAAAAGCTCTAAGAACAACGGACAAGTAAAAGAAACAAACAACACAGGGCGTTGTTTGTCTGTTGTTTTCAGCGCTTTTACCCTCGAAAATATGACGAAGAGACCGCGCGTCTCTACGTCACAGACATTAGCTTATGCAAAACATCATGCTGCATGCTCGCTCTTGTAACGTGTTTCTCGCTCCCGCTTTATGAAACAAATCGGTGGCGAGCGGCTGTTAGGACAAGACGTCAGAACTAGCATGACCTGTGATTAACACTTTGGGACGGCGACTGAATGCTTGAACTGCCGTCAGACGGCACCTGAACGCTCCGCACAAGCGTCGTCGGACGAGCGCCGCACGACGACGCCCAGAACATGCCCACGATTCCGCCGCACGGGAATCTTTCTCACACTGCGGAGCGCGCCACAGGTTTTGAAGAAGTTACGCTCTTTTCAAATAACTAAATAACACAGGGCAGAAGCATAGTTAGAATCAAGCATAGCTTAGCAAGCACACGGTACACGACAAAGTTTGAAACAGCAGCCCACTTCGCAGAAACAAAAGAAAGTTGATTACCGGCGTTTGCACGAGTCGTGCATGGGCGGTTCTGAACTTACGGGTGTTGGCAAGACGCAGCGTCTCCCAGCTCTCAGTCATTGCGTGCTATTCTTGAACACGGTATTCCTAAGGAAGATATCTAGAATATCCACTAAAACGGCTAAAACGTAAAAAAAGGACACTTCCGAAACCTCTTGAAGTTCAACGACCATTCAACCGAGCCCAACGGAAGCTGATTGCAATAGCGATTGCCTTGTGCAGTCTTCAAGAGTCTCTTTTCCTTTTTATTTATTGCTATTTTTTAGAACGATGCTAAGCAAATTATTATTATATTAGTAACAATAAGAATGTCCTTAGAATAATAATGTAAAACATCACAAAAATTGAATAAATCTTAAGTTTTATTTAAACTTTAGGTTGTTTCTTTTTTGTGTAAACCGAAACCGAAACTAACTTAAGCAACGTTTCCTTCGTCGTAATTCTTTGCGTGTGTGTGCGTGTATGGCGCGTGCGTGTTTGTGCGCGCGCGTGTGGATGCGTACGCGTGCATGCGTGTGTGCGTCTCTGGTTGTGCGTGCGTGTGCGTCTGCGCGCGGGCGTGGGTTTGCGCGTGTGCATGCGTGTGTACGTGCGTGCGCGCGTATATGAGTGCGACTGCGAGCGCGCAAGCGTCTGTTTGTGCGTTCTATTGCACTGCGCCCGCAAGAAGAACAATTGGATGTTCCTGGACACTGTTAAAACACTAACTTATTATTATTATTATTATTATTATTATTAATATTAATAATAATAATAATGATAATAATAATAATTTAATGAAAGCTGGTCTACCGCAGGGCTCTGTTTTAGCCCCCCTTTTGTTTAATTTATATGTCAATGACCTTTCTAAAACTATATCCGGGTGCGAAATATATCAGTACGCTGATGATACGTTGCTAGTATCTAGACATTTAAATCTGAGCAGTGCGACTGTATCATTGCAAGAGAATTCGACCAAAGTTATGGACTGGTTCGAAGCAAATCTTATTAAAATAAATGTTCAGAAAACAAAAATTATGTGTTTCAGTAGTCCGTCGAAACGCAAAAGCCTTGATATTCCTTTTATATTGCACTCGTCGAAATGCACTCACTGCTCCTGTATGCCTCTTGAATATGTAAACACAACAAAGTACTTAGGCATTTTCTTTGATAGCGATTTATCGTGGAATTCACACCTCAGCTACATAGCCAAAAAGTTAAGGAGTGTATCTTGTATGTTATATACTACAAAAACGTTTTTACCGCTGTCTGTCCGAAAATTGATAGTCAATGCCTTAGCCTACGGCCTGTAACGTTACGGAATTACTATTTATGCGAATTGTTCTATGCTCTGGTATCACAAAATAGATAGCATCTTAAAAAGTATTTTAAAAAGCGCAGCGTACACCTCTTTTGATCTGCCAAGAGTTGTTTTCTTCGTTGTGTCTCCCGCGTTTTTCAGCACTTTATAAAAGATGTGTAATTGACAAACACTATTGGCACAGCCCTTTCAAAACGCCCCGTGTCCCTCAGCGCAACTTAAGGGAAAGTGAACGGTTTTTCATTCCTTGTGTATGCACAAAGTATGGAAAACGTATGCGCTCTTTCTATGTCCCTGAACTTTTCAATACATTGTCAGAGTCATTCTTGGAACTCAGGTCA
Organism: Ixodes scapularis; assembly: GCF_016920785.2. Taxonomy (NCBI): domain Eukaryota; kingdom Metazoa; phylum Arthropoda; class Arachnida; order Ixodida; family Ixodidae; genus Ixodes; species Ixodes scapularis. The sequence continues at coordinate 217,030,030 of NW_024609846.1, read as the reverse complement.
AAGCGTCAGTTGAAAAAACAACTAAAAACAATTTGCTAAATATCCTGCTTCTGAACATGTCCTTTTTGTGCATCTCGTGTTTTTTTTTTTTTGTTTTTTTTCACTCTTCCCAGTTCTTGAATAGAAGATTTTTTGTAGTCAAAGAGTGGATTCCGTGGCCATCCGTTCTTAATCCCCTTTAGTGTATTTATTGTGGTGTATGATTACTAGTCAGTAATTTTTTTAAGAGTTATTTATGCATAGTTCTTGGAATTGTTTTTTTTAAGTGTTTTGTTTGTTTTTTGTAATCAAGCGTCAGAATTTGATTTTCTTCACGCCGCTGCTGGGTCCAGTTCTACAAGCCTCTTTTTGGCTTTCGAGGGACCCGCATTCTTGTATGTTGTTATGAAATACGTGAAATTAAAAAAAAATAATTATTTATTTATTATTATTTATTATTTAATGTTGTTGTTGTTATTGAAACATAGCCCTGAGTCTTTAGACACAGGGCCCTAAACTTTTCTATAGCTGGCTGTAGAGTTATCTTAAATTTCTAAGGCCGACCACGCAAAGCTACAGGGGGATTAGCCTGCCATTGAATTTCCCATAGACGACCATAGACCATTTTTGTATGGGATGTCTCGGACTGATTTATTAGGGGATTTGCCTCTTTATGTGTGTGAGTTTTTTGCATGTCACCATATTCTCAAATGAATATTTTACTCAGGTTGACATGGTCATGTGACAGGTTATAGCAGCATGTCATGAATATTTGTCAAACATTTTCACTATATTTTGATTTCATGTTGCCAGATATAAACTCGAGACTAACTAATTTTTTTACTGACACTTCCATCAATAAATATTTGTAAAAAATGCTAGTATAGAGCATTTCACCCTACTTTGCAATTTCTGAGCATGGAGTGATTTGTAAGAAAATGAAATATGAACTGATATATAAAATTTTGATTGCAAAGATAAAAATTGTATGCAAAAGAGGCACTTTATTATCAGCTATTTGCATGAATTACAACTGACATTATAAAAAACTAGACTGCTAACAACTGTTGCTTTTCAAGCAGAAATCTTACCTGTACATTATGGACAGAGCCATATATAAGCTTTCCAAAACCATTTCACATTATTTATTTAGCAACCTCTTCTACACCCTTCTCACATTCTTCACTAAATGTAGGGTGTAACACGAAACAGCACCCTTTTCGTTAAAATTATGAGGTTATATTCCTAGTTTTTAGGGTGTTAAAAGGGTGTAGCCGAGGATGTAAGTTGCTACAACACCCCTTTTACACCCTTAAATGTGTAAAACAATTTACTGTGTAGTAAGCCGAGCATCACTGGCGTCAATCACCACGATAGCCTCAATAGCGTCACGGCGTTGCCCACCACCCGCCAACAACCACGTTGTTAACAACAAAACCAGCGTTCTGCACATCTAGGTCGAGATGTTCATTTTCTTTTTCTTTTACGTGTGGTTCCATTTTGAACGTTTCCGTTGCGGTTTTAACCGAAGCTGTTAGCTTTCGTTGGCTCAGGAAATCAGTATCCTAGCACCTATATAAAACATTACTGAGACTTGCCTAAGTTTAATCAATATATGAGAGACGTCTTGTTTAGGCTATTCCAAAACACAAAGCCTGAAATATTCAATCTTATCCGATTCAAGCACAAGCTGATCGGGAAGCGTGGCTAGCGTGGCGGTTTACTAAGCTGAGTGCATTGATACACCTATAGGTTTTTAAGGTAGAGAAGGGGGCTTATGGCCGGTGTACAAGTATACAGTGGCTGGGTAACGGAGGGCGCGTCTTCCAGGAAAGGGGAGCATGTGCGCCCGATGCACCCGACTACAACTTTTTTTTCTTCGAGTGCAGTTGGGAAGTAAATATGTGGAGCACTAACCGAAAAATCTCGGATATGGTATTCGCGCTAAAAGTGCCGCGCAGCGACACAGCCGTATTGTTAGCGCGAAAATGACGTGGGCGCTGTTTTCGTATTTTATTTTCATAGAACAACGACGGGCACAATATTTTCCCACTTCTGGTAATGTTCCAAATGAACATATCACACGACAGTGCTAGTCTAACGAAAAAACTAAATAAAACGGTGATCGTTTGCTTGCGCTAACAGTGTTCGCGCGATGCACGCACTAATATCCTGCCAATCACTCGCTCATGATGCTTCTCTCGCTGCCCGTCGTTATGCCAAAGTTTCGTCAACGCGATGAAAGTTTAGATTATGGGTGTCCCTGCGGCGAAACTGAAAATCAACACTTTTGGCCAAACACTTGCTGGCCGTGTTTATGTCCCCGGCGGCCAAGTTGAAAATCAGCACTTCTGGCCAAACACTCGCCGGCCGTGTTTATGTTTCCGGCGGCCAAGCTGAAAATCAGCACTGCTGGCCAAACACTTGCCGGCCGTGTTTATGTCTCCGGTAGCCAAGCTGAAAATCAGCACTGCTGGCCAAACACTCGCCGGCCATGTTTATGTTTCCGGCGGCCAAGCTGAAAATCAGCACTACTGGCCAAACACTTGCCGGCCGTGTTTATGTCTCCGGCGGCCAAACTGAAAATCAGCACTTCTGGCGAAACACTTGCCGGCCGTGTTTATTACCCCGGCGGCCGCGCTGAAAATCAGCACTGCTGGCCAAACACTTGCCGGCCATGTTTATGTCTCTGGCGGCCAGGCTGAAAATCAGCACTTCTGGGCAGGCGCTTGCCGGCAGTGTTTATGTCTCCGGCGGACAAGCTAAAAACAACTAGTTTGTGGCCGGACTCTTGCCGGCCTTGTTTATATCTCCAGTGGCCAAGCACTTAAAGTGGCCAAGCTGTCCAGACACTGGCCAACCGTCGGCCGATCGAAATTCACTTTCTGGTGCTGCTTGGGAATGCCGCGCGCGCGGCTGACCAAGTAGGCAGGGCGCCCGTGGCCTAACGGTTATCATTGTTGGTTCCCACGCAAAGGGCCACCGTTAGATTCCTGATAGCGTCCTTACATGTTTATTATCTCTGCAACTCTCGCATAGTAGTCAATTTGAGAACCTTCTTCCGTATTCGAGGTTCGAATGTTCTAGGCGCCGACTGTTCTACGATGAATATTCCAGAAGCCCCCGCGTGTAGATAAGGGGCTGCGCGTGGCTAGCTAGAGTCAGTCTCGCCCCAGCGTTCAATCCTGCTCTTTCGCCACCATCGACGCCTGCGATGCCATCTTATTTTCTATTTCGTTTTGGGCACAAGTTCGCCCCATTGAACGTTTAATTTGCTTCAGTTTTCGTCGCCTCATAAACTGTCATTCGTGACAAGAAGAGGGTGACCTACGGCGATGACCAAGCCAGCAACAACCTACGACGGTGAACAACGGAAACAAAGAAGGCTCTGAGGGCAAACGACGACAACCATTGCTGACGGCGAACGACGACCAACTGGAAATTTCATGACAATGGCGGCCACAATGAAGTGTCCGACTGTGACTGTGACCATGATAAACTGTGAGAATGCCAAGACATTTAGTAATGGGGTTCATTAATTTTCCGTCTCTCGATGAGCAGCGGCCCTCTACTTCTTACAGGGGTTGTAATGCCGCGGGCGTGGTGGAGTTGGCAACGCACGCAACTGCTACCTGGAAAAGCGGGGCTCGAACCCCGCTTGAGTTGGTTCCTTCGTTTATAACTATGTACTGCACTGCAAGGTTCCAGCTCATTCTCGGTTGGCATCGTGTGTTCCAGTTCTTTTAAAGTTTGTGGACACAGGTTCGCCTCATTAAAGTATTATTTTTAGCTTCAAATTCATCTCCTAGTTTTATTCGTGACAATATACACCGCAGTGCCTTTGCCGAATTTAAAGAACAAATTCCGGGCACTCTGCAAGCTGCGAACACATCCTGTGCAAATGTGAAGAGTTCAACAAGGAACGACAGATGAACAGACATTAATGGTGATGGGCTCGCGGCCTTTCTGCTCTTCGAAAGGGCTTTGTGGCTGTGGCACAGCCGAGTGATTCATGAAGGCCACAAAGACCTCGGTAGTCTACCTGACGAATAGGGAATTGTCGACCACATTGTAGGTGCCTAAGAAGACTTCGGTAAAACTTTGAACAGTCTTCCCATTAACATTTATGCCTTCCTTTACGATTTCACCCAATTTATCCTCTTCGTCGCTAAATCTTTCCTACACCCTCTCATGTTTCCAGTACAGAGTAGCCAAGTAGAACCTACGCTCAGTTTAACGTCTCCGTCCTTTTTTAATAAATATGTTTTGTCTCTCTATCCGAGTGGAGAAGCATTCACGCAGATGTTTCTTACAATCCAGTCACGCGGCCAGCATGAGGTTGCGTGGGTCGTGAGCATATAGAACACAGCGAATCGACCCAAAGTTACTTTTATAATCGTGTGAATGGGACTATAATCCAGAGAAAAATAACACCATACACTAAAGAAGGCCAGCCGAAAACCAAACTTGTCACGTGAAGTCAAAAGTTAAAAGGCGAAGGCCTTATACAAATTATCCGCATTCATTATGTTATTAACCGTTATAGAACATGCATGCGTGAGAAACGTAAAACGCTTTCGAGATGAGAAACTTTTTTTGTTGTTTTTTATACATTTTGTGGTTGCTGTCACCATGCTTGGTCGCATCTTTTCAAAGACGACGCAGACTCGGGGCGCTAAAAAAATATTTATCCGTCACACCGCTCAGGTTTTCTTCTTTTTTACTTCATTTCATCTGCTTATTCAACTTTCGCGGCACTCTCAAAGACTCTTCACATTAAAAAAAATAACGCGAAGAGAACAAACAGGAAGGAGAAGTCAAAAATAAATTCATCAGAAAGCCCAATTTTGTGGATGGTGGGTGGGCGTGGTCGGGTGATAACCACTATAAAAGCAAACAAGCATACGCATCACACAGAAACCCGCGCACGCGCTCGGAGATCGCCGCACGGCAAGAGAAAATTCAATTCCAAATTCCATTAGAGGACTGGCACGGCGTCTCCAGGCACTCTCGCGCAATTCAGAGACCCGTCAGCGAAAGATGACCCCTCAAAGGGTTTCTCCGCAAAATAAGCTAACAACTAGTACAGAGACTGAGATGGATAGATGGTTCCTATACTACTCTTGCGGCACGCAAGCGCAGCGAGATTCCACTGCACGCCCGCGCTACAAGGCTCCTCTCACACACACAAACGCGCGCGCGCACAGACACGCACACGCACATGCGCGCAGCTCACACAGAAACATGTGCAGGTGCGTAAAAACAAAGTTTACGCTCACACAGGCACACACGCGCGCATCCAGATTACAGGTTTCTTTACCAATCATGTACGAAAATTGACCTCCGAAAACTATACACTTCTCGCAAACCAACGGACCGCCACTAGGCTACCCAAGTACTGATGGGCATGCTGCTTTACTCCCTTTCCCCTAAGCTAAGGCTGGGGTGAAAGCTACGTCCTTGTTGGACCAGTCATTCGTCTGTCTTTCGCCACGTGATCAGACTCCCGCCCACACCTACGTGGAGAGAATGATGTCACGTGATGAAAGAGAGGCGGTTGATTATTTAGGTAGGCACGTGTAGCTCCCACCAAATTATTCGGTTGTAGGTGAACGAAGTATAGAGAATACACGAACGCACGGCACTGACATCATGTCGATGCGGAGGCACTGCTGCCGGCGCACGAGCACCCAGACGCATATCCTCCTCTAAACTCACAAAGCCTGGCAGTTCGGCGACGGAGCCATAAAGTGCCCGGTCGCAGATTTGGAGCGCGAGGATCTGGTAGCACTAGAGAGCATCAAAGAGACATTTCTCGGAAAACTTGGACGTCAGCGCACAGCTTTTGCACCGACGAAGGCAAGAAACACACTTGTTCGCTCCGGAGAAGTGTGTTTCGGCGTCCTGCCGCAGCGTGGCGTCAGTCCCGTGACTTTCCTCTCATCCGGTGTCTGCTTCTCCACCTTTGCCGGTTCGGCGGCCGCTTCTCATGGCGATCTGCCAGGCTTTGTCAGTATAGAGGAAGCTATGGCGGACGTTTTTCCTCACGCGAATCTGGTCTCTGCGCACGGGCGCTGCCCGTACTTGGCATGGGAAAAGTCAGGTTCCTACGTAACCGGTGTATAGACGCTTTGCAGCAGCTGTGCATGGACGCCGCCATAACTGACCTTCTGTTTTTGTTTCCTCTTATTACGTTTATTTCACTTCATCATTACCATAGCAGGCCAGGTTATTGCCATATTAGATTCAACTGTGTCCTTTTCTAAAGCATCGGCCTTTGTACAGGATCGTCAACTACCGTTTCAGTTGCTCGGCATCTCGGTGAGACAAGAGAAGGTCAGCTATGGCGGCTGTAGTTTGGCGCGTGTGCAAAGCGTCTATAGTTCGTGGCAAGTTTAGGAATGCAGTGGCAGTTCCGCCTCCAGCACGGGTCCATTTGCTTCTGTCGTACGAGAAATCGTACTTTAGCCGCGTATGCCCTCGAGACACGGAAGCGATGTCGAAGTAAGGAAGCATTCTTAACCTGCCAGCGATCTTGTGATTAACAAATCGCAATACGGATTTCAGAAAGGTAAATCCACGGAGGAAGCACTCGTGGAGGCAAAAGACAATATAATATACAATATTCAGAATAAACTACATACACAAAGAATTTTTTTATACCTAAGTAAAGCATTTTACACTATACAGCATGACATACTGCTCAGAAAACAACATACATATGGAATACGTGGAATAGCTTTGGCTCTCATAAAAAATTACCTTCAAAATCGATTTCAGTTTGTTAAAATAAATAACATTGTCTCAAGTACATCCGAAATAAAATGCGGAGTTCCACAAGGTTCGATCCTAGGTCCCCTTCTGTTTCTTCTATATATAAACGATATTACAGCAATCCCGGGATCTCATGAGCTTATTGTTAATGCGGATGACACCAGTGCATTCTTTGCAGACTCATCCAAAGCCCAGTTAGAACTCATCACAAATAGCTATCTTGCCGACCTTGCTACATGGGTTCAAGCTAACAAGCTAAAATTAAATACCAAAAAACTAAGTATATACTATTTGCACCGAAAAACAAAGCCGACAGTACCAACTTAGTTATACATTTTAAAGGTGCAATTATAGAACAAGTCCGCGAACAAAATTTTTTGGGAGTTTGGTTTAATCAAGAGCTAAATTCTAACACGCATGTGAATAAATTAAGTTCCGAGCATTCACGGTCGGTTGGATGTCTATATAAAATAGAAAACCTTATACCAACATGGCTAAAGAAAATCTTATATTATCCGCTCTTTTACTCCAGGCTCTGCTATTGTCTTCTAGTGTGGGGCACGACATCGACCACAAACTATAACTCGCTGCTCACACTGCAGAAAAAAATGTTGCGGCTCTTTGAAAATTATAAGGGTAAATTACAAGACCTGCACACTGCACCACTTTTTAAAAAAATATGGCAATCTCAAGGTCAATCAGATTTATGACTTCAAGGTATTACAACTGATTCAGAGACAAAAACTGCATGTGACGGATATAAGTGATGTAATGCTTCGACACGCACATAAGCGGCCCCCTCATACCCGTACAAATTATGGAACACAAACAATGGAATATGAAGTCAGTAAAGCTCTCAATAACATTAATGACCACATATATTTTAATAACACTTTTAGTAAATTTAAAAGCGATCTCAGGACACTGATGGTGGGCAGGGGTAACCCCTTATTATCTGAATCTGTATCTAATAACTAAGTGGTTTTCTGGTATAATCTTAAAATGAATATTTTGCTTACTACTAAGCGTTAACTTTGTAAATTGTGTGCTGCTGGAAAGCGCTGCATTGGGGACAGAGACCTCGTCAGGCTTCACACCTTTAGTCCCTGTCTCCATTTCGCTTGATTCCGGAAATAAATAAACATTCATTCCCTCTCATTCTCAAATGAAGCGGGCAGCTCGGCTTTGAATGGATTCGCCTCTTTGACGTCACGCATAAGGATCCTCAGTTTCTTCTTTTCTGCGGCCTTGGGATCCGCGCGGTTCAATAGCCGTAGAACGTCCTCGATAAAGCTCACCACGCTTTCGTTTGGTCCTTGAGCTCTCGATTTCAGTTGCTCTTCGGCGCTCTCCCGTCGTTGCTGGTTTGCGAAGCTTCGTCGTAGCTCTGCAATGAGGAGCTCCCAGTTGGTAAGCGACGCTTTATGATTTTCGAACAAGCGTCGCGCGGTTCCCTTGAGGGCAAAATAGACGTTCCGCAAAAGCTGCTGGGGAGTCCATTGGTTGTACAGCGCCACCCGTTCGTGTTTCCGCCACCAGTCTTCGACGTCTTCGCAGATCTCGCCAGGTCGTCGGAGTTGGAGAGGCGACCGGCAGCTAAACAAGGGGAGAGGCAGCGGCGGGAGTCTGTGACGATTGGCTGCTCCTCGTCGGCTTCGTCGACTGGTGCGTCTTCTTCGACAGTGGAACGAATTTCGGGGGAAGACCTTGAACACGGCGGCTTCCTCGGGTCTCGGTCGCTTCCATGGGCGGTCTTCTTGAGCCGGGGACTGGGCTTCCGCTGCGAGGCCTCGAACGGGTACACACATGGGATACGGTACCGCGCTCCTCCACCAGGAATGACACGAAGCAAGGCGACGAGAGGATGAACAGTGAACTAAAATAAAGGTTTAATCAGCGAACTTGTGCCAAACAAAATAAAGAACGAGCATCGGGGCAGCTGAAAAGTGGGCGGCAATTTGGTGGTGTAACAGCAATCGAGAGCGAGACTCACTCGGCAGTATCCCACGCAGCTCCTTACCTAGGGTGCGCCACAATCTAGAAAATTGGACAGAAGGTTCGAGCGTCGCGCGCTCGGGGAGTGAATGAAGAGACACTTTCGAGAACAAAAAAAAGAGGTTTACATGATAAAAGTTACATCCGGAGCAAGAATAAACGCGAATCTTCTAGAAGTCCGTGACCGAGCGTGGCTTTCTTGACCCTGCGGGCGGCAATATTCCTCCATTGCCACCCGCACGAACTGCGCTTGGCTGGGACATCTGAGGGTCGTCCACATTCAACTCTCTCGTCGATGCGAGGGCTGCATGTATTCGGAGGTACATTAAAATCGCCTGAACATTTTACAAGCGATGCCTTGGAATATCAGCATTCTTACGAACTCATCTACCAACCTCTTCCCTGCAAGTGCTGAACTGTTCTGTCGTGTTCATTGAATAGTGTGTCAACCTGCGATTTAGGAATGAATGCTAGGCTCACCTGTGAATCCAGGTGTCCTGGAATGGACATTCTTTCATTGCCGTTCGACACAGGCATTTTTTACGGACATTTTGCACCAGGTTATTCACCTCTTTATGCATTAATAGTTTTACATGAGCTGATGATAAATATAGTTGATTACGCTATAATGCAATATTTCAATGCCCACCAGTGAATCTGCCCAACACACAAATTACTTATCAATTAATACACCTGTCATAAAGGAAAACAGCATATTGTTCGTTAAGAGATCTAAAAGTATAATACCACTATCTGATTCTTATTACACGCGCACCCATATTCGCGGCGAGAAGTTCGAGAATCGCCGTCAGGTGTAATGTTTTCACAACCCATAGTAACAATACTTCAACCTCCTCTGCCTGTGCAAGCAGGTGTATTTCCGAGCTTCTACGCACTATAAAAATCAAAACATGACCACATGAGTTGCACGTGCACTACCCATACTGAGGAAAACAAAAGTGTCCCTTGCGAGCTTCTCACTACGAAAAAGGGTTTTCAAAGCTAGTTGCGCGATTACAGAGCAGTTACACTTATATGATGATAATGCAATTAATGCAAAGGCGCAGATCAGCCGGACAAGAATAACGGTATAAATCCCTGGAGAGGGCGAACTAGAGGGAGAAAGGACAAACATGAATATCCGAACACAGCTAGGTGACTGGCGCGCGACTAAAAAAAGCTAGCTGCTCCTGGTATCTAACCAGGGGCGTGTCTATTTCAGGTATGGCGCTCTGTACTCAGCTAACCAGGAGTTAGACGTCAGTATAGGAAACGGATTATAGCAGCTGCTCTGCCACCTGTCTAACATCAGCCAGGGTGAACGGCCTGAAACTTAAGCTTATGATGATAAAACAATTAATGCAAAGGTGCAATCGAGCTAGATAGGAATAACGACCCTATTGAAAATTCTATCAAGATACGTAATTTGGGACACTGACTGCCAGTCAGCAGCCCTGGTGGAACGTGCCCTGATGGTCCATTAGAGGACGTCTGACAGCCACTGCCAATGGAATTTCATCGAGGGTTGCATTTATATAAAAGCTCCCATTCCAAGGTGGCCATCTTGAGTGGCTATGAAACGGTTGACAAGTCCTTAAAATGAATGCAATTGATGACATCAAAAATAAGAAAAAGTGTGTACCCGTCCTTATTTTTGTTTCACTTTTGAAATTTGCATTTTAAAGGCAGAAGGAACATTCGTTTACAAACGGGCCCACACGCACCCTAAGCATGTTTCAGGGAAACGCCCTCGATGTCTGAACCTTTCGGGACGACCTATACCCTTTAATTCACAAATCGCATGCGACTCCGTTGAACCTAGAGAGCAAGCATGCATGCTACGACAGACAGTCCTGGCTTGCACGGACGAACGCGAGCAGCAGGCATATCTGAACTACGCTAGCGGATGCTTTTTGACTACGCTCTTCATGAAACAATAATAATGAGCTGCGATACAGCGGTAAGGCCAATAGTCCACACCAGATTGAAAGGTATAAACTTTCTAGCCTAAACCTCTCGGACCGAGTCAAAAGCATTTCAGTATTGCAGCGCGAGATTCCGACAATAAGTGCATCGCTCTAAAGAATACATCGGCTGCATATGCAGTTGACCCCTCCTTTTCTTCGCGCGTCTCCGGCCCAGTAGACCTTGTTCACTTTGTCTTCTTCAACTACACCGCTAAAGTTCTTTACATAGTCGGAACTCACGACAGACTGGGTCTTGTCCAGGAGAAATTCTACTAAAGCATAGGGCCTTGTAGAGCCCTGGCAGGATCGACAGGTTGGAGCAAGCGGGCAAACAAAACGAGTGGAGAGCGATCGTTTATGAAAGCTCGACGAAGCCTCTATGGGCGAAGCGAAAGTATAAAGTGCCGTGTTAGGCGTTTCGGCGGGCTTCTGATCAGGGTTGTCGGGTGCCCTGCTTGTCGTATCTCTAACATCAGCGGTTTTATGGGCTCACTTCCCGAAATCGTTTTCTAGTGTATAGACAATTTTTCGTATTAATATATTTGACGAAATAGTCGCATCCAAACGAACTTTACGTCCTTTGACCGTACGTCTGTCTGCACGTCAAAGCTTTTTGACGTACAGTCAGAGACAATCGATGTACACTCAAAATCGCCTCCAAGAAACCTTGACGGCATTCCGCGGCGGTCGACTGCCACCAGGAAACCATCAGAAAGCCGACAAGCGCAGTCTGACTGGAGTTTGACTGTCGGTCAGAGTAACTTGTTGGCCAATGAGACATGCTTGACGTACAGTCAGGCACAGTGAGCGGTTCACTAGAAAACATTGACTGCCAAACAGGGTTACATTGATGGATTTTTCATTCGGGGAGGCTCTGGTCCAGTTCGCTTGCGTCATTGGAGTAATTGCATTATCATGAAAACCTTATAACCCAGACCGTTCACTCTTGTTGGTGTTAGGCTGGTGGTAGCTGTTGAAAGCTCTTTGCTCTGCTGAGGTGTAACTCCTGGTTAGCTGAGTTGATAGAGCGCTCCAATGTAAATGGAGAGTTCTCTGGTTCGATACAAGGGCTAGGCGGATGTTTTTTCAGCCTGGCACGAGTCACCTAGCTGTGTTGAAAGATTTATATTTGTTTTTTGCACCTCTTGGTTCCCCCCTCTGGGGATTATTATCGTTGCATTTATATATATTCTTCGGCTCTCAAAGAATAGGAGAGCTGTGAACTTGTGATTACCTGAGCAGCGCAGTTCATTCCTGCACTGCTTTGCCTGAGCAGAGCAGTTATATCTTGCGTTACAAACTTCAGACCTTTTCTCTCTGGCCTTTCTCGGTGGTAGCGGCAAATCATCATCGAGATTGCGCTTGTATTTTGAAGGCGTGGGGGTCCGCCGCTAAGAACGTGCATCCGTTGCGAAATGCTTTCGTTGTTTGTTGAACGCGTATTACACATTAGCTCGCACCTCGAATTCCGATCGCAGAGGAAAAGTGCGCGTTTGGTGCACTAAAAATATCCACACATTATGACAGGTAGACCGTTCTTCCGTTTAGTCCCATAACGCGATGAAACGATCCGTTTTCAAAAAAGAAGCGTCGATGCTGTGTGCAGCACCTGCCCCTCAAAAAGTGCTTCTACAATGAAGGGTTCACTACGGTTGATCGAACGAAATTTTGTCGAGGCTCGTATTAGTGAAAGGGGTACGCTTTATTGAAGCACTGTTTAGCAACAATGTTTACTTTTTATCGAAGCCTCCGTTCGTGAAATGCTACTTGTGGGCGGTGGCAAGCCAGCAAAGCGGTCTCCCACTGCTAATGCTAGGGGTTATTTCAATACCGAGAACAACCTCTGTTCGAAAATTATCCATCCTAGCTCACCGCAAAGAAAGGTTCTCCCGAGAAATACTTGAGGCCTTACACTCTTAGAAAAAAAGGAGTCCAAAGGGAGTCACTGCTTTTATGACTCTCTTTGACACTTCACGACTCTCTTAGAGAGTCAATTTTTTGTGTGACTCTGTTTTGACTCTTCCCCTTCTCAACGGGAGTCACAGGTCAGCAGCATTTGCCCTACCGAAAAAAAAAGTATGAATGCTGCTTCGCGGCGTCCATCCGGCAACCCAAGCCCCGCCGTTCCCTTATGCACCTCTAGAAAGGGAGTCCGACACCATTTAGTTCAAAGCTTTGTCGACATTTTATTTTCAATAATTGTGCAAAAAAAAAAATTAAAAAGGAAAGGAAAAAAAATAATGCACAAAGTTTCGTCGACATTCATTTTTCTCAAAAATAATTGTAAAAAAAAAAAAAAAAAAAAACGTATCTTTATTTTTTGCATCGAACCTGCGTTCGCTCCGTAAGAAGCGGGCACCTTTCCACATAACTACACCTTCGAGTACTCGTTTTGAGAATTCGTTTTATACGAGATTCAACAAGTTTCGCGTCGTGCACATTATTCGAAACCGAATCCTGCGTCTGCATATTTCTAGATCTGTCGTGGGGTGCGTCTCTAGGAGCGAGTGAAGGGGCAGCAGCTTATTCAAGACTATACCCCGTTTCATACGTAGCATGCAACGCAGTCAAAGCTAGCCCACCGGTTTGCATCGCCGACAATGTCCACGTTCACCCCATAAAATAGTGCGTCCCCTGCAAAAAAAACTTATAAAAAAGTCGAAAATGGTGCCTCCTTGGATCTAGAAACTGATAGTGGTGTTATGATTTCGACGGAGCACAAATTTTTTTCAATAAAAAGGAAAAGATAATGTAAACTACTTTAAATTGTTTTCGTTTTCGTCCGTGCGGCAGCAGCTGCGGGTTTTCGGGTTGTGTGGCACTGGCTGGTTTTGAGAAGATGGCGTCTTACGCAACAAGCTCAAGTACCTCTCCTGCTCGGATATTTTCAAAGATTCGTTGTGCGCAGACCTTGAAAGAGTGCAAGCAGGTGATCGCCAACGTGTACGCGAGTACAAGAACGCGTTTCCCGGAGAAGTCGGTCGTGAAGTCCTGGAGACGGTCAGTAACAACACCGGAGTGTGCGCCCGTACTGTCGCGAAGTACAAGGCACAGTGTCTATCTGGCAAGCTGGCGTCCCCGAAGCGAAGACCTCGCCATGTAGAAGTTTCGAGCACGGGGACTGTCAAGCATGCCGAATTCACACACAACGCCATTCGCCTCAAGGTGCATCGCAAGTACCCCGAGAGGGGGATTCCAACCCTTGACAGCTATTTCAGAATAAGCTGTTCAGGCCACAACTATTGTCGATTAACGTCCTATTATAAATTTTGGGGCAAGGCTGCTATCAGTGAGATTCCTCATTCCACGCAGCACGAAAAAAAAATATAACTCGGTGCTGCAGGCAAATAACACTTGCAAAGCGGCAGAGCAGATGGTAGAAATGTGGCCTCTCGGCGACTTACAAATAAATAGCAAGAAGAAAGGAGGAATCGAAATATGCAGTTCGGCAATGGGCACAATCTTTGACAAAAATGGCTAAAAAACAAAACAAAAAAACTGCGCGTCTAGTGGGTTTGAACCACTGCCGCCGAGACGTGGGTATCGCCAGAGCAGCCCTACCACTCGTCCACGAAACGCGCCCAGGAACACATTTTTTCTTTTTTCTGTATTTTCATGCGCACCACTTCAGTACCTTTGACAGCTATGCACGCTATGTACGAAAATGAGTATAAGTGCCCATTTTGAGAACCACACAACCACACTGCGAGTTGAAGCAACGCCGAAGGCTCACGTCTCGCAGCGCCGCCTGTTGAATAACCATTCGAAGAGTTTGCACACTGTGAAGGTAAGAGCGCTCACACCGAAGAGCTCTCTTTACAACGCCTGCACACACACACAGAGCTCACAACTGAAGGGGGGCCACTGAGGTTTTAAGAGCCACTGATCGTAGCAATCGCATTCCAAAGACGCCGCGTTGTCGTAGATTGTTTTTCACCAGCTAGGTCCTATAGGGATGAGGCCAAGGCCAAGGCTGGGGGATTCATCGCCGGAAACGTAAAGGAACCAAGCAAACGACGTGAGGCTCGCGGAAGCGGTTCGTGAGAGCCGACGACGTCCAAGCCACGATGCAAGCAGCCCTAGTAGCAGCCTTGCTTCCGAGAAGACTGTATAAAAACACGTTGAGCACAACACAGCACGCAACGATTGTCGCCGCCATGTTGAAATAAAACCAAGCTGAGGCAAGCCAAGCTACACTTTAGTATACGACGAAGCTGAGACAGGCCAAGGTACAGTTTAGTACACAACCAACATACTTCCTTACAAAGAATTAGATAAATGTTTAAACAAATTTTTTTACGTTTAAAAGTTCTAAGTTCTAATGTATGTCGATTAAAACAGAAACATTCACGTTGCGTCAAATGAGTTTCGTCGTAACCAGCGAACGTCGCCGCATAGGCCGCGAGGCCATCGCCAGCGTAACCAAAATCAAAAACAAAGCAAGCTGCAAACTTTCGGGCAGTTTCAGACCTTTAGTGCCTTCGAAGAACGTCCTCCGAAAAACAAAAAGTGTCTCAGATATCGCCGTGCCCATGGACCGAGCTGTGGGTTTTGTGTCTACTTGGTGAGTACTCGTCTATTCGCTTGACTTTTTCAGTGCTTTCTTTTCGGAGCGTTTGTGAAGTGTCCTTGTGTGTGTGTGCAGGAAGCGTGAAGGCGAACGCGGCGAACGTGTGGGGCTCCTTGTCGCACACGTGCTTTGCGCATGGGATGACCTTCGAGCTTTTCCCGAGGAAGTCCCGCAACCGACCTCTCACCACGGCCTGTCACTGAGCGAGCAGTCAGATTGCGGGAACGCACACAGAGGCGAAGGTCCCACCGAAGCCGGAGGGGGGGACGGGACTTCGTAAGTGTATCGGGAGCTTTATCTCGTGGATCGGTGGACAAGGCGAGTTTTACAAATCGGGTGGCGCCTTTGTACGGCTGTGGTACCACCTGACTAGGCGGTGTGTTTCGCGGAACCCATGACCGCTATGGTACCCATTATGTGCTGGCGCTCGTATTTGCACCCCGTCTGCTTTCACTGCGGATGTTCGAAATCAGGTTCGTTTCTCTGCATTGTTGATGTTGCTTTCGAAGAGGTCTTTTTTGACTAGGGCACAAACTTTTTATACAAAATGCTGTATATGTTGCAGTTATTTGGTAGCCCTCTGGCTGTAATGTATTGTGAAGGTTGTGGGAAAAAACGCGCATTGAGTAATTACAAAAAGATATACCGGGTGTTTTTGCGAAGACTTTCAAAAATCCTAAAAATTAGGGTGATCGAAAAAGAAGAAACTCTCTTCGGGAACAAACTACGAGCCACGGCGGACGGCAGGAATTGCCAAAAACCTACTAATTAGCGAGATAATTAATTAAAACTTGTTAATTAACTTTTTAATTAGTGGAAATAGACATACGATTCCAATTAGAAAGTTGCTGAACGTTATCGAGAACCACTAAATCAGTCATTTTCAGAAAGACTTTAAGCGCTTGAGAAGAGTAGACCGAATGTCTTATGTAAAGCGTGTTGTCAAAACGAGTTTTTCGAAGTTGTAGCGTAGCTTATTGGAAATTGTAGCATAGCTCGCCTCATAGGCAGCGGACCCGGATTCGATCCGCAGTGTGGGCTTACTTTTTAAAATCTTTTTCTCGAACATTTTTTTTTGTCGAGGCATTTGGCGATATTTACGTCATTTCTTTTTTACCATTAACACTGGGGAAAAAAGGATGTTGTCGACGAAACTTTGCATAAAGGGGGCCCTGCAACAACTTTTTGACTGGCTTTTAATTTGCACCGAACTTGAGCGCACTGAACGTAGTAACTTAATCTTTTCTCAAATTTCGCTTTATTTTAAAAGTTATAGGCAATTTAGAATTACAAAAACAAACAAAAAATAACCTCTTTCATGACGTCGTAGGTCCTGGCTTGAGTGGCCGTGAACTAGAGGAGTAGTGAGCTCATCGAGCGCTCACGGCTGCTGCACTCCGTGTCGACGGCTCGAGAGGGCGCCACTAAAGCATATTCTGGATAGGCTGTATGAGGCGGGTGGCCAAGGCGGCTTGCATTGCATTTGCTGGGCGATTAAGGACTAATTTGGCATAACACTTCATTCGCCACAAACTACAGCAAACACGGTGTAAAGAGCAGTTCAGAACGGGAGCCACTTCGCGCTGCCATACCGCCAAACGGCCAAATCGCCAGCCAAGCCCGTGCTGAAAGCCTTCGGAACGCTCGGAACCGGTCGAATCCTCGATCCAATATACGACCGCAGCGCCGCCACGTACATCCGGGACCTTTCTACGCTCGCTGTTCGTCGGAGCCTCATCCCACAAGCCTTTTCTTGTATGCGCCGTTTTTTCCGCCGCTTGGTGGCGGGTTTGTCGACGAGTCTTTTTTTGTTTACATACTATATAAACTGCATTTGTTTCTTTTCTGATCTAAATTACCAAACAAAAACTACTTTCATACATAACTGAAATGGTTCGCGACACTTCGATTTTGTATTTCGACTAAAAAAGAGCTTTTAGCGGCTCTGACCAGTGGTAAGCCCAGGACCAAAGACGTCACATATTGCGCGCTTTCGGCGATGCCGGTCGCCCTCGTAAATGGAGGAGGTTTCCGCATCTTTCGGTTAAAATATGACTCACTGATATTTAGTTACTCTCTCCGTGCCCGCTGGCTTGCCCGAACCCCAAGAGACGTGGAAACCGCAAAGAAGGTAGGCGCTTAAATATGATTGCAGGGCCCCTTTAACAAAATGGTATGGGCGTCCCTTTCCGGAGGTACATGGGGGACAGCGGGGCTTGGTATGGGACAGAGGGGCTGGACGCTGCGAGGCGTCATGTGCAACGGGGCCAAGTAGGTTAATAGTTTTGTAATTAGCAGCCGCATACTGTTGCCGCGAGGCGGCATGAATGTATGTGGGGGGTTGGTTAACGAGCTCCCCAGGGATACATGTGCTGTTCGACTTTCTTTCGGACGGCACTTGTAGGCACGGGTGGAGTGCCGTCGGACGGACCTGTAGACAGCCAAAAACCAACAGAAAATGAGGTGTTTCAAACAACTTTCTTGAAGAGATCATGAACTGATTTTTCAACTACTTCCTCGTCAGCTTTCCTCCTCAGTACATAAGCAGAGTGAGAAACCATGTGGTCGTATTTCACTGAAACCCAAAGTTCTGCCAGCAGTCTGAGAGCCGGCATGGACAAAGCCCTACACAAATTTCACACTTCACATTTTCGCAAGTGCTGACAACCATGAAGGGAGCGACGGGACAAGCGATGGCGACCCTTTTTGCTATCGCTCTGCCGCACGATGAGGCACACTGCATGAAAGCAACTGGAGCAAGCGACCAATGTGATGAGCGACGTTTTCTAGTAATTCAAGGACCGAGCAGCGTTACAAGCGACAGTGAGAAATCTCCGTCGCTGTTGCCGATGCTCGTCTCGTTGCTCACTAAATCGCTTACATGCGGTCCAGCCTTAATTGTCTGAAAGCGAGAGACACGTGCCACGAGTGAGTACCGTGCTGCCACTCACTTCCAAGTGCCTCTCATTTCAGGGCTACACTGCCATTTGCTTCCAAGTCCTGCACGGGCCTCCTGCTCAGGCGCTTTGATGCCACTTACGAAACTAGCACAAACTCGTCAAGGGGGTTTAGGTGGGGTTAGTCATCCGGTTTGTTTGCCGCACCATTCTTTACGGTGCCTCGACAGTCCACAGTCACTTCACAGTAACAAGTTGGGACGCCATGATGACAGCGGCACTTGTGCCTGCTTGTCTTATTCACTAGAGGTTTGAAGACCAACTGCAGACTTTCGGCAGCATGACACTTTCGGTTTTGTAACATCATTGTTGCTTCCTTGGGACAACTCTTAATACATGGGAGGAACAAGATGGCAATTGCAAAAGTGGAGAATACGTCCAGGCACTATACCTGTACTAAAACTTGCTTGAATACCTATTTATTTATGATTATCTTTACACTTGCAGCGTTACCTCCGAGGCGGGGTTTCCCGACCAGAAGAAAAATTTGACGGGGCCATAGGCAAGGCCAAGTTCGACTCGCGCTGCTGATCGTGTTGTCCCGGTGCCTCTACAAGGGCGAGGACCTGGTCAATAGAAGTGTGACAGGCCAACCTTTCAGGCGTGACAAAGTATGGCACCGTGGGAGGGAAGCCCATTACACTTGTCAAAGTGGATGCGACTGCAGGTGCGTGCCTTGCTGCATGTCCGCCTTCCCGGCTCTAAACTATGTAGAAATTGGAAGGTTCAGCATCGTGCATTATATAGGTTTTATAGACCATACGCGAAATAGCTCTTGGGTATCATCATCATGCCGCTCGGAGCGACATGTGGTGGGTTTTGATATCTTGAATGTGCAAATGCCACTATACCTCGTCTCGCCTCAGCATGAACTAACTGCAAAAGCTGTGCAAGCGCAAGCGGGTAGCCTTGGCTGGAGGATGGAACCGCAGTATGTGTGCGTCCACACGTTTCCAAAGTCAACAGCAGTAGCTTCCGACGGTGTCCCTAGCATGCACCAGCAACTTCGGGAGGATACATGGGCACTGCTATCTTGGAAGCACTTTCCAAGATTAAAGAAAATGAACACAGTTGGCAAAAACTTGAGTCTTAAGGCCCGTTCACACTCTTGCAACCGAGTACGACAAAGAGAGGCGAGTTCTGTTAAAACTTCTTAAAAGTTCTTACGATGAAAGTACATACTGGGGGCATTCTGGCACCATCTATGCGTTGACCCTGGAACTGCATTTTACAAGAGCGAAGGTTTCGCGGAATTTCCGAGGTCAAACGTGTGTAATACCTGTAGGAAAGGCTTGTTTATAACGTTGACAAAAGTGTTTCGAGCCAAGAAAGAAAGGATAATGCGCAAGAGAAATAGTAAATATGCCGGACCGCCGAGTTTACACTGCTACCCAATAGATGGTGCCAGTGTGTCCTCTCGTTGTAAGAGGTTTTAAGGAACCCAATTTTAAGAGGTCGCAAGAGTGTGAACGGGCCTTTAGAGAACCATGCAGTGAACGGAAATCTTAACAGTTCATGCGTTCTTGGCATTTCATCAGGTTGTCGGCAGGCCTCTTCACGATGTATATTATGTGCATTACTTTGGTATTTGTTGATTTTTCTAAAAACGGGTGCCAGCAGGTACGGGCATAGACAATCGTAATTATATTCGTGCATCTGTACAACTTTTTTTGTTATTTTATTTTAAAGCTTACTATTTAGTTTTGAAAGAACTTCGTGGTTCCCATGGCGAAGTTGCAAACATTATATTGGTATTCTCAAAACCAGTCCAAGGTCAGAACTAATGCCAAGGCATCTAAAAAAAATAATGTGACCAGAAACAATGTCGTTTATTATGTTGTCAAGCTAGGCCTCGCAAATATTAGCCAAATCGGGTCCACTAGTACCCACCCATGTAGGAGGGTGTCTTTAGTGCCCATGCTTGTCGTTTAATTAGACCTTGAACATGGTTCCTTTCTATGTAAAACTTGCATTACGAATGAGTTTTCTAGTTAACGGTGGTGTTCCTGTTAACAAACCATTGTCTTAGGTAGGTAGAAAATAAGAGTGAAGTGAACTTTAGTCTTTAATGGCAAGTAGGTTCATATGGAATCATTTTTGCTTCAGTGGAGGCTCAAGTATGCACGACACTGAAGGGACTTTCCTTTCAGTCGACGCAGACAAGGGTACCACAAGAGCCAGCGAGGGAAAGAGAACGGGACCTCTTCCTGTCAACGCCTTGCCGCCTGCGTGGCTGTACCCCAAACCGTGCAGTTTTTGCCGAGGTAAACAATTGGGCCATTTGAAAGTTTTGCGGATAAAAAAAAAACATGACTCACTTGCATGCCTTGCTGTAAACAATCCAATGCAGCACTGAAATTTGTGAGTTGTAGATAATGTCACAGGTAGGATAGATAATCTCTACATTCTCAAAGTTCTGTGGACAAAGGGGCTGCCCAAAGATTACACAGCAGGATGGCGCCCCGCTACAGAGCACCAGTTTATGTCGTATCATAGCCTCCTTTATACTGACGAAACCTGGCAGATTGCCACGAGGAGCGGTCGCCGAAATGGAAAAGGTGGAGTGGCATACAACGGAGAAGAGTCTCGCTGCAGCGGACGCGAAACACGAAAAAAGTATGTTTTGGGTCCTCGCCACTGCAAAAGCTGTGTGCTGACGTCCAGGCTCCCCGAGGAATGGCCCTTTAATGCTCTGTGCTACCAAATCCTCACGTTCCAAATCTGTGACCAGGCACTCTATGACTCCGCCGTCGAACTGGCAGGCTTTGTGAGTTTAGAGGTGCTATGGTCATACCCTAATCCACTTTACTCCTTTTTTTTTTTCAGTGGGAGAGCATCGTTTTGGTTGCATTCTTAAAAAAAGAGGGTTAGACTGTTATGATTAAATTGGTGCGGACAACCACTAACAAGCTCAGTGTGCTGTCGTCAGGGCCTACGCTATTCTTATCAATGCCGATCTTCGCAAAAGAAAACAAGATGGGGGAAGGGACAAGAGCAGAGGAAAGTCATGCCGTTTGCGTGGTAGATGTAACTACTCATGCTGAAGATAAATCACATGTAACTATGGTTGTTTGAGATAAATCTGTTTGAAGGGGTGTCTTCGCTATGCCAATCTGTAAACATATTTTGTTTTAAAGCTGGAGACCAAGTGAGATAAGTATCATCTGCTGTCTTCTCAACTGGTTATTTCAATATTTTATTAGGAGTACTTGGCCATGACTTCAAAACAAACCAAAGACCAGATTCGGGCTCATGTTGGAAGGCGGGTCTTTCCTGCCAAACTTCAGAAACATTTATCTAAGCAAAGATGATAAACAAATTACTATTAGTTTTAGTGTCCCGCCATTTCTGCATGCAAAAGATGCCTATATAGGTACAGCACATGAAAAGTTATAAGAGACTTTGTAGTGCAGAGATGCCTTATGTACTCTTTTTTTATTGTTGATGAGTGATGATGGAAATTGTAATGATTACTACCTTGTAGTAGGCCTTGTACATGAAGCATTCCCTCACATGCACACAGATGTTAAAGCAAGCTTTAAGCCCTCTCTAAATTCCATCGTGGCTTGCTTTCGTTACAACTCAAAAGGGAGCACAATAAGACGGGGACGAGAAAGGAAGAAACAAGCGCTCACTACCGACTAGTTTATTCAGAAAAAAAGTCTTCCCTTCCTTTCTTGTCCCTGCCTTAATGTACTCTTTTCTTTCATTGCAGCCACGAAGCACCTTGCCCAGCAAAGAATTTTATAATGCTTTCTTTGACTGTACTAGACAATCTCAGTAGATAAGCCCCAGTCTTGCCTAGCAACTAGATTATGCAGGGTGCTACAGAACAGGTTCAGCTAGACTTGGTATCCTCCCCTTATTTCTCAGTAGGGACCGTGCCCCTTGTGCTTCAAGTGCTCTCAGTGCACTTACTGATTTATTATTTACGTTCCCTTTGAGCCTTAAATTGATATTCTTTTAAACGAAAAAGCAGACAAGAGCAGCAGCAGCCTCCCCCGCCCCTCCACTCTCTATCTCTCTCCATGGGAATATTTTAGGTCCCTCATGATGGCTAAAATAATTTTGAATGCAATAGTCTGCATTTTTATGGTGTCCATCTGTAACCTGTTACATCATCAGGGTGTCTACCAACCTGAAATTCTCAGGGAAATCGTCAAAAAGTTGACTTCATCAGGGAAAATGACCACTGAGAGTGGAACGGCGATACGAAACAAAGCTTGATGGTTGCACATGGGCACGACTATGCTGAATAATGTTTCCGAATTATGATCCTTTGACCCAGAAGTGGTCAGGAAGTTTTTATCAAAATAGTCAAGGGAAATTTTAGAAAAGTCGAGGAATTTGAAATCAGTAATTTGGTAGACACCTTGATGCACTAGTTCCACCGTACGAAATGCTTCACAATCAAGTGAGAATTGGGGAAAGCGAAATATAGAAAGGCAGCAATGGGCGTCTGCCTCACTTGCCTTCACCCTGTTGCATGGACTTTCCATCTATGACACTGCGGGCACTTAACATGTCATCGACAATTTTACTTTGCTCACCTACAACTTCGTCTGACTTCCAGAACTTATTTCTTATCATTGGCTTTTTTTTTCCCAGGACCCACCCAGTAAAGACTTTCGGGAACCCGGCGTTAGTTTTCACTGGAAAGCACCCATGGACATCTGGCAGCATGTGCGTTGTCTGCAAGGACCTATCAATCGACATCCTGGACTTTTCAGCAGGAATCTCTCGGGTATTAGCCATGTACTGAGCATAGAAAGGTCAGTATGTGGGGGGAATCGACGAAGCACACTTTTTGTGTTTGAGCACCCTCCGGGGTAAAAAAAATACAAGGATTTCGGTAAGAGCTGTGAAAGTTGTGACAGCACTTGGAGCACATTCCTAGAACAGGGAAAAAGAATTACCAATATTGGTTACTCTTTTAATGTTTTCTATATGTATTTGGTGAATATTCCAGCTATAATACAAAGGTTTGTGTGTTCCATTGTGTATCTAAACTTCTGTTAGATTTTTTTTGTGCATCTGTTGATATGAGGATTCAAACCATAGATGAAGAAACGGCAAAAAGAAAAACAAAGCTTTGAATAAAACAGCAAGTAGGCAAACAAAGCTTTTAGAAAACTTGTAATTTTTTTTTAAATTCTAATTTAATCCTCAACATCAAGCAGGCAAAGCAAGCCTTCACAAAACTTGTCATTGTAATTTATTTTCGTTCTTGTCTAATAGTTATACCAGTTTTGTGTATTAGTATTATTTCTTATGATGTTATTTGTTTAGTGTTTGTGATAAAACCCCTGTGATAAGCCGAAGCAGGCTTTTGAACCAATATGTATGACATTAATTTCTAATAAAGTAATTGTTTTAAATACTTGTGGCTTAAAATTCAAAAGCGCAAACACCAAGGAAAAGAAGAGGGGACAGGACAGAGCGCTCTGTCCTGTCCCCTCTTCTTTTCCATGGTGTTTGCGCTTTTGAATTTTATACAATGTGTAGCCAACTAGCCCAACAGTTAAACTTGTGGCTTGTCTTGCAGTGCCTGCATGGTAGGACTCATGAAGTTGCATTTCCACAAATGGCAGTGATATGAGCTGAGAGAAAACAGCTATCTTTATTGTTAAATTTGAAGATTCCTGCAATTTATTGCCACCCACCTGCCCACTCAAAGCAGGCATAAAGCAACAGAACATGCTCGTTCCCACCAGTTCTTGCCAATAGTATAGACATGTGACAAAAAAGATATACAACCTATTGTAAATGATAAGTATAACCAAACTAAGAGAAAGTTAAGCTGTCGATTAAAAAAACTTTTACTTTTTTTTGTTGTGTGCAAATTCCAATGTAACAAAACAATGCTGTCCTGAAAGCTTCTGTTGTGTTTCATGATAAATTTTAGAGCAGCATTCAGTTCAGCATCGTTAAGACCATCATCGTTCATTTCTTCATGTTTCATTACAGGAAATTGTAAGATATCAGTTCTGAATTTCGACGTTGACACTTGCAGACAATTGATTTTACCGCTTCTTTTAGGTGGAATCGAAATTCCCATTTCAACTTTTATATTTTCACACAGTTGATTTTACTACCCTCGTTTTAGAGTAATTCAAGTTGAACCTCGCAGGCGGCAAGAAGTCTCCTAGCGATCACAATGCCTCCCTTTGTTCAACAAACTGATACTTGACTAGGGCTGCTATACTCCAGACAAAGTGAGAGTCAGCACTGACTATCTTTCGGAGAGTCGCTCATACACTCCTATGACTCTTTTGCGATAGGAGTCGGGGGACTCTTCATAAAAGGAGGGTCCTCACAACTCTTGTTACAGAGTCACGGGGATTACCAGGAAGGAGTCGTGTGACTCTTTTTCTCCGTTGGATAAGAGTCGTTAAAGAGTCGCAGTTGACTACGTCACCTGGAGTCGCCCATACACTACCATGACTCTAGTGTGATGAGAGTCGCAGGACTCTTCTTTAAATAAGAGTCAAGTGACTCTACAAACTGGAGTCGCGGAGGAGTCAAATCTGTAGCGCACAAAGGAGTCATGGCGACTCTCTTTAAAAAAAGAGTAGAGCGACTCTACAAACTGGAGTCGATTCTGCGGCGCGCCAATACCCCCCAAAGAGAGTCATAGCGACTCTTTTTTTTAAGAGTGTAGCCAATGAAAAAAAATGAAAGACGTTTACAACTCCCTCTAATGCCGAACTAGAGAGTAGCTCTTGAGGAGGAGGAATAAAAGGTACAGAGAGGAGGGTATGCCCCTCCTCCGTACCCTCTCCTCCTACCGTCCTGCTCCTCTCGTCCTCCTCCGCCTCCCGTCTTCGTCTTCCCTCTCCCCTACTCCATCCTCCTCCTCCCTCCTCGTCCTCTCATTCGCCTCCCCTCCCTTCTCCCCGTCCCTCCCTCCCCCCCGTGATGTCACTCGTGAACCTCATGCCGTCACTCGTGACCCGCGCGTTGCATTATGGGATGTTTCCCATAATGACGTCACTCGTGACCCGCGCATAGCATTAAGGGACGCTTCCCATAATGACGTCACTCGTGACCCTCGTGACGTCACACGTGACGTAACGTGTGACGTCATTATGAGAAACGTCCCATAATGCAACGCGCGGCGCCTCAGAGCTGCGCTCTAAAAGAAGACAACTGTGTCAGCTCACCCTCTATTGCCTTACAAAGCATCTAAACTCGTCAAACACAAAGTTGGGGCCGAAGTTGACGGAGTGCACCGATTGCCCATCGCGGTGATGACTTCGTGCATTTTTCGCCGACGTCCAATCGGCGCGCTCCATGAACTTTCTGCACCACCTCTGTGTTTAACGAGTTTAGGGCCTCGTGGAAAAGTAAAAAGAAGTTCCTGCGAGGCGCAAATTTTCGTGATGGTACAGGAAGGCCGAAAAAGAAGAAAAAGAAGAAGACCTGAAATAACAGCCACAACACCTGTAGTAGAAGAATCAGAGGATTAATAGATATTTTGTAGCCCAAATATTGAATATATTTTTTCCTATCTCCTCACATTTTTTTTTCTGTGAGCTCAGCTGGTTCCACAATCTAAATATGTACAACCAGCTAGCTCAGCTCCTTCCCAGTGTGAGAAATGCTGTTAGACGCAGTGGCCAGCTAGGTTTCCAAAGAGCGCGGTAACCCCTCGCTTTCGCTCGGAAAAATTGTAGTATAATCTCAAGGTCGAAAGTGCACCACCGAATGCTCATCACTATCAACACCACGCTTACGAGAAACGAGGACCGTGTTTTTTGGCCAGATGAAATGAACTATGTATTGCTGGAAGCTCGAACTCCGTGATAATGTGACGCTGGCAGTTGGGGTACAACACGAAGGTTTGAAAACTTGAAGCTACCCAGATGACAAAAAAAAAATAGTGGGAACAAGTAAATTTCCTAACAAGCTTACGTCTTGATATGCCTAATATCATCTACACAGAACTCGACACTGTGGATGCTTGTGGGATTTATATAGGTGGAAAACACTTGTCAACAAGGTAGAGGATATATATTTTGCTTGCTGACATATTTTTTTGTTGTTGTTTTTTACGAAAATAGATGCAACAGGCGCCCAAATTGTAATTTCTCGTTCTACAATCTTAGGCTTAGGTGGACGGCGGCTGAAGGAGAAATTAAGATTTTCTCAAATATCTTTTGATCTACCTAACGTCATGCTTTAAAATTTCGCATTCTATTCCACCCGCTAGTGTGACGTTCTCACAGTGTTCAAGCTTTCTGCGATAAACAACTCGTTTATCCGGGCCAAAAAAACAAACAAAAAAACGCGGTTTGATTTCTTCGGCAACTACAAGTCGCTAAGTTTCTTGAATATATATTATTATATCGTGAGCGACATCACAAATTAATTGAATTTCCTCATTTTATTTGCATCATAACTTGTACCTTGGATTGTTTTGTTATTACAATTCGATTCAGGCAAGAAATTAATAAATAAAAGCCAGGATATAAGTAGGTGAACAAATAAGCAAATAATTCAAAGAAAACATACGTATACTAGCAGCTGTAAAATCAGTCGTCATTATTTCTTCTACGTAGAGTACAGAATTTTTACATTTTAATTCTTTTCCGTTTAAAAGTAATGCCCAGAATCCCCATCCAAATTCGAAGTCACGAACTAATTCGTTTTGCGGTTTGGCGTTTAGTTATTTTGTCTGCATTCAGGTGCACATGCTGCTCGGTGGATACGTTTGCACTATACGGGTTTAATTAGAGTTTTATTGCCTTGGGGACTGTGAAGTTCAAAGGGAATAATAATCCACTACGCCACAACACCTGGCATGGATACAAGGATGCCACGCACAAAAAAAAAAAAAAAAAGAACTGGATCAAAGAGGATCGGCCCAAAGAGGGGGAACAGCCATCAACGCCGCGCAGGTCGTCCTTTTCTGAGTTACTTTTCTTTCGTCTTTGATTAGATCGAGCTCCATCATAAATGAGCATGATTTTACAAAAGACTGGGTTCTATGCAGCTAATATACAACGAACCACGATTTCCCCCCAATGCCGTTTTTTCCGTGTCCTGCGCGGAATCGAAGCAGTGGCTACCCACGTCGCGCTTAAAGGACACTGATAGGGTAGCAATGCTGGCCAGGGTTTTTATCTCTCCATGACATATGAGAGCCCAACTATCCAAAACAAAATTCGCGGCTCAAAATTCGTTTTTTTTCTTGCTTGCTTTTTTTTTCCGCGCAAAAACCGTTGATCGAGAACTGGCCGGTTTGAGTCGCGCTCACTCTCTTCTCCGTAGTCACGTGTCGTTCTCAATGGTTCAGACACACACAAAAATTATAATCGAAGTCGTGGGCAGGGTTGTAAAAGTTACTTAAAAAATGTACCTAAGATACAGTTACAGCTACTCATATGAAAATGTACCTAGGTACGTACCTAGGTAATGGCTTAAAAAAGTACCTAGGTACAGTTACAGTTACTTTAAAGATACTTTATTTATTTTCCACAAATTCATCAAAATATATTGGAAGTAAAGCTTTTTATGCTAAGGATACTCACAAAACGAGTTCGATAAATGTGCTTTATTGGTGTCAGTGCGAGAAATAAGGGAAACCCCATTCACATGAGCCGGTGCTGACGTCGACAGGTCGAGAGTACGTCGGCCGCATGAAGAAACGCATGAGTCCAGCACATATGCACCTAACCTTTGCGACATCCAGCAAAAGGCTTCAAGCTTCCTAGGTTTTTTTTTTTTTCGTTAGTTGGAAGAAAAATAAGCTTTCTTTTTTTCTTTCGAAACTTTCTCAGTTTTGCTAACTGCCGAATCTGAGTTCGATTTATTGAGTGGAAACTGTATTATATCGGCGATGTTACATTTCTTTACGGTTGTAAGTATAATTCATTATCAATATATTTTATATTGCATTTATGGCAGAAAAGAGCCACCACCAGGACAAAGATACAGGCAACAGGAACTGTGCCCATCTTTCAAGTTATCTCTTCTCTTGTATAGCTGTCAGAGGAGCTTCAAAGACACAATGAAATCGATTTTGGTTTGAGATGAAGGCAGCAGGTCGCTATTTTCCCCAAACGTAGTTCCGAAGCGATTCCATAAATTGGTGTCGCTTGAACGGCATCAATAATCCACAGCTCGCTCAAATGAACACCGTCATTCGCTAAAGCGTCGTTCGATGGAACATCATGGACAAGGAAGACTTCGTTCGCTAAAGCGTCGCTCGATCAAGTCAGTGCCTCCCAGGTCGTACCCAACTCAACGTTAATCACGGCACATGGCAGTGTGTTGATACTTCAAGATTTATAGTTTTTACCATTTTGAAGTGAATAAAAAAGTACCTGTAAAAACTAACTTCACTTAGTTGCAAGTTACTGGAAAATGTACCGCAAACACAGATACAGATACCGAGAAATGAAAGTACCTAGGTTTGTACCTCAGGTACAACAAAAATACCTAGAAACCGATTTTCAGTTACTTGTAACTAGGTACTTTACAACCCTGGTCGTGGGTCAGCGTAAGCACAAGCTCACTATTAAATAAAGAAAACAAATATGAGCCCCATTTTTAATTGCCTTTAGAAAGCTGAAAATGCGTTGACGGTACAGAAAAACTTGCGCAAAGAACCGGATGCACTCTCGGCTTTCTCTACGTAATTCTCAACATGGCGTCGTATCGCGAGACTCGCGAGCTGGACGGCTGAACGAAACAGACTAAGCTAAGGTGATAGAAAACGGGCGTGGGACTTCTACTTCAGAACTGTTGTTTGCGGTACCGGAAAATTGTTCTACCTTCGAAAAATAAATTTCTTATCGATCAAAACAATTAGGATTTATCCCGTACGCCACGCCCGACCACCAAGCTGATACGCACGAAGGCATCGCCGACTCGTCGCCCCTTGTCCTGGCTGAGGACATTGGTCGTCTGACAAACATAAATTAGTGAAGGCTTAAAAAAAACAAAAAAAAAAAAAACAACAACACGGGTAAACGTTAAGTTCGAAGCGCTTGCCTTTTGCATTTTTTGCGCAAAGTGCGACGTGCGGATTTTTGTCTGTTTCGCACGGCCGGAAAAAGGAAGGAAAAAAGAAAAGAAAAAGCGTTCCTCCTCTGCATTTCTTTTTCCGCTCAGGTCTGCTTTCAGTTCCAATTTCGAGCAGCTTCGATTTTTTTTTTTTATTGAACATATATGGTGACGCTTCAGCAAAATATTGATTGGTTAGATTTATGATGTCATAATAAACCACCTGGAAAAAATAATTAGAAAAAAATGATAGACGTTTAGAATACTCTGTAACGTCAAATTAGAGCGGAGCTCTTGAGGAGGATTCCCCCGCTAAATTTGGCGAAACAAATTTCTCCGCCAAGTTTAGCGGAAAAATTTCCCCGCTAAATTTGGCGTGAAAACTTTCCGGCTAAATTTAACAAAAAAAATTGCCTGCTAGATTTTGCGGAAAAATTTCCCAGCCAAATTTCTGCGCTAAATATGGTGAGAAAATTTCCCCGCTAAACTTGGAGGAACGATTTCCCCGCTACAGCTAGAGGGAAAACTTCCCCACTAAGTCTGGCAAAAAAATGTGCTCGCTAAAATTATCGGAAAACATTTTTCCGCTAAATTTAGCGGAAAAATTTCGCCGCGAAATTTGGCGAAAACGTTTTCCCGCTATATTAAGCGGGAAAATTTCACCGGTAAGTTTGGCGAGAAAATGTCTTGGCTAAATTAAACGGGAAGAATTTCCCCTCTGAATTCAGCGGGGAAATTTCCCGGTAAATTGGGCGTAAAAGTTTTTCCGCTCAATTGATCGGGAATTTCCTTTCTAATTTTGGCGGGAAGCTTCCCTGCCATATTTGGCGGAAAAATTTCCCCGCTAAATCTAGAGGAAAAAGTTTCGCCAAATTTAGGCGCCGTGTGACATCACCTGGGTGACGTCAGACGTCGCCCTCTTGACCCTTGTGACGTCATTCGTGACCCTCGTGACGTCCCTCGTGACATCATTATGGGAAACGTTCCATAATGCAACGCGTGGTTACGCTGACGGTGACGGCGCTCAAGCCGAAAACGGGATTCTAAGAACTGTGCATTAAAAGTGTGTGTCTGTGGGGGGTGGGGGGGGGAGGGAGCGGGAGAAGGGGGGAGTGTAAGTGTTCTTTCTGGGTGAACGTACACGCCGCCGGGCGGTCGTTCGGCACATATTCATTCCTTGGAGTTCAGCCTTCATGGGAGAAGCTCTGAAATAACTTGGGAAGAAGTCAGTCGGACGACGTCTCCAACTCAGCTAAGACGTTTATTCAGTAAACCTCTTATATACTCTTGGAAACCAGGGTCGTCACTAACCAACGCAAAACAATCATTATTATTTTTTTATTTTTTTTTTATTTTTACGGCGGAGCTGTTAAGGGCTAGGTTCCCCAGGATCGTGTCCGCTACCAAAAAAGTGTCGACACAAAACTGTGGACAGCTACCGCCATCTATGAGCGACCGCGGGAAACAGACAATTGGTTTGCCGGCCTCGTTCTTAGGTGGCGGCAACCTTTCCAGCCTTTCCACTCTGGTTTTCACCAGAGTGGAAAGGCTGAATTTCTCTTGGCATCGTCCTAGATGTCGTCCTTGAGGTCGGCCGAGACGTCGTCCTTGAGGTCGCCCTTGGGGTTTTTCCAGAGGTTGTCCTCGAGTTTGTCCTAGAAGTCATCCTAGAGGTCGACTTAGAGGCTGTCCTAAAAGTCGTCCTTGAGGTCGTCCTAGACAGTGCGAGGATTGCGTCGTACTACATCAGGCAAGGTACGTGCCCGGTTGAGCTTATTGGACTCTGCGGCCTGCTGGCACCGTCTGTAGGTCACACCCGAAGGATGTGCTGAATCCTCCGGTCAGAGTACTGGCGACAGGAACGATTTTTCATGGATGGTTTAAGAGTGGCCAGTGCGGCAGGGGGTGGAAGTGCGGAGCGTCAGCGACGGTTCATTTGGAGTTGTGCAAATCCATGAGGAAGTGGCAGAATTTTGTGGTGGGGGTGTGGCCAACGCTCGCACTTGGGAGAAAGGAAAATTTTACCTCCAGCAGGTCGCTTTACAACTCTCGGAAATGCCACCGTCCCCGCCGAATATGCCAAGATCCTTGAACTTGGCCTTAAGTTTAGCCTTGAACCAAAGCTCAGCCCTCCAGAGCTAGTCACGATTGCAAGGAAGGTCGCCTACGGAGCTACGGAGCTGGACCGGCCACGGTGCACCTCAGTGTGCGTGGACACTCTTCAGTGCCTGAAACCACATGGAGGACATTTGGGATTGACACCTTTGGTCAATTATTTTGTGACCAATCAGACTCGTGTTTTGGAATAAGATAAGGAGGGTTCCTTTGACGCGACGCCAGAAGGTTTCTTTTTTTTTTCTTTTGTGGAAAAGCGAATGCGGCTCTTTCCAAAAACTTTAGGCATGGTGATATGGTGTTAAAAAGGCTAAGGCCTGAGCTATAGAGGTGTGTGAGAACCAGGTCTTAAGTCAGTTGGGGAGGTTTATTAAGAAATCCGGAGGGCTACATCTCGAGATATGTTTTAGTGCCAAAACTCATAAAGACTTGTGCCCGTTTAGGGCTATCGTCACTGAAAGGGGCACGTGGCAACGGCCAGATGGCGGCGTTTATTCAAGAACAGTTGGGTCCGTTGGACGTGGGGGACCCTTTTAGGGTGCCAACTCTGAGGTGGTTTGCGATTTTTTAAAAGACAATGAGGCCAAGAAATGGTCGGCCTTTAGCGTTGACGTTGAAAATTAATTTCATTCGCTACCTCAAGACCAGCTGCTTGCCTCTGTTAGAGATTGTATTGAAACGAACCGGGAACTGGGGTTCAGAAACTCCAGTGGACTGGCTATGGAAAACATCCTAGATATGTTGCAATTTTATCTGAATTCCGTGGTTGTAGGGTGGAACAATGCTTTGTTCCTACAAGAGCATGGGAGTGTGTATCGGGTCCTATGTTGCTCCAATTTTGAGTGACATTTACCTATCCGGGGTTGATAGGGCTGTGGTGTGTGCTCTGGGGGCATCGGCTGTAAAAAGGGTGTTTCGATATATAGATGATTTTTTGGTTTTGTATGAGAAAGCAGAAGAAGACGACGCGCGGTGTTTCGTTTTAGAAGCATTTGAAATGTGTAGGGGGGGCTGAAGTTTACGAGTGAAAAGCCAAAGGAAGGGGCTCTACAGTTTATTTATTTATTTATTTACTCTCAGGGCCGTTAGGCGTTACAGAGAGGAGTGGTGGAAAACAAAAACACGTAGAGCAGAGAATAGTTATGATGTCAAGTGATGAAACACGGCAGACTTGAAGGTAATTTGGTCGCTGATGGAGAC
Source organism: Ixodes scapularis (assembly GCF_016920785.2). Lineage (NCBI taxonomy): Eukaryota > Metazoa > Arthropoda > Arachnida > Ixodida > Ixodidae > Ixodes > Ixodes scapularis. Next base: position 216,997,463 of record NW_024609846.1, on the reverse strand, counting down.
GACGGAGGCAGGAAGGTGGTTCCAGTCCACGCTGGTCTTGGGGACAAAGGAGTCGAAGTACAGGTTAGTCCTACAACTGAGTACGCCAACTTTAAATTGATGATCGGAACGGGATGACACATAAAATGGGGCTGTAAAAAGAGACTAACAAAGGCTGTCGTTGGTGAAATAGATTTTATGAAAGAGGCATAGTCTGGAGATGCGACGTCGGACAGAGAGATCGGGGAGATTTAATGTTTGTTTCATTGGAGAGACGCTAGCTAAACGGGAATAGTTGGACAAAATAAAACGGGCGGAGGGATTGTGGATAGATTCAAGGATTAGAACAAGCGAGTTGATATGTGGATACCATACAGACGAAGCATACTCAATTTTGGAGCGCTCAAGTGTATTATATAATAACAGTTTAAAAGAAATCGGAGCGAGAGAGAAATCACGACGAAGGAAACCGAGCATGGGGTTAGAATTATTAGCAATGTATTCACTATGTGTTTGCCAGGTAAGATTAGAGGTAATGTGAACACCCAGATATTTATAGGTAGAAACGGAAGACAAGGGGGAACAATTAAGAAGATAAGAAGGCGGATTGGATTGATTAGTTGATCTTGTGACCCTCATTACCTTGCATTTGTTAACATTGAGTTTCATTTGCCAAGTGTCGCACCACACGAAAATGCTTTTAAGATCGGTTTGAAGGATAGATTCATCAGAGGAGTTAGAAATTTCTCTATATAAAACACAATCATCAGCAAAAAGTTTAATAGATGAGACACTAGAGTCTGCAAGGTCATTAATGTAGATGAGGAAAAGAAGGGTCCTAGGACAGACCCTTGAGGGAGGCCTGTCGACACAGAAGAAAGTTGAGAATCAGGATCGTTAGTTGATACATACTGGGTGCAATCATGCAAAAGCACTCAATCCATCCTAAAATATTGCTGTGGAGGTTACGTTTGCTAAGTTTCTAAAGTAGTAGACGATGCGGAACTGAATCAAAGGCTTTAGCGAAGTCAAGAAAAACACAATCAACGGTAGATGAACGGTCTAACACAGAAAACAAGTCATTAGTAAAAACGAGTAGTTGGGTTTCACAGGAGAAATGTTTACGAAAACCATGCTGGCAGGATGTAAAGAAGGAATTTGATTCAAGGAAAAGAACAAGATTGGAGTTTATCACATGTTCAAGTATCTTGCATAGGATGGATGGCAAGGAAATCGGTCTGTAATTACTAGGGTTAAAAACATCACCAGATTTGTGCGCCGGAACCACCTTGCCAACCTTCCAGTCGCCGGGTAGGGTGGTACACCGCAAAGACTGCGCAAAAATCTCAGACAAGATGACAGATGAATAAGTCACACTACTCTTCAAAAAGTTGTAACCAATGCCATCAATACCTACTGAAGATGAAACTTTCGCGTTTTCAATCAGCTTAGAAATACCAACCGTGTCGATGAAAATAGGCTCCATGCGTGTAAAATCTGAATTTCGAATAACAGGTAATGCAGTAGGTGCACAACTCGTGAAGAACAATGTGAAGGTATTATTCAAAAGAACACAGCTCTGATGACGTGGTATCAACAGACCACTTTCGGTATTTAGACGGATGTCTTTACGTTCACGCATACTGACGATATTCCAGAACTTGCGTGGGTCAGTGGATAACAAAGATGGAAGCGTGTTATTAAAAAAAAGCGTGCTTGGCGTTGCCAATACCTTGTTTATATTCTGACGCCACGGACAGATAAGGTGACCAACGTTCGCCTATCTTGGATTCCTTACAGCGACGAAAAAGACGTTTTTTTTTTTGTTCTGAAGACGGTCTAACGATAGGTTGAACCAAGGCTGTTCTCTGGCAATCAAGTTACTTGATTTAACGATGTACCCGGGTGATAAGACTATATGTTGGTCGTTTTGCCCGCGCTTCAAAACGGCGATACTAGATTTTAAATCTTCCCACTCAAAGGTGGTTAAGAGTTCCATAGCGGTGTCATGCCTTGGGTCAGCCCTCAAAAAATCATGTGCCTACAAGATGACCGAAGGTTTTAGAAAACATATTGGAAGATTGAAGCAGTCGGGGTTCTCGTTGAAACTTTTGGCGGAAGTAGCCAGTTCACTTCTTAAGAAAGCTAAGGGGGTGGAGAGGACGAGGCCTGAAAGGGAAAAGAAGCGTGTGGTAGTGGTCCCCTACCTACACCGCGTTTCCTATAACCTGAAACAAGTAGGTGGCAGATATGGAGTACCGGTAGTGGTTTCGGCGCTCCAAAAAATAGGCCAGATATGTTCCAGGATTGGTGCGGGGGTAGTTGGTCGTTCCAGCGCGAAGTGCAACAAGGCGCACAGAAAACCTTTTGTCACTTGTGTTTCGAGTGAGGTATGTAAGATACCTTTGTCATGTAACAGATGCTACGTGGGGCAAACAGAAAGATGCCTGAATGATAGATTACGAGAGCATTAATATTCGCTCGGAGCTACGGTTGGGGGGCTTTTGCCCATTCATTGCAGACAGTGCAAGTGTCGGCGTGACTTTGGCAGAGTTACCGTTCTGGGCACGCACACGAATAGGGGAGAGATCATCGAGGCCTTCCACATTTCGCGTCATGGTCATTCATGTGTTAGTGAACCGTCATTGGCGCTGTCAGCCAAAAAGATTTCCTTCCTGCGGCAAAAAAAAAAAAAATGAGTCACGTAGTGAGCGGGTAGTCTATTGACACGCTTCACAGTTGGCGAGAGTGATCCTTTCTTTTGTGAATTTTTTTTAAGATACTGTGTATGTTTTTTTCTGCCTCTGTTTCCTTTATTAACATTCTTCAGTTCCGAGTACAGCATTCTCCTGTCGTGTTTGTTCCCCTTCGTAGTCCGTGTTTTTCTAGCTGCTTTCCCCATCATGTAGAACGTCAACCAACTGGCTCAGTTCACCACCTTATTGCAATGTCATATTTGGATGAAAAATAACGCAACGTCATATTTAGGTGAAATATAGCGCATCGTCATAATTGGATAGAATCGAGCGCATCGTCATATTTGACTTTAAAAAAGCGCAAGTCATATTTGGATGAAAAATAGCGCATCGTCAATTAGATGAAAAATAGCGCATCGCCATATTTGGATAAAATTTACCGCATCGTGATTTGGATGAAAAATAGTGCAATATTATATTTGGATAACAAATAGCTCAATGTCATATTTGGACGAAAATTAGCAATGTAATATTGCGAGGAAAAATGGCGTATCGCCATATTTGGATGAAAAACAATGCAATGCCATATTTGAATGAAAAAATCAAAGACGTTCACAGTTTTGGTTATGCCGAATTAGAGCGCTGCTCTTGAGGAGGAGGAGGGGAGGGTACGGAGGGGAAAGCATGCCCCACCTTGTCTCCGTACCCCCCACTTAGCGGGATATTTTAGCTAAATTTTCCACTAAATTTAGAGGCGAGATTACTCCGATAAATTTAGTAGCAAGCATTTGCCGCTAAATTCAACCAGGAAGTACTTCCGCTAAATTTAACGGGAGTATTTTTCCGCTAAATTTACCGGGAAATGTTTTCGCTGAATATAGTGTTGAAATTTTGCGCTAAACTTTGCTAGAACTTTTCCCGCTGAATTTAGCTAGGAATCATACCTCGGCAAACCTCACTCATGGGGGCCCTCCCTCACCCTCACTCACCCTCATCTTCACAGGCGAGGTGAGGGTGAGTAAGGGCCGTGAGGTCCCTGAGGGCGGTGAGTGCGTGAGGGGTGTGAGGGCCATGAGTGCGTGAGGGGCGTGAGGGGGGTGGGTGGCGTGAGGGCCATGAGTGCGAGACGGGTGTGAGGGGCATGAGGGCGGTGAGTGTGTGAGTGGCATGAGTGGCATGAGTGCGTGAGGGGCGCGAGGGGTGTGAGGGCCGTGAGGGCGGTGAGCGCGTGGGGGGTGAGAGGGCCATGAGTGTGTGAGGGGCGTGAGGGCGTTGAGTGCGCGAGGCCCCCTTCAGAAGGAGCAACTTTCTCAGCAATTTTTGTGTTGATGGCGGGTTGTTCCCTAGCTTTCCCTAGATCGACACGAATTGCTGAGATCGGGTCCGGCTCGAAACAAGCCAGCAACTCGGAGCAATTCGAAGACGTTTGAAGCGGCTACATCCAATCAAGGACGCTATATATTCACGTGATACCTCGTGCCGGTGGTGATGACAACAAGAGAATTAGTTCTAGTTTCAAATTGATCGTTTTTTTGAAATAAACTGCTTCATAAAGGTGCGTTAGTATTCTCAACGAGATTTAAATGCATAAAAACAAGTTTATAGCGCGTAATTGTGTGTCTAAATAGTGCAGGGAAATAAAATTTCATGATGATGGCAAATTGCAGCAATTGGTTGCTGCGTGTGAATGTGGGCGGCCCGTGTTGCCGCATGGTGTTGCCACGTCAAGTTTCTGGGCGAAATCGCCCCATTTGAAGCGGGCCTGAGTGGCGTGAGGGCCATGAGCGCGTGAGGGGCTTGAGAGGTATGAGTGCGTGAGAGCCATGAGGGCGGTGAGTGCGTGAGGGGTGCGAAGGACATGAGTGCGTGAGGGGTGCGAGGGCGGTGAGTAGCGTGAGGGCCATGTGTGCGTGAGGGATGTGAGGGCGGTGAGTGCGTGAGGGCGGGGAGTGGCGTGAAGGGCGTGAGGGTGGTAAGTGCGTGAAGGGCGTGAGGGCCATGAGTGAGTGAGGGGCGTGAGGGCGGTGAGTGGCGTGAGGGCCATGAGTGCGTGACGGGTGTGAGGGGCATGAGGGCGGTGAGTGTGTGAGTGGCATGAGTGCGTGAGTGGCGTGAGGGGTGTGAGGGGTGTGAGGGCGGTGAGTGCGTGAGGGGTGTGAGGGCCATGAGTGTGTGAGGGGCATGAGGGTGGTGAGTGCGTGAGGGCGGTGAGTGGCGTGAGGGCCGTGAGGGTGGTGAGTTCGTGAAGGGCGTGAGGGCCATGAGTGAGTGAGGGCCGTGAGGGCGGTGGGTGGCGTGAGGGCAATGAGTGCGTGACGGGTGTGAGAAGCATGAGGGCAGTGAGTGTGTGAGTGGCATGAGTGCGTGAGGGGCGTGAGGGGTGTGAGGGCCGTGAGGGCGGTGAGTGCGTGACGGGTGTGAAAGCCATGAGTGTGCGAGGGGCGTGAGGGCGGTGAGTGCGCGAGGCCTCCCTTCAGACGGAGCAACTTTCTCAGCAATGTTGGTGTTGATGGCGGGTGGTTCTCTAGCTTTCCCTAGATCGACACGAATTGCTGAGATTGGGTCCGTCTCGAAACAAGCTAGCAACTCGGAGCAATTCGAAGACGTTTGAAGCGGCTGCATCCAATCAAGGACGCGATATTTTCACGTGATACCTCGTGCCGGTGGTGATGACAACAAAAGACTTGGTTCTAATTTGAAATTGAACGTTTTTTTGGAAATAAACAGCTTCAGAAAGGTGCGTTAGTATTCTCAACGAGATTTAAATGCATAAAAACAAGTTTATAGCGCGTAATTGTGTGTCTAAATAGTGCAGGGAAATAAAATTTCATGATGATGGCAAATTGCAGCAATTGGTTGCTGCGTGTGAATGTGGGCGGCCCGTGTTGCTGCATGGTGTTGCGACGTTAAGTTTCTGGGCGAAATTGCCCCATATGAAGCGGGCCTGAGTGCCGTGAAGGCCATGAACGCGTGAGGGGCATGAGAGGTATGAGTGCGTGAGGGGTGCGAGGGCGGTGAGTAGCGTGAGGGCCATCTGTGCGTGAGGGGTGTGAGGGTGGTGAGTGCGTGAGGACGGTGAGTGGCGTGAGGGCCGTGAGGGTGGTGAGTGCGTGAAGGGCGTGAGGGCCATGAGTGAGTGAGGAGCGTGAGGGCGGTGAGTGGCGTGAGGGCCATGAGTGCGTGACGGGTGTGAGGGGCATGAGGGCTGTGAGTGTTTGAGTGGCTTGAGTGCGTGAGGGGCGTGAGGGGTGTGAGGGCCGTGAGGGCCACGTGTGCGTGAGGGGTGTGAGGGCCATGAGTGTGTGAGGGGCGTGAGGGCGGTGAGTGCGCGAGGTCCCCTTCAGACGGAGGAACTTTCTCAGCATTTTTGGTGTTGATGGCGGGTTCCCTAGCTTTCTCTAGATCAACACGAATTGCTGAGATCGGTTCCGGCTCAAAACAAGCCAGCAACTCAGGGCAATTCGAAGACGTTTGAAGCGGCTGCATCCAATCAAGGACGCGATATTTTCACGTGATACCTCGTGTCGGTGGTATGACAACAAAAGATTAATGGTTCTGGCTTGAAATTGATCGTTTCTGGAAATAAACTGCTTCAGAAAGGTGCGTTAGTATTCTCAACGAGATTTAAATGCATAAAAACACGTTTATACCGCGTAATTATGCTTGTAAACAGTGCAAGAAAAATCAAATTTCATGATGATGATGGCAAATTGCAGCAATTGGTTGCTGCGTGTGAATGTGGGCGGCCCGTGTTGCTGCATGCTGTTGCGACGTCAAGTTTCTCGGCGAAATTGCCCCATATGAAGCGGCCCTGAGTGGCGTGAGGGCCATGAGCGCGTGAGGGGCATGAGAGGTATGAGCGCGTGAGGGCCATGAGGGCGGTGAGTGCGTGAGGTGTGTGAGGGCCATGAGTGCGTGAGGGGTGTGAGGGTGGTGAGTAGAGTGAGGGCTATGTGTGCGTGAGGGGTGTCAGGGTGGTGAGTGTGTGAGGGCGGTGAGTGGCGTGAGTGCCGTGAGGGCGGTGAGTGCGTGAAGGGCGTGAAGGGCATGAGTGAGTGAGGGGCGTGAGGGCGGTGAGGGTCGTGAGGGCGGTGAGGGGCGTGAGGGCCATGAGTGCGTGAGGGCCGTGAGGGCGGTGAGTGCGTGAAGGGCGTGAGGGCCACGAGTGAGTGAGGGGCGTGAGGGCGGTGAGTGGTGTGAGGGCCATGAGTGCTTGAGGTGTGTGAGGGCGGTGAGGGGCGTAAGGGCCATGAGTGAGTGAGGGCCGTGAGGGTGGTGAGTGCGTGAAGGGAGTGAGGGCCATGAGTGAGGTGAGGGGCGTGAGGGCGGTGAGTGGCGTGAGGGCCATGAGTGTGTGAGAGGTGTGAGGGCGGTGAGTGCGTGAGGGCGGTGAGTGTCGTGAGGGCGGTGAGTGGCATGAGGGCCGTGAGGGTGGTGAGTGCGTGAAGGGCGTGAGGGCCATGAGTGAGTGAGGACCGTGAGGGCGGTGAGTGGCGTGAGGGCCATGAGTGCTTAAGGAGCGTGAGGGCGGTGAGGGTCGTGAGCGCTGTGAGGGGCGTGAGGGCCATGAGTGTGTGAGGGCCGTGAGGGTTGTGAGTGCGTGAAGGGCGTGAGGGCCATGAGTGAGTGAGGGGTGTGAGGGCGATGAGTGGCGTGAGGGCCATGTGTGCGTTAGGGGTGTGAGGGCGTTGAGTGCGCGAGAACGGTGAGTGGCGTGAGGGCCGTGAGGGTGGTGAGTGCGTGAAGGGCATGACGGCCATGAGTGAGTGAGCGGCGTGAGGGCGGTGAGTGGCGTGAGGGCCATGAGTGTTTGAGGGGCGTGGGGCGGTGAGGGTCGTAAGGGCGGTGAAGTGCGTGAGGGCCATGAGTGCGTGACCGCCGTGAGGGTGGTGAGTGTGTGAAGGGCGTGAGGGCCATGAGTGAGTAAGGGGCGTGAGGGCGGTGAGTGGCGTGAGGGCCATGAGTGCTTGAGGGGCGTGAGGGCGGTGAGGGTCGTGAGGGCGGTGAGATGCGTGAAGACCTTGAGTGCGTTGGGGCCGTGAGGGTGGTGAGTGCGTGAAGGGCGTGAGGGCCATGATTGAGTGAGTGGCGTGAGGGCCATGAGTGCTTGAGGGGCGTGGGGGCGGTGAGGGTCGTGAGGGCGGTGAGGGGCGTGAGGGCCATGATTGCGTCAGGTCCGTGAGGGTTGTGAGTGCGTGAAGGGCGTGAGGGCCATGAGTGAGTGAGGGGTGTGAGGGCCATGAGTGGCGTGAGGGCCATGAGTGCGTGAGGGCCGTGAGGGCGGTGAGTGCGTGAGGGGCATGAGGGCCGTGAGGTTCAGTGAGGGTGTGTGAAGGGCTGAATGTGAGTGTGACTGTGAGCATGAGGATGAGTGAGGGGCTGAAGGTGCGTGTAGCTGTGAGGGTGAGGGTGAGTGAGGGGCTTAGGTGAGTGTGGCTGTGAGGGTGAGGGTGATGAGGGCAACTTAAAATGCCGACCTCTGCTAGGAATATCCCCAAAATTTAGCGGGGAATTTTTCCCGTTAAATTTAGCCAGGATTTTTTTCGCTATATTTAGCGCGGAAATTTCTCTGCTAAATTTAGCGCGGAAATGTTTCCGCTAAATTTAGGGGATAAATTTCCCCTAAATTTATCGGATAAATTTGCTGCTAAATTTAGCGGGAAAATTTTTCGCTAAATTCAGCGGGGAATTTGTTTTTTTTTTTGCTAAATTTAGTGGGTTAAGTTTCCGCGCTAACTTTAACGAGGAAACGTCCCACCATGCAAAGCGCGGTTACGCCGACGCCGACGGCGACGGCGTAGGCGATGGCGACGCCACTCAACCCGGAAACGGGGGCCGAAGAGCTGCGCACCAAAAGGATAGAAAAATTAACCCGCACACACACGCACAAGGCAAGAACTAAAATAATTACAAACAAAGGAACGCCCTGGTACTCTGAGCAGAGTACATGGATTCCTGTCTTTAACTTATAGGGTTGGGGTATGTTCAGCTAGAAATCTCTGTCGCTAAAACACAAACCTATTAATGGGTATATTGAAATTTCATCATGGCAGGAAGTTTTCGGCATTTTCCGTTGATATAAAGGATGTTCAATATTCACTGGAAAAGACAGACTCGTGAAGATTGTGAAAGTAGTGTTATTGCTTAATTTAGTGAAGTTACAATAATAATAATAATAATAATAATAATAATCTTTATTTTTATGTGCCCAAAAAAACCGCGGAGGTCTTCACTTTGGCGCACTAGTCAATGAAAAAATCGAACAGAAACGAAGTAATAAATTAAAAGCAAAGTAAAGCGCAGGTCAACGGTGTGTTGGAAGCGCTTCCAATTGCTTGCGGTAAACACATATATCACTCAATATATCATTATTTGTATCATTGAGGCGATTATATAACGATTGTATACGTCACAGGGATGAGGATCTACACCTGGTATTGACGTAAAAAGCAGTATGGTTCCTATTTAACCGAGAAGGGACATGAATGTTAATTCCGGATAAAAGCATATCGCTGTCTGTCATCCCATTTACTACCTTATGTAGAAAAATTAAGTCACGCTCGGCCCTTTTTTGGGTTCAGAGAGATCTTGTTTCTGAACTCAAAGACAATGGTTTCAGAGAAATCTTCTCAACGAGAAAGTAATATTCTTAATAAAAGCGACGTTGAAAATAGCGGTCATAAACAATACGTACAAAACGCTTTTGCACAGTTTAAAGTTTCGCTGACTGTGTTCCAGATATTGAGTTCCATGCTACAGATGCGAATTCAAGTCGTGATCTTTCTTGGGAGCAAAATAAACGAATAATAGAGGCTGCGTTTTTAAACTGCTGCGTGATGCAAGATATCAGTCCCAGCATCTAAGTTGCTCTGCCAACAATAAATGGCCCGTGTGGAATAAACGTCAATGCGCACTATCTATACACACGTCAAGGTCTGTTACAGAAGATACACGTTCGATAAGAATCTCTTCTAATGAATAACTTTTATGTATTATATTATAACGTTTGGACAAAGTTAAAACCTTTGTTTTTAGAGGGTTCAGTGACAAGTCATTCAATTTACACCACTGAGCTATTCGCGACACGTCATCCTGTAAATTATCGCAGTCAGCGAGAGTACAAATATTCATAAAAATATTTATGTCATCAGCAAACAACACCTCAGCATTTTTCACATTGAACGATAGATCGTTTACAAAAATGAGAAACAAAAGAGGGCCAAGAATAGACCCTCCGGGAACACCGGAACTGGACAAGAAAGTTTTTGAGCAACTGTTACCTATGCGAACGCTGCTGGCACGACATGATTGGTAACTTTGGAACCATTTACACACCAGTGCGCAACAACCATATAAAGACATTTTACGTAATAACAACTCGTGGTTCAATTTATCAAATGCTTTTGACGTATCAGAATAAATACAATCAATTTGCCCTCTATTCATAACAACAGGGACGGAATAGTTCAAAAATTAGGACAGGTTAGTTTCAACCGACCGACCACTCAGAAAATCATGGTGGCAAACATCGAATTTCTGGTGAGAGTAAAAAAATAATTCGTTTGTGTATAACGCGCTCGAACACTTTGGAAAACCTCGACAATAAATATATGGGCCGATAGTTACTAGTAATAGATCGATCACCACATTTCAAAATTTGTACAACAACCGTAGATTTCCATAACGATGGAAAAACTCCAGAACTAAGAGAAAGGTTAAAAATGTGCCTTAAGAAGGGTATGAACAGTTCACCACACCCCTTGATGATAACAAATGGGATAGAGTCGGCCCCTAAAGAAAACTTAGGTTTTAGATTTTTTATGGCTTCAGGGATTTCTTACAGATCTACTCTAATAATATACAAAAAGTCATGGCAGTCAATCTTGATATCCATGGACCGGACAACTTGTTTCCCGGTAACACAGCAGTTGCTAAAGTAATTGGCAAAAACATTTGCAACCTCATTAGGGGAGGAAGCATAGCTGTCGTTATCTGAGTGGTTGCGTAGGCAAATCCCCTGATTGTTATCACGTGTGTGCTGTTTAGCGAACCGCCAAAAATCTTTTGGGCATCGGTTCAAGCTGCGCTCTACTCAATCACAATGCAAGTGATTATCTCTAGAGTACAACTTTTCAGTTAGACCCCGATATATGCTAAACTAGGCGTAACATAAATCTGATCCAGTTCGTTTAAAAAGTCTGAAAATGTTCTTTATTACGCAGATAGGTTTTCAAATCCTTAGAAAACCAATCAGGATAAGCTGAAGGCTTGGAAATGCGCTGTGGCACAAACATATCAATAGCTTCTTTAACAATCGAAGAAAAAGTCTCGGACGCCAACTCAATATTGCCGCGCGCGCTGCTGTTTAAGTAAGCAGCGCGTGCGTGGCCCTAACGGTTATCGCGCTTGCCTTCCACGCAGAAGGCCAGGGTCCCAATCCTGGCCGCGGCTACGCATTTTTGTTGACACTGTAATGTGATGTTCTGGTGAATTCGAGAACCGTCTTGCTGATTCGAGGTTAGAATGTTCTACGCGACGAACCTTCTACGCCGAACGATCCAGAAACCCATGAGGGTACATAAGGGATTCCGCCAGGCGAGCGGAGTCAGTTTCGCCTCAGCGTTCGATCGTGCTGCTTCGCCGCCTTCGACGCCCGTGACGCTCTGTTGTTATCTTTCTTTCTCCTTTTATTTTTTGGCACAAGTTCGCCTCATTAAACGTTCAGTTTACTCAGTCCTTCGCCGCCTCGTCACTTGTCATCCGTGACATTTTTGGTGGAGGTGCTGGGTAGTGCATTCTATGCCCCTTAAGCGTACCCCGCCGAAGACATCCCGGCCAAGCGACGTGCTCAGCCCCGGAAGGCTACCCTTCGTTGAAGAAGCCGAAGCTCGAAGGAGCCGTCGTACCAGATTTCAGTCCCCCGAACTTGATCTCTTGCCTGAGCAACGGAAGAACAGGACCCCGACCATGACCACCCCGCCAGTCGTCGTCCTTCCCGTCGCTACGCGGACACCTGCTCCCTTCCTCGGCAAGATCTAAGAAGACGTCGAAGACTGGATCAACCAGTACTAACGCGTGATTCGCCGCAACGGGTGGAGTGACGAACAGCGCCTGCAAAACCTCTATTTCTCGCTTGAAAGAACTGCAAGGCGCTGGTTAAAAAACCATGAAGCTTCGTTGACCTTGTGGGACCTTTGCAAGAACGAGATCACCCGAACATTCGCCAATCAACACCGAAGGGAGAGGGCCGAAGACCTGCTGCAATCGAGGACCAAGGGCCCCAACGAAAGCGTCACGAGCTTTGTGGAAGACGTGCTTCGCCTGAGCTCCCGCGCCGACCTTCAGGCCACCAAGGGAAAGAAACTGCGCATTTTGATGCCTGGCGTGAAGGGCGACATCTTCGGAGGCCTAGTCCGCAACCCACCAACCACCGTCGAATTCGTCACGGAGGCGACAAACATCGAGCGCGCGCTTCAGGCGCGCGCTTCCCACTACCAGCGGCATCCAGGCGTCGTTGCACCCAAGCTGCTTAACGGCGAAAACACTCCGGGTACGCCGGACATCCGGGATATTATCCGAGAGGTCGTCCGGGAAGAACTGCGAAGGTTGCTACCAACCGCCAGTCGTCCGCCAACCCTTTCCATCGCCGAGGCTGTCCGAGAAGAAGTGCATCGGGTGCTCCAACCAGAGGTTCCCGTCACCACGGTGGCACCGGACGAACCGACGTTGAGCTACGCCGCCATGGTCCGACGCCCACCGCAAGTTCCCGCCGAGACACGGCACCACCCCGAAAAGACGCCCCAGCGCCGCAGTAGCCCCGACGACAGGGAGATCAGGCGCACGTGCGCCCATAGCAACCGACGCCGAGGAAGACTGATGTTTGGAGGACGGCCGACCGACGCCCGCTGTGCTCTCACTGCGGGAAAGCCGGCCACATTTGCCGTTGATGCCCCTACAGACAACTGGGGCTGCGCGGGTTCCACCCGAACGACCCGCGCCCAAGGTACGACGAACTCCCTCGCGACGTCGAGGAGTACCTCCGACGCTCGCCCTCCCCAGTGTCGTCTCTCCGCCGTGAAGCCCGCTCCCCCTCTCCACGACGTTCAGCGTCTCCAGCGCCACGACCCCGCCGAGAGTGCCTGTCTCCCCTGCGTCGCCGGAGAAATCGAGTGCGGCAACGCCCGGAGGTGACGTTGCCGAAAACGACGGAAGCAAACAGCCTCCAAGAACGCCGGAGCACTCCCACTCTCCCGACGCCCCGCATCGTACCGACGCCCCTGCAACGGTGCCCAACAGCCTAAACGTTGTTATCGACGGCCTCGAGGCATCGGCACTCGTAGACACCGGGGCAGACTACTCAGTATTGGGTGGGAGGCTCTCTCGCCACCTTCGAAAAGTAACGACGCCGTGGGATGGACCGCAGATACGAACTGCCGGAGGTCACCTCATCACGCCGTTCGGAAGGTGCACCGCTCGCGTCCAAATTCACGGCGAGACGTGTCCTGTGAAATTCGTCATTCTACAAGACTGTTTCAGAGACGTCATTCTCGGCATGGACTTTTTCTGTGAATATGGCGCCGTCATCTGACCTTGGAGAAAACAGATTGACGCTGCGGACACCTGTTCCGCCTTCAGAGAAACTCCAAACTGCGTCAGCCGCCATCCCAGTCGCTGCCGACCACGTGAATCTGCCGCCGCGATCAAGTGCTGACGTACCCGTCGTGACCGATGCAGTTACCCGTGGCGAAGTTCTTCTGGAAGGTAACCTCCAGTTGCTCCTGGGAAGAGGAATAGGCGTCGTAAGAGGAGTAGCTGAACTTCAGGGTGGGCGCACTGTGGTCCTCGTGACGAATTTCCGACAATAAACGCAACACCTCACTAAAGGTGCAGCTGTGGGCCATGTCGAGGAACTCCGAAACTCCGCCGAAGTCGCCGCGATTGCTGAAGAATCATCGCCCGCTCAGCAAGACTTTACGTCGCCAGCGCAGCTCGACATTGACCCTAAGCTTCCGGACCTAAAACGACAGCAGCTGAGTGACCTCCTCACCGAATACCGCGACTGCTTTGCGACGTCGTCGAAGGTGCGCAAAATTGCCGTTGCGAAGCACCGAATCGTTATCGAGGACGAGACGCGCCCTGTGCATCGATTGCCGTACAGAGTCTCCGTTAAAGAAAGGGAGGTGTTCCAGGAGCAAGTTCAAGAGATGCTGAACGACGACATAATCTAACCTTCAAGCAGTCCGTGGGCCTCCCCAGTCGTACTGGTTAAGAAGAAGGACGGAACGCTTAGGTTCTGCATGAACTACCGGCAGCTGAACGCCATGACGAAGAAGGACGTCTATCCACTCCCCCGCATCGACGACACGTTAGACCGGCTGCGCCACTCTCGATACTTCTCATCGATGGACCTGAAGAGCGGCTACTGGCAGATCGAAGTCGACGAAAGGGACCGAGAGAAGACAGCCTTCGTCACGCCGGATGGGCTGTACGAGTTCAAAGTAATGCCCTTCGGACTATGCACGGCGCCAGCAACTTTCCAGCGTGTTATGGACACCATACTGGCAGGGCTGAAGTGACAGAGCTGTCTGGTCTACTTCGATGACGTCGTAGTGTTTTCCAGCGACATCGACGAGCACTTGCGACGACTCCGAGCTGTTCTTCAAGCCATACGGACCGCTGTACTCACCCTCAAGCCGTCAAAGTGTCGGTTCGCCTATGACGAACTGAAGTTTCTAGGTCACGTGGTTAGTACGAAGGCGTTCGCCCAGACCCTGAGAAGACTCGCGCCGTCGCGTCATTTCCAGCGCCGACAGACAAGAAGGCCGTGCGACGATTCCTTGGACTTTGTGCCTACTATCGTCGCTTCGTTCGGGATTTCGCAAGGATTTCCGCACCGCTCACAGGCCTCACGAAGGACGCCGAGAGGTTCGAATGGGCCGAGGAACAGCAGCAGGCATTCGACGACCTGAAGCGACGACTCCAGACGCCTCCGATTCTTGGACATTTCGATCAGGATGCGGACAGCGAGATTCACACTGACGCAAGTAACGCAGGACTTGACGCGGCACTAGTTCACGTACAAGAAAGTACCGAGCGAGACATCGCCTACGCAAGTCGGACACTGTCCAAGGCAGAGAGAAATTACTCTACAACTGAGAAAGAATGCCTTGCGGTCGTCTGGGCAATCACGAAGTTTCGTCCGTACTTGTATGGAAGCCCGTTCCGCGTAGTCACGGACCACCACTCGCTCTGCTGGCTTGCGAACCTCAAGGACCCGTCAGGACGCCTCGCTCGATGGAGCCTCCGGCTACAAGAGTTCAACATGACTGTGGTTTACAAATCAGGACGCAAGCACAGCGGCGCTGACTGCCTGTCCAGTGCCCCTGTCGAAACACCTTCCGGCAGCAGCGGCAACGATGATGACGGGTGCTTCCTAGGGGCAGTGAACACCGATGACATGGCACGACGTCAACGAGATGATCCGGAGCTGCGCTCCTTAATCGAGCAGCTGGAAGGGCGCGGCTGTACCGTGCCCCGTGTTTTCTCACGAGCCCTGCCGACCTTTGCCATTCGACAAGGTGTACTCTACAAAGAGAACTTCGGGGACAACAACTCGCCGTGGCTGCTGGTAATCCCGACCGACCTTCGAGGGGAGATCTTTCAAGCATGTCACGACGACCCGACGTCCGGACACCTTGGATACAGCCGGACACTGGCCCGTATTCGTGAAAAGTATTGCTGGCCTAAGCTCCCCAAAACTGTCCACCTCTAAACCCGATCCTGTCACGAGTGCCAGTGACGCAAGACTCCGCCGACGATGCCGGCAGGTCTCCTGCAGCCAATTCCTCCGCCTCCTGTACCGTTCGAGCAGATCGGAATGGGTCTACTTGGTCCTTTTCCGCCGTCGACCCTGGGAAACCGTTGGATAATCGTCGCCACAGATTATCTCACGCGGTATGCAGAAACGAAAGCCCTTCCTTTTGGGACTGCGGTTAAAGTCGCCAAGTTTTTCCTCGAGTCCATTGTCCTCCGCCACGGCGCTCCCGAAGTTCTGATTACAGATCGCGGATTATCGTTCATGGCACAGCTGACCCAAGAAATTCTCCGGCTCAGTCACACCAGTCATCGCCGTACCACTGCATACCACCCGCAGACCGACGGGCTGACCGAGCGACTCAACAAGACAATCGCCGATATGATCTCTATGTACGTCGACGTAGAGCACAAGACGTGGGACGAGGTGTTGCATTACGTCACGTTTGCCTACAATACGGCGGTTCAGGAAACCACTGGATTCACCCCTTTCCAGCTGGTACAGTACATGGTCGGAAGGTAACGACCATGCTGGACGCAATGCTGCCCCATGAGCCATCTGACAAAGAGAGTGACGACGCCCAGGCGGTTGCTCGACGCACTGAAGAAGTCCGCCAACTCGCCCGATTCATGATTCAAGACCAGCAACGCGTCGACGCCGGCCGCTACAACCTTCGTCGCAAGGACGTCCACTTCCAGCCCGGAGACAGGGTGTGGGTGTGGACGCCCATCCGTCGCCGCGGCATGAGTGAGAAACTGCTGAAGCGGTACTTTGAACCATACAAGCTACTTCGTCGCCTCGGCGAGCTGAACTACGAGGTGATGTCCGACGGAACACGGACTTCGTCACGCCGCCCTCCACTACCGGAAGTCGTCCACGTCGTGCGACTGAAGCCGCACTACGCTCGATAGGACTGTGGACCTCCATGTGTTCCAAATGTCTTTTTAGTTTACCGTTCTTTTTATTTGGTTTGTTTTGTTTTTGGGTTGCATCGGGACGATGCACTTTTTAAAGGTGGGAGGAATGCCGCTCGCGCAGCTGGCCAAGTAGGCAGCGCGCGCGTGGCCTAACGGTTGGTTGACTTTGGGGAAGGCTCCCACTAAGCGTGCGCTGAGCGTCGAGGAAAGCTACGCCCGGCGAAATGTGATAACCGAGATTGAACGTGACGGGGCGATTACAAGCGAGAAAGCGGAAATCGAGCGTGCTTTTTTCGATTATTATAGTAACTTCTTCGCATCTAGTGCGGTTGATCTCGATGGTTTAAAAAATGATTTCTTACCTTTCATGCCGCGATTAGATAATTAGACAAAGGAGTTTTTAGAAGCCCGGATCACAGTGGAGGATGTGGTGACCGCTATTGAAGCTCTGAACCCAGGAAAATCTCCTGGACCTGACGGGCTCAGCGCCGCATTATATAAAGCCTTGAAGCATGAATTTTCTGTAGTTTTAGCTAATGTTTTAATGAGGCTTTCGACCTTCGTGTTCTCCCTCCCTCTTTTTTGTCGTCTCACACTATTTTGATCCCGAAAACAGAGGACACCGTAAAACTTCGGCGTGTTACATCTTACCGTCCCATAAGTTTAACAAATGTGGATTACAAAATACTGATGAAGATATTGGCCTAAAGGCTACAGATAGTAATAACAGATATATTTGGCCCTCACCAAACATGCGGGATAAAAGGGAGAACGATATTTACAAATATTCATACCGCGCGGAGTGTGTTGGAGTGTTGTGACGTCATGCACACTGGCGTGGCAATGCTACAACTCGACCTAGAGAAGGCGTTCGATCGTGTACGTCACATGACGTTTTGCCATCAGTTTTAGACCATGTTAATGTTGGCTCAGTTATTCGGGAAGGGGTGCGTATGGGGCCTATAGCGGATGTACGACGAGCCTTATAGTAAATCATTCCGTTGGAAGGCGTTTCCATGTGCAACGTTCCGTTCGCCAGGGGTGCCCTTTGTCACCGCTGCTTTTTTGCATCTACATTGAATCACTATGTTTAAGTATCATCAGAAACTACAGTGTTCGAGGGTTTAATTTTTTTTTTTTCAACTGAGATACGTGTCTTCGCTTATGCTGACGATATTGCTGTGTTCTGTACGGATCACCAGAGCATAGTCCAAGTCGTAAACATAGTCAAACGGTTTTGCTGCGTTAGCGGAAGTGCTGTGAACTGGGATAAGCGCCTGGGTTTTTGGCATGGTGACAGGGATTTGACTCCAAGAGTGTTTGCTAACATTATGTGGGAAACTACACCAACAAAGTATTTCGGCATGCCCCTTGAGCATTATCGAGATAGCGAGCATTATTGGCGTATTCAAGCGGTGGAGATTAAAGATAAAGCAGAGAAATGGAGGGGTAGCGGTTTTTGCAATTTTCGCACGTACCACCGTTTCCAATTTGCTTCTTGTGAGCAAGTTGTGGTACGTGCTTCAAGTCTTGCATTGTTCTCGAGCAAATGTGCAGAAGCTACATCCAGTATTAGAAGTGTTTATTTGGGGCTCTTCTTGGGAGCGTACGAGCAGAATGAACCTTTTTCGGCGAGTCCGCGAAGGAGGACTAGGTCTGTCACATCTATTTTTGCGTCAAGTAGTCAACCGTTTTTTTTGTTTTTTCGCGACGTTAGTGATCCCTTTCTGCGCACGGTGTGCCAAGTGAGATTGGGTCGGGTTATGCCCGAGTTGGTAGTTTCTTCAACTTATATGTCAGGTGGTATTCATGGCTACCTCAAGGAAGTGGTTGCATCATGCCGGTTTTTGTTAACTCGTTTTTCAATTGAATATTTGAGTATAGTAACCTGCAAGCGATTGTATAAGAATGTTTGTGATACTGTTTTTCCTGTTCCTTTGTATAGAGCTCTGTTCTGTGCAGGCCCAGGACAGGACGTCTTAAAACGCGTGAAGAGAATGTTAGTGTCACCCGGTGTGAAGACCTTTTTCTTTAAACTACACACCGGTACCCTACCGGTCAAACATGGATGGAGGAAAAGGGACTGTTTGTTCCCTGGGGTGTACACTGTTTCCTTTGTCAGAAACCGGAGACGATCAAACATGTCTTCCTGGAGTGCTGGGATGGCGTCTTTCTGTGGGATGTCCTCCAGCGCACCTTGAAGAAAGACTTCCCGTTAGACGACCATGGGATCAGGTACCTGCCCGTAGAGACCGATGGAAACGTCCCGGTAGATTGCATTATGCTACTGGGCCTGCACAGCATCTGGAGGGGTCGGATGGCTGTGCGACATGCTGAACAGGATGCGCGTGAAGCTCGCGATTATTTCCGGGAACGCGTTATCTCATTCGTTGAAACCTATAAGGCCCAGCAGAGCGTTCGTGAGTGGCTTCCGTGTATTGAAAGGTTGATTACAATGAGCAAATTTTAACTCCATCGTGCTGGCCAAAAGCAGGCTTGCATTTTAGCATTGTCTCGCCTCGTTTGTGTGTTTCGATTTGTTTCTGCGTTTTTAACCTGTCAAAACTCGGCAATATATAAAAAAAAAGCGCGTGGCTTAACGGTTATCGCGCTTGCCTTCCACGCAGAAGGCCAGGGTTGGAATCCTGGCCGCGGCTACGCATGTAGCCGGGGCCAGCATTTTGTTGACACTGTAATGTGATGTTCTGGTGAATTCGAGAACCGTCTTGCTGATTCGAGGTTAGAATGTTCTACGCGCCGAACCTTCTACGCCGAACGATCCAGAAACCCACGAGGGTACGTAAGGGATTCCGCCAGGCGACTGGAGTGGGTTTCGCCTCAGCGTTCGATCGTGCTGCTTCGCCGCCTTCGACGCCCGCAACGCTCTGTTGTTATCTTTCTCCTTTTTTTTTTTCTGGGGGGGGGGGGGGGGGCGCAAGTTCGCCCCATTAAACTTTCAGTTTACTCAGTCCTTCGTCGCCTCGTCACTTGTCATCCGTGACAATATCAGTGATGGCAAGAACCGCAGTCCAGTCAAAGTTTTGGAAGTATTTATACATGCCCAAATATTCACCCTTGGCGTAACGACAGGTTGAGTGACCACGATATACTGGCTTCTGATGTGGAAGGCGGAATACAACTACAAATGCTAGGTGACGCACATCTATTTTCACTAGGGGGTTTATAACAGCGGTCACACATCCAAATGAGATGTTTGAAAGAACGAGGTAAAGGACATTTCCAGCGCAATTCTCGATTGTGTTCAGTTGATGGAGGCCACAGTAGTCCATGAACGAAAATAAGCAGGATGCCTTATTTGTCTTTATAAGGATCTTGCCAATAAAACATCTCAGCGACCAATTTATTCCACGAAGATTCAAATCTCCATAAACCTGTACTCTGTACTTCGCAAAATCTATTTGTTCACTAATCTCATCAAAATGTTCTATAAGAAGTACTTGGTCATAAAGCGGCGGAAAATAATTACCGACTAGGTAGTTAAAGCCATCGCCTGCCAGTCTCTCTCTAGCCAAACACACTCAGAATATGATTCCAGGTCGAGGCGACGGCGCGACGAAAGAGATGACTCACAGGAAATTAAAACGCCACCGCCATACTTATTTTCTCAGGAACCTGAGACAATAAGTCTAAAGTTTCTCCTTTGACTCTTTTTTTTTTGTGTGGTTCTAGATTTTCATTTTTGTTCAACTGTTATAGACTACGAGCGAAAGAAATATATGGCAAAAAGAAAGGGTCTGCATATGTTTCTCTGTGGCACCAGCTTTGACCGGAGATTTACCTAAACTTTCTTCATTTTGACGTGATGTATGGACTGAAAACATTCTCTGACAGTTGTGTTGTAAGAAAGTATGTCGACGTTATCGTTACATGTGCTTTTAAGACTGGAATGGCGGAAAGGCTAGAAATTTTAATACGGTCATTAGCTCCTGAGCTAAAGTTCATATGGACAAGCCTGAGAATGAATTGCAGCGTTTCCTGGATCTACAAATTCATATGGGTGAAGCATTACGCTGGTAATATAATAAAGAAATTCAAAACAAGTCCTTCCAAAAAAGAGCTGCCGCTTCAAGATTGTAAACGCGGTTTTGTATCCCATTAATCTCTAATGCTTTAAACAGGTCTTTCTTATATTTCATAGCGAAGGCAGTCAAAGAGCAGTGTGAGAGGCTGAGCAGTGCGCGATACGAAGAGGATTTTGTTAGAAGGCACGTGACTCTAATGAGCGGGACAAGAAAAGAAAGAGACGAGCAAAAAAAAAAAAAAACCGATTTGCAGTCTTGACATATTTTTACGGCAATTTCTTGTATTGTAAAAGATTGCGCAAATAATTTTGGTGTAAATGGGGTTTTCAATACAGATTGCAATTAGGGCAACCTTACCCCTTTTCAAAGAGAAAGAAATGGGTGTCAGAAAGCCCGCAGAGAGAATCCGGTACCTTGTGAGGAAGGAGTCGTGTATGAGATACTTTGGGCATGCGGGTTTAAGTATGTGGGCAACACTTCCAGGTGTTTGCATGATTGACTAACTGAGCATAAAAGGAACGTAAAGATCGAAGCGGCCAATTCTGAAAAAGCAACACATGTACAGGAATGCAACAACTGCGCCGCATAGTGGTTGGAGACAAGTAGTACACAAAGAGGTCAATGATGTCAAACGAGTCGTAAGAGAGACAATTCACTTAAGTCAATAGGTAACGGAATAAGCCAGGTATCCATGTACCTTGCTGACAGTACCAAAGCGTTCCTGCGTTTTAGAGCGCAGCTCTTAGCCGCCCGTTTCCGGCTTGAGCAGCGTCGGCGCCACCGCGCAGTGCCTTATGGGACGTTTCCCATAATGCACCGCGTGGACGTTTTGACACGGTGCCGAAACGTCACCATGCTGAAACGTCACCGCGGTGCATTATGGGATGTTTCCCATATGCACCGCGGTGACGTTTCGCCACGGTGACGTTTCTGCACCGCGCCGAAACGTCGCACGGGAGGAGGAGGGGGAGGAGGACGAGGGGGAGGGTAGGAGGAGAGAAGGGGGAGGATGAGGGTGGGGGAGAAGGAGGGAGGATGGAGGGGGAGGATGATGGAGGAGGAGGAGGGAGGAGGAGGCGGATGAGGAGAGGAGGGTGGAAAGAGGAGGGGGAGGAGGGGGGGAGATGGAGGAGGTGGATAAGAGGAGGAAGAGGCGAGTAGCAGGGGAGGAGTAGATGAGAAGGGGGAGGAGAGGCATACCATCCCTTCCGTACCCTCCCGTCCTCCTCCTCAAGAGCTGCGCTCTAGTTCGGCATTACAGGGAGTTGTAAACGTCTTTAATTTTTTAATTGTTTTGGTTCTTGCCCTGTGTGTGCGCGTGTTTTTCTCCTTTTTTGTTGTTTTTCTTTAATGTAGCGGTGAAAAAAATTGTGGACAGTTAGGTTTCGGCGTGAAGGTGACAAAGAGCATGAAGAGTGAAGTATATTTTGCTCTATTTGAGGTTCCGTCTCAGTTCGACGGGCTTGGCCAGCAAGATCGTTCCGGGCTGGTTGGGAATTCTCAGAAGTGTGAGCTCTGTTCGGTGGTTGAGTGACCGCGCAAAGCTGTGGCGTGTCATAAGTGTGCACAATGGTGACTGAAACGTTTGAAGAAAGGACGAGAAAAAAGAAAAATTATTATTTTTTGTGTTGGTTAGTGACGAACCTGGTTTCAAAGTTTATATAAGTACTTCACTGTATAAACGTATTAGCTGAGTTTGAGACGTCCTCTGACTAACTTTTTTCCCTGTCTCTTCTACTTTGGTTGCTTTAAAATTTTCTCAGTCTCAGGTGTTTGAATCAAAAGGTAAACTCACACCAGCTCGCCTGCGTCGTCACTCTGTTTTCTGAAATAGCAATGGTGCATGAGGACATTGAACTTTATTAGAACATTGTCGGTACAAGGTACCTTTTAGCGTTAAAGTGTACATCCTTTGGTTCGCCGGCTTTCCAAAGCGACAAACACGGACGTGTTGGACTGTAGATTTATAAGTATTGATAAAGCGTGTGTTTAAAGCGCGCTGTGTCCAGGTTAGTGTACCAATGGTGTTTCCACAAGGAGCACGCGCGTGAAGAGTTTGTAGATGCTTGTCGTCGTGTACGAGCTAGCGTGAACTTGCTTTTTAACTTTTCTTTCTAGCGCAAGTGCTCGTTCTATGCAAATACATTTTCCTTTTAATGTAGAAGTTTAATATAAGTTAGTTTATTTAAGTTTCGCTTCAAGGTGCTTGCATGTGGCATTCAGTATAACAAAACTAGGGCTTCAATGCGATTTTTTTTTATATAGGTTGTCGAATGCTGCTGGTGTTGCTTAAATTGACAAACGACTTTGATTGTGAGATGTATTGCTATGTTGCTCTTCAGTACTCCGTCCCGAGCTCGATAAGCTGCTAACGAGGATGCTGAATGAGGGAATCGATGTGTCCAAGAAGGACCAGGTACCCTGTTGGAAAATTTCGATGATGAAAAGATGTTGGAAAAGGCTCATACAAGCGTAACCTTAATATGGGACATCCTAGACAAGCGAAAAGTCAGCTCCAGTATAGTGGATTAAGGCGGAACGATACAGGTAGGCGGAACCATACAAGCGTGTCGTATTATGGGACATTCTGTACCGGCGTAGTGGATTACGGCGGAACCATGTAGGCGGACGGGACCATACATGCATAACGTAATATGGGACATCCTATACCAGCGAAAAGGCGATACCGGCATGGTGGAGCCATATGGCTCCAACGTGGTGGTTTCGCCTTTTCACTGTTGTACAGGGCGATTTAGTTTTAAGCTTTACATATATGTCTAGAAAGGTCGTGAAAGCCAAATTAATGTGATTTGTGCAGGCGAGTTATACGGCCAGGCGTACATAGTATAGGGACCTAGTCGTAACGATCAGTCAGATAATTAAATACAATTTGTTAATTAACTTTTTAATTAGTGAAAATGAAAATATGGTTTCTATTAGAAACTTGCTGAGTCACTGAAAACCACAAAATCAACTCTTTTTAGAAGGATATAATGCAGGGGTAGCATTTTATGCGTTCTGTAAAAATGCTTTATTTGGACGAGTTTCTAGGTTTCAGTTTCTTTTCAGAGCTCATCCTTGCACCCACGGTCCTGTTCCCCAGGGGCTTAGACGCGCAACACACGTGCACCTTGCTTCCCTCCATCCTACGAGGGAGGCGAGGGGGCGGCTTCGCACTGCGGCCACCGGGCAGCAAGACCGTAGGTGCAAAGATGCGCTCTGGTAAGAAACCGAAGTCTGGAAACGCGTCCAAATTGACCATAATTTTAGAACACCATAAAATGCTGCTCTTGTGTTATATCTTCACAAAGAAAATTGATTTAGTGTGTTTTGATGATGCTTAGCAAGTTTCTAATTGGAACCATAGGTCTATTTTCACAGATTAAAAATTTCACGAACATACTATACTTAGAGAGAGGCTGAAGCAGTTTTGTATTTGAGAAAACACTTCTAAATCTTCTTCATTCGACCTCCACAATCTCAAATATCAAAATTATTTGCTAATTTAATTAATCGAGGCTGCATAGTCATTTTTAAAGCGCTGTGAAAGCACTTCCCTAGAGAGCGACGTCACAAGAGCAGCTTTCAAAATCTTTGTTCACGCATCTTCAGCGCCTATCAAAGCTATGCACGCACATGCTATTTTTTAAAAGGGCAGAAAAATGTGTCACGACTGGTGCCAATGCCAGAGAATATACCTAGAAAACTTGCGATTTGACGCGCGGCCCTTAAGCAACACACGCTTGGCGGCCGAAGGGTCTTCTTACGATGTCACTATCGGTAGGATGTTTTTTTGTGTTTTCTCACGTTTAGTTATATCTTTGTGGAAAACGAACGGGATATTCAGATTCGCGGGATAAAACTACGCTAGAATGAACCTCCATCTAGTTTTCTCAAAGAAGTCTGGCACATCTCTGTAATAAGCCGACTGATCATTACAAATTAGCCCTTTATACTATGCCGCCCTGGCCATATAACTCACGTGCACAGACTGCGTAAATGTAGCTTTTACGGCTTTTTTTTAAAAAATCTGTAAAACATACAAAAAAACACTGTAGAATGTCCCCCAATACGATACGATTGTATGGTTCCTTTCCCGCTTGCGTTGTTCAAGAAAGACATGGATATCCAGCGTTTCATTGGAACGCTGGATGTCAGCGAGTCTCTACATCAGTGAGTGGTTTCAAACAAGCATGATGTTTGCACACCAGTAAGCTCTTATCCGAGGCTCACCAGGAGCATTAAGAGCAGAGGCAAAATGTCGTGACCTGATAAATTTGGTTGCAGGTATTTATTTCTAGAAGAACTGCATGCAGCAAAGCTTAACTTTGCTCAAAAGAAGATAATTAAAAATTCAATACTGAACAATGGTGTCCCTTGAGCTGTCAGACCAAACTCCCACTCTTGCCACTCAGGAGTTCTTAGCTTGTGCGTAGAGGATCAGCACAACCCAGATTTGTGCTGCAAGCGCATCTGCAATATAAAAGTAGAAAAAACATGAGATGAAATATGAGACGTTTACAATTCTGTGTAATGTGAAAATACAGTACAGATCTTGAAGAGGAAGATGGGAGAGTATGCCCCTCCTTCCCCTCCCCTCCTCCTCTTCTGCTCCCTCCCATTTAGGGGGAAATTTCCCTGAATTTAGCGGGAAAATTTCCCCACTAAAATTAGCGAGTTAAGTTTCCCACTAAATTTAGCGCGGAAATTGATGTCACATGACCTCAACACAAATGCAATTTTTCCGCTAAAAGTAGCGGGGAAAATGACGTTGCATGACCGTGTCACGTCATCCATAAAAAAATTTAGTTTCTCAACTAGACTTAGCGGAAATATTAACGTCACATGACCACAACATTAATTCAATTTCCTGCCAAGTTTTGTTGGGCGGTTACGCCAACAGCGACGCCGCGAAACGCGGAAACGGGTGCTAAGAGCTGCGCTAAAAACTAAATTCATCAGGTGAAATAAAGTGAACATTAGAGATACTGTAAGAAAAAGAAGAGAATCTAAGATACCGTTCTCAGATCCTTCCTTTTGTCCGTTCTCAAATGTTTTGATTTCAAGAAATGTTTATCTCTTTATTCATGCCCAGAGAACCCCTCCCAGTTTCAGCATGAATGCAATAAATCAATGCAGACTAGACCTTGTAAACTATAATGCACATGAAAATGAATGTTTGCCACATAGTCATGTATGAGTCAGTGGCTCAGATCTCTAAATACATTTGTATTGAGGAACATTCTTGAATAAAACTTCTGGGCTTCGAATTCAACAGTTTGTACTTCCATAAGGAACACTGTATGGCACCGATTTTTTTTTTTCTGTGACACATCAGAAACAGCACAGCACTGTCATCCTTGCATACCTAACAAGAATGTTTTTTTTTTAGCATGGCATGTGCTATTTTAATGCCCATACAGCCTCCTTTAACAAAATTTCCTTTGTAGAGCTTTTTATTGGTTCTTATTTAACTCGCACGACAGATTCGGTACCTTGAATTCTCACTCGGCATCAACAGTTTTATATATTAATGTGATAGCGAAAGACAAGATGTATGTACTTGAGTACGGCTCAACAAGCACAGATGTTGAGAAAAGTACTGAAGAAAACTCAAATGTCAAAATAAAAATAAGCTGGAATGTGGATACAATTATGGACATGGTCATGAATAGAGTTACCAGATTCAATATGAAGAATATCTGTTAGACGCACGCTCAAAGAAACCTGTTGCATCTATATTCATTCAAATTACTTTGCAGAACCCAGCGCAGCAGTCTCAGGTGGGAGTTCGCTGAATGAGTCTACTGAAAAAGAGTGTAGACGGAAAAAGCAGTTTGATCTGCGATAATGAGCATTACATAAGTGACATGTCATTATTACTGTTACAGTGCCGAATGTTCCAAACTGTCAGTCGCATCATTCTGTGAGTTCCCTCCGTACATTACAGGGTTTGGCTCTCTCGAATGCTTTGCGAGAAAAATGACGAACTGGAAATATCTAGAGTAGTAGAAAAACTATTTCCAGAATCTTATCTCAGCATCGCAAAGAATATAAAAAGTTTCTAAAGACAAGGTTAGTGCAGGAGTAGAATAAACTAAATACTTTGTTTTTCGAAACCATCTTGCCGTAGTAAACGTATGAAGTTCCCCTAGGTAGAGCTAGTCATTACGGATGATTGTGCCCATTGCGTACCATAAAAATTTAATTTGCGACTACAATATTTACAAACTCAATTAACTCTGAATAAGTGGACCACTTGGCATTAAAGATTGGCCTCACCATGACTGTCTGCCAACATCTACATAATAATTTTCATGAACCTATGTACTTCAAGAAAATATTTGGTACGAGCTGCTTAAAACACAATAGCACTTTTTAACAAGTGCTGATTGTTGGGCAAGTTGGTACTGTGCGTTAGAAAACATGATTGCGCTTTGAAGACGGGGACATAGGAAGGACAGACACCACAGAGTGCTAACTTTCAACTGATTTAATTCAAGGACCTCAGCGTAGAAACACACTGCGTCACCGCACCACATCTTAACCAATCCGTGGCCCTGACACGGACCGCAAGTACGCCAACTCCTTATCCGCGAAGTCAATTGACGCCACACTGACACAACACGTGCCGGAACTATTTATAGCATCAGCCTCCATAATCTCTCTAACAGTCATATCTTTGTGCCTAGCAAGAACAGTAGACGAAGCAAATAATGGTTTGCACTCGCAGTCATGATCTGTCGTGTCACTGTCACGACTGCGGGTGCAAACCATTATTTGCTTCGTCTACTGTTCTTGAGAGGCACAAAGATAGGACTGTTAGCGAGATTATGGAGGCTGACTCTACAAATAGTTCCGGCACAAGTTGTGTCAGTGTGGCGTCAATTGACTTGGCGGATAAGGAGTTGGCGTACTTGCGGTCCGTGGCAGGGCCACGGATTGGTTGAGATGTGGTGCGGTGACACAGTCCGTTTCTACGCTGAAGTTCTTGAATTAAATCAGTTGAAAGTTAGCGCTCTGTTGTGTCTGTCCTTCCTATGTCCACGTCTTCCAAGCGCAATCATGGTTTCTACCGCACTTTTTAACACTAACAGAACCCAGGCAGCACCGAGTTCTGGGCCAAAACTTGGCTTGCGTCTGGCAGTTTAGGGCATTAAAAAGCCCGAAGAAGCCAAAGTAGTGCCAAACCTGACCTCCCTTGGCAACAGTCTGGGTATCTTGGCCCTAATTCGCCAAACAAGTGCAAAACTTAGGCTTCGCTGCCGGGTAGTTCGGCTGTCGTCTGGCATCTTCGTGCCTAAATCGCCTAAAAAATGCCAGATTTAGGCTTACTGCACGGTAGTTCCGCAGATCTTTGGCATTTTTGGACCAAAATCGCCAAACTAATGCCAAAGTTAGGCTTCACTTTTTGATAGTTCGGCTATCACCTGGCACATTCGGGCCAAAATCGCCACAGATGTGCCAGAGTTAGGCTCACTACCTTGTAGTTCGGCAGAGCTTTTGCGTTTTTGGGCCAAAATCGCCGAACTAATGCCAAAGTTAGGCTTCACTTTTTGACAGTTCGGCTGTCACCTGGCACATTCGGGCCAAAATCGCCAGAGATGTGCCAGAGTTAGGCTTACTACCTTGTAGTTCGGCAGAGCTTTGGCATTTTCGGGCCAAAATCGCCAAACTTATGCCAAAGTTAGGCTTCACTTTTTCACAGTTTGGCTGTCACCTGGCACATTCGGGCCAAAATCGCCACAAATGTGCCAGAGTTAGGCTTACTACCTTAAAGTTCGGTTGAGATCTGGCATCTTTAAGCCCAAGTCGCCAAACGAGCGCCCAAGTTAGGCTTCGCTTCCCGATAGTTTGGCTGTGATCTGGCAGCTGCGGGCCAAAGTTGCCAAACAAGTGCCAGAACTAGGCTTACTGCCTTGGAGTTCGGCTGATGAGGTATTTGATGTACGCGGGTGGTCTTCATCTTAATTAAATAGAAATCAAGTTTTATTCGGCTGGCAACTTTATCTTATTTTGGGTGTCTCTTGATTTCTGCAGTCCAAAGGTTGGCTGAATGTTTTGACGCAGCTGGAGCAGGCTTTGCAAACGCAAATAAATTGTGCCAGAGGTTGCACTCGCGCGTAGCGCGCGTAGGTACACAAGCCAATATCGGGGCGCGCCGTGAGACTGGTTCGACATTATGGCGCGTTCACACCGGCGATCCGATCTAGTCGCGCCATACTTTTCATCGCAAAAGCGACCATCGCGGGCAAAAAGTGACGGGTTTTGAGCAGTCGCTTGCTGACCCGACTTTTTACGATGCACTCTAGTCGCGGAGAGGCCGAGCCAACCAACGGCGTTCGGTGCGAGAGTTTTTGGGAAGCGACTCGCCAACGAAGGCGTTGGACTCGCTCATGGCGCACGCCAAATTGACCAACTAATTACTTTTTTTTTTTTTTTTTGCGATGCGATTTAGTTGGATCGCACGACTGCTTACGTCCCCGGTGTGAATCCGCATTTACAGAAAATGCTGCCATTGAGCTAACACTGCGCAAGACGGATGTGCGCACGTCTCCATAAGAAATATCATTATTAGGCGGCGCATTGCAAAAGCGAGCGTGGCTCTGTGCGTGTCTTGCATTTTGATTGAGCGCTGTCAAATCCTAGTGATAACAAAGTGACAAAGCGCTTAAACGACCGGGGCTTCGTGGAGCGCCTCCCGCATCTCACTTGGGGAACGAAAATGAAATCCCGGAAATTGTACCATTTTAGCGTGTTAATACTTTTTAAACATTAAAAAGTGGAGACACAAAAGGGACGATACAGACGGGACAATCTGAACTTTAAAGGCCGCTGTACAAACGGGACGTTCTACAGAGAAGAACCTTCTCTCCCGAAGCTAGGGGACGGGGAGGGAAAGGGCCATCTTTGGGTAGAAAGAGCGTCTAGAGAATGGGATTAGCCTCGGGGCGAGCTATCCTGTCGAGAGGGAGTGGGGACGGAACAAAGCTGGCCGTGGGAGTTCCGGCTACCAGGTGGAAGAAAGATAAGCTTGTCCAACGGCGACCTCTGATCCGAGGACGGGCACGTTAGAGAATTTGAAAAAAGCTGCTTGATTAGCCGGACGACCCAGTGCGCTCTACTGGTTCTAGAAGGTGACTCGGATGAAGAAAACTCGTTTTGCTCGAAAACTCTAAAAGCATTCTGGACGTGAACTCTTGCCACAAATAAAGATAACACATGCATGAAAAACTACGAAGGCAACTAAGCTTTCTCCTATGATGGGAGAATGCGTGAGCATTACAGGCAGAGTTATGTTGGCGCAACTTGCAATAAAGAAAGACAAAAAAAGTTATGTTGGCGCAATGGACAGCGCGCTAGTTTCACGATCAAGCGGGCCTAGCTTCGAAACCGGGCTGGTTTTTTTTCTCGTGTCCTTTTTTTTATTTCGTTTATTTTTTTTTATTTTTTCTTTGTTTGGTCACGTAACAAAAAAAATCACATGAACAGAATTTTTTTTTTGGCCACGTCACCAGATTTTTTTTTATTTCTCCTTTCCTTCAGTCTTTCTTTTTTTTTCCTTTTTTTCGGTTTACGCTTCCTATCGCAAAACTCTTTGCACCTATTTCGCGTTAAATTGGCGTTAGCCAAATCATTTTTTTGTGGCAGGGAATTCTGCCGTACGTACCCTATGTTACTATTACCAAACCTGGCTTGCAATTTCTGCTATCCAAAGGACTGGACTATGCCCTTGCTCCACGGTACGTTCCAAAACGTGACTTCATAATTGAAATTGAAGAGAAACTCAGACATGTGCACGATGTCACAGGGGTAAATTTCGCGAGAAGCCGCGTTGTCAGTGTTTCGGACAATGTGAAACCGGCCGGGTCAAATTTAGATCAACAAGAACGCATTGCTCTTAATGAGTTGAAGTCAGATAGCTCCATCATGACTTTAAAGGCCGACAAAGGAAAAGGAACCGTTGTGCTCGATAGGGATGACTACATGAAGAAGATGTATGAAGTTATAAATGACAGTCGCTATTTCGTGAGGCTATCAAGAGATCCCGCTGCTAAGTCCGAAAGAGAGTTAGCTGACCACCTTCGAGAGCTGAAAAAGAAAGGACGCATCAGTGACGACCTATACCGTCGTCTCTTCTCCTTTGACGCCGCGACACCCAAGATGTATGGACTCCCCAAAATTCACAAACCGGGTTGCCCCCTACGCCCGATTGTATATGTTATTGGTTCATCCACTTACAGCCTTTCCAAATATCTGGTTACGATTCTGAGCCCTCTTACGGGAAACAATGAGTTTAGCGTCCGAAATTCCCGTGACTTTGTTGAACTTATACGCGCTCAGACCCTGCTACCGCACGAGGCTATGGTATCCTTTGATGTGATTTCATTATTTACGAATGTCCCCAACGCCCTGGCGGTTGATGTCGCCCGTGACCAGTTGTTGGCAGACCAGTCGTTGTCCACTCGCACAACCCTCCTTGTTGATGACGTTATACTCCTTTTGCGTTTTTGTCTCAACCAGTGTAATTTTAGTTTTAATGGGGACATATATCATCAGGTCAGCGGATGCCCTATGGGGAGTCCAGTTTCCGTAACCGTCTCGAATCTCGTCATGGAATATGTTGAGGAAAAGGTAATGTCTGGCATTGATTTCCCCATGAAGTTCTACCGTCGCTATGTCGATGACACTTTTGTAATAGTTAACAGAGAGAACGTAACCGATTTTCAGCGCAATTTGAATAGTGTCCACCCCTCAATTCAGTTCACCTGGGAACATGAAACCGATAGTACCTTGCCGTTTTTATGTGTACGTGTCCATAGAACTAGTGAATCTTTCTTTAAGATGGAGACATCCGTATATGGTAAACCATGTGACAGACAAAACTTTCTTGACTACCACTCTCATCACCCTACTCAACACAAAAGCTCAGTTGTAAGATCGTTACCTTCATCGTTCAGAAACAGTCCCATCTAACTCAACACTTAGCGATCAAGAACTTAGCCATGTGCGGGGGGCTTTGAAGAAACGTAACTACCCCGACCGGTTTATCAATCGCGTTAAGGAACAAATGTCCCGTCGGCGCCCGGATCGAGCCGAACGAACACGTGACGTCGTGTGCATCCCGTATCCCGTACGTTACGGGGGTTTCGGAGGCATTGGGACGCGCCCTTAGGCCGTTGGCGTACGAACTGTATACAAACCCCACAGAACAATTGCCAATGTTATCTCCAAGCCAAAAGACCCGACCCCGCCAGAGGCAGAAAGGGTCGCGATCTACCAGGTGCAGTGCAAGGAATGTGACGCTTCCTACATGGAGCGACGGAACGAAAGAGAATAACAAGACTAAAAGAACACGCACGGGATGTCGCCAATTCCACGAACGCCACCCGCTTCAAGTCCGAACTCGTCGACCATGCATGGACGTCAGGACACCAATTTGACTTTGACAAGGCGAGGGATAAAAGGTGGGGACTGAGGAAGCTGCTGGAATCTTGGTTCATCCAGAACGACAAACGCGGAAGTGATTCATCGCTGGTAAACAAGAACCGTGGCCCCCTGCCGGACGTGTACACAAACTTTATGCCTAAATAGCCGAAATTTTTTGTGCGACTCTCACTCGCTCTGCGCTCTACTGAAGATGCCTCCCGCATGGGAGGCGAAACGTTTAATTAAATTGTTATTTTTGTGATGTCAAGCCGTTTTTGTTATTACATTTATCATGTCTTCGCCCGGCTTCTGGAGTATTGTTGCGCTCCTAATTTCACCGGTACGACAGCCATGGGAGGCCACTGCGAGCGAGTGGGGACAGAAATAATTGAGGCTTATCGGATGGCGACAAGCCCGAAAAACAGAACCACCCCGTCGATTTCGCTCTCAAGAAAGGAGATTATCTTTCTGAGGCCCTCAATGGAAGCCGAACGCTGACAGACTAGGCAAGGCGACAAGGTCACCGGCAGAAGCGGCGTTTCCTTTTATGCGTTGTTGATTCCCCTTCGACCTCGCCTTTCGCAAATCCTGCCCTCCTGCTTTTGTGTCTTCGTGTGGCTGTCAGCGAGCGCGACAGCCGCGTTAAGCAAATCAAAAGGGTGAAGCGAAACGCGTGACCCAGCGTGACCTCTCTACGTAGGACGCGTAGGACAAAAACGTTTGGACGAAACTTTTCACGTGACTTTCTCTGTCACGCTGATGGGATCTCTGGGGCGGTCGTTTTCGCCGTTTGCCTAGTTATAGAAATGAGCGGGCCACGTAGGTCCGGTTTTCAAACTGCTCTTCAGTGTTCTGTTGCTTTCGTGCGCTGCAGACGCGGCTGTGTTCTTTCGTCGTAAACGGTCGGAATACGTCCATGCCAATTTTTCGGTAACAGCCATTTTTTGCACCGGAGTTCGTGGAATACTTGTGATGTGTTTGTTGGACACGCTTCGACAAAAACTGCTCTTCGCCGACGACGAGACGTCAGTCCTCGAATCCTCGAATGTGTTTGTGGGGTGCCTGAGTTGGATTATGCATCTATCAAGGATTACATGATATCGCTCTTTTATTAGTAAGTGCACTGCAAGCATGATTCTGATAGTCGTCCTGCTTTCCTCTCAATCTCCGCGGTTTTTGTGTGATGAGTTTTGCTTGGCATGAGGACAGTGTTAATTGTATTTTATAATTTGCTTTTCGTTTTACAGAGAAGTGTGACCTTTGTAAATATGTTGAGAATACACTGAGTGCAATGATAGTTGTTTAATAAACTTCTGGGAGCGATCGAAAAAAATTTGTTTGTCCGTATAAGTGATTGGATATGCAACAAATGACATACAACGTACACATACTTGCACGACGTTCGGCCAATACGAAGCAGACGCATCGTAGAGTTTTCGCACAATATTGCGCGAACGCGAGGCCGGGGCGAAACAGCTGTACGGCAATACCTGCCGGGTATCAAACGGTGGTACAAAACTGGACAGTTGAGCAATATTGGAACCGACTTTCGGCCGGCACTGGCACGATACTGCAAAGTATTGCCGTGCTGCTTGGGAACGGAGGTGACGACATCTTACCTTCGTGTTTCCAACGCTTGTTTAATTTATTTCTCTTCTGGGACGCGTGAAAGAGCACTTCTGTGACACACCAGAGATATTCGAAACTTGGGCTGGCCTCTCGGCTTTCTTTGCCACTTTTGGCACTTATTTGGCACTTCAGTGGGTAGCCAGAGAAAAGCCAAACTTCGGCATGCCCCGAATCGACAAATTAAGATTTACTGCGGCAGTTATGGCTCAAGTCTGGCACCTACTTTGGCGCTCCTCTGGCGGACCAGAGAAACGCCAAACCTTGGCACGTCCCAAATACCGAAATTAGGCGTTGCTCTGGCAGCTATGGCTGAAGTATGGCCCCAACTTTGGCGCTCCTCTGGCGGACCCGAGAAAAGCCAAACTTTGGCACGTCCCAAATACCGAAATTAGGCGTTACTCTGGCAGCTATGGCTGAAGTATGGCACCAACTTTGGCGCTCCTCTGGCGGACCCGAGAAAAGCCAAACTTTGGCACGTCCCAAATACCGAAATTAGGCGTTACTCTGGCAGCTATGGCTGAAATATGGCACCAACTTTGGCGCTCCTCTGGCGGACCCGAGAAAAGCCAAACTTTGGCACGTCCCAAATACCGAAATTAGGCGTTACTCTGGCAGCTATGGCTGAAGTAGGGCACCAACTTTGGCGCTCCTCTGGCGGACCCGAGAAAAGCCAAACTTTGGCACGTCCCAAATACCGAAATGAGGCGTTACTCTGGCAGCTATGGCTGAAGTATGGCACTAACTTTGGCGCTCCTTTGGCGGACCAGAGAAACGCCAAACCTTGGCACGTCCCAAATACCGAAATTAGGTGTTTCTCTGGCAGTTATGGCTCAAGTCTGGCACCAACTTTGGCGCTCCTCTGGCGGACCCGAGAAAAGCCAAACTTTGGCACGTCCCAAATACCGAAATTAGGCGTTACTCTGGCAGCTATGGCTGAAGTATGGCACCAACTTTGGCGCTCCTCTGGCGGACCAGAGAAACTCCAAACCTTGGCACGTCCCAAATACCGAAATTAGGCGTTGCTCTGGCAGTTATGGCTGAAGTATGGCACCAACTTTGGCGCTCCTCTGGCGGACCAGAGAAACGCCAAACCTTCGTATGCCCCGCATTCCCAGATTAGGATTTACTATGGCAGTTATGGCTCAAGTATGGCACCAACTTTGGCACTCCTCTGGCGTACCAGAGAAGAGCCAAACTTTGGCATGCCCTAGGATCGCCCAACTAAGGCTATAGTTAGGCACCGTACTTTGGCACTGATGAGTGCCATGGTGCAAAAACCTAACTGCGCCAAAGTTGGGCCCTTATGTTTGCCAGACCTTTGCCCAAGTTGGGCATTCCTCTGGCGTGCTACCTGGGAAAGCCTGTAGTGGGCCACAACTTAAGCAGTTTTCACTTCATTATGAAGAGCAATTACACATATGTGAACCATGAATATAGGCCTGCACTGAATTTTTTTCTTAAGCTGAACGTGCTATGCTCTGTTTACTATATAAATCTTTGCAGAGCTGACAATGTGCAAGTTCCTGTTTTTTTATATTTCACATGTCCCGACTGCTGGGTGTGGTAGGGACATAAGATTGATGACACCAACGAAACACAATGATTATTTTAATAATTTGTTTGGGTATAGCACGAGCAAGGCGACCTGCGGGAAGTTATTTCTGTGACACCGTCGAACCTACATCCGCGGGCTTTAAGTTCACATGTTAATCATGTCTGCAGACTCCTTTTTGTAATTGGAACTCCATCCAACCCAAGATTTGAATATGTTTTTTTGCATTTTAGGCTTAGTAGTGCTTTTGCTATTCTATTAATAGGTAAGAAAAATGCTTATTTCAAGTGGCATACCTAACACCTGGTGGCACGAGGACTCCCCTGTCGTGACGCTGATCGAAAGTCAGAGGCAGGGAGATACTGCGACGCTCTTGTTGCTGGGATTACCTCCCCCATGGTCCTGGCCAGACCACAGAAAAAGATTGAGTCCAAGCTTGTGGCCACTAGGATCTCCAGATCTTGAGGCACCCAAGTAGCTGAAAATAAAAACAAATCACAATCAAACACTTGGCAGAGCTACATTAGAATGGCTAGCATATTCTTTCGTGATCAGCACATAGATCCTCTTATTTAGTCATAGTCACCCCCCAGGACAAGGCCACGTAGGCGTTATAATGATGGGTACCGAATTAAGGCGAATGATCAAATGCATTCATTTAACCCTCTTTCGCCCCAACCTGAGAGACTTCTGTCAAATATTTACATTCAACTGTAAAGACTATAAATAAAACTACTACTGCAATGCAGAGCCGTATAGTGGGAGAGTTTAGCCAGTGTGTGTGGCAACGAAGGCGCCGGAGAGGAGGAAAGGGAGGAGAACGCCAAAGGAGGGAGCGAGAAGGCAGCAAAGAGGAGATGACCGCCATTTTGATGCAAAGCTGTCGGCACGGAGCACTGTTGAGGCTATGCGTCGTCTGCTACGGGCTTATTTTTTTTTTTGCCTAAATAAAAGTGCGTTCAAACATGGAGGAACTTCTTTCTTTATGTTTTTAAGCCACCGAGGAATAACACTATATCATTTTATTGCCAGAGCCTGCCAAATAAAGGGAAAGAACCGAAATTTGAAGATCGATCCCATGCCGGGCGAATGAATTAAAATAGCGGCCCTCCCCGCTAAGCTGGGAGCAGCCTAGAGTTCACGCACATGCGCTCACGCCTCTCCCTCTGTGCCGCGGGCTGATTAGCTCACTCGGAAGGGAGACTTTACGGCAGCGAAATCATATGCTGCCAGACTCTCCCCATATATGGCTCTGCTACAATGGAAAGATTTTCCTACCCTCGTGCTCAGCGAGTGTCGACTGGGGATACCAACTCCAGTTCATACACTCGCTGAACATGATGGTAGAGATTACCAGCAGAGGGCAGGTGTCTGGATAGAAAGAGTTTAGTTGGCGCACCAAGAGGCTAACGAATAAAAATGGGTACTACTCTGAGCAAAATGCCAAAAAAGCGTTGATCTCGGCTTGACACTAACAGCGGCACTCAGTATCTATTTTACTGACAAAGGGGTACTAAATCACTATTTTCAGCTACCTAATCAAACTAAATATTCTTCCCGGCTTGATTTTTGGGAAAATCTCTAAATTTACAAAAACTATTAAGACAACAGCTAAAAAAAAAAAAACAATGGCAAAACCAACAATTGAATTCACCTGCTCTCCAGTAGCACGACATCTATGGCAGGCAGACCTGCAGAATGAGCAAGCAGTTTAAAAACAGAGTATGTCCTATTTATATTTTTTTTTCATGCTGCAAAGCAAGTGCTAGAAGGAGGTTTCACGACATTAACGAAATTTCTTGCAATCAGTTGAGAACGAGTTAGAGTGGTGAACTTGTCCTTGCCCCTGGCATAACGTTTTAGTGTTGCCCATGAAAACTCACATAAATTTGTAAATAAAAACAAAAAAGACTAACTTTCATAAAAAAATCTGTAACTTTGGCAAAGAAAAGTTACCTTGAACAAAATATGTGCGATACAGTTGTACAGCGTCCATTTGTGCGCTTAACCAATTTTGAGGCAAATCGGTGACAGTGAAAAGACGACGTTTGGGTACAATTAAGGGAAAGACAGAAAGGATGCATACCTACAACAAAAAAATTTAGAACAACCACGGGCAGGAAACTCTGGGGAGGCTCTCGGAGCGAATCCCTGCAATGGGCCTGCGCAGACCACAGAACAAGATCGGTCAGAGCTTGCAGCCATAAGGTGCTTCATACCATGAAGTTACAGAAGCGAGTGCAATTGGAAGCAAAGTGCATTTCATTTCTCTGCAGAACGAAAAGTTTAATAGCTAGTATGCATTCATAAGGTGATACAGTCATGAATGCACAGACTTTTCAATGCAGCACTATATCACCAACTTGTTAACCATGCCGGGCAACACTAAAAGCCGAGAGCATTATTCCAAACTATCTCAGCTTAAAGTTAGCCACGACAGAAGCTTCAAGCCATCCTTGCAAATTCAGTGCACAAAGCAAGCCATGTGACCTTCTAGTCGGACGCCATGGTACGTCCAGCTTATAATCATGTGTCATGCTGTTTTTGCTGCAATGGTTTGTAGTGTCAAAAGTGGTCCAGCCTAAAGAGATGCAAAGTATAGACGTTTGTGAGTGGGGCCCTCGCCTAGTCTGCAGCTACATTGCGAAATAGGACGTTCCAACCGGGATGTTTGCTGCCTGTAACCACACTACCAGGTTGTGCCCAGCGATTGTTGGAGCTGAGTACATGTCCTCGACAGTGCCATTATTTGACAAGCATTTTTATGAATGTTAAACATGACTGACTTACAGAGAGACTCCACCTCAACGACTAATGACTTGGGATACCTAACTGAATACTGATATATTAACTAAATGCAAAACAATTACCTGGCAGGCATTAAATTTTTCAAGAGGTTGGGTCGACTCCGTATTAAGTTGAAGGAGTCGATGCGTAATAGGACAATACAAACAAAAATATGCCTTAGAATTCCTTTTGCACCCCCAAAATGATGTTTTTGAAGGTAAGGTACACAATGTTCTTGATTCAGAAAGTGCCTCAGCTGTACAAATGCATATGCAATAAGGGCACTTGCCAAGGCTATTCTACTCAGCTCTGTGCAGGTTAAGCAAAGTTTAGAGTATAGAAGTACACACTCACTGACACCATGAGAAAGGCAGGGAGAAGTCTCCGTTGTTCGACCTCCAGCCCGTCTGCTACCTTCGATGACGTTTCAGCGCCTGATGAGCCTGGAGTGAGCACATCTGTCCAGAGCGGGGTGAAAAGCACAAGCACGTGCTGAAGGACGCCCAGCCATTCTTTTTTTGTCATCGGATATACTACATATTTTTAGTAAGACATATTTTTAAGTGAGAAAAAGTATTGCAAATATGCAGTCCACCTTAAAGATAACAACAGTTGCCATTCACCATTTTCCAAATAAGTGCTCCCACCTATCGGAACATCTACACATGAGGTGCGTGAGTGGGTTCAGGACTGAGAGGCTAGAAAACGAAGCGCTCACAAGGCTTGTCTGGCACTTCCAACCATGCCAATAAATTCGTCGCAAATCCCCAATTTCTAGACAAAATGATTCAGAATGAGCAAATCTTGTCTACGCCCGAGGTAAAACATTTATTGTGATTCCCCCATATTATCCGAGCCATCCTTCAAACTGAGGTACCACCTGCAAATAAACTATGTTGTGCTGCGGCACGCGTCCATGCTGCCTGTTTCAGAGGAAAACCACTGCTCGTGTTGAAGACGACATCCCACAATGTACAGGCAACAATGTTTAACAAACTAAAATAAAATTGATAACATTCAATAGACACAGATGTACAGTAAAACCCCCTTATCTTCGTGGCCCCTATTTCTTCTCGAATCGGTCACAGAGGACATAAGCGCAACCACTGAATTCCGCTAAATTAAAGGCTGCGAAAATTAAAGGCTCGCCAACATTAAGGGGTTTACTGTTCTTCAGTGTGTCACATGATGTTAACATTTCAAGGAGGCTGAAGGTATTGGTTTAAGAAAAAATTGAACTATGAAAATAAATGCCCTTCTCCAGGTTAGGCATGCAAGGTTCTTTTGCACTACCTATAAGGTGGCAAGTTTGTTTCGGCAGAGCTTTTGGTAAAACGGAGTCACAAAAGTAGCTATACTTGGCGACAACTATTTCGTGCTGCATTATAAAGCTAGAGTAGATTCCACAGTGCTTCAGCACAGCACTGTTTGTTGCAAGAGCATATGTGGTTTAGTGTTTTATCCCATTTGCATGATCTAGAGAAACTAGCGCT
The DNA here is from genome assembly GCF_016920785.2 of Ixodes scapularis. Lineage (NCBI taxonomy): Eukaryota > Metazoa > Arthropoda > Arachnida > Ixodida > Ixodidae > Ixodes > Ixodes scapularis. The sequence continues at coordinate 216,958,123 of NW_024609846.1, read as the reverse complement.
GACAGAGTTGGAGCACTCCAAATAATAACAGCCGACTGTAGAAGCATTGAGAGATGCACACATGCGAACTGTGCATTTCTTAAAAGTGGATTCGAGCAAAGGTAAAAACAATTGTATACTTACGACGGCCATACTTGCCTTTCCGAAGCACGACCACTTTTCCTCGGTAGCACCATCCAGTAAGAAGCACCAGCAACACGCCCATGAGACGCTGCCGACTCCTGGATTGAATGACGACCCGCCTGAGGTCTTGGAAGGAGATCCGGAACACTGCCTTAAGCGGGAAACACATGTACGACGAAACCGTCCGATCCGACGTCCGACCGCGCAATACGACGGTCGGAGGCGAGGGTTTTCAACGCTCTCCGATGCTACGAAAACCCTCGCCTCCGACCGTCGTATTGCGCGGTCGGACGTCGGATCGGACGGTTTCGTCGTACATGTGTTTCGCGCTTTAGGCCAGATGTTGTATCTGGTGGGGCAGGGACTAAAAGTAAAAATTAACAAATTTATCTGAAGCGCTACATTCCTATAGAATAGCAGTATTTTTTTAGGCCAGTGATGCGTTTTAATTAAACACAAATGGTTGGTTTATATGATGAACCAGCAGCCCCTATTTTGCTTAAATGTAACGCACTGTCGAACGTTACGTCCGACGGAACCCGAAATAAAAATTAGTTACACCCAACGTAACTGCCAAGCATTCGAGTTACGTACGACGTAACTCGAAATAAAAATTAAAGTTACCGCATTTACTCGAAAATAGGTCGAACTCTATTTGTTGGACCCACCGAAAATAAAATTTAAAAAAATAATTCAAAAATAGGTCGACCTTTTTTTTTTTTTTTAAGAACAGGGGAAATTTTGGGCAAAAGAAACAAACGTTTATTTACATCACTCTCAGCTAAATTACGGGGCGATGCCAAAAACTTCATCACCGTCAGAACTTCTGGACATGCCATCGTCGTCCGAAGCTTCGTCAGCTTTGTAGACATCCTCGCAAATTCGCAACAATACTTCACTGACACCGTTGTAAAATGACAAGAAGAAACGAAAGAAGGTGCGAAGCGACGAGAGACATAACTACAAAGACGCAAGCAAAGGCGCCGTTTTGCCATGAGCAACACGCGAGCCGAGCCGCAGCAAGCAACTAACAAAAGTAACATCTTTTGTTTGTTTTTTTCTTTTTTTGTGAGCGTTTGCGAGGATGGAGGGCAAAGTGCATGGCGCATTGCGTTCATCTCCTTCCCCATTGTCCAGCAAGGGGAACGCTAGAGGCGCGATGGCGAAATCCAACGCCCGAAGGGTGCGCGCGATAGTGACACCGGCCACCGCGGTTGTTTTTGGTTGTTTACCAAAAGCTTTTTGAAACAAGGAGCGGCGCGGTACTACGGCAACGCCGGCTCGGTGACTCGATAGCTTCATGCCTCCGGTATGGTCGCAAAATTTGGTCGCGAATGTAGGTCGAAATTCTTTAACCACGATTTCCGGAAAAGAAAATGAAAAAAAAAAAAGGTCGACTCATATTCGATTAAACACGGTAGTCAGCCGCGCGACGAGACACACATTATGAAAGCGATTGGTGCGAGCGACCAAGGCGATGAGCGACGTTTTGTAGAAGCCCAAGAACCGAGCGGCGCAAGCAGCGAGAGTGAGAAATCTTCGTCGCTCGGCGCCGGCACTCGTAGCTTCTCGCCGTCGCTCGTCTCGTTGATCGCCATATTGCTTACATGCCGTTCAGAAAGGCGCTCTAAATGCTTACCATTGCATTGGGACCAGCCTCGCATCCAACCGTAACCAGTCTTGACTTTTTTTTAAAGCCGCCGAGGTAGAAGTTAACCATCGTACGTGCATCGTTTTTAAGCATGGCTCCTCGTTCATTGCTCGATTTATATTTTCCGTAAATGACAAACCGCAATAAAGCACAATTATTCTAGTTCAAAACTGTTACGAACACTTGGCACGCATGCTTACGCTGTAGCGCACCTAACGTAATTTAAAAGTAGACCGAAAACGGGACGAGATTCGCTTACCGCTTCACGGAGACAGACGTCTTCGGATCCTAGGCCTCACGGCCGAACCGGCCGAACTGGGAAGTCGCCTGCGGTCCGGCGATCGGACGAGTCGAGCCGGCCTGACCCAGGCTGACCACGCCTGGTCGAACTATGAGAGGCGCCGTCGAGTTGAGAGCCAGAGACGCAGTAGAAACGGACCGTAAAACCTCTGTCCCCCAAAACGCAGAACGAGCCAGCGACGGCATGCCGCCAAAACCACTACGTCGCCATCTCCGCGACGACCGGAAGCGTGGAAGCCGGGAAGTTAGAAAAGGCGCGACAGCGGAAGCCACTGGGCGGAAGCTTTACGTTTCGGTTTCGCTTTTCTCCGACGCCGGGTTTGCGGCTGGTTGCGACGACGCGAGGGGCCACGAAAAGACGCCGAGTTGGCCGAGTACGAGTCACGGCCCACGATACGAGCAACGGGCCGTTTGCCGCTGTCGACCGGCGATGCGGTATCCGCGGCTTGGTGTCACGATCGGTTTGTTGCCGTGCACGCTGACTCAAAGCTCGAAGTTACGCAGTTCCGTTCCGGCACCAGCCGCACCACGTTTTCCGGTGCATCGCACGTGGAGGCCTTTCGACGCATTCAGCATTCAGTGACCGTAAAGATGGTGCCCGCTGTTTTCGGTGCTGTGGAAGAAGTTGCGAGACGGAAGGAGCATCGAAACCAAGGCGTTTAGGACTCCAGGCCGGGCCGCCGGTTCACTCTGAGCGAGAGGCGACGTGTGTGCGCACGCTTTGAGGAATCCTCCACGTTTCGCCGCGCTAGAACTCGCCGATCGCGACCGGACCCCGAGTCCGAGAGGCTCTTGCGCAGCCAGAAACGGCACCGAGGTAGGAGCTGCTCGTTCTGCGCTACCATGCAGTGCTCAACAGTGCTCGGGTCTCTCGGTGTCGTTCGTGCTTGCACCGATGTCTTTGTGACCCCTTCGGACGCGCAAGTCGTACTTCGCAAAGGTTTGGACGGGGCCGCCCACACCGAGCAGCTCCGCTATATTCCGCTTAGTTATGATCACAATAAAAGCTTGCGTTTGTCCTCGGGAACAAAATTGCGGGACCGCTCTCCGCGCCGCCGATGAGATTGGCCGCCGCCATGTTCTCAGCTGTTCACTCGCTCCCGCAGCGAGCGCCTTCCGATAATCCTCCCCGTTCCAAAATGCGATGCGATTTCCGTTTACACGGGCTGAATGAATGCGCACTCGACATCTCGATCCACCTCTGTCTAGCGACTTTAATGCGATGCGCTTTGCGCATTATGCCGTTTACATGACCGCATACGGAATGCTGCAACAGGATTCAATACGACTAAGTCGCATTCATGTAAACGCGGCTTATGTTCTTTTTCGACATGTATGGTGTATGTAACGATACCGGTGGTAAACGATGGACGTTCCGTTGGAAGATAGCGGTCGTCTTTCTGCATGTATGATTTGGTTATAACGGTGGTCGTGTGGTATAAGCGTTTTTAGTTGGAAAGACGGCGGTCGCCTACGTCATCGGACGTAAAATCATACCAGCACACCGCATCATATCGGCAAGCAAACTGGCTGCCAGTATAGACAGACCCGGAGGCATAGCGGTGGCGGTATCTCCAGTTATGCAGAACGCCAAACCAAACTAGCTGCATCCATAATAACAAGAAATTATGTTGGTGTCATATCCGAACTGTCCAAGCAGCAGGTTTGTTTCTTGTACGTTTTTCCAATAGGGTATGCAGCTTTTGTGAAATAATCAGTCGGAAACTTTTCAACATCACTTTGACAGTGCATCCGTGCTACGTTCATGCACTACAGTGCTTGTAATGCATCTCCAAATCCTGTGTTTAGCGCTCTGTACTGCCCATGCATTAAGTGTGGTCCCACGGTGGCAAGAGATTTAGTCTCAAGGCCTCCCCTGTCATGTTGTCACCTACAGCGGCCATGGTGGATGATTATAGGTCCAACTTCTGTCGGATAAAGTGGGAAACCCAAGCTGCTGTTCGCTCGCTGTTTACTGAGTGAAATACAGCATAACAGGGACCTGTCATCTCCACCTGAAATGTTGTGCCACCACCATAGTTCCAACTAGCGACATGACACAATTATGATGTCGCGAGGCGGATATCTAAAGGGCAGAAATAAGGATGCAGTAAACTTACTATTAGAAGGTGCGTTCTAGGTGTCATACTCAAAGGGATACTTCAACGAAATTTGAAATATTCCCGTCGTGTTCAAAAATAGGTTGAATATGATCCACAATACCCGTAAATGACAATCGCACGTTTGTATTTTGATCCTGGTGGCTGTATTTTTCGTTATAAACGGCTCACTCTGGCAAGCGCTCGGAGAAGGCCCAGCTTAGAGCACGTGACATCCAACGTAATCATGACGTAGGTCGTCTCAAGACGAGCAAAGCTACGGCGAGGCTGACGTCGAGAGGATGGCCTTGTCGTTCCAGCCACCGAAGCCGCTGCTTTTGTACGACTTTTGAGTGACGGGTTAATCTTCTATAATCTTGTAGGGGGACAATAGTGACTTCTGCGACACACAAAAGGAATTCTCGGGAAGAAGGGAGTTCCTCGTTCCCCCCTTCTCTCGTCGTGGCCGGAGACGAGACAACCTCCGTCACTAGCTGTCAAGGTTCCTAGACGAGCATCAAAAACGAGGCGTTAGCGGCATCCACCAGGTGCTCTTTGCTAATCGTTTAGTTCGTTTTAAAATTCCTTTTCGAGACTTTTTTAACAAGATATTGGTATGTTCCATGTAATACTGCTCTTTTGAACACATATAGCCCAAAAAATGAGCGCCGAAATTTCGTTGTAGTACCCCTTTAAAATATACTGCCAGTGATGTTAAGTAATGAACGATTTAGAAGGAAGCTGAAGCCTTATAATTGAGCTTGAAATTTTGAAAGCCAATTTTTTTACTCACTTCTCACACAAAAAACCTTAAAAAGTTTGAAAGAGCTAATATTCCTCATTTTGAAAGTCCTTCACCGCAAAAAAATGTCAAGCCCTGATAATAAAAATTAAAAACAAACACTTGGAGGACAGGCTTGTCAAAAAAACTTAGAATAGATCTGAGACAACACAAGGTATTTATTTTTTTACTTATTTATACATATCCTCAAGGCATAAGCACTATAGAGGGGAGTGGCAGGGCAAATAAGAAGTTAGCATAGAATGAACATTTGGGAAACAATACAAAAATAAATTACAAAAAACAATGAATACAAATGACTCAAACACTTAAAAAATATCACGTGCACTATCATATATACAATAAAATCTGAAAAAAAAATATCTGACTTATACTAGTGCTATAGCATGAAATCAATCAGGTATATTCTGCAAAGCAATTTGAAACAAATCGAAATTACAAATAGCAGCTATTAGAGAGGGAAGGCGATTCCAGTCACCAGAGGGGCATGGGATGTAATAATAACAAAAAACGGATTCGTATTTCATTAAATTATCCCTACTTTATGAAGGTGATCCGCCCGTGACGATCTATAAGAAGGTAATGTTAACAGGTCATCACGTAAAGTGATGTGATGAAAACTGTTATGAAATAAGCAAAGTGATGCATTTTTTAGTCGTGATGCTAGGGATGAAAGACCAAGGTTAGATTTCATATAGGATACAATTGCAACTCTTAGGTACCTAGAGTATATAAATCGGACTGAGTTATTTTGAACCATTTTCAACTGGTTAACAAGAATTCCGACGCCAGGGTCGCAAATCTATGAAGCATATTCTAGTTGTGACCGCACAATTGGTTTGTAGAACAATAAATATTGTGATGAGGAGCCGAGTGAAAGTTACGTTTTAAGTACACTAGCACACGGTAAGCTATGTTAGCAATAAAATTGATGTGAATTTGCCAGCTATTATTAGAAGTAATATGAAGTCCTAAATGCTTGTATGATTCGACAAATTCTAGCGGACTACTATCAATGTGGTATGTGAGTAAGTTAGCGTGTCAGCGAGAGACTCGCATGAATTTGCGCTTGTTAACATTTAGCGTCATATGCCGACACACTTCGTAAGGGTGTTAGATTTATTGAGATTTGCATATCAGTTTTCACATGATGTTTCAATTTTGTGCTTGGTTACATATATTTCTTCATTTCAATGCCGTTCTCTTAATATGTAATTCTTAGTTTTGCGTGCTTTCTAAGTCACCTTTAAGCTGTTCAGACTGCGAAGGTGGCCGGAAAGAGCGAGTTTAGTAGTTTTGTAACCTCATCAATGTAAGGTAGATATCGTATGCTGTTATTTTCCTCCGCTTAAAGAATATCCAGTGTACAACAGCAACACAGCGTTGCGTGCTTGTCCGAGGCCGCTTCTTAGAATCATAGGTCAGATTCATGAAGAACGTCTTACGCTCGCAAACTTAGCTAAGACGCTTGTAAGTTACGAAAAGAATAGAGCTCAATAAAATAAAACAATAGAAAAATCTGTATTCATAAACGCTTTCTTAAGTAAGAGGAGGAAAACGACAATTTCATCCGGGCAAAAAACAACCTCCAGTTTCTTGCAAGTCATTGCCGAGCATCGCGAGAGGCGACTGTTGCTATGACGATGGGGCCTTTGGTAATTCCAATAGCTATTTGGAAAGCTTGCCGGGTTGGACCGCATGCATTGCAACCACAACAACAAACGAAGGCAGCAGTTGTCATGACTGGTTTCTCTCGCGGCAGGTGTGTGTTGACACGACAGCGCCTAATAAGGTGCTGATACCGCCGGAGGGGGAATGTTCTCGAATGCCGATTGTCACCGAGGGTGATATACCCATCTTGGTTATGAACCCAACAGAACTTTCATATATGATTCTTGAATATTAGAAGAAGAGGAGAGCCCGGCTACAGCGCGGGCTCGCGAGCCGGCGCACCGGCGATCGAGTTGTTCTTCTAGATAAAATGGACGCAAACGGTACGGAGCGGTTCTAGTCCTTCCTTTAACATCTGGTGCCGAAACCCGGGAAGGCTTTGAAGGACCGCTTCGGCCTCACCGCGAACACCGACGTTCATGGACCGCATGAAGAGGACACGCGCCGTCGTCCGTTCAGCCGTTACCCGTACCCTGAACATGCTCACCGATCTACTACGAGGCCCTGATCCCGACTCCACCGACCTGCAAGTACACCTCGATTTCCTCCTCCAAAAAGAAGCGCAGCTGATAGACCTGGACAAGCAGATCAGCGATCTGGTGGACGACGACGGCCTGGAGAACGAGGCCGTCGTCGTCCACCTGGAGCTAGAGCACACCGTCACCCGAGTTCGTTGTCCTCTAGCTCGAAACCATATCGCCAGCGATCCATCCCAAGTCACGGACAACGCTACCGTCATCGACGACCAGGGTCAAGTTTCTGCCGGAGCAGGAGGCCTCTCTCACACACCCGTTCAACGAACACCGCGTACCGTCGCTCTACCGAAGCTGCAAATACCTCCTTTTTCGGGGAACCTCCGGGACTGGCAAGGGTTTTCGGATCATTTTCGAGCGACGATTAACGACAACGTCGACCTTCCACGCATAGAAAAATTCTAATATTTACAGACTTATCTGACTGGGCCAGCGAAACAAGCAATTGAATGGGTGAGGCTATCGGACGAAGGGTACGAGCTCGCTATCAAAAGCCTTTTTGAAAGGTTTGGACGGAACAGAATTCTGGTAGACGAGCATATCGACAACCTGCTAGCGTTGGCACCCGTCCACAGCTCCAACATCGCGCAGCTGCGACGTCTGTATGACTCTATACAGTTCCGCACAAACTGTCTTGAAGGCTTAGGCGTCCCATCTACTCAGTACGCAGTCGTCCTCAAGCGCGTTCTTATGAGATCACTCCCCAATGACCTCGCTATTCTCTTTAGACTGAACTTGAAGGAAAGGGAGTCACCGAACGACTCGGGCAATTACCAGACCGGTATCAGCGTCCCAGATACAACCGAAGTTGCCACGATTTTGAAGTTTCTTCGAATACAAATAGAAAGTCGCGAGGAGAGTCAAGGAGGGAGTCAATGGTCTTCGTCTGTGCCACCACAAGAAGACCGAAGGGGGACACGACCTTCAATCGCCCATCCCAGTTCTCCATCGGCTCTCGCCCTGCCGACTGCGTCGATAACGCCAGGGCCTGGGTCATGCTTACTTTGTAGCAACGTGGGACACCAACTCCAGGACTGCGATTCTAATATATTGCCAGATATGAAACGGAACCGACTGAGGGCTGCAAGGTGTTGCTTCAAATGCGGCAAGATTAACCACGTAGCCCGTAATTGCCGTACATCGACACGACTGGTTTGCGGTACTTGCAACGGACGTCATATAACTATCCTCTGCGACATATGGCGCTTCCCTCAAGACGAGTCCAGACCAAACCTCGCTGCGCTCAGCGAATCACGTAGATACGAGAACAGAGAAGACTCCGATAACCACGTGACCAGCGCTCCCACTAGCAGCACGGGAGCTTCATCGGTTTTGCTCCAAACCGCGAAAGCATGGGCTACGGGCACCACTGACAGTACCCTGGTAAGAGTTCTCCTGGATACCGGAAGCCAACAGACATTCATAAAGCGAGATACCGCCGAGAGGCTTCAATGCGAAGTCCTCGGTACCGAAGAGCTCACAGTCTACACATTCGGAAACACTAGACACCCGACAAATTATCGTTGCCGCCGTGTGAGCTTGACGCTACAGAGTCAGTACAGTACGAGCAAGGTTACCATGGAGGCGCTCGAAGTACCCGAGCTCTGTACCGTACGAACACCTCGCCTCGACAATGATATCTTGAATCATCTACATTCCGAAGGGCTGATTGTGGCTGACGTCGCTCCCCCGAGTTTACAGGCCGACACAGAGATAGGCGTACTTGTCGGCTCCGACCTCTACTGGAAGGTAGTAGCTGGACAAATCCGTCGTCTAACCGAACTGAGAGCAGTCTATACCCTTTTTGGGTGGATGGTACAAGGTCGCTACAATTGCTCAACTGATTGCCGGAGTAACACAACAGCCCTTTCATTAATCAGCTACGAAATAGCGAACACCGGACCGTTTCCTGATCCATCCGAGATGTGGCGACTGGATGCAATCGGAATTTCTGACCTTCCCTCCACTGACCCGGCAACTCACCCAGCGTTGCTTCAATTCAGAGAACAGATCATTAAAAAGGGGGACCGCTATGAAGTGCCTCTGATGTTCAAGCACCCAGAACTTGGTATCAGTGACAACAATCGCCTGACAGCTGTCACTCGATTACATGCTCAACTTCGGCGATTTCAGCACAATCCAGAACTTCTGATACAGTACAACGACGCTATCCGACAGTATATTCGCTAAGGGCACGCTGAGCGAATTCCAGCCTCTTCCACTCCTTCTGAAAGTGTATACTACTTACCCCATCACGCCGTGGTGCGCAAGGGGGCAGTCACAACTAAGCTTCGCGTAGTCTTTGACGCTTCGTCCCACGCTCCGAACATGCCGTCATTGAAGAGTGTTTTGGACAAGGGCCCCAAACTGGACACTGATCTGGTACAACTTCTCCTCACGTTAGGCAGCAGTCCAGTCATCCTGACCGCTGACATTCACAAGGCCTTTCTTCAAATCGGCATCCGAGCACAAGACCGTGACGCCCTTAGATTTTTTTGGATCGAACACTTGCCACCAGAAGATGGGCTTCCACCTCCCATTGTCGAATGGCGGATGACTCGTGTTCCATTTGGAGCGTCATCGAGTCCGTTCCTTCTGGCAGCAACGCTCCGTTATCACCTTGAATCAATGAAGAATCACTAGCCCTCAGTCGTGTCCGAGCTACAGAACTCATTCTACGTCGACGACCTCGTTGTGGGTGCTGCGTCAGAAACGGAGGCTCTTCACATTTACCGCGATGCCACGTCCATCCTGGCGAAGGCTGGTATGAAACTCTGTAAGTGGTCATCGAATTCTTCTCGCCTCCAGAGTTTGTTCCTGCAGGATGGTGTTTCGTACGACAATGCGACAACGGAAACAGACACGATAAAGGTGCTAGGTCTGGAATGGGACCGCACAGATGACGAGGTCCTTATCAGCACAAATGGAGCCTCCTTCCCACCGCATCGAGCGACAAAACGCACACTCCTTCAGGCATTTTCACGAATTTTCGATCCCCTAGGATACCTCGCGCACGACTTTTGTTTCAAACACTTTGGATTATCAACCACGCATGGGACAAGGTCCTTACCCCCAAGGGACAAGGGGAATGGGAATCTTGGTATTCCGAGCTTCCGTCGCTCTCCTCTCTGCGTTTACCACGAAACGCCCTACCCTTAACAATCGGGAGAGATACGCCGGTGGAGATGCACATTTTTGTCGATGCTAGCCCCCGCGCTTACGGTGCAGCAATCTATCTGCGAACACCCGTCAAGCAGGGCTCGTTCACGACAAACACCCTAATCAGCCGCTCCCGCATCGCGCCCATTAAACCAGTGACGCTACCCCGCTTGGAATTGTTAGCTTGCTTGTTGGGAGCTCGCCTCTTCGACTACGTAAAGAAGACAACAAGAATTGTTGTCTTCTTTACGTAGTTTCCATCGCCTGCAAGTCCAATTTTGGACGGACTCCGAGATTGCTTTATGCTGGATCGCCGGTGACGCAGCAAGATGGCAACAGTTCGTCCGCAACCGCGTGACCGAAATCCAGCGTCTCACCGAAGGATTCCCTTGGTCCCACTGCCCGAGTCACGATAACCCCGCTGATCTACTCACACGAGGGGTATCAGCTACCTTTCTACTCAAAAGTGAGAAATGGTGGAATGAACCCCTCTGGTTAACCCAGTCGTCGACAAATTGGCCCGTCAAAGAAACTCGCAACCAACTCACCATTCTTCCAGAGACGGTAGCATCGTCGAGCACGATCGCTCCGGTCATGACGTCAAACAACACGAGCCCGTTACTCGAGTTGTCTAATTACGGATCGCTATCTTGCGTCATCCGTCTCACTGCGTGGATTCGGCGCTTCATGAACAATGCGTCGCCCAGTCGTATTTTTGTCTCGGGACCCTTAACTTCGACAGAAGTGACATCTGCTGAGACTTACTGGATTCGCGTCGTCCAAATCGAAGCCTTTCCACTTGAAGTCGCAGCGCTACAAGAGAATCGACCCCTGCCTTCCAGCTCAGGCATCCGTCGTCTACTTCCGTTCATCGGACCACAAGGTACAATGCGTGTTGGAGGCCGCCTACAGGAGCTGAATGCATCACAAGATTTTAAGCACCCTTATTTGTTACCACCCAAGCACAGATTTACACACCTATTAGTGTTGGACGCACACAACCGACTGCTTCATGGTGGAATACAAGATACCCTGACTGGGGTACGGGAAAGATTTTGGGTACCGAGGGGACGGCAGACCGTCAAAAGGGTCTTGCACACCTGCTTACCATGCAAGCGCCGGAGGCTCGTACCAGAAACTGCACCCATGGCTCCTCTCCCGCGTGAGCGAATCACAGAAACAGGTCCGTTTAATGTCGTCGGCATCGATTTCTGTGGACCCCTATATGTTCGTAACACCGCGGTCGATACGAAGGCCTACATCGCAGTTTTTTCTTGCGCGGTCACCCGAGCCATACACCTCGAACTTACTTCGCGCACGACGTCTCAAGCCCTTTTGTTCGTCTTTTCTCGTTTTGTCTCTCGCAGAGGTCTGCCATCTATAGTCTACTCGGACAACGCTCGAACATTCCACCAATCCGCGAAACTCCTCAACCTCGCCTCCTCTCCTGAAGTACAAGACTACACAAGCGGACTCCGAATTCAATGGCGCTTCAACGTGGAGCGAGCCCCTTGGTGGGGAGGATGGTGGGAGCGCGACATCCGCACTGTAAAGGACTGCTTGAAACAATGTCTGGGTCGCAACAGTCTGTCATACGAGGAACTGACCACCGTGCTCCTTGAAGTTGAAGCCGTTTTAAATTCCCGCCCACTGACTTATCTAAGTTCCGAACCCGACGATCTTCAGGCATTGTCACCTTCGCACTTCCTCCTAGGAAAACGCGCTATCACTCTACCGTTGGAAGTAGAGCCTACATCGCTGAGCTTTACACCTGTGGACCTTCGCCGCCGTGCTCAAGTGTGGAAGCGGACGTTGGAACACCTTTGGAAGCGGTGGAGAAAAGAATATTTGCTGCAGTTACGCTCCGCCCACATCAGCACCACAACATCACCACCTCGACTACAGATCGGCGACGTGGTCATCTTAGAGGACGACAACACACCTCCTCTGCTATGGAAACTTGGTCGGGTGACGACAACGTTCCCGGGCAGGGACGGCGTAACTCGAGCATGCGCGCTACGCCTTTCTAACGGCTCGCAACTGCACCGCCCTGTTCAGCGCCTCTATCTCCTCGAGGCGGGAACACCATCCGCAACGCCGCCGGGGGGAGGATGTTGAATATTAGAAGAAGAGGAGAGCCCGGCTACAGCGCGGGCTCGCGAGCCGGCGCACCGGCAATCGAGTTGTTCTTGTAGATAAAATGGACGCCAACGGTACGGAGCGGTTCTAGTCCTTTCTTTAACAATGATGAAGGGGACGATTTGCATGCCGCGCTCGCGAAGAAATGCCTAAGTGAAAGAATTGCTATATTTTTTAATCTCGAGGATACGAAATGAGATGGACAACATAAAAACAAAGTCACATAAACTGGTGAACCAACGTTGCATAACAGCCATGGATCCCAAGAAATATGATCGATGCGGGGTGACATTTCAGTCACATTTAAGTCTGAATAATAAGAACCTACACCATTTCTGGTCCGAAAGACCTAGTACCACTTTGCCACAAAAAACTGCGGCTACTCAAAACAAAACAAAAAAGAAAAAAAAAAACATTCCCGAGACTGCCAGTTGCCCACCACTTTGATAACGACAATAGAACATTTGCTAAATTTCCCAAGCCCCACGGCCCGAACGCGAGGAATCGTGGGAACCGTGTTCCTACAGTTCCCGAGTGATAGATCATTTCAACCAATTTGACGCTGAAACAATAGGAGGTGTAATTCGGAGTCATCCTGAATAAGCGTCGTCTAGATTGCAGAGATATGTCATTTCACTTTTAATATTACCCGCAATGTCAGCGTTTTGGATACTTCGTCCTTGCTAAGCTACCGAAATCTCTTACAATATTAATGTGAAAGCATTGACTGTCTCATGGAGCGAGCCGACGCCATCAGCTTTAAATCAATGCAAAACGGCACCTTAATGAAACCACGCGGAAAGCTAGCCGACGTCACCTTTTACACTTCGTTCCCATTGACTGGCGCGCGTCGACAAGGCTCCCATTGGCCTTTGCGCGTCAGTTCGTGTGGCGTAATCCTGAGTGTGTTATCACTGACCACCGCGTTCGCTCACCTCTTATCGGTTGTACGGCGCGTGGTTCGTTTTGCTGGGAACTACGTTGCTGTCTGTTCCTTCCTCGCGCCGCAAGGCACACGACAGTTTGAACGATCGCTCACACGATGGCGCTGCGTGTCCGCGAGGCAGAGGCTCCACCGTTCCACGTCCAAGATCAGTCCGTTTTACGCCGCTGATTAAAGAAGGGAGCGAAGAGCAGCGTGCATGCTTTCGCATTCACAACTCGTAAGACGTGCTTAGGTGTACCTCGAGCCTTTTTTTTTCAATCTTGTACAGCTCCAAATGTGTGAATATTAACAATTAAAAATGCTAAAATGCTATAAACAGACTCCACTGAAATGCTAAAACAGACCCCGCTTGGGAATTCTCGAGTTTTTAATGTACACGTGCAAAGGAAAAAACACTTGTTTTTAAGCAGGCTAGATGGAAAAAGAATATTATAAAACGAATTTACAACAAAGAAAAAAATATAGAGGTTTATTTACGGCGCAAAACGAATTTGTAGTTGGTGCCCGCGGGAGCTGCCGCTGGTCACGTGGTAGGCCTGTGCGCCGCCGCGCGGCGTCGCCGCCGCCGCTGCACGCTGAGCGTTGTGCGACGCCGCTTCAACGCGTTTCTCCACGCCGTCGCACAAGTTCGTCTGCTTCGGGGCGCCGCCACCGTCATCTGACCGGCGCACAGGTCTATTACGTCTGCTTGCGCTTTTTCAGTAGTTTCCTTTGGGCTCTAAAAGTTACTTATTAATCTTAGTTTTTTGTTATACTTCAAACAAAGATGAATAAGTTACCTTTAGAGGCCATAGGAAGGTTCTGAAAGTGCGCCAGCAGTACGTGACGAATTGGGACTAGTCACGTGACAAATGGACACCACTTTTCCGCGGCACCCGCGAGTGCCGAACACAAAATCGGATCGCACCATAAATATAGCTCTAAAAATTTTTCTTTTTCGTTGTAGATTCGTTTTATGACTTCCTTTTCCGAACCAGGATGTTGAAAAAAATGTTTTTTTTTTGTTTGCATAATTCCTGCTAAAACAACGGACACGTTATAATATTGTAGGAAATTTCTGCACCTCAGCCAAGTTCAAGGGTGGACGTACGCAGTGTGTGAAAAACACTGACATTGACGATAAATTGTATATTTGATATAACATATATCTGCTGTATACACGTCGCTTAATTGGCATGACTCCGGAATACACTCAAAAGTGTGTAAGCATACAATCGGTCGAAATCAGGCTAAAGTAGCCGAGACCAGGGCTTAACAGGCCGAAGCAAAGTTTGAGCATTCCGAGACCAGGGCTTAACAGGCCGAAGCCAAGTTTGAGCAGGCCGAGACCAGGGCTGTACAAGCAAGGCCGGGCGGAGCAGGCCGAGGCCAGGGCAGAGTAGGCCGAGATACAAGTGCGACAGGGGAGCGAGCACAGATGACTGTCATGCCGGACGACACTCTTTCTGCTTTGAAACGTATACGTGAGTTTCCCAATACCAGGAAACTCTTTTATCGCATCACACTTGTTATGCCTATGCTAGAGTTTAATATTAAAACTTGTTTTGGTAACAATTTGGGCTAGAGGCATAACCTGTTTGAACTGCAATGGGTTAAGACTCGTGTATTGGGTTTTCCCTTCACACATCCCTAGAGCAATGCAAGCTTTTTTGGTGGCGAGTTTGGGTAAATGTCCTATTTCTGAAACGCTGCGCACATGCACAAAACCAAAAACTAGGTTTATACTCCGTGTCACCAGTTGTGTGCAGTGCAGGTGATGTGAATGTCAGCCGAAGAAAGGCAGGTGTGTGTGTGTAAGTGTTGTAGAAAGAAAAGAGGGGTGGAAATGAGAGCAAATAGTGTATGTGCACAGGGCGCATTAGTCACTAGCTCAGAGAGGAAGGCCGAGCACGAACGAGCACTAGGAAGGAGGGACAGGAGAAAAGGCTAAGGGAGGGAAGGGGAAAAGAGGGAGTACTAGGAATCTTCAAAAGGAGAGGAGGTTTTTCTTCTCCTCCCCAGCCTTTGACGTGCTTCACCCTTCTCTCTCCGCCTGGCGTTACCTTCGGCAGTACTGCACGCAGACATGTACATGTCCCCCAAAAGTAACAAACACTAGAGTTACTTGTTACTTGCTCAAAAAGTAAATGAATACGTTACTCGTTACTGATTCTCATAAGGAACGCGTTAATTTACTTTAAATGAAATGGCTCACTTTTCTCGTTACTTTGACGACCAAATAGTAGAGTCTTTTTGTTTCATGCTTTATTGTTTTCTTTTCAGTAGTCGTTGCACTTGAGCATTAGCTGCCCTTTCAAGTTTTTATCAGGGATGTCTCCCCGCTTCTAGTAGAGTAGCCAGGATTTTATTTCGGAAAGGGGGGGGGGGGGGGTTCGATGGCATGAATTCCCCCCCCCCCCCCCCCAATGACGAAGCAGGGTGAGCTCGGCTGTACGGACGCTCACGCAAAGATTAGCAAGGCTCTGTTAGGGTAAAACGGGTTAAGCTGCATTGTATTTTTTGAAAACGGAGCAGGCTTCCTTTACAGGAATACGGGCGTGGTGGCTCACTGTTCTACTGTCATTGTAGTTGCGGCCCACCAACTTTACAAGCTTCCTCGCAGCACACAGCTCCCCCCGCTTATTGAGGTAGCACTGCGTTACCAATGCGTGAAGGACAAGCGAAACGCAAGGATAGCTATAGACGAGTGTCTGCTCTGTTTTATGGGCGCCGCCATGCTTGTTTATACTGACGGAATGACACAGTAGAAGGGGGGGGGGGGGGGGGGAGGGGAGGCTGCGCTTTTTGTGAGACAGCGAGACAGTTTTTTGTTTTTAGAAACCTTCGCACATATTTTTGTGCAAAAACGTCGGAAAGGCACATTCACGAAGCTCAAAGAACAATACCAATGCCAAGAATGCTCTAAAGAGCCAAACCCTTTTTTTATGCGCAGCCCCTCTCTTCACAAGAGCCTGCGCTTGAGATAATTATTTCGCATTTTTATCGCTGGGGGCTAGGATTTCGGACACTGGTCTAGAGGCAACCTGCAATGCTCTTTGGTTTGGCGCTATCTAGTGACTGAAGCAAGAAACATTGGGTATACCTGGGAGTGGCAGCTGCGTTGTTCAAACTTGAGCCATTACTCTGGTGACGCCACTATAGCCTAGTGTCTACAGCAAGAAATACTGGGTAGGCCAGGAAGTCGTGATCGCATAACATACAGGTACGGCGGAAGCTGCGGCCTGGCGGGCCAATCGAAACGTTCCAGCGTATCACCGGAGTGCGCTTTTATTACGAAGAAGTATCAGGCTTTTCGCTGCGTCATGCTCCAATATGTATGCGCTGCGCTCGTATACCTAGCGGATATCGAAGCCGTCGGCACGCAATGTGGGGCTTATCGTTCACTCTTTTCCAAATTACACCAAGGCAAGGTATAACCGTGGGATCTCACTCTACTGGCGCCACCTGGCTGCTACCAGCAGGCTATACTGTCACAGGAAATCAGCAGAAAAAAAATCTGGACGCTGAAAAATTAAAGCAACCGTCCTCGCACAAACAGTAGGGATGCATATGTAGGGCGAGGGTAATTCTGAACAATCATAAAACGAAATTCTATTTTCTATTACCAGTTTAACAATTCGTGCTACAGAACAAGATGACGATGAAAAAAGAGTCTTATTCTTGCTAGGCCGTTTTATCTTGCAGTCTGGTCCAAAGGCAGCAGCGGCATATCCTCGGGGCGATAAGCCGTCAGTCCGAACTCGTTATTCCGTCATTTGGAGAAATGACATCACACACAAACACGCAGACCACACGCCGAACGTGGAAACGAACTTGAATACCATTGCGCCTATGCGTTGTCAGAATATCAAGGCTCTTCGGAGTTTCTGATGTTCCGTGCACCGAAAAGATTAATCTAATAAAGAATTGCATCGGATGCAACCTCGACAAGCAAAGCAGGAAGCTAGACGGACTTCATCGTATCCGGGAGCGACCATCGAGACGGGCGTTTCGATAGAGGGAAATTTCGCAAAGTGAGGAAAACTTCGCCAAAATATGGAAATTTTAGGCGTCCAATGAAAGAGGAAGAAACCTGAAACGCCCGTCACATCTGCGCTACAGGAGGTCGCCCTCTGTCCGATGGCCCTATTCCAAAACGTCTATCGTCTCCTCAAGACCGTAGCGACTCTGCGCGTAAGAAAGGCGAAAGCTGAGCGCTCGTTCTCTTCACTTCGAAAGTTGAAAAAATACCTTAGAGCGTCCACTTCGAATGAGTGCGACTGCTGAGTTTGGTGCTTTTGAATGTTCACCACTGCGTTGAAGTTCAAGCAATGGACATCATGGATATATTATTTGCCGGGAACGCAGGCAGCTGCAACTTATTATGTAATCGCTTGGCATAAATGAAATGATCAAGAGAGCCTGTAAATTCCTTTCTGAAATAACTAGTCACAGTTACTTTTTTATCCTCGGTAATTTCTAGTCAAAAGCACACAATTCTGATCAGAACACGAGCTGTGCGTGAGCGCAGCGCGACCCGTTTCTTACCGTGAAATTGCTTTTAGAATTCGTTTTATATTACTTATATCACGGACATTGTTTTATATTATCACCATGTGTGCGTTTTCGTATGTCCACTTTAGTTTGATTTAACTATGTATTTAAGTGAAGATAGTTTGTTATACTTTGCCTTGAAATTGCCATCCTTCACCCCACAAATATTTCGAAATATCCGTTCTCTATATATCTGAGATCAACTTCCTCATCCCATCAAATAAGCACGAATGAAGAACTATCGACATTTTATTTATTCGAGCATTCTCTACCCCACAAACATTCCTCCCGAAAGCATATATGTTGGAAACAGTCTGCGCTCCCCCATTGCTCGGTGCCCGGGCAAGACAGACTGCCTGAGCAGGGTAGCGAGCACCGAAGGGGGGGGGGGGGGGGGGGGGGGGTAGCTTTTGCGTTTCGGGGAGGGGGCGGGGAGTTTCGACCCCCCCCCCCCCCCCCTTCCCGGATGCCTACGCCACTGCCCGCTTTCCTGACAATATATTTCCGGTGACACTGACTACTGTGCGCTCGAAGGAACGCGTGTTGTGTTCAGAAAGAGGAAGTTAATCAGGGATTCTCCTTTCTCTTTTCTCTGCTTGTAAAGTTCAAAGTTTACAATGGGTTCAATGCCTTCCCGGGCTTGCAACGCACGGGTTTACATTCGCTCTGTACACGATTCTAGAAGGTTATTCAACGAACCTTATTGTGTTTGCTGGGTGAAGTACAGTGCTAATCCCACTTGTCTATAACGCGCGAACGAGCGGCTTTCTTCGGGGAGCGCTGGACTGGTGGCATTCGCGGAAACTAAGCTAGTCACGTGGCGCAACATGGAACGGCCCGCTCGAGGGGTGTTGTCCTGCTCACTCTACCAGCTTGATAAGCGATAAAAGTAAAGTGCTTTATGATATATTTTTGTTTTTTGGTGACGACATCGTTTATACGCCTTCATGCTTTAGTGCTCTTATTGTTTGAGCAATGATGCTTGTAAAAAGCGTGCGAGCAGCCTTCCGCGGTCGCCGCCAGCTGATAGAGTGGGCAGGACGACACCCCTCGAGCGGGCCGTTCTATGTTGCGCCACGTGATTACCTTAGTTTCCGCGAATGCCACCAGTCTAGCGCTCCCCGGAGAAATCCGTACGCTCGCGCGTTATAGACAAGTGTGATTAGCACTGTACAATCCGAGCTGTAGAGTTCGACTGACGTGTTCAGCAATGAACGTTGCTATAGACCCTTTCAGGCAACATTTCATGGGCGCCGCCATCTTGGCGTCACGTGACCCTGCCGCCATAGCCGCCCTTCAGTTTCTCGCCATTCCTCCGCGTTGTGCGCTGCACCGGCCGCTACAGGAGCTTTGTTTTCGCGTTCTTTTACGTTCCGCGTTGAAATCGTGTGGTTTCTTTAGGTCTTTTCGATATTTCGGGCTTTCATTTAATCATTTGATATCTATATTTCAACATAGCTCTTGTATTTCCTTATTTATGAAATGGAATCGGACAGCGAATGGATCGACGATACAAGATTATGGCTTCAGAGACCATGTAAGTTCGTCCCAATCTAATGATTTTCTCGCTAATAAAGGGAAGTTAACACCATTGCGACATATTCAAATTTCAACTGACGCAGTAAGGCTATCCAGTCGTGCTACTCGCTGCATATGCGCGCTCGTTTCCGTAAAGCCAACCCGCATGTAAGCGACTTAGCGTGTGACGAGACGAGCGACGGCGACAACGACGAGAGTCAGCGACGAAGATTTCTCACTGTCGCCTGTTGCATCGTTCGGTTTTTTTGGGTTTCAAGAAAACGTCGCTCGCCGTCTTTGTCGCTTGCTCCCGTCGCTTCCGTGCGGTTTGTCTTGTCGCGCGACTGACCGAGCGACAGCGAAGCGGGTCACCGTCGCTTGTCTCGTTGCTCGCCAAATCGCTTGCATGCGTTTTATACTTAATATCGAGGCGCTAATGGTTCAATGATGTGTGCATGAAAATTAATTGAGTATAAACCGCATGTAAGCGATTTGGCGAGCGACCAGATAAGCGTCGGCGACCCGCTTCGCTGTCGCTCAGTCAGTCGCGCGACGAGGCAAACCGCATGGAAGCGACGAAACAAGCGACCAAGAAGGTGAGCGACGTTTTCCAGAAATCCCAAAACCGAGCGATGCGACGGGCGACAGTGAGAAATAGCCGTCGCTCGTCTCGTCGCACGCTAAATCGCTTACATGAGGGTCGGCTTTAGGGAAACGAGCGCGCACATGCAGCGAGAAGCACGACTGTGACGTTGCAATTTACATATGTAGCAATAGTGCTGACTGCCCTTTATTAGCGACAAAAACGTAAGAATGGGATGAACTTACATGGTCATTGAAGCCTCATAATCTTGTATCGTCGACCCATTCGCTATCCGATTCCATTCCATAAATAAGAAAAGACAAGAACTATGTCGAAATATAAATATCACATGATTAAATGAAAGTCCTAAATGTCGATAGGACCTAAGGAAAATACAAGATTTCAACGCGGAACGTAAAAGAACACGAAAACGGAGCTCGGGTAGTGGCCCGTGCAGCACACAACGCGTAGCAACGGCGAGAAACTGGAGGTCGGCTATGGCGGCCCGGGAAGCGCGCGAAGGGAGCGCCGACTGGTGGCAGCTCGAGTAACTGACTCGCTGAAAGCGTCTATACTGTGATACTGTTGTGTTGTTTATCGGATCGCACCACTGCCTTTGTTTCAATCGACGCATACTCATGTTAGAATTAAAACAATACTGTTTAAACGGTGTTGTACACTTTACTCCTCGATAGTAACGAAATACCGTTACACGATACCTAGCCTTAAAAGTAACTACGAACGTTACTCGTTCCTTTTATAACAAAGTAACTAAACACGTTACTGGTTACCGAAAAAAGTAACTAGGTAGAAGTAACTCGTTACTCGGAACGAAACTAGTGACAAGTAATGTAGGTTCGGCGTCTATGCAGTGGTGATATTGGCGTTTCTTTTCACAAGGACAATTTGCTTATGATATAAAAAAAAATAATTTATTACCGAAAGGCGTAGCATACACTAAACCAAAACTATGATTGTCAAGCGGTAAGACCTAGGGTGCCTACATGTTTCCGCTCCGCTTTAGGGTGGCGCCAACTTCTTGTTACCCTTTCCCAGATCCTCTCCTACCGCCATTTTGACCCACTTCTTATTTGGCTAAACGTACACAACGTTGAGTTTTCGTAGTTTCGACACACCGGCAACACTGTGAGGCCACTTCCGTTTCCGTTCATAAGAGGAGTCGGAGGCTCAGCGGGATGGCGGTCGTGGTGGCTGTCGCTCTCTTTATTCGGGTGTTTCATACTTAGAAGTTGCGAGCAGGAAGTATGCGTTGCGTTTATCGAAACGTGAGTCCCCTCGACAAAATGGAACGCAACAGACCGGCATCGCACGCCGAAACCTCGCCGTCGGAACGAGAGCGGTGGGCGCTCCCTAGCCCTAACGAGGATTAGCGGAGTAGCGGGAGCGCACGACTGGCGAGTGTGACAAAATGGTCGACGAAACAGTGGAGGCTGCCATGGTAACGAGGTAGGCAACACTGGTTTGTCGGCAACAAGTATCACAATCGTTGTCGCCACCCTAAACAGCAAAGCGGCGGAAACATGTAGGCACCCTAGTAAGACCGTCAAGCAAGTATAAGTTTGGAAAATGATACACCCAACAACAACAATGCAAGTGACCGATTTGAGGTTGGAGGCTCCTAAAATCACGTGGACTTGACACTGTCACAAATATTGAAGGTCTCTGATACTCCGTTCAAGGTGCCATCCTAAACAATGTGGTCCTCGCAGGCAGTAGCGTGATAGTATAACACACAACGAAGCAACTTGCGTTATCATTCTTACAATTCTTCATGCGCACTGCAAAGGGCACGCAGTACTTTGCGATAGGGTCTAGTGGTTTAACATAAGCTCAGTAACAATGGAAGACAATTTACAAGTGACCAGGGTCGTGCTATGTTTCCTATAACCTTTCTGCCAATATCACATGCACATGTTAGAGAGATGATAGCAAGGTAGTTTCGTTTTCAGGCTGCTCTCTTTTCAGATTTCTTCATTTACTCATTTACACCTGCCTAATTCTTTTTCTTTAACTCTATGTACATAATGTATGTACTCCAGTGAATCTGGATTGCTTATATTGTATTTTTATTTGTCCTGTATATTGCAATTCTTGTGCATTTAAGTGTTTTATGCATATTTAACAGCTTTCAGCATGGGTGCTGATACCTTTATCATGCCACGTCATCCTGCACTTTCCCAGAATGAGTACTACTGTTGCAATTAATTTTTCCTCATTTCGTAAGCTGCTTCATTTGTGCTAAATACAGATAAAAAAGAGGCCTTTCGAACATAAGAACAGGTAATATCCGTGATGGTAGAGCACTGAATTGCGATCCGAGGGCCGACATTCTTAGGATTTGGTTCTCTGGTGTTGTTTAATTTAATTCACTGCGTCAACTTTCACGTCTCAATTCGCTGTTCTGCCTACGCGGATAAGATGTGCATCGCTCCTTGAAGACTCTAGTCACAGCTGTACACACGTCAAATGAAGCTCCTTACAGCATGACGGAGAGTAATAACAGTGTTGGGAATCAATTCAAAAGGTATTTGGCAACCAGTGAATTGGTAGTTGGAATCTGTGCCGAAAAAATAAAGTATTCACGAAAACACTAATTGTACACACAAAATGCAATGTGCAGAACAAAAGAAACATAAACTTAAATAGATGAATAAGCTGTATGGCGTGTAAACCTCTAGAAAACTTAAGGGTGTAAAATGTCTTAAGGCGTGTAGCCACCACTTGCGCTAAAATACCACCGCGAGGACGATCTTAATTTACCGTATTAAATAACAAAACTATGTGTTTATTCGAAGATCAAAGGACGAAGAATTATTAAGGAAATAGTAGGTTTGGTGAAAATATTTTGTGTTTGTTAATACAATACTCTTTGAGAGAGGGTACAAACTTCGGGTCTCACGAACTTTGACTTCTATTAAGTTCTTTCTGATTACTATCTTACTTTTCAGGCCTCACTTTCCCTGCACTTCATCAAATTAATTTCCTTACGAATATAATTGGTAGGCATTAAAATTTTTGTCTAACAGAGCCTAATTTATAATACTTAATAATTTTAAATCCAGATATTATTTTGTGGTAAGCTCTGGTGTTCCGCAAGGCGCTGTTGCCATCCCCTCGCATGTTCCCACAGAAATTATTTATCTGACTCTATGAGCTCATCTATATATAAAGTTGTTTGCTGGCTTCCTTCTGACATTTCGAGTCTTCAATTCAATTAATCTTTATTGACTCCTGTTCGCAGACGGAGACAGGGAAGAAAGCTACATTGCATAGCTTGACAGGTCCCTGCCCCCATACAGACTTAAGCAAATTATTCGGCACTTACAAAAAAAAAAACAAAAAAAGAAAAACAGAGAGAGCATGATACAGCTTTTGATGTCAGGAATCGTACGGAACTCCTAAAATAATATTTGTTATTAAAATACTATTGTCTAATTTGGTTATTTTACATATTTTCTATGTGAATATTGTTTTTAATGAATTTATTATTGTTAGATGGTATAGTATACTGCAGCATTTGAAATCTGTAATTGGTCCTCGGATGTTGCACTTTCCAGTGCTTTGGACAACGCGTATGATAAAGCAAAGTGTTTTTAACCAGCGAAGCTAAGTGAAAGAATGATTTCTTATTATAATAAATACTATTTTATATGACTGGTGAAGGCGAGCGGGTTGAACATGAATACACATCAGCAGTGCAGCATAGCTTCATGCACAAGTTGTTTGGTCCAGTTTACGTGAAGCATCTCTCCCACATATTTCTTTAGCAGGCTGCCAAAGAACTTTTGGAGTCGTCCTGGACAAAGATTGTCTCCCAATTCAACCTGCAAAGCCGCACGCAAGCCCCTACCACCAAGTTCGCTCCACCGACCTACCTAAGAGAGGCAAAACTGCCCCCGGACGCGGAGGCTCTCCTTTCAAAAGGACCGAAGTTCGCACCAGATCTTCGGGTCTCGAAGGTCGACCACCTGGCAGCCATCCACCAGGTTGTAGCAGTCATACCGGAACAAAAACGACAATAATTCTTGGGGGCAGCGACCCGCTCAATCTGCTACCATCCAGCACGCCGGCCAAAGGTAAGTGTCAACATTCGGTAGGCAGTAGCGGATATTCGAGAAAAAAACCTCAAGCTCCTCCAGGCGGATAAAACAGGAGGTTTCGTAGTAATTGATGAGGAAATGTACAAAACAAAAGCTAAAGCCGCAGTCGAAACGAACTTCACTGCCATGAAGAGGAGGTCTTCAGGATCCTTCCGCAGCAAACTGAAAGAACTATGCGTTCACCTAAACCTACCGAAAATGAAAAATTCGGTAACAGCTCCAGCCAACCAGTATCTGCAAGTATTCTTCGCCGCTAAAACGCATAAGCCGGACGTCCCCCTCCGCACAATAGTGTCCGAGAGAGGATGCTGGCAGAAGCACCTCGCCACGTTTCTCCAGAAACATCTTTCCGACGTACATCCCTCACAACCATATCGAATCAAAAACTCCCAGGAACTTATCAACGTCCTAGAACCGGTTAATACTGGTGCTCCTAACTTAGACTTCTTTTCCCTAGACATAGAAGATATGTACTATAACCTGGACATTCCAACTCTTCTTGAATCCGTAGAAGAAGCCATCACCGAACACGGAATCTGTAGCTTCCAAAACTCATTCGGAGTTTCACTTTCCGGCTTCCTCGAGCTTCTGCAACTCTACCTAAAATCAACAATGATCGAGCACGAAGGAAAAATCTGGATACAGAAATCAGGGGTGTGTGTAGGGTCTTGCCTTGCTCCTATATTAAGTGAGATCTACCTGTCTTATGTCGATAGAACCATACAGGTACATCTCAAGGACACTAGGCCGGAATGCACCGTAGTCCGCTACGCTGATGACTACCTGATTATTCACCCTGAAGCCGATAAAGTGGAGGTGATCGTGACTTCGTTCGAAAGCGCAGGAGGCAAACTAAAATTCAGAAAGGAACATCCTTCCATGGAAGGGCTACAATTTCTAGACAGGCGATTGAAAAAAACCAATGAAGGTGTTTGCTGGGCGTTCAGTCAGCATTCAGAAAAGCCGGTGCTCCCTTTTGAGAGTGCTCATTCAAAGACTGTTAAGATAGGTATCATCAAGACGCTACTCACATCACCTAAAACGAAATCCTGTCAACATTCGGCAACAGATAGCATAAAGAGCCAAACTCGACGACTCCTGAGTTCCGGATCTCCGGAGGAACGCCTCGTGTCCGTTTTCCACCAACTTATTAACCCAAAAGCAACTACAAAACGCCTTTCAGTCGAAGGATAGCCAGCATACCTTACATTCATAATGCTTCCCATCGTATCCGATCCATTGCATCACGCTATGACACGAAAGTTGTCTTTTCCAGTGGATTCAAATTGGCAAGCATGTGCAACATGATCAACCGACAAGAAGCCAAGCCGGCTTGCGAAAAAAAGCCCGCCACCCTTTTCCGGAAATACTGCACAGAAAAAGTTCACTCCATCCCTCTCAAATGCAGTGCCGAGTACATAGGACAAACCGGCCGATGTATCAATGACCGCTTGAGAGAGCACAAAAACGAGGCCACTTCAAAGAACCGACAACCCCATTCATCCGATCGCGGTTCACGCGAACTAATGCATTGGATGCGCGCCTGAGTTCGCAGGAAGCAAGACAAGAGTGGGAACCGCAATCGCCATGGACGTGAAATCATCGAATCTTTTCTCATCCAGAACGCAGAAAACAGCGTTTCATCGGCTTCAGTAACCTTACCAAGACGGGAATTAGAATTCCTCAAGCCTGAACTTGAAAAATATCTCAACTCCGTGTAAATACACAACATCCCGGTAGTTCTGCCCGTGCCTCGTGGTCCCCCTTTCCTTCTCCTACCACCCCTTCCATCTCCTAGTCTCCCTTCCCCTTTATCACCTTTCCATCTCCCAAGTTTCCTTTCCGTCCCCCATATCACCCTTTCCATCTCCCTGTTAGCCTTTCCCCTTATCAAGCTATCTTGTCGGGGTCTCGCTCAGGGTGCAATGTCTTTGCCCAAAACAAACGTCGTTCCTAAATGAAAGAAAGTGGTTGTCCCGTGCTTGTCCTCCGTGTTTTATTCTTTCAATTTTATGTATTTTTATATCTCTTGATTAATGTCTGCGCATAGAATTCAAAAACACGCGTTACCTAAATTTTGAGAATAAAATATCGGCATGACTATTATATGGTACATTGGATATTAAACTTAAGATCTTTTTTGTTCGATGTGTAATCTGTCTAGGTTTAATTTTGTCGTCTTGCCCCATACAAGCTGGCAATACTTTAAATGTGAAGCAAACAATGAGTTATGTAAAACATTCTTGACCCTTTCTGGTAAACAAAAACGATGTTTATAAATAATACCTGATATATTTGATAATTTAGACATTCCATGTTCTATGAGTTTGTTCCAACTCATGTACTGGTTAAAGAACACACCTAGTATTTTTTACCGTTGGAACAACCTGTATGGTCGATGCATCTAACTAAAGTGGTATATATATTTGACACTAAACTTTTAGAGCGAAATAGTGCGGCCTCTGTTTTATTGCTATTGATTTTTAACGAATTTACCAGTGCCTACGAAATAAGCACATTGAGGAAAGTATTCGCTTCAGCTGAAATCATATTGATGTCCGTTTTTTGAAAAAAATATGCTCGTATATCCGCATGCGTTTTATCAGGGCATTATGTGAAATATTTATGATGTCGCTAATATATAGGTGGAATAAAAAAGGTTCCAGCACACTTCCTTCTGGTACTCCTCCATGTAGTTTCTTTTTTTAGATCAGAGGAGTGGCTATTTATGTGAATTCTGTGAAAACGGAAGCTCAGATAACTTCTCATTAACGCCGCCGCATTTCCCCGAATGCCGTAATTGTAAAGTTACTCCTTAGTGTGTCATGACTTAACCAATCAAAGGCTTTCGAAAAGTCAATAAAAATTCCTACCCTTAAAATTTTATTTTCAAAATTTTTCAGAATTTTTTCTTTCATGTTGAACAGCGCAAGTTTATTCGATCGCCCATTTTTCAATCCCAATTGAGAATCAGTAACAACTGAACATTTTTCACAAAACTGGTTTAATCGACAATGTGTCAGTTTTCGAAACCCTTTGAAAATATCGGAAGTACAGAAACCTCTTTATAATTTGATAAATCGTTTTTATCTCCAGATTTATAAAGTATTGACAGTTTTGCTGTTTGCATTGTTTAGGCAAAATACCCTGTGATAACGATAGATTAAACAAATGAGTTAAAAGAGGTGCAATTTGCGCAATCACATATTTAACGGGTTTTATTTGGATGCCATTAATATCGCAACTTTTACTATTGTTATAATGTTTCAAAAGACAGAACTTTCCTCGTGAACATCCGTAGGAAAGAAGATACTTTCATTTTTTTTTAAATCTCGATACATATACCTGTCCTTCATTCACTCTACTGCGATCATTATTGACTAATTTAATAAATAATCATTAAATATGTGGGCTAGTTTGAATCCTCCGAGTCCTTGTCCGTTTATTTTTAAATGTTTCGATTCTAGAAGAGACTGTCATTTTTTCTAAAATCGAGTTTAGTTTCTTCCATATACTTGCACTGGCACTTAAGTTGCCGAACATGTCAAAGTAAAAAAGTTGTGGTGTATCTGACATTTTTATACGAGCAATTTGCTTAAAAAGTCTATTTTGCTTGTTTATTTTTTTTTAAATTTCGGCCGTCACCCAGGGTTTGATAGGACCTCTTGGGGCCGGATGTGTCTTATATTAAGAATTGTTCATGTTAATGGTAGCGAATACCATGATAAAGCAGTCATATGCCTCATCAACAGAGTCCGTAGAGAATACCGCATCCCACTTCGCATGATCGATTTGATACTTAAATATATTAGGGCGGTAAATGACATGGCTTGAAATGTAAATGAAGGAGCATCATTTATGCTTAACTTGGGCAAATTCCGATGTGAAAAATATAAATGCGTAGGTGATCACTGATTGAACAGCCCACAACACCATTTTGTAACAGTAAGGCATAAACGTTTGCAAGAAACAGATCTAAAAGTGTGCTAGAGTTCGAAGGCACACGAGTAGCGAAATTTATAGTATCAGCAAATCCAAAACACTCAATCAACATACTAAGCTCTCTTCATTTTTTTAATCACTTAACATATCATTCTTGCAATATCCTCCCAAAATTATTATCAGGCCGTTACCTCCTACGAAACAAAATAGGGACTCAATAAATGTAATAATCTGAGCAATACTACCGCCTGGTGGGCGGTAAAGAGCTGAAAGCAAAAAGTCGCTATGTTTTAAAGTCAATATCTCATAGTCTTCATTAATCACGAAAAACGGTTCTATTAGTTAGCACTCGATACTATTTTTTGCTTGGATACACACAACGCCAGCACGTCTACCAGAGCGATTTAAATCAAATGTTTTGTAGTTATCCAAGTGTAAAACGTTCCTTTCATGATAATACCATGTTTCCGTGAACATTACAATGTCAAAAGTTAACCCAAAGTTGCTAAGTAAACTACTAAGTTCATGTTCTGGCAGTAACTAATTTCCGTCAGTCATTTTAACACAAACTCAATTACGAGGCACGATTCAATACTTACTTAATCTCCTCAAGGTCGTCCGCGTGCGTGACGTTGTCCGTTTTCCTGGCAAAGGTCCTGCTGTTCCAGACCCACACAAACTTCCATTTATGTTCATGTTTATTTGTTTTGTTTTTTGCCACTGACAATCCAAGCATTCGTTTTGGGGCATAGGTGTTCGTTTATGTAGATTGGTGCGGTACTAGTGGACCCGAGATCTCTGTTATACGCTTCTCTTTTGCAGCTTCCAGAACAGCGTCTTGGCGCTTCCGGCTTCGGAATTGAATGATGATGTTGCTTTTCTTATTTCGTGTCGGCACGCGGTGACAAACTTCTATATCATTCACTGCTATCGGCGACCCGATAAGGTCGCCGATCTTCTGTACCGCATCTGTCCCAATTTCATTATCTTGTTTCGGAATTCCTTTTATCTCTAGGTTTGCGTTCCTCGAGTGCTGTTCATAGTGAACGAGACGTCCTTCTGTTTTTTCATCGCCTGCAGCAGCGTTTCATGGGATTGATGCAGACTCGCATTTACCCGCTTAAGCTCTGCGTTTTCTTTTAAGGGCGCCTCAACCTCTTAGCCTCTGATAGGATGAAAACGCAAGGGTGTCTCCTCCGAAGGCCTGCCGTTCAAAGGCGACGGGTGCTCGCTCGGAGCTCACAGGAGGCCCATGCATTATGGAACGTCAGAAGCTCACGCTAGAGGCGGAACAAGTGAAAGAATACGTAAAAACTCGCAGTCCTTCTTATCCAGTCAGTTACTATAAGAACAATTGCTCCCTACTCCAACCTGACATAAACAAAACCGAAACGACGCGTAAATAATGCGCATAAATATAAAACAAGAACATTTCCAATTATCCGTCATATTGTATCTTTTGTAGCGGCAGCGACTGCCAGATTGCAGGTTCTTCAGTTGAATAAGTGACATCTTATTGGTACCGAGGCGTTCATAAAAGCACTAACTTCTCCTGGCAGATACACATAAACTACATTACAGTTGAAAACGCTCATCGCACGCTCGGTTATTTAACACGTAGCTTTTTATATGGCGCCCACTTTTTCAGCATTTCTACTTTACAACGGTTTTGTATGTTTTACGCTGTGTGTGCATGTTTGGCACGATATCTGAAGTCGTGTATGTCCTACTAATGACCTACAATCAGTGCATAATCGCAACGCGCATTTCATTTTCTACGGCTGCTCTCGTTTACTAAGAGTATCATGTAGGAAAGCTAGCTTAAACATTCTTAAGGCCCGTACGCACATTGTTGTTTGAATGTGCGAGTGGGCCACAGCGCGGAGCGGCGTCCTTGCGGCCAGAGGCGGAATTGCTTGTGGTACGACGGCCGTCGGAACCCATCGCAGCCCGTCGGCACTCATGGCAAGGGGAACTCCGCCGATTTTTTGATAGTCTTCGGTTTGGCTGGAATTTTGCAGACCGCATCAATTATCCTTCCCCACCTGATAGCCAAAATATTTGATAAACCAATAAAAACGTTTCCGCGAAATTATTGAATTTTTAAGTTTCATCGGCCGCGAGGTTTCCAGGAGGCGACTCTCTACTGGCAGCACTGAAAAATCTCTAGTTTTCCCTGCCCGGGTACGTCACCGGAGGACAGGCGGACGAGCGACCAGGGCACCCGCGAAGTGGATTTGCGGGCGCCAGGGATCGAGATCATTTTTTCGCACCTTCAAGGTTAAACGTTTCTTTGCAATGGGTGGCAATCTGTGCTCAGCGGTAGATTGTTGGAACAGTGCTGGAAAAAGCTTCGTTTTTTTACCCTTGTTTCCGTGGGAGAAACAAAATGCGCTCCCCGGCAGGCAATCGAGGGCAGCCACGTCAAGGTGCTTTTGCGCGAGCTGTGTGCCGAGAGAACTGGTGTGACGTGAAACATTCTCACTTATGCTCTGAATACTTTATAGCCGCGTGCGAGTTGAGTATCCTTCTGCAGCTTGAACAGCTTCAAGAGTGGCAAGCGCAGACCCAAGTCGGCTGTGACCACTACGACACCTATCCAGAGAGGAGCGCTAACGATATCGTGAAAAATAGTGCACATTCTAGGCACTATAGTCGACATTTAGCGAAGTCACATTTGTTGCTCACAATTGCTGCAGTGATTTCTTTTTTACTTTTTTCATAAACATTATATTCGTTCTAAACATCGAATTTAACATCGAGCTGCTCTCGGAGTTCCACTCACGCGGCCGATATGTTGAACACGAGAAGTGAAACGTCTAAACAAAGTTCAAGTCTGAGTTTAGACATGACTTTCGACATATTGCTATTCGTGTCTGTTATTACCGAGGCTTATGGAACAGGTGTTGAAATCCATTAATATACGAAAGAGTCGATGACTGGTTTGTCAAGTGGTAGGCGTGCAATCTTCTCTCGCAGAAGATGCAGTGAAAACATTGTTATTTTATTCTATTGCGAAGAAATGTTATATACGGCTGAAAACCTTTTACAATTTACAGCCGGTGGAAACTGTACAAAATTAAAACTTAATTTAAAAAGACTGTTCTACAGATTTCCCCTTCTCCCACGCGCCCTCGTGGATGACTGTTTAAGCGCGTTGTATTTTATTCCGTCAGAAAAAAAAGGGTAAAAAAAAATCTCAATACATTTTGTTTTAAACTTTTGTTAACTAATATTCAATAAAAACTTGATAATGCATTTCTGTACTTTACGCACTATTGTATCTTAGAGCAAATCTTTTTTTTTATTTAAAGATGATTAGTGTATTTGTGTATTTTATACGCCTCTTATTGCACCATGATGTTTGGCTCGGTTGTTGCGGAGTTCTTTTGTCATTTTAGCACGACCTTCATTAACCAGTTACCAGTCATCTGACTTACATGAATGCGGTTTATTCCATTTCATACATTTCATTGTTTGCGAGAATCACAGTCTAGGCGAGTTAGTTCAGAGTCCAGCGCGCACATGTTCGTCGCTTTGGAAGGCGAGCAAAGCACGCGCCACACGCACGAACGCCGAAACTGGCGCCGACCAGAAGTGCTTTTCTGGAATAGTCTATAGTTATTTTTATAAATTACACAATCGCCAAGGAGCATATGCATGTTACAAGAGTAGTTACACGTGCTGGCGTCTTTAACAATAATTTTACTAAAGATCTAAAACGAATGGCACGTTCCTTCAGGTAACACGAGCCGGCGGGGCATGCGAGCATTCTCCGCGGTGCTTGGGTAATTTGTCAAACAAAAAATGTAGTGCTTGACTCGTCGACATTTCTTCTCCAGCGTAACTGCCAGCTTCTGATTAAAGGATAACTGATTTGCTAGCGATTTCAAGAAACTAGCGAGCCGTGGCTTGAGCGTACCGAGCTGCAAGAACGATTCTCTCAAAATCCCAGTTGCTCCTGTTTTTTTTTTTACATTTTCATACTTCAGCACGTAGGCCAAGGTCGTACTTTGTGCAGCTAGAGATTTTCATACCACGAACGTCCCTGCTTTCTCGCTGTTTGACGCGAGAAAGGAGGGCGTGAGCGTAACCGAGTGCCGGTCGCGCGCCTCGGTGTCCACCGGTAACGTCACGTTTGAATGACGAGGAAAACCAGGGAAAACCTGGCGATAACGATGTATTGGTTTTGTCAGCGAACAAAATATCACTTTTTAATTAACTAGAATGAATCTGGAGTAAAGTGAACTAGGGGAGGGGTAGTGAGCTCAGCGCGCGCTGACGGCGGCCGCACTTCGTGTCGACGGCTCGAGAGGGCGCCGCGAATGCATGGGCTGGATGAAGCGGGTGGCCAGAGCGGCTCCCATTGCATTTGCTGCGCGACTAAACACTCTTTGTTGGAGCTTTTTGGCTCGAAATGTTTGCTGTTTTAGGTCCGAACCCCATAAAAGAAATACGCGACACAAAATTGACGCAATTCGTCTGGCCGTGTTCGCTCTAAAGGGGCCCTGCTATCATATTTAAGTGTCTACCTTTTTTGCGGTTTCACCTATCTTAAGGTTCGGGCAAGCGAGGGGGCACGGAGAGAGTAGCTAAATATCAGTGTGTCATATTTTAACCGTACCACGCGGAAACCTCCTCCACCGACGGGGGCGACCCCCGGTACCGAAAGCGCGCGATATGTGACGTTTCTGGTCCTCGGCTTACTACTGATCAGAGCCGCTAAAATGTTCTTTTTTGACGAAATACAAAATATAAGTGGCGCGAACCGTTTCAATTGTGTATAAAAGTAGTTTTTGTTCAGTATTTTGGATCAGAAAAGAAACAAATGCAGTTTATAAAGTACGAAACCAAGAAATGACCCGTCGACATACCCGCCACCACGCGGTGGAAAAGGCAACGCATATTAGAAACGGATAGTGGGATGAGGCGCCGACAAAGAAAAGTACAGCATGTGCGCGGCGGCGCTGCGGTCGTAGGGACTGGAGGATCCGACTGGCTCCGAGCGTTCTTAAGGCCTTCGGCGAGCAGCTTTGTCAGGAGGTTTGTCCGTTTCGCGGTATGGCAGCGCGAAGTGGCGCCCATTCTGAACTGATCTTTACCCCGTGTTTGCTGTCGTTTGTGGCCAATGAAATGTGATGCCGAATTAGTGTTTAATCGCGAAGCAAATGCAATGTGAGCCGCCCTGGCTGCCCGCTGCATGCAGCCTATCCAGAACAAGCTTTAGTGGCGCACTCTCGCGCCGTCAACACGGAGTGCGGCAGCCGTGAGGGCTCGCATAGCTCACTACCCCTCTTCTAGTTGACGGCCACTCAAGCAACCAAGGACGTCATGAAGGAGGTTATTTTTTGCTTGCATTTGTAATCTTAATTTGCCCATAACTTTTAAAATAAAGCGAAATTCGAGGAAAGAAAGGTTTACTTAAGTCACAACGTTCAGTGCGCTCAGGTTCGGTGCAAATTAAAAATTAGTGAAAAAAGTCATTGCAGGGCCCCTTTAATGCGCAGGGTTCGAAGCAGAAATGCGCGACGTGGAAGGCGAACACCGCCAGTTCAATTTCCTAGGCGGCGTTTAAAAAGCAAAATGTTAGTGAATTTTTTTATATTCTTTTTATCGCAGGTGGGCTTGCTAGGAGTCTCTCATTAGACACAGGGTGAAGCTATTTGATGGTCAAGAAGTCCTTCGCTCGCGCGCATAAATGGCTGGTTGTACTATTGAGACAGGATAACATATTGATGTTTCCTAGACATTTAAACAATCACGGCTCAAGCCTCAAGAATAGCATGCAACAGTTTTAACAGGTCATTATTTTTATACCTAGTATGGAATCCGTGCATAACTAGCCTCAAGGTTTAATCTCCTTTATTGATTCACCATTATATGTCACGTTAATCCAATTTCAAAAAAATTCTGATGGGTAATTACCGCTGGACAAAAAGAACTCGTGTGACAGCAAACCCTGTTATTTATACATGAATATACTTTTTATTGGTTAAACTCAGCAAAAGCACAATACTGTAAACGACTTATTTTTCGCGGCTCAATATTTCGCGATTTAGGTCAAAGCTAAAGTTTCGAAATAATTAGCGGTATCTAATTTTCGCGACGCGGTAAGATCTCACTTTAGGTTTCAATGTTTTTACATTTTACCGGAATTGTCCGCGGGACCTATTTTTCGTCGGCACGGCACCTCCACAGAGACGATAGGAATTGACGTCTCGAAGAACAACCTCGCCCAGGGCCTTCGGAACCTCGCCCAGGGCCTTCGGAACGCTCGGAAGCGGTCGGATCCTACAGACACTACGTCCACAGCGCCAGCGCGTACATACGGGGCCTTTCCACACGGGCCGTTTCACAGCAATGCATGGTGCGACTCGGCGCCTGATCTCACTACCCCTCCTCTAGTTCACTTTATCTGGAGTAGTGAGATAGCATTTCGGAATCAGGAAGTCATCCACATCCAGATCATGCCTTTGGATTAAGTAGGTCAAAATGGGCGGAGTTCCCCTTTCACTTCCAAAGCGACTGCGGTTTGAGGAAACCAATCAGAAGCCGAGAAAAGGAAGGGAGGGTCACGTGCTCGGCCTCGCCCGTCAGCGACGTGGATCCGGTTCCCCCACTCGTAGACGGATCCTTCTTTTCCTTGTTGGGCAGCGCGGGGAATAACGAAAGGTTTCTATTCCGATGCTGAGATGGTTAACGCTGAACAGAAGTCGCGAAAAGCAAACGGGATTGCCCTAAAAGACCGGCCACCTCAACGCTTTTACCGGGCGCCGCCATGTTGCCGTAGATTTTGTTTGTTATTGGTGAACTGCAAACAACGACAGCGTGCTCTTATTGGCTCTTGACAGCGGTTGACTGCGCTTCAAGGCCATTGTGTATACAAGCTTGGCGGAAATGCTCTTCGCAACATTCTGCAGCCACCTGCCGCTACAGAACGCATGGCGCTCACACGGAAATGTGTGAACGAGACTATAATCTTATATTCAGAAATGTGTTGCGACTGGCTTTCGTTCATAAAATTTCTGAACATAACCACTTACCAACAAGTAAGTTTTCTTGTACAAGAAGTAAGCTGTCTTGGTAGAAGCGTTTTTCGAAGCTGACCATAGTTTTTTTTCTAAAAGTAACG
Organism: Ixodes scapularis; assembly: GCF_016920785.2. Taxonomy (NCBI): domain Eukaryota; kingdom Metazoa; phylum Arthropoda; class Arachnida; order Ixodida; family Ixodidae; genus Ixodes; species Ixodes scapularis. Next base: position 216,922,871 of record NW_024609846.1, on the reverse strand, counting down.
AAACTCGCGCAAAGAAAATTCATTCAGAAATGATTAATTGAAACTCTGAAGTATTTCTAGAAAAGAGTTACGTTTTGACAGGTTTTTGGAAAATATAGCACTGCGGTTTTGTTAGCAATATGATTAGGATAATAATTTTCAAAATAAAAGTCAGGCATTTTTTTTTCTAAAGGTTCTAGCTTTTTTTTTTTGTTGTTGTTGCAGCGATTAATGATTTTCAGTTAAAAAAAGGCAAGTGGTTTCCGTTACAAGAATTAAGTAATTCATAAATTTGAGCCTCTTTCGGAAAACGCTTTAAAAATGCACGCTAAACATCGCTTACGATAAACGGCAACAAAATGTACCGACATGGCCGTTCCCAATCTTTCAAAGTGCGGATGCATGTTTTAGAGAGCCGAGTTTAAATAAATAAAAGCGTATTATCCGTCTCTCAAATATCGACTACCGACAACAAGAGAAAAAAAAAAAAACTTAAATAAATTTGCAGAGAACTCAAAGGATACTGTTCGAAATGTATCCAAGTTAAAACTATCTCTGAATGCGAAGAGCCGTACTTAGATCCTAGCACACGTGCCGAGCTTTTCACAATGCAGATTGTACGTATCTGTGTATCGTATTTTGCTCATATGCGTCGAGTACAACCCGAAGCGGAAGAGCGATTTCCTTTTCGTTCGGTGATACTCAATTCAAAACGCACTTTCCGTCATCCTATATGAGCGTATCATCTCACGGCTGTTTGTAACTGCGTCAATTTTACTCGCATTGCCAGCGCATTTAACGACACGTATTTTTTGTGTTTCCTTTTGCTCGATTAAATATGACTCATACTTTAGTTACTTCAATAATTTTGCCCTGCCAACGCTTTTTTTTATTCACTAGTAGAATTCAACGGTGGAAAAAGAAAAGGCTTAACGATATTTCTTTTGTTTTCTGAAAACGAACCCAGCAGGAGTAAGATTTTTTCATCTTCTTAATCAATGTGTACAAAAAAAAAGTCAAAAATTTAACCTGCGGGTGTCTCGTCGCTTTGCATATATTAATAATGTATTATTTCCAAGCTTACCTTTAATAAAAAAGAACAAAAGAACTACGACATTTTAGAATATTTTGCATAAATATCGTTGAAGTTTTTACTTCATGAATACTTTCCGTCTAAAATGAGCGGTGCGAACGAACCGTTCTTTGAAGTCGCTTTGAAGCCGCGGTTCGGGAGTAACTTGATTGAATTCTCGAGGTGTTGAACACGAGAGGGCGTTGTTCCAAAAAAGCGCTAGAGGTAGCGCGAGGGTACGTCCGATTAAGGTTGAAATATCTTCTAAAAGTGTTCTCTTATGCCGTTAAAAAAAAAAAAGAACAACGTCGTTTATATAAGCCATATAACGGAAAGCACGAAAAATACTATTTTCAAAGTTATGTTTAGGAAGTGCGTTTATCCTACTACAATGTTTTGTGTGCAAATTTTTGAGTAGCAATTCAAAAACAAGTAAAATGTGAGAAATGAATTACTCCTCTGCACAAGCTTGGAAACAATAACAAACCATATGGTTCACGCTTTTCCTCACAGGCAACACATGGAAGAACAGCTCTGGAAGAACCCCTAAACTACAATTTGACATTCTTCAATACTGTAAAGAAGTAAGCGCTGACCCTGGTTACATGCGAAACTTTAAATATTTCCATAGCACCTTCGAAAGACTCATTTACACAGTTGCGTTTGAGTGCGTTTGATCGCGTTGCGTCGAGACACGGCCGCGAATCCACGGAACATCCTTGCTTCCTAGGAAACGTGCCGAGGTACTCCAAAGAGGGGCTCGTAACGTGGCATACGAAGCACGGATGTCCCGGTTACTTGAAGTCGAAACGTAGGGAAATGCACTCTGACGAAACTCTGTGAATGAACCTTCAGAATTCTACAAGTCTGAAGAAATGTAAACGGCCCTCACTGCGTAAACCGACAGCCAGGCCAAAGGGGGAGTGTCGTTTCTCTCAATATCTTCTAGATGACGAAGCCCTGGGGCTGGAGGTCTATCTTACCCACTGGAGGTTAATGAGTATTCACACGAGGGAGAAATCCCGGGAATTTCTCCACGGCACGCGCGTCCCTCGACGAAGACGTCAGGCTTTGCAATGTGCAAAAGCCTCGCGTTTTTGTCTCGTGATGCGCGCGCGCCTGGGAAAAATCCTTGGGATTTCTCCCTCGTGTGAATACCCCCTTACTGACACTGGACGGTTGTCGTATGATCGCAATTTCGGTTCATGGAACTAAGACTTCCTCTTTGGTCTCTTCTTTCTTGGCGAGTCAATTTAAATTTGCTGGTGACGTGAAGCTTCATAGAGATGTTTCTTGTATACCGAGATTTCGTTATCCACACCCATTGGCAAAACAAACGAACATCTTGGCACCGCCACCTGTTTTGAAATGCGCAAGAAAAGCAATACCGTGTAAGGGATCTGCGGAAATAAGCATGATTGATCAGTTGTTCGCATGCACAGTGCCAAAGATGATTATATTGGCGAGGAACGTTTTTTTAGTCCGATGATGCTTAATCGCGATCTTGGCGCGACTGGTTCGGAAAAACCGCGTCGGAGCTCCGGGAAATTTGAATACACTAAAATGGCAATTGCCGTTTCAACTTAGTCCGATTTGCCAATCCCACTTCCCGGTTTTGGTCGTTTGTATGTTAGTATCCGTTTGTGTCTGGCTAACAGGCAGGGAAGGCAATGACGCTACTTTCCGAGTTACTTTAGCCAACTTCAGAGCTGGACACATATTGGGAACCAGTGTAGCGTGAACATTCAAATATAAGTTTGTAACTCGTGTTCAATCAGTGAAGACACAAGTCCCAGTCGAACACTAACGCAGGACTCATGTTCAATATCGCTGGCCTGCGGTAAGTGACGTCGCGAATTCAGCACTACGGCCTTGTTAGGTGATGCGTTCATGCTACTAACACGTGCTGGGACTCGCACAGTGCCAGAGATCGGTCAATTCGGCTTCCAAATTGATTGAATACGAGCCTCGATTTGAATACCCGCCGCAAAGAATAACTACTTTATCGATAAGAGTCTGCAAATACTGCTTGGAATCGAATAGAACAGTGTCATCTCTAATTTCAACGTTTTAAAGAGAACCGCTATGTCGAAGGTTTCCCTGGTGCTGAAAAGGCTAATAATGACGCCGCGCTATTCGACTCAAACGAACCTTGGCATGACTTATTACAGCATAGCTGTTTATGGCCAGGGTACCGCCGATTTTTAATGTGCGCCAACAAAAACCCAGGTCCCGAATTTCAGTCGAAATAGCTTCATTCTATGCAAAAGCTATACGTATCATCACTTGGATATGCATTTTCAGTAGATTAGTTATCGATGGGTACCATATTCAATATCAGTAAACTCTCAGGTAGATAGATAATAAAGGTTTCTTAAATATTTGCCGCTGTGCGACCCGCGTCGGACATGTCGACGGTCGCACATCCATCTCTTTGTCCTCGTTCCAAGCGATTGCGTGCCTATAGTTTCATTTCCTTCCGCTCTCCCGGGGTGGCGGTCCCATCGCGCGTGTCTCCTTTCACCCGGGTGGCGGTCCCGTCGCGCGTGTCTAGTTTCCTCCGGCACCTCGGGGCGGCGATAGTCCTCGACATGTGTCTGCCTACCTTTCGTCACAATGACCACCGATCGAGACAATAAATGTGTTCGTACCTTTCTTCAAAATTTTGTGTCACGTCTGTGTCGTGTGCTAAACCGCTTCGCTAGTCATTCACATTCACAAACTGGAATGGCTTATGATTTTTACTTATGGGGAATTCCATCGATAGATTTGGAGCGGTTTTGGAGCGCATTGACAGCGATACCTGTTGTGTGCTCATCCCACCACTGGAAATGACTTCCGTTGTCATGGAAGTAGTTGTTGATGTAGTAGGCAGCATAATAGGAGAGGTGTGCGCCGCTATATTGACAACTGCTTGAAACAAGATCGCTTGCCACTCTCGGAAATCTAACCTGGGTCCGCTGCTTGTAAAGCGGGCGCGTTAGCACGGAGCTAAGCCACTTTTTTTCTTTCATTGTCACGGATCCAATCTACAGAACTGGCAATCTTCTTTGTTATACGGTTTTCGTGGTACAAACGCGAGGACGAGTCTCGAGTAGTGCCCGCCCTACTCCGTTTTATGTTAACTTGGTCAACTGTTGAGGCAGTGGCCCCCGCGACCCAATAAAACCGTCGGAGCAAGGCATGTGATAACACGCCATGGCGGAGGCAAGTCGAGGCAACAGAGGCCTCGTTACCACCAAAACCAAAAGCGCTGTCCGCGACAAAATGTAGTTCTCGACTTCTTTCTCTTTTAAGAGCAATTGAAGTCGCACCATTACATACCTATCTAAAATATGTAAAAAAAAATAATAAAGAACCATTTTTTTTAGTTTAACTTTATCTTAAACCAAAAAAAAAGTGAGAACACATCCGTATCTTCTCCTGGAGAAGTGGAATAAGGGGGACAAAGGAAAAACACAAATGTTTTTCGAAGGCCGCGTTGTCGCCGGTGAAAAAGCGGTGAATCTCCGACAGACGCAGGAAAGGTAAAGCAGCCATCGCTTTGACTAGCAGACGTAAAACAGACGACGTTAACTGCGCCAACCGCACCAACCGCCGACGCCGTTAAATAGTAAGGAGTCTCGCCGCACACGAAAGGAGGGAAAAGTATTTGGGACGGAACTTGCGGACACTAACCACCCTCACTCTCGATTCCTAGTAAACAAACCTCGGCGCCTCGGGGCACTTCGCCAGTGAGTCCCTTGACTTCTCTCCTTAATGCGCGTCTGATAGTTGTTAGACAAAAACAACGTACCGCTCGAGTTATTTCGTCTGCCTTTCCTAAAAGGCCAAGTCGAGCTCGCTCGTAAAGACCTGCACTTTCGAAAGTCGCAGGAAAGTTAAGACAGACGCAGACGCCGTTGCGAGCAGACGACGATGCAAAGGAGCTGACGTCACCGCTACACCCTGCGGAAGAAGCAGACGAACTTGCCCTCCGCATAGACCTCGTCGCTTTCCATTTGGCATGCATGATCCCGGTCTCAAAGATCCGCAGTTAAAAAACTGTCAGCATTTCCACTCTGGTGAAGAAGGAAGGCCTGGGTCGCTAAACTCGTCGAGTGCAACTTTGGGCCCGAAGTTTTCGGAACGCGCTAATTGGACTCTCGCTACGCTGGCGTCGCGCCGAACGAGGTGTCAGTCATTGGAACGCTCATTTCTCTGAGAGTGGCAGAATGTAGCAAAGTTCATCGGGGCGCGCGTGCAGCGCGTGAGGGGCGCGAGGAGCCCGCTGATTGAACGGCTTCGGTGATGACGTAGCGCCCGTTTGTCCATACATACCTAAGCCAAGCTAAAATTAATGCTTTTCAGATTGTCCCTAGGCGACCCGTTGACGCTCCAAATCCCTCCAAAGTTTGTGTAGAAAAAAAGTGATGAGAAACCTTGTTTGTCGAAGTTGTCGCTGACGTCATAATGACGTTTCAGAACTTTGTGCGAGCCGTGGTTTGAGCTCGAAATCTTCGCTTCGGATCGAGGCGAAGTTAAACTTTGTCAACATGGCGGTGCCGTCCGCTGCGGCCGAGCTTATCTTCCGCCACCGTCGGCGTCGCTACCTAGACCTTTCAACTCCCCGACGACGACTTTTGGCGACAGTACCGGCTATCGAAAGCGTTTGTGTGTTGACTCTGCGACCAGTTTTGTTCGGCGCCCGGACTTTGAGGCGGCGGACAATCGCGTCTACCATGACCGTGGAACAACAAATTTTCTGCGCGCTCCAGTTCTTCGGAACCGGTAGCTTTCAAGGCATGCTGGCGACTAACGGGGACCTGTCAGTCTCCCACATGACTGTGAGCCGGGCTGTCAGAGTTTTTGCGGCTGCGCTCTTTTAATATTTTTTGTTGTTGTTGTAATATCCGAAGAGGTACTAGTAAGGTGGTATACAATTCAGAATGTTGGAAAACAAACAAGAACCGGGGTAATTCTTGGGTAGGGTCGAGTCACCCGGCAGCCGGCAGAATTATTTCCCCGAAATTCTACTGGCAGTCGTCACTCACTGGTGGTCGAATCAGTTCTTCGAATGACGTGTCATCGACAGATTGTTTCATCGGCACGCGATGTAATCACATGAGGGAAATTTCCTTCAGTTAGGGGTATATACACATTCAACCTTTTCACACCTTTAAGTGGGATGTCCATAAGTGACGCCCTAATAAGTGTAGCAATAGACCTTATAAAAAATGTATACCTCACACCCTTAAAATGAGTGATTTTTTAAACACGTTTCTTAAAACGTGTAATAATGCTCTACACCTTTTTATAAGGATGTAAAACCACAATACCCCTTCTCGTAAAGGTGTAATTACTACGGTACACTTCTTTTTTGGGGTGTACTAAGTGGTCCGGGATCCAATAAAATGACTGAACAAATAAATTACACAAACGAGTCGTTGAAACAGCACGTCGCTAGTTGGCCAGTGTCGAGGCAATTTCGGCCGAAAACCGGCTCCAATATTGGCCGGATGTACGGTGTTGCGCCTCGTCCCGGCAACCGGCAGGTATGGGCGTACCGATGCAAATAAACAATTTATGTCTAATAGCACTGGCACCACTGATCTCTTAGTAGGCTGGATCACGGATATAGGCATGTATCGCTGGGGTCGAGCGGCACCACCGGCAGTCATCGCTTGACACGAGCTAATGCATGCTATAGGAGAAACGGAAAAACTCAATTTTATTACGTTAGTTGGTTGTTCTTGACCATGAAACTTCTATCGTGTTTTCCGAAAATAACAGTTAAGATTGTGGGCAAGAATATTAAAAACGTTAGAATACCAATCTTTTTTTTTAAATAAATGTTGTGTGGTTGAGGAGTCGAGGGCGACTTTGTTGGGCGTTAACTGTGCTGTGTTTAATGAGACAAGGGTTACCAAGAGTTATTGTGGAGTCATACATTGTTGTTGTTGAAAACATCTTTATTGCACAAAGGCAGGAGAGAGGGGAGGGAGTTAGGGGTAAAAAGAGATAGAGAAGAAGTAGGAGTTAGCTGTATGACCCTATTCCAGGATTCAACTTGCTTGCGCCGCCTTGGCCCGCCGGATTAGCAGCTGTTGCTTAACCGGGTCCTCGCTTGCGAGCGCCGCTTACCACTCCTCTTGGCTTGCTTCACATTGTGAAGTTTCTTTATTCTTCTCGCAGGCCCACACCATGTGGTATGTGTCTGCCTTTTGCCATCCACACCACGGGCACGCTGCCGACGCGTATCTGTCCGGGTACCAGGTGTGTAGCTTGTCTCGGGTAAAAAATCTATCCGTCTGTAGCCGTCGAAGGATGTGTTCCCCTTCCTTGCTCAGGGACTTATGCGGTGCTGGAAATCTCTTACGTGCAAGTCGGATGTCCAGTAGACATTTGGAGAACGACCACCGCTCCTCCGCGCCTGAGGCAGGAATAGAGTCCCGGCTCGGAAGAAAATCTCGGGATGTGGCGTGAGTCACCTCGTTTCCTGGATGCCCCATATGGCCTGGAGACCAGACGATCTGAGCCGCCTGCGGGGGCTGTCTTCTCAGTAGCCCGGCCGCCACATACCCCACGGAACCCGGGGTGAAGGTGCGAACGGCGCCTTGAGGGTTCGATATTATAGTCGCTTTTGGGTTGCAAGTGATAGCCAGTGCGATGGCCACCTGTTCGGCTTCCGTAGCACAAGACGCTCTAAAGGAGGCTTTCGTGACGGTCTTAATCCCGTCCGAGGTAGCCACGGCTGCCGTGGCCCCCCTACTAACAGGCCCCGCGGCGTCAACGTAGAGGGTGCCTGGTCGGCTATCCCAGGTCCGAGCGAGGGCCTCGGACCTTGTCATACGCCTTTCAGCGTCCCGTGACGGGTTGATGTTCCTTGGAATGCTGCTTGTTCAAACACCGGCTCGAATACGGTCATCCAGCTTGGTCTGTTGTCGTAAAAAGGCGGCGTTCGGGTACGCCAACCCCAGCTTGTCTAGCAGCCAGCGACCGCCGTCCGTTCCTTCGAGTCTTCTGATTTGCGCTCCAATCTGGGCGTTGGCCAGCTCCTCGAAGGTGTTGTGAACTCCCAACTCAAGTAGCCTCTTAGTGGCTCCATATTACGTCAGTCCCAGGGCATTCTTGTATGCTTTGCGAAGCAGTACGTCGAGCTTCTCTACCTCCTTCTTGGTGAGGTTTAAATGTGGGGGTCCATACATCACCCTCGACACTACAAACGCGTGCACGAGCTGCATGGCCTCCCTTTCTTTAAGGGCGTGTTGCTTGTTGCGAATTCTTCGCAACATGCGGTTGATCTGTACCGTCGCCTTTGTGAGCTTGTCAAGCGTGTTCTTGTTGTTCCTTCCCTGTGGGATAAGCTGTCCCAGGATTCGCACCTCCTGCGGCTTGGAAACTTCTTGTCCGTCCATCTTGACATTAATGTGAGTTATGAGTGCTTCCCGTGGGTTCCTCATGACCAGCAATTGCGATTTCTCCGGCGTGCACTGAAGCCCTCGCCTCCGCGCGTACTCTGCCGTAATATCGGCCGTTGCCTGCAGCCTCTCCTCCACTCCACCGTTGCTCCCGGACTTGCACCAGATCGTAATATCATCGGCATATATCGCGTGCTTCACCTTTGGGATATACTTCGGCTTATCCGGCAGATTTATCATTGCCAAGTTGAAAAGTATGGGGGAGAGCACCGCTCCTTGTGGCGTGCCTCGTGACCCCAGTGTTAGGGGGTCCGATCTATAATCCCCCAGTGAGAGAACCACTTGACGTTTCGAAAGAAAACTTCGTATGTAGTTATACGTTCTTTCCCCGCAGTTAATTTGACTAAGTCCGTCTAGTATATACTACCCTGTGTAACATTATCGAATGCCCCTTTTAGATCAAACGCTAAAATGCACCTTGTTTGCGCTCGCGCCGGGCTCTCGAGTAAGTCCTTATACAGCCAAAACACATCTTGCGTCGACATGTGCGGGCGGAATCCAAGCTGTGTATGAGCCAGTAACGAATCGTCCCCAATGTGTTTGGTTAGTCTCGCATTGATTTTCCGTTCAAACACCTTTCCCAGGGATGATGTTAAAGAAATTGGTCTGAGGTTCCTCAGACTTCAGTCTTTTCGGGGTTTTGGAATAAATTGTACCTCAGCTTTCTTCCAGCTCTCCGGGGTGGTACCCGTCCTCCAATATTTCTCGTTGAAGTGGCGCACAAGCTCCCGCAACGATCCTTCATTCAGATTGTATAACTTCCTCGCTGTGATCATGTCCGGCCCAGGCGCCGAATTCTTCTTCATCGCCGCCAGTGCAGCCTCGAGTTCCCCCAGCGTTATTGGCCTATCGAGCAAGTTGTTCGGTTTTCCCTTATAGTATGGTTGGTCAACCGGAGGGTCCCGGCACAGGTATTTCCTAGCCAGGCGCTCCATAATTTCGTCGCCTTCAGCCCCCTCCTTATGCATGAGGGAAGTGATCTTGTTCTGTGCCACCGTTCTTGTACCCTTCGGATCCACCAGGGCCCAAAGAAGTTTCCAGGTTTGTGCGAGGCCTAAGCTGCCTTGCATCCCGTCACACAGAGAGTACCAGTTTTGCTTTGAAAGTCGCAATGCATAATACTCCGCCTCCTTATTCAGTTCCGCAATCTTATTTCGCAGCTTCATGTTGCCTCTCTGTCGTTTCCACCTCTTCGGTAATGACCTTCACGCCTCCCACAGGTGCAGCAGATGTGAGTCCACTTCCGGGTTTTTCTCAGTTGTGTCCACCACCGTTGTACACGCTCGAGGCTTTGGACTAATTCCCCTGTCCATTCCTTTCTATTTTCAATGGTCGCACCGCTTCGCCCTCTTTGCTCGCGCAACTTGTCCCACTGTACAATACTTGCTTTACCGATCTTCTTTCTGCCAAAGTCCCCGGTCTCCCAGCTCGTACACAGAATGTAATGGTCACTTCCGAGATTTTCCCCGGTGTTCACCCATTTTGGATTCCGGATGCCTCTCACCATCGTCAGGTCGGGGCGCGTGTCCCGGCTCCTGCTCGTCCCGATCCGTGTTGGCGTCTCCGGGTCCGTAAGCAGGGAGAGTCGCTCCTGGTCAAGCACCTCCGCGATTCTTCTGCCTTTGGCGGTAAGGTGGCGGTACCCCCACGCCGGATGCGCTGTGTTGGAATCACCTGTTATGACGAGCGGTTCCCTTCCTGCTTTGCAAGTGAAACTCGTGAGCAGTTGCTTGAGGTCCGATCGAGTGTCTCTAGGGTTACTATACACACACAGCACGTGGAGTCTCTTGTTCGTTCTCCCCGAGGGGATTAAGGTCACATATACATGCGGAATGCCCGTTATCAACGTTTATTGTACCTCCACCGGATATTTTTTAAGAACTAACATTGCCATATACTGGTCCGCGTAGTGAGTATCGTAGCCCTTAATTCTGACATTCGTACACTTTCCAAGTCCATGAAGAGTGATAACCGCAGGGGGTTCAGCCGCTTGCACCACCAAGAGGCTGAGACCAGCCCTTTTCCGGCCGATTCTCCTGCAGTTCCACTGCCACACACTCAGTTTCGGTTGAATCCGCATGTTGAGTCCGTGTCCGAGAAACCCGTTTCAGAGGGAGTTGATGTACTTCCTCTTGGCCGTCTTCGCTTAAGTTCCTGGCTGTTTCGCATCTCCAGTCTCTCAAGCCTCTTGTTAGACTTGCTCTCCAGAGTCTACATTCCCGTCATGAACATCTGCACCTGCTGTTGCATCTGCTGAATTTTCTCCTTCAGCTGCGTGACTTCCGTGCGGACCTCCCGGATTAGTTTGAAGTACACGTCTCCCAGTGTGGTTTGCGGTGGTGAGATCGCCTGCTGTTTAGGAGTATCCGTTTTCCCCGCTTTCTTGCGAAGTCGAGTGTTCTCCTCCATCAGCGCTTGAACTTGATTTTCTAGCTTCTGCTCCGCTTGCGACTTCGTTAGGGAAGGCCATTTGATTGTGTTGGCCAGATCCCTACCCTCTGTTTACGCTAGCGTCCTTCCATTCTTCATATTTGCCGCGCCTCTTTCCTGGAGGTAGTTCCTCGATGTGCTTCTCCTTCCGTTTGGCGTCACTTGTTTACGCGTCTGACTCCGTGACTTCGATCTGCTCTCCATCGACACATCCGATAATGTAGAGCTCCACGCCACCTGTCGCTGTCGTCTTTTCTGGCTCCAGCTCCTACTTTTCCTGCTTTTTGCCGCCATCTTTGGCAAATCGGGTAGGTAGAACTTCTGCTTGCATTCTTTAGCGTACGTACGACGGGGGCCCCGCATAGTGCGCAGAATGGTACACATTCATGTCCTTCCTGTGCTCCTGCCTTCCCGCAAGTCTCGCATGCGTATCCCCGTGGCTTAAAACAGACATCGACCCGGTGCCCGGTTTCCCCGTAGATATAACAGGCTGCCCTCGTCTTCCTGTATATGTACCACCGTTTTTCTGCACTATCGAACGTAATTGTGAATGGTACTCGGTTCCCCAGGAACGTAACTAGCGCCGATTGTGATTTCCCGAGTCTTCGGGCCTCCAAGACCTCTGTGGTGCCTGCACGCGTAAGGCGCTGTATTCCAGTCCCTGTCGGATTTCATGGATTATTCCTCTACACGTTTCCGCCGGTCGGGTGAGATATGCCTCGACCTCCAGTTCCAAACCGGGGAGGTGTAGTGTCTTGATCTTCTCGAGTCGCACCGCGTCCTCGCCGTCATTAGTACAGATAATAAAAATATTCTGAGCGCCATGTAGTCGAATCTTGTATTCCTGCTGTAGCTCCATTGCTACCGGCCCTAATATCACTTCGCCAATCTGGCTTTCGATGCTACGGAGTTCAAATGTCCGCCTGGGCTTGACTACCACTTTCGAGCGATAATGGCGCAAGCTTGGAAGCTTAGGGAATTTCATAATGTCGGCATTAGCCTCCCTTACTTGCATGGGTGGTTTTGGAGACGTCCGGTCCTGCTGCCGGGACTTCCGGTCTCGGAACCGTAATTTTGTTACCCAGCTTGGACCATCCGGGTCGGCTCTGTCAACGCGTAGCCCTGTTCCCTCCTCAGGGCGGCTCTGCATCCGAGCAGGGTCTATGAAGCCATACTCCATCGCCGCCGGATCGTACTCTCTTACCGAGTTTCTGCGGCTCTGGTCCTCCTGCCTCGCCGAAAGTTGCTCTTGTGAAGCCACGGGTGCGGCGAGTGGACTCATCAACGTCAGGCCAGGCAGGACGGCCGCCACCGGGATAGAACCGGCTCGCGGCGCGCCGGGCTTCTGCTAGGCTTAACGCGGCTGCCACAAAAAATATTCGTAAGACCAGTGAACTTGCACTCACCAACGCGAAACCTGTACCGATGAGCTCTAAATCACTTAAGGGGAGGCCATGCTGTCGGTGACCGCCGGCAGTGGAGACCTAGGGCCACAAGAGCCGGTGGAAAAAACTTACCCAACGCAGCCGATAGAAATTGCGTCCGCTCGGGCCGGCCTTCTTCTTCCTCCCGAGTGCACGTGATCTTGGAGTCATACCTGATCTCGAAGTTATCAGAGCTCAGCAAACGATAAGTTAGAAGGCCTTTACTGGGGACATTTGCATCGTTTTAACCGCTTGTATATAGTACTTCTGGTCAAAGCTTTTTCTTTGAACTGTTGTGAGGGCTTCCGTTACAAACTGAAACTGGGAGCGTGCCGTTCAGTCGCTGAACATGTCATTTATTTAGAAATCGAAGCAAGCGACGTCGGTAAAGTCGGTAATGCTCCGGCCCATCCTTTTTTTTTTTTAATCTATGTTCGAGCGTTTGACGAATGTCTATTTGATCTCCTGCACCCGATATAATGATCGCAGCATGTCATAAAATACTTGCCTTCGAGCACCGCGTACAAGCTTCCTACTTTTTCGTGTTTCTCCCTTAGACATGCGTGTATTGCCTGCTGTCAAGCGATGGCCGCCGGTGATGCCAGTGACGGGATCCCTATCCGCGATCCAGACTTGCACTGTCAGAGTTCTAATGCATTGCGCCTGCGGGGTGCTGAACGAAGAACCGGCCCCGAACGAACTTGCCGAATGCACCGAGTGCAGACTGACGCCGTCACCATAGCTGTTGTAGAAACGTACCGACCTCAAACCGAAACTAGCGCCTTTTTGTTCAACGTGATGGGTGGGAATGCGAGAGTGCAGTCGCTGCCATCGTTCATCTATACACGTTGGTTGCTGCAACGTGTAACTTATATTTGCGATGACTTCCAATTAAGCGACTCGGCTGTCAGAGATATCTACTGACGGCGTAAGTTTCTGAAACCAGCTGACTACAAAACAGCATACACTTGAAAAAATTGATGGCACTGTACGCGCAAGAGCTTGCTTCGTTTTAAGCATGGTATTAAGAGTGAAGCACTGAAAGGATACGGCTTAAATCTAGTTCTTTTGAATATCTAGCAATATGTTTCGTAAGACTTTTTATTTCCCCTTTGAGGGCGTTGAGAACGAGAGCTTTCCCAAACAAAATACGACGGGGCACGATAGCTGCCGTTCAAATATGACTTTGCTGAAGCCTCGGGCAACGTCTTCATGTTTAGCTTTCCCGGACGCTGAGTGAATGCGTCATAGGTTTCTTCTGTGGGAGCTTTGTCGACAAATGTTCCACTTTTCACCCGCACACGGATTATGTGAGATCTCGCGGTAGGTTTCAGCGTCTGTGCGGCAACAAAGCGATTCAAATTTTGAAAATAAAACACGGGTCATCGATTCCTCCCTTTGTGAAATACCAGACGCTTACAATTCAAGTTCGTGTTTGAGTTTGTGGCCCGCGGGACGCGATTTCGAGCAGAAAATCTACTTTTTCTTTCGATTGCGCTGTGCGAATGCCTCATCGTAGCAGACGAAATCCCGTCGTCTGCTCTCGCACTTCGTCTGAGCGAGGCGTGAATGGATCGAATTTCGGTCCAACGGCGCTACAGAGCCCAAAGACAACGCAGAGCGAGCGGCGTGAACGCTTTCCTCCCCGCGCCGTCTCCTGCTCTCATGGACCGCCTAGGGATCGCGGGGGATTTTTCGTCGAAAGTTGCGAAGTTGATCGCGCGCAGAAAGGAGGAAACTTTGCGGTGTTCTTTTGGCCACTCCTACCGCTACATCAGAAAGGAAAGAATGTTTTGTTCTACGAGTTTAGCGACCCAGGAGAGCTCTACAATGGAAAGTAATGACCGGCCGCAAGTCGGCAAGCTAGAGTGGAAAGGCTGCCGTCATCTATGAGCGACGGCGGCAACCAGATACGTCGCTTGCCGCCGTCGCTCAGAAATGGTGGTAGGTATCTAGAATTCAATGTCTTCTTTTCTTTGCGGCGAACACGATCCTGTGGAAACTACACTGTTAGCAAAAATAACACGCCTAGACGTGTAAACTGTTGTCCCGTAGCGGACACGTCAAAACGAGTTCGTTTTACACACAGCCATGTGTGCTACTCGTCTCCACTTGAGGTGACGTGTAAACTTAACACGATACACCGTGTTTTCCTTCCACGAAACACGGGTGAGCGTTTTGCTCATAAAACATAGAGGCCGCGCCCCTTTTTGCCGAAGTGAGAGCACACACGACGTGCTTGTTCTCGTTCGATGTTTTTCATACACAGTAAACAGTCTCCAAGCGGCTGACGTAGCTACGTGCAGAAGTACGTGCGTGCGTCGGCGGCGTTGGTAGCTACCATAGAGTTATTATAATGTACGCTAGAGGTTCAACTGGCGCTAGTGTTGATGCGACTTCCGGGAGGCAAATCGAAGCAGACAGCAACCAATCTACTTTTTCAGTGCTCCTGTGCATTCCTATGGAAAAAACGCGCCAGAAAATTCATGAATAGATTTTGGTATTTCGGTTGTACCGAATAGTATGTACCTTTATTAATATTCTGAAAGTGTAATTGCTTTAGTTACAGCATTTTTCTTCACTATTCAACGATGTTAAACTTCGCTATTTTTCAGGCCCAAACCTCTGTTCCATGGCAGGTATGCAAAACCAAGCGACGATTCTAAGCAAAATAACGATCGAAAGGAATGTAGAGTGTGTTCACGCTTCGCTAGCATTCCGGTGGCGCTTATATATTGCTAACATGCCCATCCTGTCACAAAATGAAAATGACTCCGCCGTGCATTTTTACGATCGGGGAAAAAAAAAAAAGAAGAAACAACATAGTACGTGGGCTACGAAAGGTGCGTCTTTTTATTATTTCCTATGTCGGGTAGTTTTTATCGGGCACCTGTTCTCTGGCTTCTTTTTATCTACAAAGATTTGGAGCATGCGAGTGATAATTTGAACCCAGAACAAAGATCTTCGCACAAATTATATAGCAGAAAAAATAAAGCAGTGCTTATTTATTGCAAATCGGACTATATTACGTGACTTTCAATTTATTTTGATCGTCTGCATGCACAAGGGGTTACTTATCCAGTGTTTCTGCGTAGTTCTTGCCGTCCCTCTTCGTTTTCCACATGTCCTTAGTTCGTTTGGCACGTGCATCCCCCGTGCTGGAAAGCGCCGACTCCGCGTTCGCGCTAAGAGTGTCCGACAGTGCACAAAAATACATGTACGAAGCGGTTTTAGCGCCGTTTTTCATGCCACCAATTTCAAATAAAAACGCCATAACTAATCAATTATTTCGTCTGCGTGACTGAGAAATGTTCCAATGTGCCTAGTACGTACTAATCATCCGTGATATTTGCTGTTATAATCGAGCGCAGAGAGAAAATGCACTCGCTTTTTCCGGTAGAAATGCATTACCAGAAGTCAATTTCTGACTGGTTGCTGTCTGTGTCAATTTGCAGCAGCACACTAGCGCCAGTTGGAGCTCTAGCGTACATTAAAATAACTCTATGGTGGCTACAACGAGGTAGAGGGGCTTAGAGCGATAAACCACGGTTCCGGTCTGCACTCGAAAGTGACCCCCATAAGGTGCTGCCATTCCACGCAAATTGACTCCGTAAGTGTGACGTCATGGGTCCAAACAAACCGTTGCTAGGGTCGTTGTTATGGACAAATACATGTGCCTAGGTTTCGCAACGGAAACCGGACCGTTTTAAAATCAGGAGTAGGATTTGAACTTCTAAAAATCAAAGATATAGAAAGCTTGAATGTCATACATGTTTCGAAACAAGTGTACCGGTAATCGCTTGTTTCTGAAATATTTACGACTGCAACTTCCGGTCCTCAGGATGCCTGCAGCAGAAGACGAATGCAAGAAGAATGCCGTCTGCCACACGCCCGCCGGCCAAGTCGGCGCCGGCGTCTGAATCGGGTGAATAAAGACTATATTCTGATATTGCATTTGTTTGAAATATAATGATTTTCAGACACTTATAAGAATTGGTTTATGGTTTATCGAAAGTCCCGGCGTCGATCGAGATGATCGCCTGCTAAAAGATCGCAATGCATCCGTGAGAAAAGCACTTCAGGCGATCGGTAGAGATCCCAAATTTTGTTTACGGATGGGAGGGTGCTTCGTACCTGGTTGGAACCATCGCGTGGTGAATGGTTCTTGCAGTTTCTTGAGATTTCAGCAAAAACCCCAAAACGCGAAAGAACTGGATAAAAAAACGTAAGGTGAGTTTATTACAGATTGTACTCTCATCGCGGGTTCGGTGGAAATCTTCACCGAAAAAGCACATCCAGTATATTTAATGTATACAAAAAAAAAAAGATTGCGAAAAGGCGATAGACATGCCATTCTTTAATAACCGACAACCTCAATAATAATAACAAACGACTTACCTCGACGGCGTACGATTTGTTTCCCACGCTGGCCTGCACTACGCCGGTAATGCACTTCAGGTCGTCGTCGTAACTGACGTGGTTTGATTTTACGGTATTTTCGCCCCTCTGAACTAAACTGGTTTCTCCACAGAAAAAAAACGCACATTGCGGAATTCCTCTACGGCCATGGCGATGCACTTTATCGACGCAATTCAATGAAGATGCCCGCTGCAACGGAGGCCTGCAAATCTATTAATTCAATGAAGATGCCGCTGCAACGGAGGCCAGCAAATCTATCGTGTCATCTGCTACCAAAGCAAAGCGGAATGGAATACTTCAGAAATGGCTTTCATCGTTGCAATACGACGCTGAGATGACAAGAACATCTTCATAATTAGATATCAAGAAGTTAGGTTGC
Source organism: Ixodes scapularis (assembly GCF_016920785.2). Classification (NCBI taxonomy): domain Eukaryota; kingdom Metazoa; phylum Arthropoda; class Arachnida; order Ixodida; family Ixodidae; genus Ixodes; species Ixodes scapularis. The sequence continues at coordinate 216,905,708 of NW_024609846.1, read as the reverse complement.
TTACAAAAAATTATTTACTTACTTGTAAGCGAAAATCTAGCCTCGTGTGGAGTCTCCATGCATTAGTCCATAGCAACGTCCCTAGCAACGGTTTGTTTGGACCCAGACGCCATGTTGTGACGTCATCACTTACGGGGTTCAATTTGACCACTCGTCACGTGACCAAACCAAATACGTGACGTCACAGGAAAGATGGTAGCGCCCATGCAGCGGCTGGCCCCTGCTGGGCCACAGCTTGTCAGATGCTTTGTTGGTTGTCGTTCATCTCGGCGAGTTGATTTCAGACGCGGAAGTTGTCATATGAGGCCGGTAGAAAGCGACTTCAGAGTTCAGCGTGGTGTCTGACGTAGGTATAACATGAAAATACGGAGGAACGTTGTGCATTTCGCTGGTGACCGCCGGGGATCTTGCCACTGAGAGATAATCTGCCCTACGTTGCACGGACCTCGGATTGATTCGGATACCGCTAGGATAAAATTTAAGGCGACGTTTCTGTGCTCTCGTTGACCATCGGAATCTTCGAGGTCTGCAGTGAAGCCTGTGCAATGTATTTGGATACACAGTTTAGCGACGGAAATTGCGTGAGTCGTGCTCGGCAGTGTGCAATCGTGGTGCAGCTTCGTTCAAATGACCGAAGGCTCACTTTGGTTGTGCGGCGCACCGGAGAGCTGCCTTGAAGCTGGTAGTTCCCGTGCCGTGCTAAATGATGCTGTGCTGCATCCCAAATTGTTCCGGCGTAGACGTGCACTTTCACGGAGCACAGGTGTGCGGCGGACCGAAGGGCTGCCTTCAAGCTGGTAGTTCCTGTGCCATGCTCTAGGTGATGCTGTGCTGCTTCCCAAATTGTTCCGGCGTAGACGTGCACTTTCACGGAGCACAGTTGTTGCAGTTGGTATTAATTCCGCTGGTCTGTCGCACCCTTCGTCGACACAATCGTTTCAACGCTCGTAACGTGAATTGCAAGCCGCAGGGACACTTCATTGCGCGTGTTACATACCCAGTGCACCCGTTCACGCCGCTTTGCGACGACAGTCTGCAGCGGCTCATTACCAGAAAAGCGGTCCCACATCCATTTCAGTTCAGTTCCCCAACGGCAGTCGCCAAATTCAGACAGAATGCCACTAAAGCAATGCAGCTTCTTTAGTGGTCAGGGTAGTCTCTCTTCTGTCAGTTTTGTTATATCGTCACGGATGCTTGCTCCAGTTCTATCCTTTATCAATATTTACTATTCTGGAAAGTTTGAGGCCATGCCCAGCTGTCATCTTATGTTCTGGTGAAGGTGCTGGGTGCTTTACCCATAGCCCTTCACTCTGTGTGCACCTTGTCGGCTCCTCAGCCGAGTTGCCCGATAACGGGACGCGGGTGGCGGACTATCCCGCGTCCATTCCCACCAATGTTTGTATGCCCATCGCACCTCACTCTCCGCCGCCCTTTCACGCATGGTATATGAAGACTTCGAGGGCTGGATTAAACAATATGACCGTATTGCCTGCCACAGTGGGTGGACAGACCACCAACTCCTGAAGAACATATCCTTCTCGTGGAAGAAACTGTCAGGCACTGGTTTGAAAACCACGAATCCTCCTCAACGGCATGGGACGTTTGCAAGATCGAGCTGAAGTGCGCGTTCATCAGCCAAGATTCACGAGAGAGAGCCGAATTGCTGACTCTGTCCAGGACACGGCCCCAACAAGAGCGTCGCTGCCTTCGTTGAGGATGTTTTGCGCCTGATCGAGCACCCACGCCAACCCGAGTGCTACAGAAGACGAGAAGCTAAGAATCCCATGCCCATCATGTGAGGGACAGCACCTTCAGTAGCCTTGTCCGCAACCCCACGACAACAGTCCAAGGGTTTATATCACTGAGGTTTCCAAAATTCATTGTACACCGCAGGCCCGAGCCTTTGGCTGTCGACAACTCCCTAGTCTCTCGACACTCCAGTCATCCAGCTGCAACTTCGGCGCAAGACTCCCAGGTATCCGCAACATCATCCAGATTGTTTTCCGGGAGGAGATCAGGAAGCTACTTTGTGCCATCAGTTCTTCACATTTTATTTTGATTGCCGAGATTCTTTCGGAACAAGTTCGACAGGCATTTCAACTGAAGCCATCTTCGAGCAAAGCGGCATCTAACGAACCGAGGGCGACGTATGCCAGAAAGTCGCGACGTTCACCACGGGCTACCCATTAGTATTCAATGCCAATTCGACGAGACACCCCAACGCCGAAGCATTCCCGACATTGGAAAGAACCAGTATAGGTTCTCGCTCAACAAAGTACACCGAGGAAAACGGAGGTGCTGCGAATGGTCGACCGAAAACCACTCTGCTACCATAGCATGAGGCCGACCATGTATTCTGGAGGTGCTCGTACCAATGAGTTGGCTTGCAAGAGTTTGTGCCGAACGACCTTCGACCACGTCTCGAGGAGCGTCCGCGGGACATCGAGGATTATCTTCGGCAGCCTTTGCCCCTAGTGCTGACATTACCCTGAAGCTCCTGATCCCCATCACCTCGACGGGAGATAAGCACGACAAAGCAGGTGAGCGGCAATGCAAGGACTGTTGATTTGGTATTGGTTGTCGTCCAAGGACAACACCTAATAATTTGTTAACTCCAATCATCTGTGTCCACGCAATGAAGCACACAATTTCCAACTTTGACGGAGAATGCCGCTGAGTGACCTGAAGAAATAGAATGCTTGGTTGTTCATAAAAGTGGACATCAAGCATCACCGGACTTCACTTTGCCACACGAGACTTACACAAGTTGCAGTGGTCGCGGGATGCAGCAAAAATCGCCATTACTAAATGGAAGTGAAATAGCTTCGATAGCGAACAAACACTGTTGCCAGCCATCAAGTCAACACTACAGCAAAAGGCACAGCCACGTAAGCACTACATCCCCGAGCTTGGTGCATCGACGCAGAGAACTACCAGGAAAATTTGCGGCTTAGAAGCCAGTTCTGCAGCTTCAGTGCATCAAATGTCAGTGGCCGCACATGACTTATGATTATTAGACGGCATCTATAGGTCAAAGTTCCCACTCGACCAAACTGAACACGGACGTGCCAGGAGCGTCATCCGACAACAAGGAGCACAGGTACTACGACTGAACGCCTGAGATGAGACTGTCGTAGAAAAAACTCGTTATGAAACCATTTTTTAAAAATATGTAATTAAGTAGCAATAAACATATTTGATACACTAACCCGATAAACACATTTCCTCTCGCCTTTACGCCTTCAGAGTCTCTGCACAAAGAATTATGTTCACCGCTCGTGCTGGACCTTTTGAGGACACCCGCATCTCTGACCCTCAATATTATTTGGTGGGACATACCAGGTTGGCAGACTGGTTGCATTGGGCTGCACTCGTTTCACTTCTCCTGAACATGTGGCGCATCCGAAAACCAACTACAGTAATGAGAAAATGTTGTTTATTAATTTATTTACTCCAAGGGCCTCCGTAGGCATGGCAGAGAGGTTACTTAAAGCTACACACATGATAACATCGAAGCACACGGACATAATGAGCACAAACCGGGCCCAGCTACCGAAAATAAATATTACACTCGTAAGAACTAAATACTGCCGTAACCTGTTAATTGCAAAAATAAACACACCTCTGAGCATCAAGTTTAATAGTATGGGTGCATTGTTATATAGGAGGACACACCCTATACGTATGACACAATAGACCCTTTGCAAAACCCCATCAAGCAACACATCTGTGACCAATTTTTTTTGGCTACAGTCTCTTTCAGTCAGTATGCACGTTGGGAAGAGGCACATGACAACATAACATCACAGTTCTCATCTGCACAGATTTGTCACAAATCTTCACTCGTCTCTCCGATTGGGCTGAGGGGGCTGTGGCGGTTTCCCTTTTCCAAGTTATGGTGAAACAAAGTATAGGCGGCCCACACTTTTGAAAAAAAAAGTCTATTGAAGAGAGATTGAAAGGGATGGTAGTCAGCATTTTTCAACTTTCTCAGGAGCTTCATCGCTAAAAGTTGCTGCGATTATGCATTTGTCTAGGGCTGAAACAAATTTTCCTGGGCCCTACGTCCGACGCATATATTTCGTGTCGATTCTCAGACATTCCAACGTTCAAACAAAGCTAAGAGAATGCGAAAATTTAATTCTAAAAGCACTAAAGTAATATCGACCCTCGAAGACATCGGGGAATCCGACCACCTGTATGGCGATAAAGCTGACGCTGTCTCACAGGTGTTAATATCGAGATGACCCAGAGCGATCTTGCGCAAAATGGGTATAAAGTATCATTCCTTCATATTTTCACATTATGACTGCGTCAGCGAGCACGAAAAAGTACTCGGAAAGCAGCTGCACATCACGGCTACCGCGCACCGAACAAACTCGCATTCACCAGCTCTGGGCGCTGCCATCTTCCCGATGCCGTCACGGCTCATGGGAGGTCACGTGACGAGTGGTCACATTTACGTAAAACAATTTTGGCAACCGGGGGGGTGCCACTTCCGAACTTCCGGTTTATCATTATAAGTCCCTCTAAATCGTCGGGTAGCTACGACGGGACTGCTAGACACATTAACAGATGCCGAACTTTTTAGAATAGATAAATAACTTGAGGAAGCGAAATATTAGAATCGGGTGGTAACTTGCATCACCTAGTGAAATTTTTAGCAGCCTATAAGAAAAACAAATACCGCCTCTGTTGGTACGCTGCAAGGGATCACGAGTGAACAGCAACCCTACATACATCGCAGATAACACGAGCACCACATATTACACAACACCGACGTAGACATATATACACACACTACACCGACACTGCGCTCGCAATTTCCTACCCAACATTCATCTCTCCCCGCGGCACATGTACACCAACTCATGTTTACAAACAAAACAGAGTGCCCGTAGTGGACGCCACCTACGCCGCGCATGCGCGATGGAGTGTGGGCAAGAAGCTCGCCGTCGCCCATAAACAAGCCATTGAAATGCGATGTTGTCAGCGTCGGTGTGAGCCCCCTTGACCTTCTTCGCGTTCGAACAGTTGATTCTACGTCTTCCTGGCGATGTCTGACTACTTGAGAGGCCTCAGCGAAATTACCGTGGCCCGTTACACCGCGAAACTTCGCGTAAACAATGTGACATGCGGCGATTCATTCCGCGTGGACGCCGCAAAATCGACGATCAAGCCGAGAAAGATTTCGCTCGCAATTTTAAGTCGCGACGTCGCTCGGGCTGCAAAAGCGTGAACCGAAGCTGAGATGGTCGACGTCGTTTCTTAAAATAGCAAGCAGAACCGGACCAAGGGAATCGGGCATAACAAGTCGGTGATGGCCACTGGTAACAATGATCAACATCTCCTTGTAACTACTGTTTACATCGAGCCTGCTTACCAACATTCAAACTTAAGTCTTTTGAGTCCTGCACTTACGTCTAATCGCAAGTATCGGGCCAACATTTGGTCTACGGGCCGGTGTCGCCTAAAAGAACAGACGACAAGCAGGAACGTTTAAAAGAGCAGACGACAGTTCGAACGATCAGGCGGCGGTTTGAACTTGAAGGCGGACTGAACGTAGCCCTCAGGTGGTCCGTAGAACTTCACGGTTTTCCGGCGTTCATGCTATGACAAAACATATAAATCTGATGACCACGAGTATCTGTGAATACAACCCAAATTACTTCCCGCTTAAGCAATCGTGGTCCGACGGCGTCTAGTTTTCCTTTTTCACAACACATTTCCACGTTCTCGGAAGAACCGAGCACATAAAACTGACCTTGGAAGCTTTCTCGACTCTTCTCGTACAGCCCTAGTCGTGGCGTTTTGACAAGAAGGCAGGTTTTTGGCTGATTCCTTTCAAAACAACGCAGGAATACACGTCTCACGTGGGGACTTCTGCCCACAACCCCTGACCGGAAGTGCGCCCGACGCGCCACAACCGCGCCCTGATGTAACAGAGATGAGTTCGTGTATAAGCTGGACATGTGCGAGTGAGCTCTTTGATCGCTGACCGTTACAGATTTATAGAATACGACACAGAACACGGCGCGATAGACAGCCGTGTGTAAGAAATGTTTCCATTTAAAAAGTATGAAGGCAGCATCATAAAGCTATTCCGTTGCGACAAATAATGATGTATCAAAAGTGAATCTTAAACCGGTCATGGAAAAGTTCAAATTTTTGTTATTTTTTTGCTTGACCGTTGTTATGAGCAGTCCGGCTAGCTCGAATCAGATAGAAAAACAGATTATTTGGCTTTTGTCGTTATGTATTAAATAAAAAGACGGAAATTATCCTTGCGCAAAGCATTTTTATGTATGGGTGTGTTCAGATAAGGACGGTCATGGTGGTGTCATGTCTCTTTTTAGAGCGCAGCTCTTAGGGGCCCGTTTCCGGCTTGAGCGGCGTCGCCGTCGGCGTCGGCGTCGCCGTCGCCGTCGCCGTCGCCGTCGGCGTAACCGCGCGGTGCATCATGGGAAATGTCCCATAATGCACCGCGCGAGCCCCCCACCAAGGTCACGTGACCTCGTGGGGGGTCACGTGACCCCCGAAGTCACGTGACTCCCCTGAGGTCACGTGGCCCCCTCCTCGAGGTCACGTGACCCCCGCCGATGTCGCGTGACCCCCCGATGACGTCATCGTCACTGATGACGTCACCGGCATCCACATCGTCATCGTCATCATCACTGATGACGTCACCGGCATCCACATCGTCATCGTCATCATCACTGATGACGTCACCGGCATCCACATCGTCATCGTCATCACTGATGACGTCACCGGCATCCACATCGTCATCGTCATCATCACTGATGACGTCACCGGCATCCACATCGTCATCGTCATCACTGATGACGTCACCGGCATCCGCATCGTCATCGTCATCATCACTGATGACGTCACCGGCATCCACATCGTCATCGTCATCATCACTGATGACGTCACCGGCATCCACATCGTCATCGTCATCATCACTGATGACGTCACCGGCATCCGCATCGTCATCGTCATCATCACTGATGACGTCACCGGCATCCACATCGTCATCGTCATCATCACTGATGACGTCACCGGCATCCACATCGTCATCGTCATCATCACTGATGACGTCACCGGCATCCACATCGTCATCGTCATCATCACTGATGATGTCATAGACATCCGCATTGTCATCGTCATCATCACTGATGACGTCATCAGTGACGTCACTGATGTCGTCACCGGCATCCGCATCGTCATCGTCATCATCACTGATGACGTCATCAGCGACGTCACTGATGACGTCACCGACATTCGCATCGTCATCGTCATCATCACTGGTGAAGTCATCAGTGACGTCACTAATGATGTCATCGGTACCCGCATCGTCATCGTCACTGATGTCATCAGTGACGTCAGTGATGACATCATCGGCATTGGGGGTCACGTGACCCCCAAGGTAACGTGACCCCCCCCTGGTTAGCTTAACCCCCCTCCCCCAGTGCCCTTCCCTCCTCCTCCTCAAGAGCTGCGCTCTAATTCGGCGTTACAGGGAGTTGTAAGCGGCTTTCATTTTTTGTTTTCAATTAAATTCTTATGTGAAGTAGCGAAACCTACCTACACAACGGGACAGACCTTACTCTTCCAAGATACTACAATATATTCGTGAGAAAAAACGCATTCGAGAGGAGGTTGAAAAAACAATTTTCCTAACTGCGGGATTGCGTAATTTGAAAGGCCCTTAGGAATAAAGAATACAACTTTCTACACCGTCACATTCTTTACGTTTGATTCAAGCATACTTTTCTGCCCCAATTAGTTAAAGCTAACTTATATAAGCCTATATTTCAAGAGAAGTAAAATGCCAAACTTGGCTTCTGGAGAAAATCTGGCATAATAAGGAATTTTTTGGCAAATTTTTAAGTCACCTTAAATTTATGTTCTAAATCTGACACTTTTTGTGTCGAATATTTTATGTCAGGGATGGGCAGTATTTCAAATACAAGTATTTGAAATACGTATTTCAAATACTTTGTGTATTTTGCATTTGTATTTAATTACAAATTGGGTAATGTATTTGACGTGTGTATTTAAATACTAAAACGTGGGTATTTCAAATACAATTGTCATTAAATACAATTTTGAGGGCGAAAATACATCCCTCAAATTTATTGTCACTGTCCAGAACAGCTGGGAAGAAAACTACGTTCTGCACTGAATGCAGTGCCTCTCAATCAAGCACGAGCGTTTAGTGACTTTGTGATTACGCTTAAAGTCCAGGGCAAGAATAGTGACGAAACCGACGTTCACAGACAGACTGGCTAAATAAGTGCCTGTGACAACTTGTGATGCTTTCCAGCCTGATTTCCATCCACTTCCGAGTTGCAACAATAAAAAATTCTCTTTTCGACCAAGACACGGTCTTGGTCGTCTCGGTTCTTTGTTGGTTTATACCAAAATGTAATAAAAAAAAAACCTGCTTGAAGTTTTGTATTTTTGTCACCTATTACGTCCAAGCTGATTACATGTTTTTTTTTTTTGTGATTATATTTCTGTTACGTTACTAGAGCCTCGCACACTAACTCTCGAGTGTGCGATGCAAAATTAAAATGAGGTACCCAGAAACCCGTTGCAGGTGCCCTGAAGTCGCTGACGCAAATTTTGAGGAATGTAACTGGAAAAGTATTTGGAGGAGACCAAACACATTTGGTTGTATTTGTATCTTGTATTTAAATTTTTTTTTTGGAAATGTAATTAGATTTGTAATTAAATACATTTTGACGAAGGATTTTGTATTTGTTTTTCGATACATATTTGCATGTATTTTGCCCATCCCTGTTTGATATCTTGGGAAGTTTTAACAAATTATTCAGGGTTATGCGGTTTGGAGTTGTTTCTGGATTGCGCCCGGAAGTTTCGTCAAAATGAAAAAAAAAGATAAAATTGTGAAATTTTTGTGCCTCAATTAAGAACGAAATCATTCTCGATTTTCTTTAAATTTTACCCGCTTGGTCCTTGATGACCGTTAATTATAAATATGCAAAGACATGTTGCATTATTTTGTTTTAAAACAAAAAAAATGTTTATCCAGGTCGTGGTCGCATCAATTACCGCTGGGGCGTTTCTGTCTTAACGACTAGTGGTACACGAGCGACGCACGCCACAGTATCCGTACCTTGTCATACTAATGCCCAGGCGTCATGAAGCACTTAAACAATAGCACGTGAACTTGGTTTTATAGCTGATATGGCTGCTATTGCCAATAAGAACGGAACGTTGCGGCGCGTACGATCCTTATTAGGGTGTTATACTTGGCTGGTTAGATGTCCATTGTGCAACCATTTAAATTTAGTACTTTAATATTAGTACCTGGCTGGCAAAATAATTTGATTTGTATTTGTAGTCACCGCTCGAAAGCTTTCTGACAAAATAGTTTGATTCATTTCTCTAGCCATGGCTTAGAAGAGTGACATTGCGGAAACTTCTACGCCGACCGATCGCGCGCAAGGCTAGGGCGGAACGAAAACAGTGTATTTCTTGCAAAACAATGGCGAATGAGTGGAAATCAAGGTTGAGTTAGAGGGGAATTAGGTAGTGTAAGCGGTTCAGTGTCGGAAGCCACAGCCATGTGTCGATTGGGCCTACTCAAATCGCTCCAACAGGATATCTTGTGGCGCCTCATCCGCGATCGAAAAAGTCATGATCTGTTGAATATGATTGTAAACCTGAGACTGGGGCAGAAAAAAGAACACAACAGAAGGCAGTAAAAGAGGAGGCAACCTTCTGTTCTGTTCTCTTTTCTGTCCCAGTCTCAGGTTTACAATCATGTTCAACTTACACCAGCTCGCCTGCACCCTGACTATTTTTTCATGATCTGTGACTGGGTCGAGGGGGGCGAGAGAGTTATTGATCTGGGGAAATATTTTTATAAACTTTTGAGGGGGCCATAGAGTGAAAAAAACTGTAGATGTTTATTTGCAATTAGAACGCTCTTGGTGAGAATCAGCCAAGTGACGTAAACCGTCACACGCGCACAATTTCGTGGTTCACTATAAACAGAAAAGGAAGAAAGATCTGCTGACCAGACGATCGGCCTACACCGCGGTGCGGTCTTGCTAATAAAGTGTACATAAGACAAGTTTTTAAACAACGGGAGTTTAGTTAAAACGATGATTTCATTAGAAAGAGAAATAACATCATGGGCTTCACAACTATCGAAAAGTGGCAAAAAAATACTCTTATCACTTTACCCAACCGGGTAAAGTGGCCACTGAAACTGAAACAAGGGGCAGTGCCAGAGAGAAAAGAGACAAAGTTGGGAAAGCTTGCTCGCTCTCCCCAAGCTCTGAATTCTCAAGAGATTGTACCATAATAAATGCACCAACGCCTCTTCCCTAAATAAAGAACAAGCACCGTGCTCACTACGTAAAAAATGGTATTAGTTCATGCATCTGTGGCCAGGTACGAAATCTTGCCCTGATTCAATCACACCGCATGATAAGCGTAACAAACTCACACAAGATTTACAAAAAAATATCGGTGGTGACTTAAGCTTTCCTAAAATTCGGTATAACCGGTCGTTTGCATTACCAAATCATCTACTCGAGCGGTCTTCGTCGCTGTGCATACAGGTCGCTGTGCAAGCGCAGTCCAACACAAAGCATAAAAATGGCAGATTTAAGACAACAATCCGGAGTCCATTGTTCAATTAAAACGACGTAACTTTGTTGAAAACGCCCACAGCTTTTTACTCACGGTATCCGTCGGGAATCTTCCACATTTTGAAACGTAACGAAGATTTATCTTTAAATACGCTCGCTGCGTCCTCCCGGACCACCTGGACCGGATCAGATAATGACGACGGGGCTGCCCCCTTAAACCTCAACCCCACAACAACCAATTTGCGCTCCGTGTTAGTGTGGGCTTCTACCTCCAAGCACCACACCACACACCATGAACGTTTCAGCTCTTTGTGGGATCGCCGTGTTGCACCAAACAGAACGAGATCGCCAAAGTCAACGCAGCGCTGTCGCCAACCTTGGCTTGTGGTTGCGCACTTGTGGACCCTGCGACTCTCTTCGCTTCCAAAGCACACACGACGATTACGAATGGTACTTATACCGTTTTACGGGAACATCAGAGGGGCGCTTCTCCGGTCACGTCTTCGCTACACGTGGTCGCAAAGCAGGGAGCTTCTCGTGTCCCGTGAAACCAAAACACTACCGGTGTTCTGGCGTTGTTGACAGATTTTCTCCGACCAAACAAAAACAACGAAAGCAATCCGGCTTCAGCTTCCAGCGTACATCGGCGTTGCGCCGTGGCCTGATTTTTTCTGTCAGCTCTAACTTAAAGATGACCTACAGATGCAGCAACACTGGTATAAAATTTTAATGTGGCTGCCATCACGAAGTGCCGTAAATTCTGAAGAGGGTGCATAAAAAGCGGCGGCACCTTCCCCCCTCCTTCCCTACCCCACTTCGGGTGTTACACGGTCGTTTGAACAGTTGAGGTCAGAACGGAAGCAACTGCATTGTCACGTGTTCAAATCGAGGACACGCTTTTAGAGCGCAGCTCTTAGGCGCCCGTTTCCGACTTGTGGGGTCACCCCAAGGTCACGTGACCCCACAAGGTCACGTGACCCTACAAGGCCACCCAAGGTCACGTGACCCCAGGTCATGTGACCCCCCCAAGGTCAACTGAAGGTCACATGACTCCTCAAGGTGACCCCACGTGACCCCCAAGGCCACATGACCCACCAAGGTCACGTGGCTCCCTCCCCGAGGTCACGTGGCCCCTCCCCGAGGTCACGTGGCCCCATCCCCGAGATCACGTGACCTCGGGGAGCTCACGTGACACCCCCCTTCCCCCCGAGGTCACGTGACCCCTCCCCTCGAGGTCAGGTGACCCCCCCGGAGCATATTAAAGAATGAGGGGAGGAGGAGGAGGGGGGTCTACCCTCTCCTCAGTACCCTTCCCTCCTCCTCCTCAAGAGCTGCGCTCCAATTCGGCGTTAGAGGGAGTTGTAAACGGCTTTCACATTTTTAGAGCGCAGCTCTTAGGCGCCCGGTTCCGGCTTGAGCGGCGTCGGCGTCGCCGTCGCCGTCGGCGTAACCGCGCGGTGCATTATGTGTAAATTTCCTCGCTAAATCTAGCGGAAAAATTTCCCCGCTAAATCTAGCGGAAACATTTCCTCGCTAAATCTAGCGGAAAAATTTCTGTGGGGGTCACGTGACCCCCCGAGGTCACGTGACGCCCCCAGGTCACGTGACCTTTGGGAGGGGGTCATGACCCCACCAAGGTCACGTGACCAACCCCCTCCCCCCTCTAGGTCACTTGACCCCCCCTCCCCGAAAACACGTGAAACCCAGTACCCTTCCCTCCTCCTTCTCAAGAGCTGCGCTCTAATTCGGCGTTACAGGGAGTTAGTTATAAACGGCTTTCATTTTTTTTATATCCCGTTTAACTGTTTAGAACGAGTAATTATACCCATATTTTATTTGTGGCGCGTAAGAAAAACTATTATCAAGGCACCTAAAATAAATACCAACATGGGCGGCGTGAGGGAAGCCGCATTTCCATCGACCAGAATCAATGGCCTCGACATGGCGTAATAGCTTTTGGTGCATATGTCTCCGTGACATGTTTCTTTCCGTGGCATTTGTCTCCACGGTCCTTTCTAGGTTTGTCTCCAAGCATTCCGGTGCTTCGATAGCCGGCAATGCTGCGGTCGTCGCCGGGGGTGATGCGTGTTTTAGAGGTCGGCTACATTGTGATTCGTGTATGAGCGAACCAAAGCACGTTTTAGAGCACAGCTCTTAGGCGACCAGTTTCCGGCTTGAGCGGCGTCGGCGTCGCCGTGGGCGTAAGCGCGAGGTCACGTGACCTCCAGAGGTCACGTGACCCCCCAAGGTCATGTGACACCCAAGGTCACGTGACTCCTCGTTACGTGACCCCCCCGGAGACAACGGGACCCCTCCCTCCCCCCGAGGTCACGTGACCCCCTCCCCCGAGGTCAGGTGACCACCCGGAGCATATTATAGAATGAGGGGAGGAGGAGGAGAAGGAGGAGGAGGAGGGGTCTACCCTCCCCTCAGTACCCTTCCCTCCTCCTCCTCAAGAGCTGCGCTCCAATTCGGTGTTACAGGCAGTTGTAAACGGCTTTCACATTTTAGAGCGCAGCTCTTAGGCGCCCGTTTCCGGCTTGAGCGGTGTCGCCGTCGCCGTCGGTGTTGCCATCGCCGTCGGCGTAACCACGCGGTGCCTTATGGGTAAATTTCCCCGCTAAATCTAGCTGAAAAATTTCCCCGGTAAATCTAGCGGATAAATTTTACCGCTAAATCTAGCGGAAAATTTTCCCTGCTAAATCTAGCGGAAAAAATTTACCCGCTAAGTCTAGCGGAAAAATTTCCCCGCTAAATCTAGCGGAAAAATTTCCCCGCTAAATCTAGCTGAAAAATTTCCCCGGTAAATCTAGCGGATAAATTTTACCGCTAAATCTAGCGGAAAACTTTCCCTGCTAAATCTAGCGAAAAAAATTTACCCGCTAAGTCTAGCGGAAAAATTCCCCGCTAAATCTAGCAGAAAAATTTCCCCGCTAAATCTAGCGGAAAAAGTTTCCAGCTAAATCTAGCGGAAAAAATTCTCCGCTAAATCTAGCGGAAAAATTCCCCGCTAAATCTAGCAGAAAAAATTTCCCCGCTAAATCTAGCGGAAAAAGTTTTCCCGCTAAATCTAGCGGAAAAATTCCCCCCTCTAATTCTAGCGGAAAAATTTCGGCGATAAATGTCGCGGAAAACGTTTCCCGCTAAAGCTAGCGGAAAAATTTCCCCGCTAAATCTAGCGAAAAAAATTCCCCGCGAAATCTAGCGGGAAAATTTTCCCACTACATGTGGCGGAAAAATTTCTCCGCTGAATCTAGCGGAAAAATTTCCCCACTAAATCTGGCGGAAAAATTTCGCCGCTAAACCTAGTGGAAAATTTTCTCTGGAGGGTCACGTGACCCCCTTAGGTCACGTGGCCCCCTTGAGGTCACGTGACCCCCACGTGATATTGGGGAGGGGGTCCCGTGACCTTGGGGGTCACGTGACCTCAGGGGCGGTCACGTGACCTTTGTTGCCTTGGCTCCTCCTCAAGAGCTGCGCTCTACTTCGGCGTTACAGGGAGTTGTAAACGGCTTTTATTTTTTTAGAGCGCGGATCATAGGGGCCTGTTTCCAGCCTGAGCGGCGTCGGCGTCGGCGTCGGCGTCGGCGTCGGCGTCGGTGTAACCGCGAGGTCACGTGACCCCCCAGGTCACGTGACCCTCTTAGGTCACGTGACCCCTTGAGGTCACGTGACCCCTTGAGGTCACGTGACCCCCCGGAGGTCACGTGAACCTCTAAGGTCATGTGACCCCTTCAGGTCACGTGACCCCCTCAGGTCACGTGACCCCCTCAGGTCACGTGTCCCCCCTCAGGTCACGTGACCCGCCTCAGGTCACGTGACCCGCCTCAGGTCACGTGACCCGCCTCAGGTCACGTGACCCCCTTGAGGTCACTTGACCCCGTGAGGTTACGTGACCCCTGAGGTCACGTGACCTCCTGAAGTAACGTGACCCCCTGAGGTCACGTGACCCCCTGAGGTCATGTGACCCCCTGAGGTCACGTGACCCCCCGAGGTCACGTGACCCCCTAAGTTCATGTGACCCCTTCAGGTCACGCAAGCCCCCTTAGGTCACGTGACCTCAAGAGTCACCTATCCCTCAGTTCGCTTCCATCTTCCTCCTCAAGAGCTGCGCTCTAACCGGCGTTACAGGGAATTGTAAACGGCTTTCACTTTTTTTATATCAATTTTAACTGTTTAGAACGAGTAATTATACTCATATCTTATTTGTGGTGCGTAAGAAAAACTATTATCAAGGCACCTAAAATAAATACCAACATGGGCGGGATGAGGCAAGCTGTATTCCCATCGACCAGAATCATTGGCCTCGACATGGCGTAATAGCTTTTGGTGCATATATCTCTCCGTGACATGTTTCTTTCCGTAGCATTTGTCTCCCCGGTCCTTTCTAGGTTTGTCCCCAAGCATTCCGGTGCTTCGATAGCCGGCAATGCTGCGGTCGTCGCCGGGGGTTAGGCGTGTTTTAGAGGTCGGCTACATTTTGATCCGTGTATGAACGAACCAAAACACGTTTTTTACAACCTCGCATGATATTTGACCGAATTATTCATTACTCAACGTGTAAATTTATGTTAATTTTTGTAAATGGCGTGTTTTCACCACAAATATTCACAAAATACACAGGACTTGCTAACAGTGTAGCCCTTAACAGCACCGCTGTAAAAACAAACGGTGGAAGCTGATCGACAGGGAACTGGGGCTATCAGGTAAGGTTTTGATTGAAACGACATAATGCCGCGCGCCAAGTAGGCAGCGCGGCCGAAGCCAAACGGTTATCGTGCTTGCCTCCCACGCGAAGGGCCAGGGTTCGACTCCTGGCCGCGGCTATGCATTTTTGTTAACACTGTAATGTGATGTTCTGGTGAAATCGAGAACCGTCTAGCTGATTCGAGGTCAGAATTTTCTACGCGTCGAACCTTCTACGTCGAATGCTCCAGAAGCCAACGTGTGTACAAAAGCGGCTCGCAGGCAAGCCGGAGTCAGTTTTCGCTCCAGCGTTCGACTGTGCTGCTACGCCGACTTCGACGCCCGCGACGCTCTGTTATTATCTTTGTTCTCCATTTATTTTTTTGGCACAAGTTCGCCACATTAAACGTTTATTTCTTTCTGTTTATTTTTTGTTCATTGGTCACCACCCGCGACATTTTGGTGGAGGTGCGGGGTCACCACCATGACATTTTGGTGGAGGTGCGACGATGGACTCGATGAAAAACTTGGCGACTTCCACAGCAGTTCCTGAAGGAAGAGCTTTCGTTTCGGCGTACCGCGTGAGATAATCTGTGGCGACGATGATCCAGCGGTTCCCCGACGTCGAAGGCGGAAAATTACCAAGTAGATCCATTCCGATCTGCTGGAAGGGTGTAGTTGGAGGAGAAATGGGCTGCAGAAGTCCGGCCGGCCTCGTCGGCGGATTCTTGCGTCGCTGGCACTCGTGGCATGATTGTGTGTATAGGTGGACGGTCTTGGGGAGCTTCGGCCAGTAATACTTTTCACGAATACGGGCCAGTGTCCGGCTGTAACCAAGGTGTCCGGACGTCGGGTCGTCGTGGCAGGCTTGGAAGATCTCCTCTCGAAGTTCACTCGGGATTACCAGCAACCACGGTGTGTTGTTATCGCCGAAGTTCTCTTTGTAGAGTACACCTTGTCGGATGGCGAAGGTCGGCAGTACTCGTGAGAAGACACGTGGCACGGTACTCCTGCCCCCTTCCTGGTGCTCGATTAACGCGCGCAGCTCAGGATCGTCCCGTTGACGTCGTGCCATATCGTCGGTGTTCACTGCTCCTAGGAAGCACTCGTCGTCATTGTCGTCGCTGCAGCCGGAAGGGGTTTCGACGGGGGCTCTGGACAGGCAGTCGGCGTCGCTGTGCTTGCGGCCTGACTTATAGACCACTGTCATGTTGAACTCTTGTAGTCAAAGGCTCCATCGAGCGAGGCGTCCTGACGGGTCCTTCAGGTTCGCAAGCCAGCAGAGCGAGTGGTGGTCCGTGACTACACGGAACGGGCTCCCGTACAAGTACGGACGAAACTTCGTTATTGCCCAGACGACCGCAAAGCATTCTTTCTCAGTCGTGGAGTAATTTTTTTCCGCCTTGGACAATGTCCGACTTGCGTAGGCGATGACTCGCTCGATGCCTTCTTGCACTTGGACTAGTACTGCGCCCAGTCCCGCGTTACTTGCGTCCGTGTGAATTTCTGTTTCCGCATCCTGGTCGAAATGTCCAAGCACAGGAGGAGTCTGGAGTCGTCGTTTCAGTTCGTCGAATGCCTGCTGTTGCTCCTCGGCCCATTCGAACTTCTCGGCGTCCTTCGTGAGATTCGTAAGTGGTGCGGAAATCTTTGCGAAATCCTGAACGAAGCGTCGATAATAGGCACAAAGTCCAAGGAATGTTCGCACGGCCTTCTTATCTGTCGGCGCTGGAAATGGCGCGACGGCGCGAGTCTTCTCGGGGTCTGGGCGGACGCCTTCGTTACTAACCAGGTGGCCAAGGAACTTCAGTTCGTCATAGGCGAACCGGCACTTTGACGGCTTGAGTGTGAGTCCGGCGGTCTGAATGGCTTGAAGAACAGCTCGGAGTCGACTCAAGTGCTCGTCGAAGTCAGCTGAAAATACTACGACGTCGTCAAGGTAGACGAGACAACTCTGCCACTTCAGCCCTGCCAGTACGGTGTCCATGACACGCTGGAAAGTTGCTGGCGCCGTGCATAGTCCGAAGGGCATCACCTTAAACTCGTACAGTCCATCCGGCGTGACGAAGGCTGTCTTCTCTCGGTCCCGTTCGTCGACCTCGATTTGCCAGTAGCCGCTCTTCAGGTCCATCGATGAAAAGTATCGAGAGTGGCGCAGCCGGTCTAGAGTATCGTCGATGCGGGGGAGTGGGTAGACGTCTTTCTTCGTAACCGTGTTGAGCTGCCGGTAGTCCACGCAGAACCGAAGAGTTCCGTCCTTCTTCTTAACCAGCAGGACTGGAGAGGCCCATGGACTGCTTGAAGCTTGGATGATGTCGTCATTCAGCATCTCCTGAACTTGCTGATGGATCACCTCCCTTTCCTTAGCGGAGACTCTGTACGGCGATCGATGCACAGGGCGCGCGTCGTCCTCGGTAACGATGCGGTGCTTGGCAACCGCGGTCTGGCGCACCTTCGACGACGTCGCAAAGCAGTCGCGGTATTCGGCGAGGAGGTTAACCAGCTGACGCCGTTTAGGGTCCGGAAGCTTAGGGTCAATGTCGAGCTGCGCTGGCGACGTACTGTCTTGCTGGGGCGGCGAGGATTCGTCAGTAATCGCGGTGATTTCGGCGGGGTTTCGGAGTTTCTCGACGTGGCCCACGGCTGCACCTTTCGTGAGGTGTTGCGTTTCGTTTCGGAAGTTCGTCACTAGGGCCACAGTCCGCCCATCCTGAAGTTCAGCTACTCCCCTTGCGACGCCTATGCCTCTTCCCAGGAGCAATTGGAGGCTTCCCTCGAGAAGAACTTCGCCAGAGGAAGCTTCATCGATCCCGACAAGTATGAAAACACTCGGCCGCGGTGGTAGGTTTATGTGGTTTGCGAGGACTCGGACCGTGGGTGACGTCGCTTGGGGTTCCTCCGCTGGTGGAGCAGGTTTTCGTAGCGTCAGCCGGTTTGTTCCGAGGTCGATGACGGCGCCATACTCGCAGAGAAAGTCCATACCGAGGATAACGTCCCTCGAACAGTCATGCAGAACGACGAACTTTACAGGGCACGTTTCACCGTGGATCTCGACGCGAGCAGTGCATCTCCCGACTGGTGTGATGAGATGTCCTCCGGCGGTTCGTATTTGGGGTCCTTCCCACGGCGTCATGACTTTTCGAAGGCGGCGGGAGAGCCTCCCACTCAGGACTGAGTAGTCTGCTCCGGTGTCCACGAGTGCCGATGCGTCGTGGCCGTCGATGACGACGTTTAGGTTGTTGGACACCGTTGCAGGGGCGTCGTAGCGATGCGTGACGTCGGGAGAGTGGGGGCGCTCCGGCGTTCTTGGAGGCTCTTTACTCGGGTCGTCTTCGGCAACGGCACCTCCAGGCGTTGCCGCACTTAGTTTTCCCGACGGGATAGGGGGGACAGGCTGTCACGGCGCGACCGACGGAAAGGCGACGCGGAACGTCGGGGGGATGGAGAACGGGAACCTCGTGGTGCGGTGGGCGCTGGTGACGGAGGGCGACGGAGGTATTCCTCGATGTCCCTTGGTCGTTCTCCAAAAGGAGGTCGACGGTCGTTTGGAGCGAATCCTCGCAGGCCGAGCTGGCGGTGGGGGCACCTCCGGTAAACGTGGTCAGCCTCCCCGCAGTGGAAGCACACCGGGCGTCCGTCATCCGTGCGCCACACGTCGGTCTTTCGAAGTCCATGCTGCTCTTGGCGCGGCGCGCACTGCGGCGAAGAGACTTCTCGTCGGGGTGCAGCCGGGTACTGCCGAGCAATAGGAGGCTGCGGACGACGAACAACGGCGGCATAGGTCACAGCTGGTGCTCCCGGTGCGGCGTCGGCGAGAACGTCTGGCTGGAGCGCTTGCTGGACCTCTTCTCGAACAATCTCGGCGATCGAGAGTGAAGCTGGGTGTTCGGCGGCAGGTATCAGCTTCTTCAGTTCTTCACGGACGATGTCCCGGACTATTTCTCGGATCCCCGGAATATTGGTGCTGAGGGCGCAGCTTGACGGCGTGGGTGCAGCGACGGCAGGAGCTCGGTGGAAGTGAGCGGCTCGTGCTTGCAGGGCCCGTTCAATGTTGGTCGCCTCTGTTACAAATGTTTCGACGGTGGTCGGCGGGTTGCGGACGAGGCCTCCGAAAATGTCATCTCGTACGCCTCGCATCAGGATCCGCAACTTCTTTTCGTCGGTGGCTTGACGGTCGGCGCGAGTGACCAGGCGCAGGACATCCTCGACGAAACTGGTGATGGTCTCGTTTGCGCCCTGGGTTCTCATTCGAAGAAGGTCCTCGGCCCTCTCCCGTCGATACTGGTTTGTTAAAGTTCGCCTCAACTCATTCTTGCAGGCGGTCCACGAGATCAATGATGTCTCCCGATTCTCGAACCAGTGCCTGGCCGTTCCTTCGAGCGCGAAGTAAAGGTTCTGCAGGCGCTGGTCGTCCGTCCATCGGTTGTGCTGGGCCACCCGCTCGTACTGTTGAAGCCAGTCCTCGACGTCTTCGTGGGCGTCCCCGTGGAATGGCGCCGGAGTCCGGGGTGCGACTGGCAGGTAGATGAAGGCAGGAGCGGCCGGAGTCTGTGACTGCTGGCCGTCCATCGTCGGCTTCGTCGGCTGCTTGGTCCTGGGTGGCAGAAGTCCGTATTCCGGGTGTAGACCTTGGGTGCGGCGACTGGTCCGAGTTTCAGGTTCCGCGTCGAGTGGTCTTCTCACCGGGCTCGGAATCGGGCTTGCACTCGGAGGGGAACGCTGCACGGGCATGCGCTACCCCGCACCTCCACCAAAATGTCACGGGTGGTGACCAAAATAAAAGGAAATAAACGGGAAGAAATAAACGTTTAATGTGGCGAACTTGTGCCAAAAAAATAAAGGGAGAACAAAGATAATAACAGAGCGTCGCGGGCGTCGAAGTCGGCGTAGCAGCACAGTCGAACGCTGGAGCGAAAACTGACTCCGGCTTGCCTGCGAGCCGCTTTTGTACACACGTTGGCTTCTGGAGCATTCGACGTAGAAGGTTCGACGCGTAGAAAATTCTGACCTCGAATCAGCTAGACGGTTCTCGATTTCACCAGAACATCACATTACAGTGTTAACAAAAATGCATAGCCGCGGCCAGGAATCGAACCCTGGCCCTTCGCGTGGGAGGCAAGCGCGATAACCGTTTGGCTACGGCCGCGCTGCCTACTTGGCGCGCGGCAATATATGCATGGTGTGTGCTCGGAAATGAAAGACAGTGCGAGAAAGAGTGGTTTTTCTGTTAATGTTAGTTCAAGTTTTGCGGCGTCTCAGAAATTTTGAACAATAAAAGGAAAATTTGCAAAGTTAAAACAAAGGTACGACGCAAATACGAGAAGCGGTGCTTCGTACACTCCGCCTCAATCTTGGAAACACTATAGATCAATGGATAGTCCGTAGAAAAGCCAGGAAGTTCCAACCGACCGGTACGTTCGGTTCATATACATCTAGTTCATTTGAAACGCTTAGAAATTTCTTCATTCTTATTAGAAAGTTGTCAAAGCTCAGCCCTTTGGCGAGACCTTCTCTCAGCTTGATCGTAGACCACCCTGCTCATGACAGCGTATCTTCCAAGATGTGAGCATCAATTATGTGCTACATGTGGTATTATGTAGCTGGGTATACTGCAGCAGGAACATAACTGCCCATAAGCACAGCGTGTTAGCGGAAACTTGCCCACAAGTAAATGACAGACACTGTCAAACTATGCGTCACGTAAACAGCGTATCTAGGTACTGTGCTTTGGTTTAGAATATATGTGTGCAGTACAACATGCACATCTATCGGTAAAAAAATTACGGTGATTTATATATTCTTTCTGAAGGAAAACGTGTAATTTGCAGCTCCAAGACTTGTTTAACTTATTGTCTCCCGGAAAGATAGCATAGAAAAAAAAAGATGTAAAAACGTAAATGTGTCTGTCCTTTGTTTAGTTATTTTCAGCTTTAACATATATTTTGATTACGTATGATTATTTCTTTTCCGGTCATTTCTAGGTGGGCTGATATTGACAAAGCAAAATTTGATAGTATCAAAAAGCGTTTGTTTCTATTGCACGGACAACTAGATTGATTCAGAGAGCCAAGGTTTTTTTTCTTTTTTTAAATTGAAGTTGATGTATTCCTTCCATTATTTACGCTTTCATTAAAGAAGTAGCATCTGTATTAAACAATTTCATTTCGAGCTGCCACATTTTAGCATATTCTTTAAAGAGCTACACATACAAGAGGCAAAATAACATCTATAGTCGTGCAATCTTATACTTTCTTATGTTTTAAATGTGCTTGTGCGTGGCAGCGACCAAAAGAAACGAGTACCAAGGTTCTGCCGCTTATATGGTTATGACTTGTAATGTACATGCATGTGCAGCTCTCCCTTTCAGAACTCATAGTTACTACTGCTAAATGAACGAGATCGTTTCGTAAATATCGGCTGATTCGTGTATATCAGTGAGGAAGAAATATTTTCTGTCATGAAAAAAACCATAAATGAGCTATGAGAGGAATGTGCCCATCCTTCGCGCCTTTCTCTTGTCGCCGTTATTGAAATTCATAAAGTCTAGGGTGAGGTCAAATTAAAAGGCAGCAGTTTTTTTTAGTTTTATTTATCTACACAAGCTTTTACTTTCTAATAAAATTATGTTATAATGAAACGTAACAACACAATTATGTGAATATTGTGGGAACCATGGGGTTCCCTCTATCCCTATCCAGGCCTAGCTTCGAGCAGGCCGTGGGAGCCGTCGTCACCAATGGTGTCGGCCTCCCGGGTACAAGGAACCGAGGCCGAATTCCCCGAAAGGGCCGGCGCTCCCTTGCCCATTTTGGGTGAATGTGCCACCGGCGCACCCTTGAGAGTTGTAATGGACGCGACTGCTAGCGGCCTCCCCGGGCGCGTCCATTCTCCGAGGCTACTTAAGCTGGTCCCGAAGGAGGGCCAGGGGCTCTCGTCGACAGAGGCCCTGGCTCTACGGAGCTCGGGTTTTCTTTGTAGGCCCCCGACTTTCCGTGAATCTGTTGAACGCGGCAGCGCGGGAAATCGACCGGGTGATACTGGCTATTGAGCCAGCGCCCAGACTTTCTTTGTCTAAGAGCAAAGCGTGTTGGCATTTCAGTCAATAAACACGTCTTTATCCGGACCAAAGGAACCTCCTTCTGTGTTTCTAAGTGGTACCCCCCAAAGAGGAATCCCACATCTGGCGCCCCAACGTGCGGCTTCCCGAGGACTGCAAAGACAGCAGCATCCATCTCCTTTCACTAAGATGATGAACCAGGTCAATTTCCGGCCAAGGATCAAACAGGTGGACGAAGGGAGAGGCGAACGCTCGACACCCGCTGCCACTCAACGGCTTAGTGGCCACGTCAGCCACACAAAGACAAAATGAACAAGTGTCTCGGCCGAACGCCCTCCCAAACGGAGGTGCGTCAACGCCCTGAATGCATCTGAGGCATTCCCATTCGGGACGACGCCAGCCTACTTTGCAGGGAAGAGCGCACCTGCGCCTTTCGAGGTCAATCCCCGTTCTCGAACAAAGTACTGTGACGCAACAAAAAGCAAGTGCAACGCTTTTCGTTCGAGACGGCTCGCGGGGCCTACCCAGGGTGGACACCCCGTCAGCGCACAAATTAAAAGCGTATCTCGGAGCGAGAAAATGCGCTGTGCCTGCATTTCCCACCGCTAGAATACGCAGCGCGGGTGATTGCGAACATCACCGGTCCCAGTCTAGCAAGGGTGCGGAGACCGCCGATGGTGCCCTTCGTCGCCGAGTCGACGGACCAGTAGCCATCAGGTTGACCAAGCGACCCCCGGAACAAAGGCCCCCCAGGAAAGCCGAGTGAGTCAAAAGTATTTCCTTTTTACTCCGTCTTTCCTTCCCGCTATCAAGGGACAGAGGACTGGTGTGAGCATGGTTTTCGGCAACTATATTTTTGTATGTTCCGTTTACCCGCGATCGACTCCGGCCAGAAGCCAGTGAGCGTCGCATGCAGCAATAACGTTTTTAACCTCTTAGTGTTACCTATCGAGTTGCAACCCATAAATTCGACATTAATTGTGAAAACGGCGCTGGGTATGGGAGCAGTTCAATCGTGCTAGCGGGCAGTGCAATAGGTTGAACAGCGTCCCGAGATGATCGCGTGTCCGATTAAGGTGACCGCCATGCGGTGACCGCCATGCGGTCGCCTTAATCAGACTCTCGATATATAGAGTCCATCAATCAATCAATCAATCCTTTATTTCACATCAGAAACTGATGTAGGCTGCAGGGGCAAAAAGTCAAGAGTTTGACTTGACAAGGCCTCTGCAGCCTTACAATTGGCACACGGCGACATACTACACATGAAGTAATAACATTAAGTTTTCAGCTTTTAACATTAAGCAAAAAAATAAATAAATAAATGAATAAAAAAGAACCAGAACAGCATAAGTTAAACACGGTATCAAAGATAGCGAAAACAAATCATTATATATATATATATATATATATATATATATATATATATACATACGCATATACATACATATATATACACACATATATACATTCATACGCATACATACACACGCACATATACGCACATATATATAAGGCACATAGCATATTTAGGTACATGACAGGACTAAAAAACATAATCGTACTACCTCAAGGATGACTGAAACATACAGAACACACGACACCACAATACAAGCGAAATTTTAATGCAGGAAAAAATTTCTAATTGTACTAAGATTCAGTCTCTCGATATTTGTTAAATTATGCTTCTGAAGTTTATTTAGAATAAATAGAAGATTATACCTTAGCATTTGGAAACCGTAATTTGTACGATTTGTTGGTATTTTCCAATGCTCCCCCTCACGAACGTCATATACCCGGATATTTGGTGTTAGGTTTAAAATATGTCCAAGGAAAGGCTCGTTAGAACGGAGGGCTGATCTATATCGTGTTAGTAGAGTATACTCATATAGGTTAGGGACAGTTATTAGACGCAGTTCTTTAAATAATGGGGGTGTATGTGTATCGAAAGGAACATTGAGTATTGTGCGAACAGCCTCTTTTTCAAGAAGGTGTAATTTGTTAGCATTTGACAGAGATGGGGTACACCGCACTAAGTTACAGTAGTTTAGATGGGGTAAAAAAAGGGCCCTGTATATAAGCATTTTTATGTGACGAGGCAATAAATTTCTGAATTGACATAATTAAGGTAAGGTTCTTTAATGGAATCTACAAAAAGTTCATAATATTTCACTACATTATATACATGAAAATCTATCAAAGGAAACGGTTTAAAACAAAGTTGTGTACAATTATGTATTTACAAAACCTTTCGGCTGATCCAAGAATTTTCAATAGACGTAACAAACGAATCCAGCGGGTTTAATATTTTCTCGGGTATTACCTTCTCAGTTCAAGTTCTTATTACTGCAAATGCAAATGCCAAGCGAGATTGGAGCATACATTGGAGAGGACAGATTTACATTTTTTCTGCTTGTGCCTCAAGCTCTATATTGCTCTGACTGACTTCACTGTTTCACAGGCAATTGCACTATTGCAGGGCCAACACATGGTTCCCAAAAACGACAAGATCAGTAAAAAAGATACTACACGTCCTTCGACGAATCTCAACACGCACCGGCGGTGTCCGCGAACGAGAGATGAGGCAATTCGTGCAGGCATTTGTCGTCTCACGGCTCTTCTATGATCTTTCCTATCATCTAGCCAATCGGACTCAGATGCTAGCTCTAGACAGACTCATCAACGAGGCCCGAAGACTAATTACTGGCCATCCCAGGTACGTACACCTAGACGCGCTCAAGAGTTGCGGGGGCATAAACGCTGTCAGCGAACCCGTATCCACGCAATACAGCATCCAGGAGGAACAGCTTCGCAAAACACCAGCCGGCAGGTCTATCCTTGCCAAGCTGGCCTACGCCGTGCACGATCTGCCCTAACTCCCACAAAAGACCCCGCCTTGGGAACACGCTGTCCTCACCGACAGGACTCCTCTACCCCAGCGGATAGAGAGCACCGGCAGGCGCCTTCTTCTCAAAAGACGGCACTTAAAGTACATTCGCTCGCTTAACGACTGCACCCACGTGATCTACGTCGATGCATCCCTGCCAGCTGATACCTCATGCGCTGTCTATGCCACGACCTGGTGCAACTGTAACACAGAAGCCCAGGCACGACACCTGCACACAACGAATACGCGCTCGCTCAGCACCCAAAGGGAGCTTCAAGCCATCACGGACAATGCGCGAGACGGACGTCTTACGGCAGACGAAGACGCACCAATCACACACATCATTTATACCGACTCGCAAGCGGCACACCACATATGCTCGGACACCAAATATACCGGACCTACCTTACACGAGCTCAAGCTAGCCGTCTAACCTCTAAGAACGTCCGGCCATCAATTCATCATACGATGGGTCCCTGCCCACTGTGGCATACCCGTTAATGAGAAAGCCCACAGAGTGGCGTGCGCACACCTCCTCTCCGCGCTGGCCAAGGCACCGTCCTCTTCCTCATCTCTAGGCAACACCTCCCAGGAAATTGCCAACCCTTGGCGCGACTTGCGCTGCACCAAAGCCCGGCGAACCGCCTACCTCTCCATAGCCGCTAACCCGCTATCCATCTCAAAGATTTCCTCCCAACATTTCTCTCGCAGGGAAGCCGTCATGATTCGGCAAATTCAAACAGGGATCCTCCTGACACCGCATCTCTTACAGCGATTTCGCGGGAACTACGGTGCGGGATCTTACACGGCATCTGGCATCTGCAAGGACTGCAACTCTAAGGTAGACCTGCTCCATCTCATGTGATCTTGCCCTTTGTAGGATATTCCACGACAACGGGCTTTGGACCTCATCCCAAACGCCCTAGTACCCGCATCCCAGAATGCCTGGGCATACGCAGACACCACCATATCCCCCAAGCATGCTTTGGAGCTCTCGGAGGCACCACTCACCTTCATAAGAAACCCAACTGCGCCTTCAGTGGGGGACCGGCTCCTTCCGGCTGCAGCCAAGGGGCCGCGGCCTCCCACTTCCTCGTTGTCGAAGGCCCTGAAGCCATGAAGTGTCCCTCCTCCTCTTCCCATCTTCTTTGGTCCCCGCTCCCTAATCCCTTATCCTCCTTCTAACTGACCTCCGCAGCGCGCTCCACGCAATATAAGGTCAATAAACGTGTTTTGAATTAATCTATGCTTCCTGCGAAGCGGATCATGCTTTTCTCCGCATAGCTGCATAACGAGCTCCACCACACGAAAACCATTAGCCCTATTTGCCCGGCCTTTTCCTCTGGCGCGTGCTTCCTATTGACAGGAAGAGAGAAGCTACTATAGGAGGATCAGTTCTGGCATTAGCACTCCCCCCAGATTTGCAAATAAATTGATCGTATCGTCGTCTCATGAACTGTTCCAGAAGAGCTCGCTACTTTAGCAGACGGCATTGTTGTGGCGGTGGACGTTCATCCAAAATTGGTTGATTCCGCAGCAGACGACTCTTGCCTAGCAGACGACAGCAGTTTCCTCTGGGCCTCGCATTTCGCTCAGTGACACATACGCGCCTGTGACGTGGAATCAGGTGCCTCGCCCTGACGCTCTTTTAGACGCTTCCAGGCAGCTGTGCAAGGGCGCCGCCATAACCGACCTTCAGTTTTTGTTCTCTCTTATTACGTTCGCTTCACTTCATCATTCCCGCAGCAGGGCAGGTTATTGCCACTTTAGATTCTACTGCGTCCTTCTCCCCAGCATAGGCCCTCGTGGATACTGGTCAACGCCCGCTTCAGTAGCTCGGCATCGCGGTGGTAAGACAAAAGAAGTTCGGCTATGGCGGTTCAATCTGGCGCGCGCGGAAAGCGGCTATTGAATAGCGTGGACCGTAGCCTCCACAGTTCGCCCAGTTATCCTGAAACGGACTATAGATGGCCACAGTTTCTGTGACATTGGGATCAAAAACTCTACGTTATTATTAAATAATTATAAATTTAATCACCGTTTATTGTTAAAATTAAAAGCCTCCACTAGGTGACGCAAGCCGCCGCCCGATTAAAATGGTTCAGCCGTATCAATCCAACCAATCGACCCTGTAAGTGATGATGTCACAACATGGAGCTGTGCTCCCAACACACCGTTTCTAGGGCCGTTGTTGTAGACAAGAGCGTGGGCGCTCGGATGGAGGTTATAATCTGTCCCATAAATAGTTAATAATTTTTGTTCAGCTAATCATAAATACTATTTTCTATTTTCTCAGTTTCATATGGCATAATATGACATTAACAGAAGCCAATAATAAAGTTTTACAACCGTTGTTGCCTTTCTATTGGCGACGTGAGCGAACGAAAGCGTCGCTGTGGTCGGCCCACCTCAATTGGCCGAATGCTCACTATGACGCCAGGAAAGGATGTCTGATCGACGGAAATAAGAGGAATGTAAGAACTTCAATTTTGACAGTGTCGGCAGTGTTGCTTTGAGAGCGCTATGATTTCAGGCTTCCACCATGCCCATTACAAACACCATGGAACTTGTTGTTCACAGGGTAATGACGTCACGAAAGGTAACCAAATGAGGGCACCACCGAAACATCTCGCGGCTAATACTCCGTTTCACTTGATGTTGTACTTCAGAGAAGGCTAGAAGCGCGAGCTCATAGCGTTGACAGACGCTCTTAAGTCACGAGAGCTTGGCCGCCGAGATGTGCCCTAAAGCAAGGATCTCGCGCTTGTAGCCTTTCCTGCGGTACATTATAAGGTGAAACAGAGTAAGGGGTATCCACACGAAAGAGAACTCCGCGGACGGATGTCGTGACGTCAACAGCCCGGGAAACTCCGTCCTCGGCTCCACCGCGTGCACCGCGGAGCTTTCGTGCTGACTGCACGAAGCCTCCGCGCCTCCGCCATGGAGGAGAACGGCGGTGCGAGGCCAGCGAGGCGTCAAAAAGGGATGACGTATGTCTCACGTGATGCGCGCTCCGCGGAGGAAAGGAGCGGATTTCTCCTTCGTGTGGATACCCCTGTATTGGGCAGGAGATCGAACTATAGGGCGAGCTTTATCGAGCTTGTTGTCCCCACAGCCCGGTGTTTAATAACACAGAATAACAAAGAAATTGAACCTCGCCATGCACTGTCTTGACACGAGCGCTTCACTCTTACCAGTGCTTTGGTTGCACGAGGAGCGGCCATTCGCATCGTCACCATCGATATCGCTGATCAAAAACAAACAAGAAAATTCGGTTTCTTGTCCCCACAGCTGAAGCGTGCCGTCAGAGGCGTGACTGTTCGATCTCGTACCCATAGACAACAGGATCGCTTCGCGAGCCCAGTTTGGTCAAGCGGTCCTTCCTGATGTAGCACGCGACTACGTTAAATGAAGTTGTTGGACGAGCGACGAAACTTCTATTCTCGGGGCCAACTTTCTGTGGAATTTCAGAAGCAAAGACTGCCCGAGCAAAGCTTTGGTCGATGCTCGAGGTGCGCAAGACTGCGAACGCCTGCCCGTAGAGGATTCTGTTACATGGGAGATGGGTGCAAACAATGCAAAGCCAAATCGCGTAAAGGGATAAGTTACAGCCACGACGTGAAGTGTATCAACGTCGAGGTGCAGTTCAGTAGGCGTTTTAAGAGTTTATGACGGCACGAGGTTTACTTCAGTGCAGGTATGTGTGATCAAACGAATTGCCTGTAGCAGATATTAACATACCTGATGTGATTACTCAGTTCTACCGCTGTATGGGGTTTTGTTGGAAACGAACGAATCAGCAGGATGTCTCTGATAGTGACGGTTACAAGGACGTACAAAACACACTTCCATATTGCAGGCCTGCGAACAAAATCTAGGCTTTCGAGTCGCAGATGTTAAATTCAAAATAATTGCTCCTTCATTACAATGCACATCAACTTAAAGATCAAACATAGGACCTTGCTTTGTAATCGTGCAAAAGAGATTCTTCCCTTACTAGAATGGAAAGTTGGGCGAGTTGTTATGAATCCATTTTGAAAAACAGTGCGAATAACGCACGGACAAGAAGGAGAGAACACACAGGACGAGGCGCTGACTATCAACTGTCTATTCAGAACACATACAGAGAAATTCACGTGAGGACGGCTTTTTTTCCTCTTCCACCAGTCATTCACCATTAAGCACGCAACATTGTAAATCATATCAAATTAAAACACACCAGTACATTAAAGCACACCAGCACAGGTATAAGTCATCGCGT
Source organism: Ixodes scapularis (assembly GCF_016920785.2). Classification (NCBI taxonomy): domain Eukaryota; kingdom Metazoa; phylum Arthropoda; class Arachnida; order Ixodida; family Ixodidae; genus Ixodes; species Ixodes scapularis. Next base: position 216,876,189 of record NW_024609846.1, on the reverse strand, counting down.
CTTCTTTCTCCTTTCTTCTTTCTTCTATCTTCAATCACGGTCTTCAATAGACCGATCTCACCAAGCGTTTGGCGCTTCCGCGAGGCAGCCATAACTTTAGTTCACAGGAGGCATTCGGCAGTGCACGAGACTGTTCGTGCCCTGCACGCGCAGAGCTCCAGCCAGGTTGTGGCACGCGCAGAAAGACTAAAGTCCCCTCGATGCATTGCGGCAGCGGTGGCGTAGTCAAACTGGCTGGTGAGATCGGTCTATTCTCTGGTCAACCCATGTCCAAAAAACTATCTCACTGTCCGCTAGGCTAATGGATGGTTGGCTCACGCACCCGGGTTTTCGTTTCGCTATACGGTAAGCTTCTCCTACTTCCCTCGATAGCTGGTGGACAGCTAAATGGGAGTACACGTTAAATTTTAATGAACTGTGGTGTTCGCGTAGACGAATGTTGAGGCAACGTCCCGTCTGACTTATATATGAGTGACCGCATGAGAAAGGTATTTCATAAACGGTCCGCTGTGCACAGGAAACGAACTTCATACCATGCTTTACACGACATCAAAAAAGTTCAGGATTACTTTTCCTGTCTGCACACTTATTAACCGCGTTTATAATCCTGCTCAGTTTGTTACGTGCTCAAAAAATTACGTTGACCCCATACCTCGAACCGACTCCCTTTAACCCGTGTGAAAGATGATGGATGTAAGGAATAACGGCGACGTTCTTTTTGTCAATCTTTGCTTTTTCTTTGTCAGGTTTTCTGCAATCAATCTTGATCTACCGAGTCACCTTATCGCAGGCTGAAGCAATAACTGAGTCGGGAAAATTAGAGTCTGTTAGTCTAGCGACCGGTACTGAGAAGCTTTTTTTCATCTTATGGAAACAGGTTTTTGGCAACGCTGAGTGTAAGCAAGAATACGCAATACCGTTTTTTACGAGCTTTGAGTGTGCTGAACGATAGTCTAGTAATTTCTTCGTGGATCTGGGGTGGTGCATCCAGCATACATGATCTTTCACGTCAACTAGGATGTAGAAAAACTGGATTTTGTACTCCTTAGGAGTCTTGGAAGTGAAGCGGACGCAGAACATGCCGCCGAAGCTGCGGGACGTGTGCGGTAGCTGCTCCGCTCGCGTTTGCGATAAGCAGAACTTCCTTGCTTGTGCAGGCGGTTGCAAACGTATATTTCATTGCGACTGCGTTAATGTTGGTCCTGGCGAATACGAAGTGCTTATGCAGTCAGGAAAAAGTGCCTACAAGTGCAATAAATGCACTCGTCGTCATCGCACAAGCTCAAAGGATGGGTATGACTCAGACACATTTTCTGAGGACCCCGAAAAGGTCGTCCCTGCTACCAAGACCGGCATCACCGGGGAAGGCTCCATCCAGCGAGTTGTTGAACGCTGCATGAATACCATCGGCATCAAAATGGAAGTACTGACAGCAGAGGTGAAGTGCCTCAGAGAAGAAAACAAAGATCTTCGTTCTGAGGTTTTCGACCTCAAACGAAAACTTCTGGAACGACTTACCCCACCGGTACCACCAAGGACTCAGTATTCGTCCGTCACGGCGGAATCCAATGCGGCCGCGTTGCCGAGGCAATCCTCGAGTTCATCCGCGGCGGCGCCGGGGGGCGTTCTCCCGGCAGTTGACGCACAAGTGCGCCAAATCAACTCGAACAGGCAAGACTCGTCACAAGCTGCTGGTCTACGGGAGATTCCACGCCAAGGTGAGCACCTGAGTGCGACACAAGTGCCCGATGGCTTCACGATCGTGAACAGACGCCGAAGAACCAAACCAATGGTTGGGACTGGAAAGGCTTCGAAAGTGGGCGTAATTTCCCGCCCTCGGAAAGCAGCATTGTTTGTTTCGCGTCTGGCTCCAGACACGACAGCTTCTGACGTTCTTTTACTCGTCGAACCTTTGTTGAAGGGAAATCCGATTTGCTGTTCTAAAATGAAGACCAAGTATGAGACGTACTCTTCCTTCCATGTCGAGGTGAATCAGGACTCATTCGAATTAATTAACAGACCGGAAGTGTGGCCCGATGGTTGTATTTTTCACCCGTTCTTTGGAAGGTTGGACGCTTCGCGTACGAGCACATCTGAAAACAATCATGCCAAGATGAATGATGGAGGCATTTAATGCGTACTACCAAAACACTCGTGGCTTACGAACCAAAGCAGACACATTTCTGCCAAATGTAGTCTCTTCCAATTTTAATATCATTTGTCTAACTGAAACATGGCTCAACGAGGAAATTTCAAGTGCAGATTATTTTCCGCCTTCTTATACCGTCGACCGTCGTGACCGTGATTATGCTTTAACTCGCCAGAAATTCGGAGGCGGTGTATTAATCGCCGTAAATCAGTCAGTTACCTCGCATCGTAGACAAGACCTTGAAACCTACCCAGAATGCGTTTGGATAGAATTGCTTTCAAATGATGGTTGTAACTACTTAATTGGGAATTATTATTTCCCTCCCCTATCGGATAATCGTATTTTTAATGAACACTTTGATACATTGGAAAAAGAAATTGACTTTTCAAAGTTCAGGGTGCACATTTATGGTGATTTTAACCTACCTGGTGCCAACTGGCAGTCAGGATTTGTTACAAGTCAAAACAGTATAACAGCAAGCAAGTCGTCTCACCTATTGAATTTCATACATTTTAATGGCCTTAGTCAATTAAACGGGTTTGATAACAGCGCTGGGAACGTCCTTGATCTTTTTCTTTCAAATGTGCCAATCATCGGCTTAACTCTTGCCGATGTTTCACTTGTTAAGGTTGATGCTTTTCACCCACCCTTTATTGTTGCCTTCCATAATTCGTTGAAATCTGCAGCTCTCCCAAAGCAGACGTATTGCTCCTTCAACACAGGCGATTATTTTGGTCTTTATAGGTTTTTTTGAAAATTACGACTGGTCATCCATTTTGAAGGACGATTCTGTCGACTCAGCGGCAAAGTCGTTTACTACGGTAGTGAGAAATGGAATGGAAAACTTTATTCCAAAACGGTCATCGAAACCTAGAAAGTATCCTTCGTGGTATTCTAAAGATCTAATATATTACATAAAGAAAAAATCACATTGTCACAAATTGTACAAAAAAAATGGATCGCAAATGTGGTATGCTAAGTTCAGCATTTATCGGTCTCTTGTTAAAAAGTTGTTTATTCATGACGAGTGTGTGCATTTAAACGCAGTAGAAAATAGTATTTTTCACAAACCAGATAAGTTTTGGAAATTTGCTAGACAACATACAAAAGGCAGTACACACGGTATCTGTCTAAGAAGAAATTCAGATTATCTGTCTAACCCGAAGGATATCGCCAACTTTTTTTCAAGTCATTTCAGTGGTTGTTTTTCCTCCGATGTTCCTAAAGATAGTGCATTTCTCGACGATCCTGTCTACTCGGATGTTTGTGCAGTAGACAAAGTCACTGTTAGCGATATCTTGGCGGCTATAAGGAAACTGAAGCCGAAACTAACATCTGGTACAGATCATGTGCCTAACTTTATTGTTAAAGGTTGCTCGAATCTTTTTGCGCCTATCTTAGAGCATATATTTAATATTTCATTGAGTAAGGGTATATTTCCATCTCTGTGGAAAGAGTCTATTGTTGTTCCTATTCATAAGACGGGGGATACTTCGCAAGTTGGGAACTATCGCCCTGTATCATTGCTATGTTCTTTTTCAAAAGTATTTGAGATAGTGATGCACACCCGTCTGTCTTTTTATTTCAAGCGCTGTATCAGTTCTTTTCAGCACGGTTTTACCAAGGGGCGCTCAGTCGAGACAAACCTCTGTACTTTCCTTGATTATTCAGTGCCTTTTGTTTGTAATCGCGGTCAAGTTGACGTTGTTTATTTTGACCTCTCGAAAGCCTTTGACAAGGTGAACCACGCTTTGCTGCTGCACAAATTGTCACGTAATGGCGTTTCTCCTGTGCTTTTATTATGGCTTCAAAGTTACCTGACTGACCGTCGTTGTGTCGTACGCATTTTAAATAACTTCTCTGATTCTTTTTATCCGTCATCGGGAGTACCACAGGGCTCCAATTCGGGTCCACTATTGTTTTTGATCTTTATCAATGAGATATCTAATTGCGTAGTAAACTCAAACGTGCTGTTATTCGCAGACGACATCAAGCTCTTTTTAAGTATTAGTTTGATCGATGACTGTGACCTTCTTCAGAGTAACGCATCGCATATTTTAGACTGGTGTCGGGAAAATTGCTTAATCATCAATCCAGAAAAAACGAAGGTCATGTCTTTGAGTAAAAAACGTGAAATTATACACTATTCATACTCAATTGATGATAAGTGCATTTTAAGAGTATCATCGCTTCGTGATCTAGGAGTGTACTTTGACACTACTTTGTCCTTTGGCTGCCATGTCGCCCATATTGCCTGTTCTGCATTTAGATTACTTGGAATGATTACTCGATTAACTAGAAAGTTTGCGAACTATGCTTGTTTCCTTCGTTTATTTTGTTCTATTATCAGATTGAGATTAGACTTTGGCTCTGTGGTGTGGAATTCACTGACACTACGTGATGCAGCTAAAATAGAGTCAGTTCAGAGACGTTTTGTGCGCATAATCTATGACAAATACCTTGGCCGAAGGCATTTTTACAACTATGAACTCCTGCTCGAAAAATTTGGCCTACAGTGTCTATCCCTCAGAAGATTATCGCGCGATGTTGCCTTCTTATATAAAATAGTTCACGGGGACATTGACTCAACACTTTTGTTCACAGTGAACTTTAACGTACCGACTCGCTCAAATAGGACAGCTCTCACTTTTTATCCCCAAAATCAACACATGACATCACCAACAACAAGAATGCAGACAAGTGTAAACAATCTTGGGCATGAAAAGTTTGATATTTTTGATAGCTACGTTAATCTCAGTAGACAATTAGATGAGATTATTTTCCGTCGCTAAAAATGTACTGTCGTGTTTTGTTGCATGCTAGTTTTGTCAGTTGAGCATGTTTTACAGTTGTGCAATTTTTTTTTTCACTGTGCCACATTGTAGACCTTTGTTGGTTGTTAATTGGCAGAAATAAAAGCATTATGATGATGATGATGATGATGAGTCGTAACCCTTCCTCCGTTAGCGTCGTTAACACTTCACTCATTGTTCTACTAAAATCGTTTTTCTCTACGAGAACCAAGTAATCATCTACATATCTAACAACTTTTGTGGTGTTCTTCACCAGCCTGTGCTCAAAGGCCCTATCAACTTTACCTAGAAAAATACTGCTCAGCATAGGGGCCACTCTTGAACGTATACATACACCTGACTTTTGTGCATAAACGTTACCCTGCCAATCGATAAACGTGGATTTTAGATACATAGACAAAAGCTCAAGTTATGCTTCTACTGAGACTCCACTTTTGGTCCAAAACCTCGTTTCATCGTTGCGTTAAAAATACATTTTTTTACGCTCTTCATGAGCTCATGATGGGGCATAGCGTGATATAACTCTTCCATATCTATGCTAAATGCGCTACATCCTTCAGGGTTGTTGTCTTTTAAGAAGTTTATAACAGACATTGAGTTTGGAAGGTTAAGAGGGTCATCAATGTGCACAGAATTGAGATGGACTTGCAGATATCCTGAAATCGCCCTGAGACAGGAATCTCGCTGCGACACTACTGTGCGGAATGGTATCTCTGGTTTATGCGTCTTTGCGGTAAAAAAATACCTCTAACATAAAGTGTTTCTCTTTCTTGGCTTCAGCTAAGACCTTTTCCAGGTTTAGGCTACTTAGAAGCTTCAAGGCTTGAGCTTTAACCCTTGCTGGCTCTTCTTTGACCTGCCTAAAGTTCTTTTGTATAGCTGCGTTAGCCTTCTCATCAAAATTACCTTCCGGCAGAATAACAAAAAGCCCTCTTTGTCGGACAACAGAATACGCAACCCATTTCTTGTCAGATAACCGATAACCGGCTCTAAATTTCTGCTTCTAGGGGGCTTCCCTTCGTTTTTTGACAAAATCCCCACGCATTCCCCGATGCATCTAGGCCTTTGTTCCTCCGCAACCCGCCGTGACAATGACCGTGATAAAACCAGTTTATCTACCCCGTCCAACCCTGGCTCAAAGCAAAACTTCGGTCCTTTTTTTAAGAGATCTTGGTACACCTCTTGAACCGACTGCTCTTCAAGGATCAATATCTTGCCTTCTTTACATGGCGTCTTCTTCTTGGGAGGTAGCGTGAGGCGGACTGTATGTCAAAGGAACTCCGTGGTCTGGACGGAGATCTTAGTCCATTCTTGATACAGGCGGAAATCTCGAGGATGCCGCGCGCTGATGGTACACGCCACCCGACGATAGTCTTTGAAGAAGCGAACTTGATGCCACCACCCGAATCTTAAAACCCGGCACATTCCCCTCGAATGACGCGGCGACGGAACCAACCAACCGGAGACAGCTTGTAATTCTGGTGGGCATAGAGACATTTTTGCGTACCACGATGCCACCCTGGCCTAGCACACGTAAACGGCGATGAAGGCAGATAACCATGAAGGGTCCGAAAGAAGCTGAGGAGAACTTAAAAAAGAGCTGTTTGTAGTAGAAATGAAGCTTACTAGAATGGAAATTTGGGCGAGTTCATATGAATCCATTTTGAGAAACAGCGCAAATAACACATGGACAAGAAGGAGAGAACACACAGGACGAGGCGCTGATTATCAACTATCTATTCAGAACACATACAGCGAAATTCACGCGAGGACGGCTTCTTTTTTCTCTTCCACCAGTCATTCGCCATTAAGCACGCAACGTTGTAAATCATATCAAATTAAAACACACCAGTACATAAAGCACACCAGCACAGGTATAAGTCATCGCGTCTTCTTCCTCCTTTCTTCTTTCTTCGATCTTCAATCTCGATCTTCGATTCTCTGGTCAACCCATGTCCAAAAAAACTATCTCACTATCCACTAGGCTAATGCATGGTTGGCTCACGCACCCGGGTTTTCGTTTTGCTATATGGTAAGCTTCTACTACCTCCCTCGAAAGCTGGTCTTTGTGTTTAAACAGCACTTTTATGTCACTAAATCTTGGCTCACATCCACAATCACGGCAGTGGACAGCTAAATGGGAGTACGCGTTACCTTTTAATGAACTGCAATGTTCGCGTAGACGAATGTTGAGGCAACGTCCCGTCTGACCTATATATGAGTGACCGCATGAGAAAGGTATTTCATAAACGGTCCCCTGTGCACACGACACAAACTTCATGCCATGCTTGACGCGACATCGAAGAAGTTCTGGCTTACTTTTCCTATCAGCACGCTTATTAACCACGTTAATACCTGTGCTGGTGTGCTTTAATGTACTGGTGTGTTTTAATATATTATTTAAAATGTTGCGTGCTTAATGGCGATTGCCTGGTGGAAGAGGAAATAGAAGCCGTCCTCGCGTGAATTTCTCTGTATGTGTTCTGAATAGATAGTTGATAATCAGCGCCTCGTCCTATGTTACTTGTTCTTGTCCGTGTGTTATTCGCGCTGTTTTTCAAAATATATCCTTGTTGACGTATTTTTAGTAGGTCCCCACGCGCGGAATAATTTTTGTGAAACGGTATCCCGTATCAAACGCAAAAACCATTAGTTCCTTTTTATAAACCCGATGAAGTTTCTTAAACCTGCAATATGTTCCAATGAAATACAAGATTAAAATCGTATAATTATGGAAACGACTCATCTGCTACAGGCATTTAGAGCTGTCTCGAAGACCGGAGGTTGTCGTCGGAAATATTTCAGAAACTTGTCAATGCTCGTCAAACTATTGCTCGGTAAGTGTGAGATCTACGCTTCATATATCTATCAAGTTTTAGACGTTTCAATCCCACGTGCGACATTTGACCGATCATTCATTCGGAACGAAATCCAATCACATGTATTAGTACATAGCAACCCCCCTCGCAACGGTTTGTCTGGAGCAGTGACGCCACTTACGGGGTTAATACAACCTACAAGGGCCTTGGCATTGCGCCATCGTTAATGGGATTAAAGGTTCGTTCATACAGTTACATCTGACTGAGTTTGACTACGTTAAGACTGTTGGCGTCGAGCTCTTGCTATGGCAAACCTTACGAGGAGCCAATGGGGAGGCGCTGTGTGCTGCACGAAACAATGCGTCGCAACCTAGGATGGCGCAACCCAGTCGACGCAACTGTATCAACTAGCCTCAATTGTATTCGCGTGAGAACCACGCTAGGGGCCGCCACTGAGCAGCACGTGAATGTCACGTGATACCCGGAATGTGAGGATACTGGGTTTGTTTAGGTCGCGCGCGCCATAGCGGTACGGCGTGATTCCTTGCTTTCGGACGCGCCGCGGCGGTTCGTTATTGTTCTCTTACCGGTGGCACAACGCACGCGACCAAAAAAGGTGCAAGTTTCCATCCATATCCGAGAGAAATATAGCTGGGGAAGTGTAGATGATAATAAAACAATCCAAAAAGGTTTGGGCGAGCGCGATGGTGTGCTGGAACCACTTATCAGGGGCTTTCACGACGAATCGCGTCGTAGATTGTGTCATCTCGTGATTCTCTTCGCGAAAGTCTGTTTCGTCCTTCGTACGGATTCCACTGGCGGGACTCGGCGCCAACGATAATCCGATAATCCGCCTTTGTTTTTCCCCCGAACTTGAACTTCTCTCTCTGTGTCGGTCGTGTAGAGTGAGCCTCCATGGTATGGGCAAAAACTTTTTTTCTGTCATCCGCTTATTTTTCTTTCCCAATAAAGCACCTGCCGTTTTGCACAGTTGAGAGAATTAACCGTCCTCTTGATATTGTGCGAAACGAAAAGACGCTCCTTTGTCTGTCCAACAAATCAGGTCCAGAGGATCCCACATTCGAGCGAGTTTTTCCTTCCTTATTGTGCAGTTGCTGCGGCCCAGTGTTGTAAGCAAAAGGAGCGCAGCTCTTAGGCGCCCGTTTCCGGCTTGAGCGGCGTCGGCGTCGGCGTAATTACGCGGTGCATTAGGGGAAATGTTCCATAATGCACCGCGGTGACGCGCCTTGCATTATGGGACGTTTCCCATTGCACCACGCGACAGGGAGGACGAGGGCGGAGGGAGAGGAGGGAGGAGGAGGAAGAGGATGTTGGAGGAATGGGAGCAGGAGGAGAAAGAAAGCGGACGAAGAAGGAGGAGGGGGAGGGGAAGGAGGAGGGGAGGGGGCAGGAAAAAGGAGGAGCAGAAAGGATGAAGAGGAAAGAAGGAGGAGGGAGAGGGGGAGGAGGCGAGGAGCACGAGAGCAGTAAGTGAGGATGAGGAGGAGAGGGTACGGATGAGGAAAAGGCGCATACCGTCCCCTCCGTACCCTCGCCTCCTCCTCCTCAAGAGCTGCGCTCCAATTCGGCGTTACAAGAAGTTACAAAAGACTTAAAAGATTCATATTTTCATAACTTTCATCACATCTCATCTACATCTGTGCAATCTCTCAAATTGCTGTCATTGAAGCGATAGCTGTCAATCAAATGATTTGTTAGTTTAATTGCACTATCGTAACAAAATGACTCGTTGATAAAGATAATTTGACAAAACGATTTGAAATAGATACTTGCCTATGTGCCCCTTTTTAAATTTTTTTTTTGCGTATAGTGGTTTGTTTTCGTGTTGTTCTTTTAACCGAGTAAGACTTAAATTCTGTGCCCCTTCAGAAGGCAACCTTCTTTTTACATAAACTCTGTAAGGACTCATAGTCAATCACACTTCATATTCTGGGAGCATTCACTTCTTCACTGTAATTACGAAGATAATAAATGCGGTGCTGCTGATTTTATTGAGCTTGGCAAAGCCAAGGATGTGCACAAAAAGCAAATGGGTGCTGATGGACTGCTCCTGATTTTTTAAAGATAAAACAGTCGGAATAAAGAACGTGTAAGTTTATTCCATGGGAGGAAACCAGGACAACAATGGAGCCATTGATTGCTCTCCACGGAAGTGGGACAAGAAATGTTTCTAAAACTGTCAATTGAATCCGAAAAAGAATTTTAATTTCAAACATTAGTCATCTAAAATGAGCATCTTCACCGTCCTTTGTACAGGATATCAAAATTAAAACCTTTCCATTTCTGGAAAGGTCAATAGACCTTTCCAGAAAAGGGCTGCTGGCCGGTTTCATTTTCAGTGTTCGTGCGTATCGCGCGTGATTTGCTCGCTTTCCGAAGCCACGCACACGCGCGTGCTGAGCTGTGGAGATCGCACGCTGAGCTGTGGATTTGTAAACATTGGAAAGGTCTATAGACCTTTCCAAGAAAGGGCACTTGGCAGGTTCCATTTTCAGTGTTCGTGCATATGGCGCGTGATTTGCTCGCTTTTCGAAGCGACGAACTTGCGCGTTCTGGACTGTGATTTAACACGTGTGGACTGTGATTTTTGTAAACAGTGGAAACGTCTATAGGCTCTGCTTGTGGAGCGAGAGCATCGCGTTCCTTTTCCTTGCGCCGCCAATTTCGCTTTGCGGTTAAGCGGTCAAGTGCGTCGAGCTCGCGATCATCCCAAGCATTTTGTGTCATGAACTAGTTCCGCCATCTCTCGGTCGAAACCATCAAGGCCCTCGAGGCAGAATTCTCACAGCCGGCCAACGAGACCCTGCAACAACTTCGATTCCACATGAGGAAACAACAAGAAGGGGAATCCCTGCGTGAATATCTCTCAGCCCTCCGAGCATTAGCAACGCCGGCGAACTTTGGCGCCGATACCAAGGCCGCCATTCGTCACCAGTTTACGTTGGGGGCTGTATTGCAGATATCCAAGAACGCCTGGTACCTGACGCCGCGCTTCCGTTTAGCGTGGTCTTACATACTCTCCTCAATTTGGAACGCTCACGCCGGGAAGTTTGAGAATGGGCCTCGGCAACTGCGCCAGCTGCGCCGTCGACGGCGTCGGAGGAGCACGTGACCTGCCACGTGACAGGGCGCGCACCCAGTAAACCTCAGCCGATGACGTCGTCTCCGCTCGAGCCGTGGCGCTCCAAAACTACGGATACGGAAGGACATGTCTCTTCTGCGGTTATGGTCAGGAACGCTGCAAGGGCTATGACGTCTGCCCAGCGAGAGGTCTGTACAGCGACAACTGTGGTCGTCGGGGACATTTTTCACGCGCTTGTAGAAGTGTTCGCCGATCCCTCCTGCGCCGCCCGCGTGATCAAGTTCAGCAGATAGTCGACGACTATTATGACAACGACGAGCAGTGGGAGGTGTCCCACATTTCCGGACCTTCTCAGACCAAGCTGTACTTAAGCATCCAGGTATTTTACTCAACGATGCAGTTTCTTCTTGACACGTGGTCAGCCGTCTCCATCGTGGATAGTGTCACGTTCGATAGGTATTTCGCGAGCTAGGCGACAGTTGTACCACCACCTGTGAAGCTCCTGAACTGTTCTCGGCAACCCATCACCATTGTGGGAGCCATCGAGGCACCGGTAATGTTCAAGGAGCGTGCGGAAACAGTACTTTTCTACATTGCTGACCGTTTTTTCGACCGAGTTCCGCATAATCGCCTCTTCTTTAAACTTTCAATGCTCGGTATTGACAAAACTATAATTTCTTGGATTCGGGATTTCTTACGTCGCGAGTTCAGTTTACAATTGCTAAGAATCATCAATCACCCCTTGCTAACGTAACATCAGGCGTTCCCCAGGGAGCAGGGCTCTCCCCACTCCTATTTCTCATATATATAAATGATCTTCCACATAACATCGACTCAAAAATTAGGCTGTTCGCAAACGATTGCGTTGTTTACCGACCAGTCGCAAACTGCTCTGATCATATCACCCTGCAGAGGAATCTAACAAGAATTAACACTTGGTGCGATCGTTGGCTTATGCCTCTTAACTACGAGAAGTGCAAACTTGTATCATTCACGCGGAAAAAATCTACTCTTTCTTACTCGTACTCACTTGATGGCGTTTCAATTGGCTCTACTCCCTCATACAAGTACCTCGGTATCCATCTGTTTTCCAGACTTTCTTGGATTCATCATATCGACGTCATCACTGCTGATGCTTCGCGGACTCTCGGCTACTTAAAGCGGAATCTAAAATCAGCACCTTCTCACCTAAAGTAACTAGCGTACACTACATTCGTCCGCCCCAAACTCGAGTACGCCTCGTCCATCTGGCATCCATCACAAGCTTACCTCAGCGACAGTCTGGAAGGAATTCAAAATCGTGCAGCCCGATTAATTTCATCAGCATACTCCCGCGACACCAGCGTGACAGCTTAAACTTACTCTCGAGCTTCCACTGCTCTCTGACCGCAGAATAATCTCGCGATTATGTCTCTTACATAAATTTTACCACAATAGCACCAACTTATCTAACTCCCTGATATCACCTCCTGACAGAATTTCGTCACGCCTCAATCACAGCCGTTGCATCAAACGCATAACAGGCAAAACGTTAGCATTTAATACGTCATTCTTTCCTCATGCCATAACTATCTGGAACTCTCTTCCTGAAAAAATCATCCTTATTACTGACCAATCCGCTTTTCGCCAATCAGTGACTGCACATATCCAATACATTTTAACCATTTTAACCTGCATTAACCCTGTGTGGTGACTATTGATTTTACATAAATTTTTTGTTTGTTCTATTTTTTGTGTTTATATGTTTTGTATTACCCCACAAGCTTCCCCCCCTTTTGTAATGCCCCACAGGGCCCTTAAGGAGAAATAAATGAAATGAAATGGTACTTCTTTACTCGGCATGGACGCTGTTGTAGCCCTCGACATCCAGATGAGTGGCGCCACTCAGTCGTGCTTCTATACAGACACAGACAGAGGGTTCCGGCGACCCGCCGAGAGAGGAAGATGAAAGGTCGACGCCGGCCTCACACGACGAAGCGTCAAGTGCATTGAGAAACGAGTGATCGGGAAGTGTGCAAAATCAGCTGGCCTCAGCATCGTCACCACAGGCTGCAGCTTCAGTGGTGCCTGAACCAGTAAAGCCAAACTTGCCGCCTTCCATGAGCAACTCCAAGCCCCTCTTCAGTCCGGGTCTTGGCCGCGTCAAGAACGTTGTCCATAAGGTAGACATTCGACCTTCTGTTATTCCCGTTCGTCATCAAATGAGACGTATTCCTCTAGCAGCGCGTCAGTCAGTATCGGAAGAAATCAGACGCTTGGAAGCGGCTGGCGTCATCGAGTGGGTTAATTCCTCCGAATGGGTATCACCAATTGTGGTGGTGCAGAAGAAGGATGGCTCAATTCGAATTTGCGTGGACCTGCGGGAAGCCAACAAAGCTGTCGTTATCGATAGTTTTCCTCTTCCGCACATAGAAGAACTTCTGCATACTTTACATGATGCCAAACACTTTTGCAAGCTTGACTTAGCGGCTGCCTGCCGCCAAGTGCCGCTGCATAAAGATAGCCGGGACCTCACCGTATTTATTACACACGAAGGTCTCTTACGGTACAAGAGAGTATGTTTTCGGCTGGCATCGGTGCCAGCAGCTTTCCAGCAGATGATGTCGGAAATGCTTCACGACTGCGAAGGTGTGTCGGTCTACCTTGACGACGTTGTTGTTTTTGGCAGGACCAAGGAGGAGCACGCACACCGTCTATGTGAGGTGCTGCGGCGTATCTCGGATCCTGGACTGAAACTCAACAACAAGTGCCTGTTCGATGTGCCAGAAGTTTTGTTCTTGGGTCATAAAGTCAGCGCTCAAGGGATTGCTCCGCTACAAACGAAGGTGAATGCATTCAAAGCTGCCCCCATCCCCACGGACATCATCCAACTCTGTTCTTTTTCTGGGGATGGTGGAGTATTACCCTCGCCTCGTGCCTCGGTTAGCGTTTGAGGTCGAACCTTTCCTAAGGTTCTTGCGGAAAGATACTCCGTTCCTCTGGGACACCGAGGCGGACAGTAGCTTCAACCAAGTCAAGAGGCTGCTGTCATCTGCCAGGACATCAAGAATGTTCGAGCCCACGTTACCCACCATCGTGGCCACAGACGCGTCGGCATACGGCATTGGGGATGTGCTGCAGCAGCGTTATGGTGGCGGCGTCTTCCCTGTCGCACTCGCCTCAAGGACGCTAACTTCGACAGAGCGGCGATACTCGATCGGGGAAAAAGCGCTTGCGTGTTTGTGGACGTGCGAAAAGTGGCACATATACTTATGGGGCCGCCACTTTACCCTTCGCACAGACCACCAAGCGCTCGTGTCTTTGCTGTCCACCGGAGGAGCAGGAGGTCGCCCGTTAAGGGTCACCCGTTGGTCACATCGCCTACTGAAGTACAACTTCACGGTGGAGTTTTAGCGAGGTGCCGAAAACCAGGTAGCAGATTCCCTGTCCCGCTCGCCGATGTCACAGCAAGAGGAGGGGATGGAGTTCGACGACGAGATGATCTTTTTTGTCGCTTTAGATGAAGAGTGGATCGCGAAGCAACAGCTGCAAGAGGAGACAGCAAGTGACGCTCTGCTCACCTCTGTCATGGGATATGTTACCTCTAAGTGGCCACCGGCCACCTCTCTCCGCTGATGCGGCCATCTTCTACGACCTGAAGAATGCGCTCTCCGTCAACGACGGTCTCCTGCTGCGCGGGGAGCAATTCGTCATCCCCATGACTGTTCGATGCGCTCTTGTCGCCAGAGCACACGAGGGTCACAACGGCATTGTAAAGACGCAAGCACGCCTCCGGGAGCTCTATTGGTGGCCCCGCATGAACGCAGAAGTGCGTTGTGCAGTCTGCGCCTGCAAGATCTGTAACACCTCAGACAAGAGTGCCAAGACGTCACCGACCCCTCTCCAGCCAGTGCTCTTGCCAGAGCGACCTTGGTGAAAGGGGGGCATCGATATCGTGGGTTTTTTGGGCGAGCGGTGCCTGCGTGTCGCTACGCCATCACGCTGGTGGACTACTTTTCAAAGTGGCCCGAGGTACAGTTCTGCCCAAACGTCAGTACGGGGAACATCACGGACTTTCTGCGCGCCATCTTTGCCAGAGAAAGGTACCCTGACAGCGTTCTGAGCGACAATGGACCACAGTTCGTTTCAGACGAATTTGAGACGTTCCTTAAAGCCTGCTGTATAAAGCACAAGCTGGTTTCTGTCTACTACCCACAGTCCAACGGGCAGGTTGAACGTTTCATTCATACCCTGAAGGGTTTTCTCCAGTGCGCCACCCTTGAGCGAAGCAGCATCCTTGTAGACTACCTGATGATATATCGCGTCATGCCCCATGCCACGACTGGACTTTTTCCTGCTCTCCTGCTGCATGGGCGGAAGCCTCGCACCCGCCTTAACATCCCCGGACTGTCGTCGGCGCAGTTCTTGCAAAATCCCATCGAGGAGCTGCAACGGCTGCGGTATCGAGTGCAGCAGAGGCAGCAGTACACGAAGGAGAACACCGACCGGCGTCGAGCGGCGAAGACCCCCAGGTTCAGGGTTGGCGACTGGGTTAGAGTGAACAATCCAGGAAAGGTAGCCAAGGAGGAGTCGGCCTTTGGTCCGTCACTACGCATCATGAAGCGGGTCGGTCGGTGGACATTCCAGCTGGGAGATGGTAGAGTGTGGAATGCCTCGAAACTCGCAGCTGCTTCCGATCCCAGTCCAGGAAGTCATCAACAGGGGACACCGGCTGCTCTTCAAGGTGGCCAGCCCACGAGCCACACTGCTACTCCAGGTTACGCGTACCAGACGCATCATACTTGGCAACCTCAAGAGTCAAGTTCGGCCAGGCAGCAGCTGCCTCGATCGCGGACGCCTGAGTGCAGACCCGCCCCGGACACAACCAGGAATGGGAACTGCTTCTAAGGCGCTCAGGGCGTAACCGTTGACCACCAGTGCGGTATGGAGACCTTGGTACTCGATGAAATAAGTGAGCTATTTCCTTTTGTATTTTCCACGGAGAGTGAACTGTTTGTGTGCTTCTCTGAAAGTGTGCTTATTATGCTCTTTATTCTTGCTGCTGTAAATGCGTGCATAATGTTTTGTCCTCGTTCACTCGTGGATTGACCGAATAATTTTTTTTTCTTCAATTGAAAATAGTTTTTAAAGTTTCTAGTGCAAACTGTTTCACCAAAAATGAACATCTGATGGTGACAAGTGGTCACCTGCACAAGAGATGATGTGGTCTCGCTGAGCTAGACTATGACTTGTATGTACGTACCCCTTTTGATTTGATACGCATTGTGATGCTCCACAGTTTTGTCATCATGGTCTTGTTTTTACACTCTTAAAAAAAAAAAGAAGGGAGGAGAAAATGTTAAGTTAAGTTCGAGTACGATCTAAATTCTTCCCTTCTTTGTTTGTTCCTTCTTTGCTGGCCATCGGTGGCAGCGTCCCCCGAACACCTGCGTCGCTGCTGAACGACACGCGCCAAGAGCGCGCGCTCTGACTGCTTGTCTGGTTGTTCGTTTGTTTTCTTGTCCTTTCTCTCTTTCTACTTCGAGAATTAAAGCAGTTTGCAATGTGACTCCGTCTCGGCTGGTTGCTGCCTAGGCAGCCAGCACAGGCACCCACCATGTCTTCGATGGACAGGGTGTTCAAGCTGCTCGGTTACAATATCTCAACCGCAGGCTGGGAGACATCAAGGCCCGCTTTCGTGAATACCATCGCCCGACCAACACCGACGCCAACCCCTGGAGCTCAACCGCGAGGGTACTCTACTCCCTGCGTCGCAAGAGATTCGGCCGGCTCGTCTGCAAACTGTGCACCGAGGGATCCCTCGCCAGGCGCTCGAGACTATCCTGCTAGAAGTAAACAGCCCAAGGTGGCCCAGCGGTGAACACCGTCGTGAAGGGTGCTGCTAGGCCTGACGCTCTTCGCACTCGTAATCATTCTATTAACATCGACATCATCCACAAAATGCATTTGTGTAATACCATTACATCATCATTAGCAGCGGCACCGCAGGCTCTCCTCAACTAAAATAAATAAATCATGTAATATCATCATTTCATCATATCAAATGATTAAGGTAAATGGAACTGATTTTGCAAAAAATGTTAGTCTCAGAAATGTTTATCTAGGTTCCTAGGGTAAAAACGTAATTTCTCCCATCAAACCCTATAAAAATATCAGTTCCAAGTGCTTATTCTTGTAAACTTATCGCCGATAAATTTAGAAATAAAAAAATTATCTGAGGTATATGTGGTGGGAAGTGTCTGCTAACGAAAATATTAAACAAATGAAATATAAACTAATTCTCAGGGGTTCCAAGTGAGGTAAATAATTACGTCTCCGGATGGTGCCCTTCATATGTATCTTCACTGCAGCATCAATATTGTTGCAGAAAAGACATCTTTACATTTCAGCGTTTGCATTAATGGAAACAATTACAGCAGAGCTGTTAAGGGCTAGTTTGCCCTAGGATGCCTTCATGTGCACTTTGCTTAGGGTGGTGGCATCTGGCCATTTTGTCCCACACGTTTATTTTTTTTTTTTGTTGAGAAGCGCGTGAAAGAGCGTGTCCCTGCACGCGTTTGTGGCGATGACTATGCTATGGCGACATTTGTTTTCGTCGATTTCTTTGTATTTTTCCAGTGAGCGCGTGGTGTAGGCATCGGGTTTTACAAAGGGTGGCATCACCCTAAACCGAAAGACATTGAGGCACCCTAGTGTATACAGTATCGTGTCCGCAGAGAAGCGGTGTGTCGACATAGAACTCCAGACAGCTACCGCCATCTACGAGTGACGGTGGTAACGAGACAATCGGCTTGCCGGTTGTCTGTTTGGCGCCGTCGCCTATAGACGGCGAAAATGTTACAGAAGCCGGGATTGATGATATAAAAACAAATACCTCCCACTTGTAAAACAATACCAACAATTTATAAGTAGACGTTTTGTTTTCTATGCGGGAGACATCCTCAGTGCAGCCTAAGAACACCCGACTATACTCAGTTTCACCTCATGTTGTACCGTAGCGAAGGCTGGAAGCGCGAGCTCATAGCGTTGGCAGCTGCCCTTGGTGCACAAGAGCTTGTGCCGCCGAGGCGTGCCATAGAGCAAGGAGCTCGCGCTTCTAGCCTTTCCTGCGGTACAATACAAGGTGAAACAAAGTATAGCTAGCAGCAACCAAACACTTGCTTATTCCTTCTCTTCATCTGTAGCGCTGGTTCCGCCGACTTCTTCGTCCATGGCATACGTGAGACATCATCATCGTCAAGAGACATCGTCGGCTCTCGTTTCAACTTCTTTTTCGACCGTCGTAGGTGTGAAGTTAAATGAAAAGTCATTTCAGGATTTGGGTGTACACGTCGGGGAGGGGGTCGCGGTTAGAATTACAGGCGGATGGGTGACTACGAATACACCATGATTCCATAAATCTTCTGGGGCCCCACCGTTGTTCACGTGCCAGGATCACGCCGTTCGCGAGGTCAAAGGTGTGACGAAATCAAATTGGACGTTTAGTGATTTATATAGCGTAAGGTCGGTCTGCCAGGATGAGGCGACACTGGTTTAGACTGTAGATGACCCAGAATCTCTGTGTATTGCAGCGCGAGCTTTCGCTCCACGCCCGTTTAGCTGGGTGTGCGCTTTAGCCCACTCGGCCACCGATCCCCCATGTCAACTAGTTCAGTTTTTAATCTTGTGGCATGTGTTGCCTTCGCCACGTCTCTTCTGCGCTCTTTGATGCAGATACTCCGTTTTCGGCCGGCTTCTCCGATGTAACACTTGTCACAGTCCCTGACAGTCCACTTTATATAGAACACCACTTTGCGATTCAGGACGATGATGATGTCTCACGTATGCCATGGACGAAGGAGTCGGCGGAACCAGCGCTACGGATGAAGAGAAGGACAAAGCAAGCGTTTGGTTGCTGGTAGCTATACTTCGTTTCACCTTACACTCTTAAAAAAGGAGTCCAAAGGGAGTCGCTGCTTCCATGACTCCCTTTCACACTCCACGAGTCTCTTAGTGAGTCAATGATTCGTGTGACTCTGTTTTGACTCCTCCCCTTCTGAACGGGAGTCACAGGTCAGCAGGATTTTCCCTACCGAAAAAAACAGTATGAATCCTGTTTCGCGGCGTCCAGCCGGCAACCCAAGCCCCGCCGTTTCCCCCGGCACCTCTAGAAAGGAAGTCCGATACCATTTATTTCAAAGCTTTGTCGAGCACATTTTTTTTTGTATAATGA
Source organism: Ixodes scapularis (assembly GCF_016920785.2). Lineage (NCBI taxonomy): Eukaryota > Metazoa > Arthropoda > Arachnida > Ixodida > Ixodidae > Ixodes > Ixodes scapularis. Next base: position 216,857,093 of record NW_024609846.1, on the reverse strand, counting down.
TTGTGCATAAATAAATTAGATAGGAAAGGAAAAATAATATGCACGAAGTTTCGTCGACACTCATTTTTTCAAGAATAATTGTAAAAAAAAAAAACATGTATGTTTATTTTTTGCATCGAACATGGGTTCGCTCCGTATGAAGCAGGCATCTTTCCACCTAGCTGCACCTGCGAGTACTCGTTTTGGGAATTCGTTTTAAACAAGATTTAACAAGTTTTGCGTCGTGCATATTATTCGAAGGCGAATCCTGCGTCTGCATTTTACATATTTCTAGAACTGTAGTGGGGTGCGTCTCTGGGAGTGAGTGAAGGTGCAGCAGCTTATTCAACACTATACTCCGTTTCATACTGTAACGCTTTTATTTAAGCGTGTCCTTTGTCCCAATCTGTTCCCTGTTTGTCTCCGACGTTACTTCTTCTTCCTCTTCTTACAACCGTCACACTATTCCACCTCCAAAAAGAAAATAACTACTTCTGATACACATTTTAGTTAGAGCTGCCCTCGTAGCGAGCAAGGCGGTTCCTGTGTACCACAAATATGCGAGAACGGGTCTTGCGTCTCACACGGTACACCACGTCGTTAAGACGCGCGACAACAGTGAATGACCCTTGCCAGTTTCTTTGGAGTTTCGGTGAAAGTCCTCGTTTTCGTAGTGGGCTATAGAGCCATATTCTGTCACCCGGTTCAAAAACCTCTTGCGTGTTGTGCTTGTCATAGCGTGCCTTCATGCGCTGGAAGCCGTTAGACAAGCGGCTTTTGACGAAGTCGTGGGTCTGTTCAAGACGTGTCATGAGGTCATTAATGTATGACTTTGGTTGAGAGGGGCGGTCTGGCGGTCTTGAGAAGGCGAGATCGCACGGCATACGAATTTCCCGCCCAAAGAGAATCATAGCAGGTGTATACCCGGTGACTTCATGAATCGCCGTTCGGTAGGAGTACAGAAATAAAGGAACACAGTCGTCCCAATCGTCTTGGTGGCTATTAACAAACATAGCGAAATGCTGCAGAATGGTGCGATTAACGCGCTCCACGAGTCCATTGGACTGAGGATGCAGTGGTGTCGTTCTTGTCTTGGTTATGTAAAATTGTTGACAAACCTCTTGAAATACTTGGGACTCAAAGTTCCGCCCTTGGTCGGAATGCAGTGACAAGGGTGCGCCGTATCGGGATATCCAGTGCGTCACCAGAGCATCCGCCACAACAGGGGCAGTCTGATCAGGAATGGCGATGGCTTCTGGCCATTTCGAAAAGTAGTCCACAATGACGAGAAGATACCTGTTTCCAGTTTTTGATCATGGTAATGAACCTAGAACGTCGATGGCGATACGTTCAAATGGTGCGCCACTGATGCATTTTTGCAAAGGCGCGTGAGCTTTCTTGTGTGGACCCTTACGCGAGGCGCACATGTCGCATTTCCGGCACCATAATCTAACGTCATTATGGCACTGCAACCAGAAGAAGCGCTCGCGTATCTTCCGAAGAGTGCGATTGACGCCAGAATGGCCTCCTTCATGACTGCTGTGAAGCTGTCTGAAAATCTGGGGGCGGAACTCGGGTGGTGCCACTAGCTGCCACACGACTCGGTCACCAGTAGGTGATTCCCAGCGACGATAAAGAAGTCCGTTGCGCAATTCCAGCGTGTCCCACTGGGCCCAATAGCTTAAGACGTCTGGAGAAAGATGAGATATCTCGGTACGTGGTGGTCGGCGACCGCTTCGCTTCCATTGGACACATAGGCCGACAGCAGGGTCGCGCAACTAGGCCTATTGGATCTTTACAGGTGACCACATGTTCTTAGAGATGGCTACCTCGCAGAACATGTCTGCCCGGGTCGAATTAGGGCGGATCATGCTCAAGCACTGTCGACAGGAGCCCTCACTGCATGGTCGTCTGGAGAGGTCGTCAGCGTTGCTGTGATGTGATCCGGCCCGACGTTTGATCTCGAAGTTGTACCGCTGGAGGTGTACTAGCCAGCGAGCCACTTGTCGTTCTGGCGCCTTGAAACCAAGCAACCATTTCAAAGCCGCGTGGTCTGTACGAATCATTAATCTCCTGCCGCACAAGTAGTGATTAAAGTAAGAGAGCGCCTTGACTATACCAAAAAGTTCGCGTCTTGTGGTGCAATAGTTACCCTTTGGTTTTGTGAATGCTTTGCTATAATACCCGATGATTCGCTCGTGGCCCTCTTGTTGTTGGGATACAATGCCACAGGCTGCAGTGTTGCTTGCATCTGTATCAAGAATAAAGAAGGCGTCATCTCTTGGGTAAGCCAGTGCAGGGGGCGATGTTAATACCTGCTTGAGTTTCTCGAAGGAGTCTTGACATTCGGTGGACCAGTTGAACAACTTGGACTTCTCAGTTAGAGCATAAAGCGGTTTAGCGACTCGTGAGAAACCAGGAACAAATCGCCAGTAGTAAGTCTCCAAGCCAAGGAAACTCAGAACGTCCGCACCTGATGTCGGGGTCGGCCAATCGGTTATGGCACACAACTTCGTTGGGTCAGGAGAAACTCCATTGGCTGAAATAACGTGGCCTAGGTACCGAGTTTCCCTAGCAAATAGGGTGCGTTTTTTAGGAGTTAGTTTCAGGTTTGTGTCCTGAAGTCGCTGAATAAGCAGCTCGATATTTGTCAAGTGTTCGGCGAACGTTTTCCCAAGGACCTCGATATCGTCAAAAAAAAAAAAAAAAACAAGACAAGCAGACCAGGTCAGTCCCTGAAGAACCTTCTCCATCAGACGTTGGAACGTTGCGGGCGCATTACACAACTCGAATGGCATGACTGTAAATTGGTAGAGTGCACAGCCTGTGCTGAAGGCTGTTTTTTCGTGGTCAGGTGAATCTACTGGAACGTGCCAGTAGCCGCTCTTCAGGTCGGGAGTCGAGAACCAAGTGGAACCCACGAGTGCGTCTAAGATGTCATCTGTCCGTGGTAGTGGAAAGGTATCCTTCTTTGTCACGTCATTCAGCTTTCTATAATCCACGAAAAATCGAGTCGATCCATCCTTTTTTTTACCAGGGTGATCGGCGAGGACCAGGGTTCATAGGCTGGCTCAATGACACCTTGTGTGAGCATTTCTTGAACAAGGTCATTTACGTGCGAGCGCTTAGCCAGCGGCACCCTGCGAGGTGGCTGTCGAATGGGCGCAGCATTACCGGTTATGATGCGGTGTGCGGTCAGATTTGTTTTCCCAAATCGGTGCTGCTACTGCTGAATGCCGTCGAAAAACGAGATAGAAAGCTTCTTAGAAGGACAGCGTCATCTTGTTGAAGTGGATGAGCAGTAGTCTCGTATAGCGGAATAAGATGAGCGCCGAGGTCAACTGAACACGAGCCTAGCGAGGTAGCAGGTGTAGTTTCCTAGCAAAAAGCAACCGTTGGTTGAGCATCGTCACTTGCAACAAGACAGTCTGTTCCGCTGCGGCCTTCTTTTTGGTAACTCGAGCAAGACATTGTCGGAAGGGTGGTTGCCGACTGATGCATTGTTGTCCACCGTGAGGCCTTGCGAGCGGCCTCCACTTTTAATGCATACGTGTGAGCGGCCCGAAATGTGCGGGGGTGGAAAAGACTCACAGCCTCTTGGATACCTTCAGATGTAATTGCATCAATAAACGCCGCAGTGCTGACAGCATCCACGGTGTCTTCGGAAGACCCGAGAAACGACAAGCGCACAAGACGCTCGATGTCGTCAGCGAGCTGGGACAACGTCTCACCCGATGCTTGTCGTCGATGACGTAGCACAGCATGGTGAAGGTGACGTTGAGGCTCATCGCCGAAACGTTCTTCTAACGCCTGGACCAGCAAAGTGTACGAACCATGGGATTCTGGCGGCATGTGGTGGAGCACTTGCCACGCTGGACCGCTGAGGTTGACTGCAAGTACTTGTGCCTGCTGCTCTTCGGTCCAGCGATTGGCTTTAGCAAGAATCTCGAACTGTGTTACGTAGGCAAACCATGTGCCTGTGCCGTCAAACTGCGATAGCCGCAGCTTAAGGGGTGGAGTAGATAGACGTATAGTCGACGCGACATTAGTCGTCACTGATGTTGACGGAAGATCACTTGGACTTGCCTGTGAAAGTCCTGGCTGGACCAGCGCTCGCAGGCCATCAGGAAGTGCGACCGATCTTTGTTCGAATAAATTCGACAGAACCTCTTAAAGGGCCGCGTCTTTGTGCCTGAGCTCCTGGCAGTCCATTTGTGGTGGGCCTCCAGCAGGGCTTCAAAGGCCGATAAAGTGTCAGTTGGAATGTTAGGGTCAATGGAGTCGGGAACCGGCAGGGGCGCGATGGCTTCTCCGGTTCGCGCGATCTCATCCTCAGGCTGTCGAGGAAGGTCCATGCGTGCAGGCAGAAGGCGTCTTGACTGAAGATCCCACTTCTGACACCAGTGTAACGCTTTTATTTAAGCGTGTCCTTTGCCCCAATCTGTTCCCTCTTTGTCCCCGACGTGACGTCTTCTTCCTCTTCTTACAACCGTCACAATACATAGCATGTAGCGCAGTCAAAGCTAGTGCACCGGTTCGCATCGCCAACCGTGTCTACGTTCGCCCCATAAAATAGTGCGTCCCCTGCAAAAACGCTTACAAAAAAAGTCGAAAAATGTGCCTCCTTGGAGCTAGTAACTGATAGTGGCGTTATGATATCGACGGAGCACACATTTTTTTCAATAAAAAAGTAAAGATAATGTAAACTACTTTAAATTTTTTCCGTTTTCGTCCGTTCGGCAGCCGCTGCGGGTTTTCGGGTTGTGCGGCACTGGTTGGTTTTGAGAAGATGGCGTCTTACGCAACAAGCTCAAGTACCTCTCCTGCTCGGATATTTTCGGAGATTCGTTGTGCGTAGACCTTGAAAGAGTGCAAGCAGGTGATCGCCAACGTGTACGCGAGTACAAGAATGCGTTTCCCGGAGAAGTCGGTCGTGAAGTCCTGGAGACGGTCAGTAACAACACCAGAGTGTGCGCCCGTACTGTCGCGAAGTACAAGGCGCAGTGTCTATCTGGCAAGGTGGCGTCCCCGAAGCGAAGACCTCGCCATGTAGAAGTTTCGAGCACGGGAACTGTCAAGCATGCCGAATTCACACACAACGCCATTCGCCTGAAGGTGCACCGCAAGTACCCCGAGAGGGGGATTCCTACCCTTGACAGCTATTTCAAAATAAACTGTTCAGGCCACAAATATTGTCGATTAACGTCCTATTATAAATTTTGGGGCAAAACTGCTATCAGTGCGATTCCTCATTCCACGCTTCACCAAAGAAAAACATAACTCGGTGCTGGAGGCAAATAACACTTGCAAAGCGGCAGAGGAGATGGTAGAAATGTGGCCTCTCGGCGACTCATAAATAAAAAGCAAGAAGAAAGGAGGAATTAAAATATGCAGTTCGGCAATGCGCACAATCTTGCACAAAAAGTATGTCTAAAAAATAAAAAATAAATAAACTGTGCGTCTAGTGGTTTTGAAGCACTACCACCGAGGCGTCGGTATCGCCAGAGCAGCGCTGGCAGTCGTCCACGAAACGCGCGCCGGAACACATTTTCTTTTCGGTATGTTCATGCGCACCACTTCAGTACCTTAGACAGCTTTGCTCGCTATGTATGAAAAGGAGTATAAGGGCCCATTTTGAGAACCACACCACTACACTGCGAGTTGAAGCAACGCCGAAGGCTCGCGTCTCGCAGCGCCACCTGTTGAATAACCATTCGAAGAGTTTGCACACTGTGAAGGTAAGAGCGTTCAGATTGAAGAGCTCACTTTACAACGCCTACACACACACAGAGCTCACAATTGAAGGGGCCACTGAGGTTTTAAGAGCCACTGATCGTAGTAATCGCATTCCAAAGACGCCGCGTTGTCGGAGATTGTTTTTCACCAACTAGGTCCTGTAGGGATAAGGCCAAGGCGAAGGCTGGGGGATTCATCGCCGGAAACGTAAAGGAGCCAAGCAAACGACGTGAGGCTCGCGGACGCGGTTCGTGGGAGCCGACAACGTCCAAGCCACGATCCGAGCAGCCCCAATAGCACCCTTGCTTCCGAGAAGACTGTATATTCTTTCCGGCGGGCACAGAATACTCCGAAAGCATGCTTGCGGCTGATGTGGATCGCAGGAGGTGGATAGCAGGACGACCAATGCACAGAAAATAGGTTGAGCACGACACAGCACGCACAGAGAACGATTATCGCCGCCATATTGAAATAAAACCAAGATGAGGCAGGCCAAGCTACAGTTTAGTACACAACGAAGCTGAGACAGGCCAAGGTTCAGTTTAGTACTCAACCAACATACTTCATTACAAAGAATTAGATAAATGTTAAAAACAATTTTTACGTTTAAATGTACTAATGTACGTCGACTAAAACAGGAACATTCACGTTGCATCAAATGAGTTTCGTAGTAACCAGCGAACGTCGCCGCATCGCCATCGCCACCATCACCAAAATCAAAAACAAAGCAAGCTGCAAACTGTCGGGCGCATTTAGGCCTTTAGGTTTCAAAAAAACATCGAAGAACGTTCACCGAAAAACAAAAAGTGCCCCAGGTGCCGGCGTGCCCATGGAACCAGCTGTGGGTTTGTGTCTACTTGGTGAGTACTCGCCTATTCGTTTGACTTTTTCAGTGCTTTCTTTTCGGAGCGTTTGTGAAGTGTCCTTGTGTGTGTGTGCAGGAAGCGCGAAGGCGAACGTGTGGGGCTCCTTGTCGCACACGTGCTTTGCGCATGCGATGACCTTCGAGCTTTTCCCAAGGAATCCCCGCAACCGACCTTTCACTGAGCGAGCAGTCAGATTGCGGGAGCGCACACAGAGGCGAAGGTCCCACCAAAGCCGGAGGGGACGACGGGACTTCGTAAGTGTATCGGGAGCTTTATCTCGTGGATCGGTGGACAAGACGAGTTCTACAAATCGGCTGGCGCCTTGGTACCACCTAACTGGGCGGTGTGTTTCGCGGAACCCATGACTGCTAACGGTACCATTACGTGCTGGCACTCGTATTTGCACCCCGTTTGCTTTTACTGCGGGTGTTCAAATTTAGGTTCGATTCTCTGCATTGATGATGTTGCTTGCGAAGAGTTCTTTTTTAACTAGGGCACGAACTGTTTATACAAAATGCTGTATATGTTGCACTTATTTGCTAGCCCTCTGGCTGTAGTTTATTGTGAAGGTTGTGGGGAAAAACGCGCATTGATAAGTTGCAAAAAAAAAAATATATATACATACATATATAGATATATATATAATCTAGTGTCGAGTACCGTCCGACGGCACTCTTGCAGACATTCACGTGCCGTGCAATGGCACTCAACTCGCGTCTTCAAGTGCCGTCCGAATGTCTTATGTAAAGCGAATTGTCAAAACGAGAGTTTTTCGAAGCTGTAGCATAGCTTATTAGAAATTGTAGCGTAGCTCGCCGCATAGGCAGCGGACCCGGGTGCGATCCACAGTATAAGCTTACTTTTTTAAATCTTTTTCTCGAACATTTTGTTTCGTCGAGGCATTTGGCGATATTTACGTCATTTCTTTTTTACCATTAACACTGGGGGGGAAAAAAAGGATGTTGTCGACGAAACTTTGCTTAAAGGGGCCCTGCAACAACGTTTTGACTGGTTTTTAATTTGCACCGAACTTGAGCGCACTAAACGTAGTAACTTAAAGAAACTTTTCTATTCTCAAATTTCGTTCTATTTTAAAAGTTATAGGCAATTTAGAATTACAGAAAGAAGCAAAAAATAACCTCCTTCATGACGTCGTAGGTCCTGGCTTGAGTGGACGTGAACGAGAGGAGTAGTGAGCTCATCGAGCGCTCACGGCTGCCACACTCCGTGTCGATGGCTCGAGAGGGCGCCACTAAAGCAGGTGTTGGATAGGCTGTATGAAGCGGGCGGCCAGGGCGGCTTGCATTGCATTTGCTGCGCGATTAAGGACTAATTTGGCATAACACTTCATTGGCCACAAACTACAGCAAACACGGTGTAAAGATCAGTTCAGAACGGGAGCCACTTCGCGCTGCCATACCGCCAAATGGCCAAATCGCCAGCCAAGCCCGCGCCGAAAGCCTTTGGAACGCTCGGAACCGGTCGGATCCTCGAGCCGGTATACGACCGCAGCGCCGCCGCGTACATCCGGGACCTTTCTACGCTCGTTGTTCGTTGGAGCCTCATCCCACTAGCCTTTTCTAGTATGCGCCGTTTTTTCCGCCGCTTGGTGGCGGGTTTGTCGACGAGTCTTTTCTTGTTTCCGTACTTTATAAACTGCATTTCTTTTTTTTCTGATCTAAATTACCAAACAAAAACTACTTTCATACATAACTTAAACGGTTCGCGACACTTATATTTTGTATTTCGACTAAAAAAAAAGCTTTTAGCGGCTCTGACCTGTGGTAAGCCCAGGACCAAAGACGTGACATGTTGCGCGCTTTCGGCAACGCGGGTCGCCCTCGTAGGTGGAGGAGGTTTCCGCGTCTTCCGGTTAAAATATGACTCACTGATACTTAGTTACTCTCTCCGTGCCCGCTGGCTTGCCCGAACCCCAAGAGACGTAGAAACCGCAAAGAAGGTAGGTGCTTAAATATGATTGCAGGGCCCCTTTAACAAAATGGTATGGGCGTCCCTGTTCAGAGGTACATGGGGGACAGCGGGGCTTCGTATGGGACAGAGGGGCTGGACGCTGCGAGGCGTCATGTGCAACGGGGTCAAGCAGGTTAATAGTTTTGTAATTAGCAACCGCATACTGTTGCCGCGAGGCGGAATGAATGTATGCGGGGGGTCGGTTAACGAGCTCCCCAGGAATACATGTGCTGTTCGACTTTCTTTCGGACGGCACTTGTAGGCGCGGGTGGAGTGCCGTCGGACAGCACTGTAGACAGCAAAAAAATAACAAAAAAAACGAGGTGTTTCGAACAACTTTCTTGAAGACATCATGAACTGATTTTTTCAACTACTTCCTCGTAAGCTTTCCTCCTCAGTACATAAGCAAAGTGAGAAACCATGTGGTCGTATTTCACTAAAACCCAAAGTTCTGCCAGCAGTCTGAGAGCCGGCATGGATAAAGCCCTACTTATATTTCACACTTCACATTTTTGCAAGCGCTGACAACCATGAAAGGAGCGACGAGACAAGCGATGGCAACCCTTTTTGCTATCGCACAGCCGCACGACGAGGCACACTGCATGAAAGCGACAGAAGCAAGCGACCAATGCGATGAGCGACGTTTTCTAGTAATTCAAGAACCGAGCAGCGTTACAAGCGACAGTGAGAAATCTCCGTCGCTCTTGCCGATGCTCGTCTCGTTGCTCACTAAATCGCTTACATGCGGTCCAGCCTTAATTGTCTGAAAGCGAAAGACACGTGCCACGAGAGAGTGCCATGCTGCCACTAACTTCCAAGTGCCTCTCAATTCAGGGCTACACTGCCATTTGCTTCCAAGTCCTGCACGGGCCTCCTGCTCAGGCGCTTTGATGCCACTTACGAAATTAGCACAAACTCGTCAAGGGGATTTAGGCGGGGTTAGCCATCGATAATGTTTGCCGCACCATTCTTTTCGGTGCCTCAACAGTCCACAATCACTTTACAGTAACAAGTTGGGACGCCATGATGACAGCGGCACTTGTGCCTGCTTGTCTTATTCACTAAAGGTTTGAAGACCAACTGCGGACTTTCGACAGCATGAAACTTTAGGTTTTCTAACATCATTGTTGGTTCCTTGGGACAACTCTTAATACATGGGAGGAACAGGATGGCAATTGCTCCAGTGTGGAATACGTCCAGGCACTCTACCTGTACTAAAGCTTGCTTGAGCACCTGTTTATTTGTGATTATCTTTACACTTACAGCGTTACCTCCGAGGCGGGGTTTTCCAACCAGAAGAAAAATTTGACCGGGCCATAGGCAAGGCCAATTCGACTCGCGCTGCTGAACCTGTCAATAGGAGTGTGACAGGCCAAACTTCCAGGCGTGACAAAGTATGGCGCCGTGGGAAGGAAGCTTATTACACCTGCCAAAGAGGATGCAAATGCAGGTGCGTGCCTTGCTGCATTTCCGTTTTCCCGGCTCTAAACTATGTAGCAATCGGCAGGTTCAGCATCGTGCATTATATAGGTTTTATAGACCATCCCTGCTGAAAAAAACCGTATACTTTTAGTACGGGTCCTACCCGTTTGGGTCATATGGTGTTATGGACATACAGGTCCCGTATTCAGTCGGGTCGGGTCGACCCGACTGAACCATGCTGTTTGTGGTTGGGTTGACCCGACCGTAGACACGGGTCGACCCGACCGTAGACACGGGTCGACCCGACCGTAGACACGGGTCGACCCGACCGTAGACACGGGTCGACCCGACCGTAGACGCGGGTCGACCCGACCGTAGACACGGGTCGACCCGACCGTAGACACGGGTTGACCTGACCGTAGACACTGGTCGACCTGACTGTAGACATTGGTTGACCCGACTGTAGACACGGGTCAACCCGACCTACGACACGGGTCGACCTGACTGTAGACACAGGTCAACCCGACTATAGACACAGGTCGACCTACGTAAACCAGCAGATACGGGTGCCATGCAATTCCTGTTCACAAAAGGTTAGCATCCCGAGACAGTACCACCTAGATAGGCAAGGCCCCCAGATCACTTTCATACCATCCTCACAGCGAGATTGGGTATGAGTGCTGTGACAGTGTTTGGGTTACACTTGTTTGGGTTACACAGCCCTAAACATATGGCCCCAACTTGTCTCCGAGCATCGAGCTAAGGACGAACACAACGCCGTTTCTCCCGCAGCGGCCACTCGAGAAACTGCGCGTGACTTCTATTTTTGGCTTAGACAGGGGTCACCCCCGACCCCCCGGCGGACGCGCCGCGTCGAACTACTGAAGTTAAATTGCACCTAGGTCGGGACGCGCTACCTGAAAGGCCGGCTGAGGCATGGTTTTATAAAAACAATATTAATTGTTCCGCAAAACCTTGCGAACTAAAGATGATAAAAACATCACGCGCCCATCATTTGGTACTAAACTCCAATAAATTTCATACAAAAAGAGTCTTTTTCGTTTGTTTTTACGCAAAAACAGGCTTTCAAAAACCTCAGAGTGACCACAGTAAAGACAAATGATAATGGGTGGCGCTGTTGTCGCATTTAGCTTGGTCTCGGTGGACGCCAGCGGCCCAGGTTTCGACTGCGAGTTTCCCAACTGAGTGTTTTAGTAACGTTGCTCTGAGGCAAACAAAACAGAGACCTGTGATGTCGTAGTGCTGCTGCAGTCAAGATTGTCGTGACTATACTCACTCAAAGTTTCTTGAAATCAGTACCGTCTTTTCTGTGTCCAGATTGGTCATGAAAGTCGCATTGCAAAGATTAATTCTATTACAGAATTTAACAGAAAATGAAGGTAGACATTGATCAGATAGGAAACCAAAGCTCCCTGAAACATAGTTCCTGTATGTTTTCTAAACAATCAGTTATTGCAAAGGCCAAGAGAACAATATTCCCTCCTGTCACCCCCCCCCCCCCTTCCCAGTGCTGCTCTCGAAAAATTGACAATTTTGATTGCGGCTCTTGGACAGTGTAAGTTTGGCGACACCTGCTCTACAACCTTAAAACAACCTCGTGCGTAACGACATGACTGGAAAGCTGGCAGCAAACCTGAGTATCTTATTCTTGAGCAGCATTAAAAATAAAGGAGATTTGATGCTACAAATATCTTGTGGGGGCAGATTGAACAATAGATGGGTGAGTAAAAATTTCGACAATAAATACCTTTTCTGTGTCTCTTTATAAAGATCGGTGAAATTCCCTTTTTTGTACTTCTGATATATATCTTTTTGTTTTATACAGACTACAATTGCAGACATCCTTAATGCGTGCTCCACTTTTATGTAGATATTTTTATTTCATTGTCCCTAATTCGCTTTAAATTTGTAGAAACCAGGTGTATTAAAACATTTCCGTTTTTCGCGAGTCGCCGGCCTTTTCGCTTCAGTTCTTCGCCGCGGTATCACGAACTGATAAACGGCCACAGCTTTCCCGCTTATCAGTAGAGTTACCGGGTGACCGCCATGACTATCCGGTTCACCGGCTTAGCGCACCGGGCGACCGCTTTGCTTTCCTGGAGTTCCGGTAATGCCCGGTATGACCGGAGCCACAGTCCAATACACCAGTTAGGGCAACCGCTATGAAGCTACCGGGCTCCAGACTAAGTAAACCGGTCCCGGTAAAACACTCCGGGCCGTCGCTATGGCGTCACCGGGACTCTGGACAACGTACACCGGTCCCGGTAAAGCTACTCCGGGCCGCCGCTATGACCGGAGCCACAGTCCGGTACACCAGTTAAGGCAACCGCTATGAGGCTACCGGGGCTCCGGGCTAAGTAAACCGGTCCCGGTAAAGCGCTCCGGGCCGCCGCTATGGCGTCACCGGGACTCCGGAGAACGGACACCGGTCCCGGTAAAGCTACTCCGGGCCGCCGCTATAATGCTATCGGGCCTCCGGTCTAAATATACCGGACCGGTATGATCCGGTATAACTTCATATGGGTTTTTTCAGTAGGGATTCGCGAAATAGCTCTTGGATATCATCATTATGCCGCTCGGAGCCGACATGTGGTGGGTTTTGTTATCCTGAATGTGCAAATGCCACTATACCTCGTCTCGCCTCAGCATGAACTAACTGCGAAAGCTATGCATGGGCAAGCGGGTAGCCTTGGCTGGAGGATGGAACCGCAGTATGCGTGCGTCCACACGTTTCCAAAATGAACAGCAGAAGCTTCCGAGGGTGTCCCTAGCATGCACCAGCAACTTCGGGAGGATATATGGGCACTGCTCCCTATTGGAAAAACGTGAAGAAACAAACCTGCTCCTTGTACAGTTCTGGTATGACACCACCTTAATTTCTTGTTATTATGCATGCAGCTAGTTTGGTTTGGCGTTCTGCATAACTGGAGATACCGGCACTGCTATGGCTCCGGGTCTGTCTATACTGGCAGCCAGTTTGTTTGCCGATATGATTTGGTGTGGCTGGTATGATTTTGCGTCCGATGACGTAGCGACCGCAATCTTTCCACCAAAACGCTTATACCACAGGACCACCGGTATAACCAAATCATACGTGCAGAAAGACGACCGCCATCTTCCACCGAAATGTCCATCGTTTATCACCGGTATCGTTACATACACCAAACATGTCGAAAAAGAACATAAGTCGCGTTTACATGAATGTGACTTAGTCGCATTGAATCCAGTTGCCGCATTCAAAATGCGGTCATGTAAACGGCATAATGCGCAAATAAAGCGCATCGCATTAAAGTCACTAGACAGAGGTGGATCAAGATGGCGAGTGCGCATTCATTTAGCCCATGTAAACGGAGGTCGCATCGCATTTTGGAACGGGGAGGATTACCGGAAGGCGCTAGCTGCGGGAGCGAGTGAACAGCTGAGAACATGGCGGCGGCCAACCCCGGCGGCGGCGCCGAGAGCGGTCTCGCAATTTTTTTCCCGAGAAAAACGCAAGCTTTTATTGAGATCATAAGTAAGCGGAATATAGCGGAGCTGCTCGGTGAGGGCGGCCCCGTCCAAACCCTTGCGAAGTACGACTTGCGCGTCCGAAGGGGTCACAAAGGCTTCGGTGCAAGCACAAACGACACCGAGAGCTCCGAGCACTGTAGAGCACTGCATGGTAGCGCAGAACGAGCAGCTCCTACCTCGGCACCGTTCCTGGCTGCGCAAGAGCCTCTCGGACTCGGGGTCCGGTTGGTCCGGTCGCGATCGGCGAGGTCTGGCGCGGCGAAACGCGGTGGCTTCCTCAAACCGTGCACACACACGTCGCCTCTCGTTCAGAGTGAACCGGCGGCCCTGCCTGGAGTCCTAAACGCTTTCTGTCTCCCAACTTCTTCCACAGCACCGAAGACAGCGGGCACGATCTTTACGTTCACTGAATGCGTCGAAAGGCCTCCACGTGCGATGCACCGGAAAACGTGGTGCGGCTGGTGCCGGAACGGAACTGCATAACATCGAGCTTTGAGTCAACGTGCACGGCAACAAACCGATCGTGACACCAAGCCGCGGATACCGCATCGCCGGTCGACAGCGGCAAACGGCCCGTTGCTCGTATCGTGGGCCGTGACTCGTACTCGGCCAACTTGGCGTCTTTTCGTGGCCCCTCGCGTCGTCGCAACCAGCCACAAACCCGACAAACCCACCAGCCCGACACCGTAGCGACCGTAGCCTGCGTTGGAGAAAAGCGAAACCGAAACTTAAAGCTTCCGCCCAGTGGCTTCCGCTGCCGCGGCTTTTCTAACTTCGCGGCTTCCACTTCCGGTCGTCGCGGAGATGGCGAACAATGGCGAAGATTGAGCGGTGTTGGCTCGTTTACGGTTTACGGGACAGATGTTTTGCGGTCCGTTTCTACTGCGTCTCTGGTTCTAAACTCGACGTCGCCTCTCATAGTTCAACCGTGTGTGGTCAGCCTGCGTCAGCGCGGCCGGCTCGCCTCGTCCGATCGCCGGACCGCCGGCGACTTCCGAGTTCAGCCGTTAGGCCTGGGATCCGAAGGCGTCTGTCTCCGTGAAGTGGTAAGCGAATCTCGTCCCGTTTTCGTTCTACTTTTAAATTACGTTTGGTGCGCTACAGTGTAAGCATGCGTGCCAAGTGTTCGTGACAATTTTGAACTGGAATGATTGTGCTTCATTGCGGTTTGTCATTTACCGAAAATGCAAATCGAGCAATGAACGAGGAGCCATGCTTGAAAACGATGTATGTACGATGTTAACTTCTACCTGGGCGGCTTAAAAAAAAAAAGTCAAGACTGGTAACGATTGGATGCGAGGCTGGTCCTAATGCAATGGTAAGCACTTAGAGCGCCTTTCTGAACGGCATGTAAGCTATATAGCGATCAACGAGACGAGCGACGGCGAGAAGCTACGAGTGGCGGCGCCGAGCGACAAAGATTTCTCACTCTCGCTGCTTGCGCCGCTCGGCTCTCGGGCTTCTAGAAAACGTCGCTCATCGCCTTGGTCGCTCGCACCAATCGCTTTCATAATGTGTGTCTCGTCGCGCGGCTGACTTCCGTGTTTATTCAAATATAAGTCAACCTTTTTTTTTTTTTTTTTTTGAAATCGTGACCAAAGAATTTTGAACTAGATTCGCGACCAAATTTAGCGACCCGACCGGAGGCATGGAGCTATCGAGTCACCGAGCCGGCGTTGCCGTAGAGCCGGGCCGCTTCTTGTTTCTAAAAGCTTTTGGTGCACGAAAACCGAAATGGCCCGTGCGCGCGGTGGCCGGTGCCGCTATCTCGCGCATCTCGGGCGTCGGGTTTCGCCATCGCGCCTCTAGCCACTATCGTTCCCCTTGCTGGGCAACGGGGAAGGAGAGGAACGCGATGCGCCATGCACTTCGCCCTCCATCCTCCCAAACGCAAAATAAAAAAATAAAAAAAAAAAATAACGGAGGTTAATTTGGTTTGTTTGAGACGGCTCGGCTCGCGTGTTGCTCATGGCGACACGGCGGCTTTGCTTGCGTCTTTTGTGGTTTGTCTTTCGTCGCTTTGCACCCTCTTTCGTTTCTTGTTGTCATTTTACAACGGTGTCAGTGAAGTATTGTTGCGAATTTGCGAGGATGTCTACCAAGCTGACGAAGCTTCGGACGGCGATGACATTTCCAGAAGTTCTGACACTGAAAAAGTTTTTGGCATCGCCCCGTGATTTAGCTGAGAGTGATGTAAATAAAGGTTTGTTTCTTTTGCCCAAAATTTCCCCTGTTCGTAAAAATAAAAAAAAGGTCGACCTATATTTGAATTATTTTTTTTATTCTCGGTGGTTCCAACAAATAGGGTTCGACCTAATTTCGAGTAAATACGGTAACTTTAATTTTTATTTAAGGTTCCGTCGGACGTAACGTTAGACACTGCATTACACTTAAGCAAAATAGGGGCTGCTGGTTCATCATATAAACCAACCATTTGCGTTTAATTAAACCGCATCACTGGCCTAAAAAGATACTGCCATCCTATAGGAATGTAGCACTTCAGATAAATTTGTTAATTTTTACTTTTAGTCCCTGCCCCACCAGATACAACATCTGGCCTAAAGCAGTATTCCGGATCTCCTTCCAAGACCTCAGGCGGTCGTCATTCAATCCAGTAGTCGGCGGCGTCTCATGGGCGTGTTGCTGGTGCTCCTTACTGGATGGTGCTACCGAGGGAAAAGTGGTCATGCTTGGGAAAGGCAAGTATGGCCGCCGTAAGTATGCATATTGTTTTTACCTTTGCTCGAATCCACTTCTAAGAAATGCACAGTTTGCATGTGTGTATCTCTGAATGCTTCTACAGTCGGCTGTTATTATTTGGAGTGCTCCAACTCTGTCAGCGCTAGTTTCTCTAGATCGTGCAAATGGGATGCAACACTAAACCACATATGCTTTCGCATCAAACAGTGCTGTGCTGAACCACTGTGGAATCTACTCTAGCTTTATAATGCAGCACAAAATAGTTGACACCAAGTATGGCTACTTTTGTGACTCCGTTTTACCGAAAGCTCTGCCGAAACAAACTTGCCACCTTATAGGTAGTGCAAAAAACCTCGCATGCGTAACCTGACGAAGGGCATTTTTTTATAGGTCAATTTTTTCTTAAACCAATATACCTTCAGCCTCCTTGATATGTTAACATCATGTGACACACGGAAGAACAGTAAACCCCTTAATGTTGGCGAACCTTTAATTTTCGCAGCCTTTAATTTTGCGGAATTCAGTGGCTGCGATTATGTCCTCTGTGACCGATTCGAGAAAAAATAGGGGCCACGAAGATAAGGGTGTTTTACTGTACATCGGAGGAAAGAGGAAGTCACTTTTGTTTGTATGCAAGAGTAAAACCAACAACAACAATCATGGTGTCGACACTTTGTGAGCCTATATGTGTCTATTGAATGTTATCAATTTTGTTTTAGTTTGTTAATCATTGTTGCCTGTACACTGTGGGATGTCGTCTTCAACACGAGCAGTGATTTTCCTTAGAAGCATTCAGCATGGACGCATGCCGCAGCACAACATAGGTGGTACCGCAGTTTGAAGGATGGTTTGCACAATATGGGGGAATCACAATTCAATGTTCTACCTCGGGCGTAGACAAGATATGTTCATTCTAAATCATTTTGTCGAGAAATCGGGAGTTTGCGACGAATGTACCCGCATGGTTGGAAAGGCCAGACAAGCCTTGTGAGCGCTTCGTTTTCTAACCTCTCAGTCCTGAACCCACTCACGCACCACATGTGTCGGTGTTCCGATAGGTGGGAGCACTTCTTTGGAAAATGGTGAAAGGCAACTGTTGTTATCTTTATCAGAATTCTGTATTATGGTCAAAAGTGGACTGCATATTTGCAATACTTTTTTTCACTTAAAAATATGTCATACTAAAAATATGTAGTATAGCCGATGACAAAAAGAGAATGGCTGGGCGTCCTCCAGCACGTGCTTGTGCATTTCACCCTGCTTTGGACAGATGTGCTCGCTCCAGGCTCATGAGGCGCTGAAACGTCATCGAAGGTAGCAGATGGGCTGGTGGTGGAACAACGGAGACTTCTCCCTGCCTTTCTCATGGAGTCAGTGAGCGTCTATTTCTGTACTCTAACTTAACCTGCACAGAGCTGAGTAGAATAGGCTTGGCGAGTGCCCTTACTGCATATGCATTTGTACAGCTGAGGCACTTTCTGAATCAAGAACATTGTGTAACTTATTTTCAAAAACACATCATTTTGGGGGTGCAGAAGAAATTCTAAGGCACATATTTGTTTGTATCGTCCTATTACGCATAGACTCCTTCAACTTAATGCGGAGTCGACCCAGGCTTTTGAAAAATTTAATGCCTGCCAGGTAATTGTTTTGCATTTAGTTAATATATCAGTTTTCAGTTAGGTATCCCAAGTCATTAGTCGTTGAAGTGCAGTCTCTCTGTAAGTCAGTTATGTTTAACATTCATAAAAATGCTTGTCAAATAATGGCACTGTTGAGGACATGTACTCAGCTCGAACAATCGCTGTGCACAAGCTGGTCGTGTGGTTACAGGCGGCAAACATCCCGGTTGGAACGTCCTATTTGGCAATGTAGCTGCAGACTAGGTGAGGGCCCCACTCACAAACGTCTATACTTTGCGTCTCTTTAAGCTGGACCACTTTTGACACTACAAGCCATTGCAGCAAAAACAGCATGACGCATGATTATAAGCTCGACGTACCATGGCGTCCAACTAGACGGTCACATGGCCTGCTTTGGGCACTGAATTTGCAAGGATGGCTTGAAGCTTCTGTCGTGGTTAACTTTAAGCTGAGATAGTTTGGAATAATGCTCTCGGTTTTTAGTGTTGCCTGGCATGGTTAACAATTTTGTGATATAGTGCTGCATTGAAAAGTCTGTGCATTCATGACTGTATCACCTTGTGAATGCATACTAGCTATTAAACTCTTCGTTCTGCAGAGACATAAAATGCACTTTGCTTCCAATTGTACCCGCTTCTGTAGCTTCATGGTATGAAGCACCTTATGGCTGCAAGCTCTGACCGATCTTGTTCTGTGGTCTGCGCAGGCCCATTGCAGGGAGTCGCACCGAGAGCCTCACCAGAGTTTCCTGCCCGTGGTCGTTCTAAATTTTTTTGTTGTAGGTATGCGTCCTTTCTGTCTTTCTCTTAATTGTACTCACACGTCTTCTTTTCATTGTCGCCGATTTGCCTCAAAATTGGTTAAGCACAGAAATGGACGCAGTACAACTGTATCGCACATATTTTGTTCAAGGTAACTTTTCTTTGCAAAAGTTGCACATTTTTTAATGAAGGTTTGTCTTTTTTATTTTTATTTACAAATTTATGTGAGTTTCCATGGGCGACACTAAAACGTAATGCCAGGGGCAAGGACAAGTTCACTGCTCTAACTTGTTCTCAACTGATTGCAAGAAATTTCGTTAACGTCGTGAAACTTCCTTCCAGCGCTTGCTTTGCAGCATGAAAAAAAATTATACATACGACATACTCTGTTTTTTAGACTGCTTGCTCATTCTGCAGGTCTGCCTGCCATAGATGTCGTGCTACTGGATAGCAGGCGAATTCAATTGTTTGTTTTACCATTGTTTTTTTTTAGCCGTTGTCTTCATAGTTCTTGTAAATTTAGAGATTTTCCTAAAAAGCAAGCCAGGAAGAATATTTAGTTTGATTAGGTAGCTGAAAATAATGATTTATGGTACCCCTTAGTAAAATAGATACTGTGTGCTGCTGTTAGTGTCAAGCCGAGATCCACACTTTTTTGTCATTTTGCTCAGAGTAGTACCCATTTTTATTCGTTAGCCTCTTGGTGCGCCAACTAAACTCTGTCTATCCAGACACCTGCCCTCTGCTGGTACACTCTGCCCTCATGTTCAGCGAGTGTATGAACTGGAGTTGTATCCCCAGTCGACACTCGCTGAGCATGAGGGTAGGAAAATCTTTCCATTGCACCAGAGCCATACATGGGGAGAGTCTGGCAGTCTATGATTTTGCTGCCATAATGTCTCCCTTCCGAGTGAGCTAATCAGCCCGCAGCACAGAGCGAGAGGCGTGAGCGCATGCGCGTGAACTCTAGGCTGCTCCCAGCTGAGCGGGGAGGGCCGCCATTTTCATTCATTCGCCCGGCATGGGATCGATATCCAAATTTCAGTTTTTTCCTTTTATTTGGCAGGCTCTGGCAATAAAATGATATAGTGTTATTCCTCGGTGGCTTAAAAACCTACAGAAAGAATTTCCTCCATGTTTGACGCAAACTTTTATTCAGGCAAAAAAAAAAAAAAATAAACCGGTAGCAGACGACTCGTAGCCTTAACAGTACTCCGTGCCGACAGCTTTGCATCAAAATGGCGGTCGTCTCCTCTTTGCTTTTTTGCTGCCTTCTCTCTCTGTCCTTCGGCGCTCTCCTCCCTTTCCTCCTCTCCGGCGCCTTCGTCGCCACACCCACTGGCTAAACTCTCCCACTATATGGCTCTGCATTGCAGTAGTAGTTTTTTTATAGTCTTTACAGTTGAATGTGAATATTTGACAGAAATCTCGCAGGTTGCGGTGAAAGAGGGTTAAATGAATGCATTTGGTCATTCGCCTTAATTCGGTACCCATCATTTTAAGGCCTACGTGGCCTTGTCCTGGGGGGTGACTATGGCTAAAATAAAAGGATCTATGTGCTGATCACGAAAAAATATGCTAGCCATTCTAATGTAGCTCTGCCAAGTACTTGATTGTGATTTGTTTTTATTTTCAGCTACTTGGGTGCCTCAAGATCTGGAGATCCTAGTGGCCACAAGCTTGGACTCTCAATCTTCTTCTGTGGTCCGGCCAGGACCATGGGGAGATAATCCCAGCAACAAGAGCATCACAGTATCTCCCTGCCTGTGACTTTCGATCAGCGTCACGACAGGGGAGTCCTCGTGCCACCAGGTGTTGGGTATATCACTTGAAATAAGCATTCTTCTTACCTATTAATAGAACATTAAAAGCACTAATAAGCCTAAAATGCAAAAAACATTCAAATCTTGGGTTGGATGGAGTTCCAATTACAAAAAGGACTCTGCAGGCATGATTCACATGTGAACTTAAAGCCCGCGGATGTAGGTTCAACGGTGTCACAGAAATAACTTTCCGCAGATCGCTTTGCTCGTGCTATACCCAAACAAATTCTTAAAGTAATCATTGTGTTAGGTTGGTGTCATCAATCTTATGTACCTACCACACCCAGCAGTCGGGAGATGTGAAATATAAAAAAACAGGAACATGCACATTGTCAGCTCTGCAAAGATTTATATAGTAAACAGAGCATAGCACGTTCACCTTAAGAAAACAATTCAGTGCAGGCCTATATTCATGGTTCACATATGTGTAATTGCACTTCATAATGAAGTGAAAACTGCTTAAGTTGTGGCCCACTACAGGCTTTCTATTAGTGTTAAAAAGTGCTATTGTGTTTTAAGCAGCTCGCACCAAATATTTTCTTGAAATACATAGGTTCATGTAAATTATTATGTTGATATTTGCAGACAGTCATGGTGAGACCAATCTTTAATGCCAAGTGGTCCACTTATTCAGAGTTGGTTGAGTCTGTAAATATTGTAGGTGGCAAATTAAATTTTTATGGTACGCAATGGACACAATTATCCGTAATGACTAGCTCCAACTAGGGGAACTTTATACGTTTACTACGGCAAGATGGTTTTGCAAAACAAAGTATTTAGTTTATTCAACTCCTGCACTAACCTTGTCTCTATAAACTTTTTATATTTTTTACGATGCTGAGATAAGATTCTGGAAATAGTTTTTCTAAAGCTACTCTAGATATTTCCAGTTCATCATTTTTCTCGCAAAGCATTCGAGAGAGCCAAACCCTGTAATGTATGGAGGGAACTCACAGAATGATGCTACTGGCAGTTTGAAACATTCGGCACTGTAACAGTAATAATGGTATGTCTCTTGTGTAATGCTCATTGTTGCAGATCAAACTGCTTTTTCCGTCTACACTCATTTTCAGTAGACTCATTCAGCGAACTCTCACCCGAGACTGCAGCGCTGGGTTCTGCGAAGTAATTTGAATGAATGTAGATGCAACAGGTTTCTTTGAGTGTGCGTCTAACACGTATTCTTCATATTGAATCTGCTAACTGTACTCATGACCATGTCCATAATTGTATCCACATTCCAGCTTATATTTATTTTGACATTTGAGTTTTCTTCAGTACTTTTCTCAACATCTGTGCTTGTTGAGCCTGTTCAAGTCCATACATCTTGTCTTTCGCTATTACATCAATATATGAAACTGTTGATGCCGAGTGAGAATTCAAGGTACCAAATCTGTCGTGGGAGTTAAATAAGAACCAAGAAAAAGCTCTACAAAGGAAATTTGGTTAAAGGAGGCTGTATGGGCATTAGAATAGCACATGCCATGCTAAAAAAAAAAATACAAATTCTTGTTAGGTATGCAAGGATGAGAGTGCTGTACCGTTTCAGATGTGTCACAAAAAAAAATTCTGCCATACAGTGTTCTTTATGGAAGTTCAAACTGTTGAATTCGAAGGCTAGAAGTTTTATTCAAGAATGTTCCTCACTACAAATGCATTTAGAGATCTGAGCCGCCGACTCATACATGACTATGTGGCAAACATTCATTTTCATGTCCATTATAGTTTACAAGGTCTAGTCTGCATTGATTTATTGCATTCATGCTGAAACTGGGAGGGGTTCCCTGGGCATGAATAAAGAGATAAACATTTCTTGAAATCAAAACATTTGAGAACGGACAAAAGGAAGGATCTGAGAACGGTATCTTAGATTCTATTTTCTTTTTCTTATTTCTAATGTTCACTTTATTTCACCTGATGCATTTAGTTTTAGCTCTTAGCACCCGTTTCCGCGTTTCGCTGTCGGCGTAACCGCCCAACTAAACTTGGCAGGAAATTGAATTAATGTTGCGTTCATGTGATGTTAATATTTCCGCTAAGTCTAGCTGAGAAACTGAATTTGTTTATCGATGACGTAACACACTGATGCAACGTCATTTTCCCCGCTACTTTTAGCGGGAAAACTGCATTTGTGTTGAGGTCCCATGTAACATCGATTTCCGCGCTGAATTTAGTGGGAAGCTTAACCAGCTAAATTTAGTGGGGAAATTTTCCCGCTAAGTTCAGGGAAATTTCCCGCTAAATGGGAGGGAGCAGAAGAGGAGAAGGGGAGGGGGAGGAGGGGCATACCCTCCCATCCTCCTGTTCAAGATCTGTGCTCTAATTTCACGTTACAGAGAATTGTAAACGTCTCATATTTCATCTCATGTTTATTCAACTTTTATATTGCAGGTGCGCTCGCAGCACAAATCTGGGTTGTGCTGATCCTCTACCCACAAGTTAGGAATTCCTGAGTGGCAAGAGTGGGAGTTTGGTCTGACAGCTCAAGGGACATCATTGTTCAGTATTGAATTTTTAATAATCTTCTTTTGAGCAAAGTTAAGCTTTGCTGCATGCAGTTCTTCTAAAAATAAATACCTGCAACCAAATTTATCAGGTCACGACATTTTGCCTCTGCTCTTAATGCTCCTGGTGAGCCTCGGATAAGAGCTTACTGGTGTGCAAACATCATGCTTGTTTGAAACCACTCACTGATGTAGAGACTCGCTGACATCCAGCGTTCCAATGAAACGCTGGATATCCATGTCTTTCTTGAACAATGCAAGCGGGAAAGGAACCATACAATCGTATCGTATTGGGGGACATTCTACAGTGTTTTTTTGTATGTTTTACAGATTTTTTAAAAAAAAGCCGTAAAAGCTACATTTACGCAGTCTGTGCACGTGAGTTATATGGCCAGGGCGGCATAGTATAAAGGGCTAATTTGTAATGATCAGTCGGCTTATTACAGAGATGTGCCAGACTTCTTTGAGAAAACTAGATGGAGGTTCATTCTAGCGTAGTTTTATCCCGCGAATCTGAATATCCCGTTCGTTTTCCACAAAGATATAACTAAACGTGAGAAAACACAAAAAAACATCCTACCGATAGTGACATCGTAAGAAGACCCTTCGGCCGCCAAGCGTGTGTTGCTTAAGGGCCGCGCGTCAAATCGCAAGTTTTCTAGGTATATTCTCTGGCATTGGCACCAGTCGTGACACATTTTTCTGCCCTTTTAAAAAATAGCATGTGCGTGCATAGCTTTGATAGGCGCTGAAGATGCTTGAACCAAGATTTTGAAAGCTGCTCTTGTGACGTCGCTCTCTAGGGAAGTGCTTTCACAGCGCTTTAAAAATGACTATGCAGCCTCGATTAATTAAATTAGCAAATAATTTTGATATTTGAGATTCTGGAGGTCAAATGAAGAAGATTTAAAAGTGTTTCCTCAAATACAAAATCGCTTCAGCCTCTCTTAAGTATAGTATGTTCCTGAAATTTTTAATCATTGAAAATAGACCCATGGTTGCAATTAGAAACTTGCTAAGCATCATCAAAACAGACCAAATCAATTTTCTTTGTGAAGATATAAGAGGGCAGCATTTTATGGTGTTCTAAAAAAATGCTCAATTTGGACGCGTTTCCAGACTTCGGTTTCTCACCAGAGCGCATCTTTGCACCTACGGTCCTGCTGCCCGGTGGCCGCAGTGCGAAGCCGCCCCCTTGCCTCCCTCGTAGGATGGAGGGGAGCAAGGCGCACGTGTGTTGCGCGTCTAAGCCCCTGGGGAACAGGACCGTGGGCGCAAAGATGAGCTCTGATAAGAAACTGAAACCTAGAAACTCGTCCAAATAAAGCATTTTTACAGAACGTGTAAAATGCTACCCCTGCATTATATCCTTCTAAAAAAAGTTAATTTTGTGGTTTTCAGTGACTCAGCAAGTTTCTAATGGAAACAATATTTTCATTTTCACTAATTAAAAGTTAATTAACAAATTGTATTTAATTATCTGACTGATCGTTACGACTAGGTCCCTATACTACGTACGCCTGGCCGTATAACTCGCCTGCACAAATCACATTAATTTAGCTTTCACGACCTTTCTAAACATATATGTAAAGCTTAAAACTAAATCGCCCTGTACAACAG
This sequence comes from Ixodes scapularis, assembly GCF_016920785.2. Taxonomy (NCBI): domain Eukaryota; kingdom Metazoa; phylum Arthropoda; class Arachnida; order Ixodida; family Ixodidae; genus Ixodes; species Ixodes scapularis. The sequence continues at coordinate 216,832,537 of NW_024609846.1, read as the reverse complement.
TGAAAAGGCAAAACCACCATGTTGGAGCCATATGGCTCCACAATGCTGGTATCGCCTTTTCGCTGGTATAGGATTTCCCATATTACGTGATGCATGTATGGTTCCGTCCGCCTACATGGTTCCGCAATAATCCACTACGCCGGTATATTATGTCCCATAATACGACACGCTTGTATGGTTCCGCCTTCCTGCATCATTCCGCCTTTATCCACTATACTGGAGCTGCCTTTTCGCTTGTATAGGATGTCCCATATTACGGTTACGCTTGTATGAGTCTTTTCCATCATCTTTCCAACATCGAAATTTTCCAACAGGGCTATCTTGGAAGCACTTTCCAAAATTAAATAAAATGAACACAGTTGGCAAAAACTTGAGTCTTAAAGCCCGTTCACACTCTTGCAACCGAGTACGACCGAGAGAGACGAGATTTGTTAAAACTTCCTAAAAGTTCTTAGGACGAGGGATACACACTGGCATCTTGGCGCCATCTATGCTGTGACCATGGAACTGCAGTTTACAAGAGCGAAGGTTTCTCGGGATTTTCGAGGTCAAACGTGTTTAATACTTGTAAGAAAGGCTTGTTTATAACGTTGACAGAAGTTTTCGAGCCAACAAAAAAAGGATAATGCGCAAGCGAAATAGTAAAGATGCCGGACCGCCAAGTTTACACTGCTACCCAATAGATGGCGCCAGTGTGCCCTCTCGTTGTAGGAGGTTTTAAGGAACCCAGTTTTAAGAGGTCGCAAGAGTGTGAACGGGTCTTTAGAGAACCATGCAGTGAACGGAAAACTTAACAGTTCATGCGTTCTTGGCATTTCATCAGGTTGTCGGCAGGCCTCTTCACGATGTGTAATATGTGCATTACTTTGGTATTTGTTGATTTTTCTGGAAACAGGTGGCCAGCAGGTACGGGCATAGACAATGGTTATCATATTCGTGCATCTGTACAACATTTTTTTATATTTTATTTGAAAGCTTGCTATTTAGTTTTGAAAGAACTTCGTGGTTCCCATCGCGAAGTTGCAAACATTATATTGGTGCGCTCAAAACCAGTCTAAGGTCAGAACTATTGCCAAGGCATCTAAAAAAAAATAATGTGACCAGAAACAATGTCATTTATCATGTTGTCAAGCTAGGCCTCGCAAATGTTAGCCAAATCGGGTCCACTAATACCCACCCATGTAGAAGGGTGTCTTAAGTGCCCATGCTTGTTGTTTAATTAGACGTTGAACATGATTCCTTTCTACGGAGGACTGGCATTACGAATGAGTTTTCTAGTTAACGGTTGTGTTCCTGTTAACAAACTTTTGTATTAGGTGGGTAGAAAATAAGAGTGAAGAAGTGAACTTTGGTCTTTAATGGCAAGTAGGTTCATATGGAATCATTTTTGCTTCAGTGGAGGCTCAAGTATGCACCGCACTGATGGGACTTTCCTTTCAGTCGACGGAGACAACGGTCCCACAAAAGCCAGCGAGGCAAAAAGAACGGGACCTCTTGGTGTCAACGTCTTGCCGCCTGCTTGGCTGTGCCCCGAACCGTGCAGTGTGTGCCGAGGTAAACAATTGGGCCATTTGAAAGTTTTGCGGACAAAAAAAAAACATGACTCACTTGCATTCCTTGCTGTAAAAAATCCAATACAGCACTGAAATTTGTGAGTTGCAGATAATGGTCTCTGGTGGGGATAGATAACCTCTACATTCTCAGAGTTCTGTGAACAAAGGGGCTGCCCAACGATTACACAGCAGGATGGCGCCCCGCTGCAGAGCACCAGTATATGTCGTACCATAGCCTCCTCTATGCTCAATTACTCAATTTCTAAGTGAGAGATAAAAAAAAAGAAATAAACTGTTTCTCTCTACCTGCACCACCTGACGGTATAACAGGTTTGATCCAATATAATATAAAAAATGAGGGCCGTAATTGACCAAACGTTTCTTTAGTCCTTAAAGCCAATTAAAAGAAAAACAGGGAGACAGCTGAACGTTGGCATTGGAACGAACTTGGAGAATCTTGCGAGCAATTATGAGTATTTGTGTTTCGTTTTTTTTCCTTTGGTATTAAGTTATTAATTGTTGTTCCGCTTGGTCCTGCCTCTTGTCTTCTGTGTTCTTGACGACGAGGAAGTTGTCTTCTTTAAAATTTTCGTACTGGAATATATAAGAAAATTAATTGGAAACAATGTTAACATTTTATTCTCTTTTAATGATTTTCTTTTTAAAATTAGTTATGTATTTCTACGTATCTTGGCGTTCTCATGTATGTTTTCATTTTATTTCTTATTTGTCTGTCGCCTTAATTATTTTTTTTTGAGGGGGGGGGGGAGTGGTAGGAGGGAGCAGAGAGCGTTGAAATTTTTCGTTGTTTTTATTTTTTTAATGATGATATTTTACAGCAAGAGATTATTATTATAGCTATACATACCGTGGTATTTACCTATTTACATATTTACATTTTCCCCCGAAGGAGAAGGATCACACTTATAAAACTTCATGTTTGCATCCTGTATTCTTATCATGTGTTGCTATTAATCTTTTTTTTTTAGATTGGAAGGAGTGAGGTTATGTCTTGAAACAGACACTAAATATTTAGTCGTTTTCATCAGTATTACTTTTCTTTTCGTAAGTTGTTAGTTGTTGGTGATCGGTCTTGAGGCGGGCCATAAGAGATCAACCTCTTTTCTTTTTCACTGTCTGTCTTGGTTTTCCGTTCCTGAACACTGTTGCTTTGAGAGTAGATGACTTTTCGTTCCAGTTTTATTGTAGACACTCTCGTTACTCTTGGTGGGAAGTCCAGAACCTGGAACTGGTCGTAGGTCCTCGTAACCTGTTGTTTCGGGTCTTCTCTGTGGATGGCTGTTTGTCGCGGGTGGTTAGTGGAATCCCAGGGAAGGAAACTGGCTCACTCCCCCTGATCATGTCGTGGGCCTTCCAATTGCCATTGATTGTGGTGTTGGTTCAGGATGGAAAGCTAAGGAGAAGCTCCGAACCAGGAACTAGTCCACGGCTCGCCTAACCAAAGATGGAGTCTTCTCATGGAGATGGCGTTTTTTGTTGTTTTTTTTTCTGGGAAGCTAAGGAAGCCCGGAGAATGGAACTGGTCCAAACCCCCCTATCCACCACTTTTGGGTCTTCCAAGGCCATCGAGAGTGTGCATATTAGCAGTTCAGGGTTTAAAGATTACTTTTGGTTGTCTTTTTCTTGGATTCCGTTCTTGTTTGGGGTAAAAGTTAGTCTGTAAGAAATGTTTTTTACAGTAGTTTTTGTTTTTCAGTTGAGATTGATATCTTCCATTCTCAAGTCTGATACAAATACATATAATCATATATACATATATACACATATACATACACACATACATACCTACATATACGTACACCCACGCGCACATATAAACACACATACTTATACATTCACATATATATACATATATATATGTATATATATTTATTTATTTATATACTATTGAATGTTGTCTGAAATATCTTTAACTAACGCCTCCAGAGTATTTATATGAGTTTTAGAGTTCAGTAGCGTTTGACGAATATTCAAGTTTATGTGCGATATTGAAAGTTTTTGAATAAATGGTTTTGTTAGATGGCATGCAGTAAAGTAATGATCCATACTAGTACAAGTTTGTCCACAGGGACAAGTAGTGTGGTTGTGTATATTAAATCTATAGAAATAAAAAGGAAATCTGCCGTGTGCAGTAATTGTGTGATGTTACTAGAAGGAGGGAAGCTAATGGGTATATGATTGGTTGATGGTATCCATTTAAATAATTCTGTGTTTTTGCCATCGTTTTGCCAAGAGTGATCCCATCTCCTACGTGCTAATTCCATTATTGTTTGTTTTATATTTTGTTTTGATTTTGGTAGGTGTATGTATTGGCTATGATAACGTGCCGAGTTTTGAAATTGGTCGGCTAGATCGTTCCCTAATATATTAGAATGGCTTTTGACGTGAAAAAAAGCCATTGTATTAAATCTGTTGACTGATTTGGTTATATGGAATACATTTTAGCGCTCAAAGAACAGGGACAAAGAGGCGAGAAACAGACAGCACAGTGCGCCAAAACCAACTAGCCCAACAATCTACTCTACTGGATTACATGTTTTATTTCGTTAATTAAAGGAATTGCATTGTTTGGATTTGCCAATGCTTGTAGGACTGATAGACTGTCGGTGTATATGTTACAATGTAGTCCATCTCTTGTTGCAAGAATATAATCAAGGGCTTTTAATATGGCAATAGCCTCTGCATCGAATATTGTATTGTGTTTGGGTAAGCGATATTTTCCTATTTTTATAATTCTTCTATTGTTTTTTCAGAATAATGAATGCTGCTCCCACCTGATCTAAGTACACTGAACCATCTGTACAGAGTGATATGACGTTGGTTATTTGAGATCGAGTAATAGAATTGATTCTTTGGAATATTATATTGAATCTCTTTGTTGGATGAGTTTTCCAAAGATCTATAGGATACGATACCTCTGTAGGGGAGATACTAAAGCTATCGAATTGGGCGGGTATCTTAAGCTGGAAGACATTAAACATAAATGATTCTACATCAAGAGTAATGTTGATTGGGATGATATTACATAGTATAGGCAGGCTTATGTTAGATACTGTGCGGAACGCTCTTGCTATTTTAAGTAATAGTAACCTTTGTATAGATTGCAGTTGTCTTAACATATGTGAATTTCCTGATGGTCTCCACCACGCGGGTGATCCTACACTATATATCTTTCTATGCTTCGTAAGTATATTTCCCGTAGGTGGCTTGATGTGATACCCCAATTTGTTGAGTATATTTTTGAAATGTTGGCTGTATGGATTTGGACTTTCTGTTTTAAATATTGAAGGTGTGGTAAGAAGGTTAAATGTGAGTCATAAATGACTCCTAAAATTTTAAGTTGTTTCACTATTTCTAACTTATGATCGTGAAATTTTATTATTGGGGGTCTTTTTTTATATAGTTCTCCTCTAGTTATTATTAGACATTTACATTTTGAGTAATTCAAATATAATTTACGTTCGGATGTCCACTGTCCTATTTCTTGCAGTATTTCGATAGTTCTTCTAATTCTCTTCTTGAGTTCCCTTCTATGACAACTACGATGTCATCTGCAAATGCTTGTAGATATATGTGATTTGGAAAGGTTCTTTCAAGTAATCCTGATAGTAACATATTCCATAGTAAGGGGCTTAGTGGAGAGCCCTGGGGGCATTTCATATTAATTGATTTGTTTATTTCTTGTTTTTCTGGAGTGATATATGTGATGGTTCTATCGTGGAAGAATGAATATAGCAGATTGTATAGATTACTTGGGCAAGAATGGTGTTTTAAATAGGCCAAAACTATCGTATAACATAGTGTGTTAAATGCTCCTGTAAAGTCTAGGGATACCATAGCTACCGCTGTTGATTTATTTTTTTAGTTTTTGTAGATGTGTAGTAAGTGTGAACAGAGCTTGTGTAGATGATTTAAGATGTGTGAACCCGAATTGTCGTGGGTGTAATAGTTTTTTTGAGTTAAAGAAGAAATATAATCTGCTATAGAGTGCCCGCTCTAAAACTTTTCCGAATATGGAATTTAGGCAAATTGGGCGATAGGCGTTGGGTTTTGCTTTGTCGCTATCTTTTTTATTTAGTAGTAGTATTTTCCCTTTCTTCCACTCCTTTGGAAAATATCCAGATGTTAGACAAGAGTTGAATAGAGCCAGGATAAATTCGGGATGGATATGCCAAAAATATTTAAGAAAAGTAACATTGATTTTGTCTAATCCGGGGGCGGTTTTAAGTCGTAGTTTAGTTATTATGTTTGATATTGCTTGAAATGTTAGTTCTACATCTGGAGAAGAGAATGAGGGAGTGCATAAATATTGTCGTAAGCTAGTTATATATGGTGAGTCTTTTGTAATGTCGTCCGTTGGGAACACCGTATCTAAAATATATTGAACTGATTCATTGAATGAAGAAGTTAAAGTATTATCTGCTCTCAATATCGGTGGAAGAATTAGGGGTGACTTCCTCTTATTAAATGCAAGTTTATATGGGATTCCGAAGAGAGACTTTTTTGTGGTAGCGGAACATGATTCCTGCCAAGCTGAGATCTTAGCATGAAGGATGGCTTCCTTGTATGTAGCTCGGTAGTCGTAATAAATTCGTTTTTGCAGTGATCTAATTTCTGTGTTATATGATCTTTGGTACCTTCTTCTTAGTGCATTAGATTTAGATCTCATGATCTGTAGATCAACTGACAACCAAGGGACCGTGCGATTTCCGGATCGAACATTTCGTTCACACCTTTTTATCCAAATTAAGAATTTTTTGTATAGTATATCTAATATGTGATCTATCCATTATGGTGAGTAGTGTTTAGGTACCCAGGTCTTAAACCAATCATCTTGTTCTATAAGTAATTCTATTTTTGAGTAGCTTTTTAATGTTAATCTTTTTTTGCATGGTTTGTTTTTGATTGAAGAATCCAAAGGCAATAAAGTTATGATCACTTAAACTATCAGTTTCTAATACTTCCCAATGTGTAACGTTATGAGCTAGAGAAGGGGTTATGATTGAAAGGTCTATCCAACTTTCTCCGTTTACAGTAGAGAATGTAGGAATAGAGTGCCGGTCGTTTAATATGATAAGATCATGTGTTAGTACAAAATTATTTAATTGTTCCCCTCGGTCATCGTCTATTTTGTCCCCCCAATTGGTGTGTCTTGCATTAAAATCTCCGGCTATGATTATGTCGTTTTTGTCTATTGTTATGATTGACTCAAGACGTGTTACGAATGAATTAAATGAAGCTGTAGGAGATATGTAGACATTTATTATTGTTACTGTTTTGTTTGGGTATGTACATTGTACGACTATTAGATCATTTTCAAGTATTTTTGGAAAGATTGAACAAGATCGGTCTCTAACTATAATGGCGCATTTGGGATGTATGGGGCAGTGAAAAAATGGTTCTGAGTTTGGAATATTTGTAATGTGGTTATTGAAAACATACGGTTCTTGAATTAAAATAAATTCAGCGTTATTTTTAGTGTATATATTAACCAGATTTACAGTTGCAGCCCTTGATCTCCCTAAGTTGATTTGTAAGATCTTTAATTTATTAATCATCGGTCAACTTATGTTTTGTTTTGTTTGCATGATGCGTTTTCTCTTTATAGGCTTTACTCGTGTTGTTCCTTCTTAATTCCTTTTTTCTTGATTGTAATGTTGTTTGTTATTATTAGTTTTGTGTTTGCTTATTTTGGGTAATATGTCCGAGACCGGAGTTGTGAAACGTGGAAGGCGTGTGTACGGCATTCGCTCGCTCCAAAAGGGTGATTGGCATTGACCCTTCGGTTGATACATGCGCGGCATTTACCCTCCTCATAGTTTGTTATTCTGCACTCTTGTGCAGGGTGGTTGCCCGCACAGATGGAGCAGAAGATCATCTGTGATGCACATTTGGCTTTTGTTTGTCCGTAGGTGCAGCATTTGTCGCACCTGGGGACATAGAAGTTCTCTGTTACGGAGCAAGAAGTCCAGCCTAGGCGCAATTTGTTTGTTTCTTTTAGTTTCTTGAAGACCTTGGCGCTCACTTCAAAGATGTGAGTGTTGTTCTCCCAATTTTCTTTGAATGAAATCCGGTGACTGAAGTCCGAAGGTTCAATTTCGATATCTGGGTTTTGACATTGAAGTTTTGTGAAGAATTCCGCAGATAGAATGTCAGGGTCGACGCCCAAGACACGGAATTGTGGTCGACGTTTTGTCGGTTTTTTAAGCACGAACAGATCTTTGGTGCTTGGGTGAATTTCGATCGCGTCCTGGAGATTCTGCAGTCCTTCTGCTGATGATGATAGTACTGCCACTCCTTCTCTGATGTCTCGCACTGAAACTTCACCCAGTGCCAGGCTGTGCGGCTCAAAGTATTTTTTCAAGATTACTTTGATGTTGTTCGACGCGTTCGGTGCTGGAGATCTCAGATTGATCAGCATTTATACTGACGAAACCTGGCAGATTGCCACGAGAAGCGGTTGCCGAAATGGAAAAGGTGGAGTGGCATACAACGGAGAAGAGTCTCGCCGCCGCGGACGCTAAACACGGCAAAGGTATGTTAGGGTCCTCGCCACTGCAAAAGCTGTGTGCTGACGTCCAGGTTCCCCGAGGAATGGCTCGTTTATGATCTGCGCTGCCAAATCCTCACGCTCCAAATCTGGGACCAGGTACTCTATCACTCCGTCGTCAAACTGGCAGGCTTTGTGAGTATAGAGGTGCTATGGTCATACTATAATCCACTTTGCTCCTTTTTTTTCAGGGGGAGAGCATCTTTTTGTTTGCTTCCTTAAAAAAGAGGGTTAGACTGTTATGATTAAATTGGTGCGGACAACCACTAACAAGCTCTGTTTGCTGTCGTCAGGGCCTACGCTATTCGTATTAATGCCCATTTTCGAAAAAGAAAACAAGATCGGGGAAGGGACAAGAGCGGAGGAAAGCCGTGCCGTTTTCGTGGTCGATGTAACTACTCATGCTAAAGATAAATCACATGTAACTATGGTTGTTTAAGATAAATCTGTTTGAAAGGGTGTCTTCGCCTGTAAACATATTTTTTTTTAAAGCTGGAGACCAAGTGAGATAAGTATCATCCGCTGTCTTCTCAACTGGTTATTTCAATATTTTATTAGGAGTACTTGGCCATGACTTAATACAAACCAAAGACCAGATTCGGGCTCATGTTGGAAGGCGGTTCTTTCCTGCCAAACTTCAGAAACATCTATCTAAGCAAAGATGATAAACAAATTACTATTAGTTTTAGTGTCGCGCTATTTCTGCATGCAAAGGATTCCTATATCGGTAAAGCACACGAAAAGTTATAGGATACTTTGTAATGCACAGATGCATTATTTTGTTACTGATGTAAAATTTTGATGATTACTACCTTGTAGTATGCCTTGTACATGAAGCGTTCCCTCACATGCACGCAGATGTTCAAGCAAGCTTTTAGCCCTCTCTAAATTCCATCGTAGCTTGCTTTTGTTACAACTAAAAAGGGAGCACAATAAGACGAGGACGAGATAGGAAGAAACAAGCGCTCACTGCCAACTAGTTTATTCAGAAAAAAAGTCTTCCCTTCCTACCTTGTCCCTGTCTTAAAGTACGCTTTTTTCATTGCAGCCACGAAGCAGCTTGCCCAGCAAAGAATTTTATAATGCTTTCTTTGATTGTACTAGACACTCTCAGTAGAAAAGCCCCAGTATTGCCTAGCACCTAGCTTATGCAGGGTGCTGCAGAACAGGTACAGCTAGACTTAGTACCCTCCACTCTTTTCTCAGCAGGGACCGTGCCCCTTGTGCTTCAAGTGTTCTCAGTGCACTTACTGATTTATTACTTACGTTCCCTTTGAGCCTTAAATTGATATTATTTTAAAAGAAAAAGTGGACAATAGCAGCAGCAGCCTCCCCCGCCCCTCCACTCCCTATCTCTCTCCATGGTAATATGTTAGGTTCCTCCTGATGGCTAAAATAATTTTGAATGCAATAGTCTGCATTTTTATGTTGTCCATCTGTAACCTGATACATCATCAGGGTGTATACCAACCTGATATTCTCAGGGAAATTGTCAAAAAGATGGCTTCATCAGGCAAAATGACCACTGAAAGTGGAACGGCGATACGGAACAAGGCTTGACGGTTGCGCATGGGCACGAATATGCTGAATGACGTTTCCGAATTATCATCGTTCGACCCAAAGGTGGTCAGGAAGTTTTTATCAAAATAGTCAAGGGAAATTCTAGAAAAGTCAAAGAATTTGAAAACAGTAAGTTGTTAGACACCCTGATGCACTGGTTCCACCGTACGAAACACTTCACAATCAAGTGAGAATTGGGGAAAGCGAAATATAGAGAGGCAGCAATGGGCGCCTGCCTCACTTGCCTTCACTCTGCTGCATGGACTTTCCATCTATGACACTGTGGGCACTTAAATGTCCTCGACAATTTTACTTTGCTCACCTGAAACTTCGTCTGACTTCCAGAACTTATTTCTTATCATTGGCTTTTTTTCCCAGGACCCAGTAAAGACTTTCGGGAACCCGGGGTTACTTTTCACTGGAAAGCACCCATGGACATCTCAAAGCATGTGCGTTGTCTGCGAGGATCTATGAATCAACGTCCTGGACTTTTCAGCAAAAATCTCTCGGGTATTAGCCATGTACTTAACATAGAAAGGTCAGTATGCGGGGGGAATCGACGAAGCACACTTTTTGTGCTTGAGCACCCTCATGGGTAAAAAAATACAAAGATTTCGGTAAGAGCTACGAAAGTTGTGACAGCACTCGGAGCACATACCTAGAACAGGGAAAAAGAATCACCAATAACGGTTACTGTTTTAATGTTTTCCATATGTCTTTGGTGAATATTCCAGCTATAATACAAAGGTTTGTGTGTTCCATTGTGTATCCAAACTTCTGTTAGATTTCTTTTTTTTTTGTGCATCTGTTGATATGAGGATCCAAACCATAAAAGAAGAAACTGTAAAAAGAAACATAAAGCTTTGAAAAACAGCAAGTAGGCAAACAAAGCTTTTAGGAAACTTGTCATTTTTTTAATTCCATTTAATCCCTAACACCAAGCAGGCAAAGCAAGCCTTCAAAAAAACTTGTCATTGTAATTTATTTTCGTTCTTGTCTAATAGTTATACCAGTTTTGTGTATTAGTATTATTTCATATGATGTTATTTGTTTAGTTATTGTGATAAAACCCCTGTGATAAGCCGAAGCAGGCTTTTGAGCCAATATGTATCACATTAGTTTCTGATAAAGTAACTGTTTTAAATACTTGTGATTTGTTTTGCAGTACCTGCATGGTACGACTCATTAAGTTGCATTTGCACAAATGGCAGTGATATAAGCTGAGGCAAAACAGCTATCCTTATTGTTAAAATTGAAGATTCCTGCAATTTATTGCCACCCACCTGTCCACTCAAAGCAGACATAAAGCAACAGAACATGCTCGTTCACACCAGCTCTTGCCAGTAATCTAGACATGTGAAAAAAAGATATACAACCTATTGTAAAATGATAAGTACAATCAAACTAATTAAAAGTTAAGGTGCCGATTAAAAGAAAAACTTTTAATTTGTTTTGTTGTGTGCAAATTCCAATGTTACTAAACAATGCTGTCCTGAAAGCTTATGTTGTGTTTCATGACAAATTTTAGAGCAGCATTCAGTTCAGCATCGTTAAGACCATCATCGTTCATTTGTCCATGTTTCATTACAGGAAATCGTAAGACATCAGTTCTGCATTTCGACGTTTACAGTTGCAGACAATTGATGTTACCGCTTGTTTTAGGTGGAATCGAAGTTTCCATTTAAACTTTTATACTTTCACACAGTTGATGTTACTACCCTTGTTTTAGGGAAATTCAAGTTGAACCTCGCACACGGCAAGAACTCTCCTAATGATCACAGTGCCTCCCTTTGTTCCACAAACTGATACTTGACTAGGGCTGCTATACTCCAGACAAAGTGAGAGTCAGCAATGACTATCTTTCGGAGAGTCGCTCATTCACTTCCATGGCTCTTTTGCGATAGGAGTTCTTCATTAAAGGGGTGTCCTCACAATTCTTGTTACAGAGTCACGGGGATTACCAGGAAGGAGTCGTGTGACTTTTTTCCTCCGTTGGATAAGAGTCGTTAAAGAGTCGCAGTTGTCTACGTCACCTGGAGTCGCCCATGCACTACCATGACTCCAATGTGATGAGAGTCGCAGGACTCTTTTTTAAATAAGAGTCAAGTGACTCTACAAACTGGAGTCGTGGAGGAGTCAAATATGTAGCGGGCAAAGATCCCCCCTTAGGCAGTCGTAGAGACTCTCTTTAAATAAAGAGTTGAGGGACTCTACAAACTGGAGTCGTGGAGGAGTCAATAATTCTGCGGCGCGCCAATACCCCCCAAAAGGAGTCATAGAGACTCTTTTTTTTAAGAGTGTATGTTGTACCGCAGCGAAGGCTAGAAGTGCGTGAAGTGCGACCTCACAGCGTTGGCAGCTGCCCTTAATGCGCGAGAGCTTGTGCCGCCAAGATGTGCCCTAGAGCAAGGAGGTCGCCCTTGTATAGCCTTTCCTGTGGTACATCATAAGGTGAAACAGAGTATAGTCGGGTGTCCTTAGGCTGCACTGTTGATGTCTTCCGCATAGAAGACGATACGTCTACTTATAAGTAACACCTTCTGGCGGGCTAGTTGGTTCATGATTTTAGAAATAAATGAACTGCGCAAAGGACGAGGACAGAGGTAGAAGCGAGTCCTCGTCCTTTGCGCAGTTCATTTATTTCTAAAGTCTACTTATAAATTGTTGGTTTGTTACCCAAGTCGGAGTTTTTTTTTTTACTCATACATGGTGGCAACCTTTCCAGCTTATTCACTCTGGTTTTTACTGGAATGGAAAGGCTGAATTTCTCTAGGCGTCGTTCTGGAAGTCATCCTCGAGGACGACGCGCAGAGGCCGATGTTCTCTAGGTCGTCCTAGAAGTTGTCCTTGAGGTCGTCCTTGAGGTCGTCCAAGAGATTGTCCTCGAGGTTGTCCTAGAAGTCATCCTCGAGGTTGTCCTAGAGGTCGTGCTTGAGGTCGTCCTAGGCGTCGTCCTAGAATTCATCCTTGAGGTCGTCCTACACATCGTCCTTAAGGTCGGCCTAGACGTTGTCCTCTAGGCGTCGCCCTTGAGGTCGTCCAAGAAGTCGTCCTTGAGCTCGTCCTAGAGGTCGTCCTCTAGGCATCGTCCTATGCGTCGTAAAGATAACAGCTTGGCTGGTCTTCCTTCTGGAAAGGCTGAAGGCTTTTTTTTCGATCACAATATTTCCTAAATTTTCTTCAGCTCTACAATGTTTGCAAGGCACAGTATTCCACGACTCGCAAGATACAAGAAACGTCTAACGTACTCGAATGAGTCGCAAGGTTTCGTTCGGCCGCAGATGTGTTAAATGCTTTCTCGAAAGTCAAATAAGAGATTGGCGTTTCTTTGAATTGATGTGCACTTTTGTCAATGCATTTGAAGATTTCCTGGTACATGTGTAAGATGCGATTGTCTTACAACGATAAGGAGCTGAATTTTGCTACTGTAAAAAAAATTATCCAAAAATAGGGAATGACGCGTGTTTTAGCGAACTGTATCTTCGATGGAACGCTCGGAAAAAAACCTGCACCGTTTGCAACCTTAATAACTATGCGCTTCAGTAATTTTAATAAATGATTCCTTAAAAAAAAAAGACGCAAATCAGACCTGGTTGCTGAGATTAGCGGCCCTAAAATAAACCGTTTCGGCAGATTATCTTTTCGATAGTGTCATCGGGGATTTTTCTTGGGGAAAGGAGGCTTTGCGAGGAACCTGCACAAAAAGACGTACACCGCTCAAGCTAAATCGAATACATGCTTCCATAATTTTATTGTATCATTCCCCGGGAACTTTGCAGGATTCCACCTCCTCGTCAAGATATCCCGTGCTCAGTTAGGCTGCTGCCAAACGATCTCCTACCAATGTCTGAACGACGCGCTTTTTGTGCAACTGCGCCTTCGCAGGGAACCCAGAGAATGTAACCTAGATGTTTATTATTTTAACGAATATCTACCCCATGTCTTGGTCTACGCGATTCCCTGGGACCTTTGCGAGGTACAACATGGTGGCAGAAATATAAGGCGCTGAAGTTGGCCTCTCTGACAAAATCGCGACTGGAGCAATCTGACCGCTTCTTTTGTTGCCACTCTGCCTCCGTAGGGAACTCGCAGAAAACAACCTAGACGTCTAAAATTTAATACCCACCTCCTAAGCTGGACTACGGTTTTCCAGTGGAAGTTTACGATATACGACCTGGACGCCGAAATAGGAAGCGATGATGTTGGCCTCGCTGACATAACCCAGTCCCCTGGCCAATCTGGAGCGCTCGGCGGGCGCTTGCCGAGCGGACTAATCTGCCCCTTGTAGATGGCGAGCGACCTCTCTGGCCGCCGCTTGCAAATGTGAAACCATAGGAACGCTCGCCGAGCAGCGAGAATCGCTCTATCGAAAGTGGCAGACCGCGGAGTGTGGTTGGAAGGAGTTTGCAGCGCAGCGGTTGAACGTAGCTTTATAAGAAAAACGACCTTGGCAGGCGCCAAGTTTCGGGCGGAGCATGTTTCTCGCTTTGCGAAATATACATCCTACACAAAAATCGAACGAACTGGAAGGTTCCTCGACCATTCACCATTATGTGTAGCCACTAAATACAGTATAATCGGGTTGTTTTATAACGGCAGCGATGTTTTAACTGGGAAGCAGACTATACAAAGGACGATCGCGTTGCTCGCGTTTGCAGCGCTCGCGGAGTGATAGATGCTTAGCCCACCAGGGCACCTCGGACTAGACCACGACGCGCAGCTACAGCTTGCGAAGAGTAAAAGTATTCGGCGGATACTACGTTCTACCATGGGCATGGAGAAAAAAATGAAAGCCGTTTACAACTCCCTGCAACGCCGAATTAGAGCGCAGCTCTTGAGGAGGAGGAGGTAAGGGTATTGAGGTTCACGTGTTCTGGGGGGGGGGTCACGTGACCTCGGAGGGGCGGGTGGTCACGTGACCTGGGGTGCGGTCACGTGACCTTGGTGGGGTCACATGACCCCCTCCCCAAGGTCACGTGGGGGTCACGTGACCTTGGGGGTCACGTGACCCCCCAGAGAGATTTTTCCGCTAGATTTAGTGGTGAAATTTTTTCCGCTAGATTTAGCGGGGAAATTTACCCATAATGCACCGCGCGGTTACGCCGACGCCGCTCAAGCCGGAAGCGGGCGCCTAAGAGCTGCGCTCTAAAACAGGAGACAAATGACGGGACGACGGCACACGCGCGGCGTGTCGCTGCACTGCATCATCTCTGCTCCGCTTGCCGCAGCGCGCTGCCTCACAGCCACGCCATCCGTACCTCCTGGTATTATGCAGAAGCGGCGGCTGCTTCCCGCAGTGGGGTCTTGGATCCAACATGGCTGTCCTGGGAGCACCGTTTCGATCAAGGGTATGAAGAGCACGACGTCAGCCATGTAGCTTTACCAAGCCATCCTCCCGTGTCGCTCGGCTATTTCTAATTTTTCTCGCTCATCTTTTTTGTAAAATATGAACCACGCATGACCATTTGACCCTTCAATGGTGCATAGTTCTGCATACGAACTGAGTGGCACCAGGTTCTAGTGTGGTTCTGCTCAGGATCCCAGCAGTTCACTCCGCCTGCTGCCTTTCCTTTGGTAGCGAAACACCAATACATTCGAACAATTCTGTTTTTATAAACTCCCCTATGATCGTACAAGTGCATGACAGCATTTTAACGATGTGCGTGAAGTCGTTCAGCTTGAAAACTGTGTTTTGTATCGATGGAAGTTGAAATGTTACTTTTGACAGTGAATATTTGGTGCACGTCCGTGTGAAAGGTTTTGAGGAGCGTTCACACAACTTCCAAATACGTTTTGGGGTGTTCTCAATATGCATAGCAACCAATATTGAACCATGTAGTTCAGTTTGACCATGGTGTTTTATTAATGTGTATCATGACCAATGTTGGACCAACTCAACTTGACTTGACATGGGCACATACGCATACCTGGCACAACTGTAGAAGTAATCAGATTTGAAGCAAACAAAACTCCACTTCGATAATGTTCATTCCCTGTTGCGACAAAGGGCCGAAATACATCGTTTGAGCAGCTCGGCGGCTCTCTGAAATATGCAGCCGTTCACACTGCAAAGCCCCATCTTGGTCTCGGACAGGCCACATGCTTTCGTTTACTCGAACTGCACAGCGGCTTGGTTCGTCCTCTTGTGGTGGTACATCATCCCACGTCAGGTTCTCGCAGATCTCGCCGGTCTTGCATTCACACCGCACGGAGCGGGCGCAGTTCTCTGGCACGCAAAGCCGGCACATCATGCACGGCGTCCGCTCCTTGAGCTTTGTTTGATAAAACTTTCCGAACGCTCGATGGATCCCGAAGAGCTCATCGAGGTCCGTCGTTCGCTTCTAGGGGCCTCGCTGGCCTCGCCGCCTTGGCCTCGCCTTGTATTTGTTCTGCCGGACGGAAGCGTGAGAAACGCTACGGACAGATTCAATATAACCAACCAGCCAACTCGCATGTGACAAATTCACTTGCAAGCCCCGTGGGTGCATGTATCGTTCCAGCTTTTTATGCCTAGGGATAAAAAATAGCCTCATGCCCCCCCCCCCCCCCTTCCGCCTTTTGGTTGCGTCACCTTACCCCGCAAGCGGTGCGTATGGTCCTCCGGAGCTGAAGGTTTAAACATACTGTGGCGCCCTCATTTTGGCCAATACAAGCTCACCTGATTGGGCCTCGCACTACTAATCGCACATTTGACTGGGCTTCTTTCCTTTCTCTATGGTCTTGAAAATGGGAAAAACAACTTTGGATGTTCTAAGACGACTATACACACTGAACATTGTAACACCCATACTCATGTAAAAATGGTGTAAGAAGGGTGTAAGGTATGTACAACACCCTACTTAGACCTTTTTACATGATTTTTGAATGTAGGTGGGTGTAAGAAGGGTGTGCTGATGATTTACACACCTTACACGCCTTTTTATGTCCCACTTGTAGCGATGGTGTCTGAAATCGTGTAAAAAGGGTATATGGGCAAAATATACGCCCTTCATTCACTCGGTGTGAAAGGGGCGTAATGGTGATGTGGACGATTACACCCAAGATTTCATGGCCGTTCATAAATATTGCTTTTGTAAAACCGTGGCTGATGTACGGTGGTACAAATATCGAGTATGATTCATTGCCACACGAAGTCGTGTTTGATTAGGAAGTGGTAGAGAACAGTTATTGGCAATCCGACCGAAGAGTCCGTGCGACACGAGCCCGAAATTACTTGTCGCGCGTGCATCAGTTTTATCAGTTAAACTTATTTTAAACAAATCGTCTCCGCCCGAATAGATGAACGAAGACGTGGAAACATACTGCCCAGGCAGCACACAGTATTGCGCAGATATTGTCTCAAATCCGAACGATTGTGTCGATATCATTTTGATCCATTCAATATCTGTGAAGAATGGGATGAGTCCGCCGACGCCATCCTGACATATCGTACGCGACGCTGTTTTTGGTTGAGTGTCAAGAGTGCAAGGTCTAAATCCGCTGTGCCGGGAAGTATTTATATTTTTCGACCGCGTCAAATCCGATCTTAAAAAAAAATCAAGATTAAGCTAAACGAAATCTGTTTATTTTTAGCCCTAAAAAGACCTGCGCTGAGACTTTGAACCAACTGTGGCGTCCTCATTTCAGGTAGAACAAACTCCTCTAACTGGGCCTCGCACTACATAAAGCACTTCCGCTGAGATTCTATCGTTCTGTGTAGTTCTGAACAAACAACGCCTCAAAACAATTGAAAGTGCCGGATTCATGACAGTCCCACTAGTGTACGCGATTGTTACTTGTGCGTGATGACGCCAAAATATCTAGCGTCCCGACGCTTTTTTTTTCTTTCTTTGAAACTCGTGAAGCCGCGTCTCTAGCCTCATGCTCTCCGTTTTACCTCATGCTTCAAGCGTTCGAATTTTTTTTTTTTTTTAATATTTCCTTTGTGATTTTACAGTCCGCACCAGTGCAGGCACGCCTCTACATGTGTGACACTTTGAGACGCCCAAGTTTGAACTTCCCGAAACAAGTTCCTTCTCGCTGCGCCCCCTCGGAAACACAGGAGGCCTAAACAGTTACTCTACGTTAGTGCATCCGTGAGCAGCCCCAAGCGGCCAACGCGCTGAGACTCGAAGAGAGTACGGCGCGAAGCGGAAGAAGCGGGTGTCTTCGCGTCACCGTTTGCTAGCGTCCAGCTTGTTTGAGACGCTAAAGTACGCGCTGGTGGAGAAGCTGACGCCTTTCGCCTTTTGTTGCCGGGAGAACTGTAAGTTGCATGCTCGTGAAAATGAAGTCAACAAAGCCAACGACGTCAGCGAGCGACCGCGTGCGTGACTGAGTGAATAAAGAAAAAAAAAGCGTGCGTGACCGAGTGGTTGCCGCGCTTGACTGTCGCGCGGAAAGTCTAGGTTGGATTCCAGTCTGTGGAATGTTCGTTTATTTATTCTTTCAACATTGCGTTCTCGTGAGTTCGAGAACATTCTCGTCTGATCGAGTTCCGAATGTTCTAGTCGCCGAAACTTCTACGCTGATTGTTCCAGTAGCCAACGCACGTACATAAGCAGGGTCCGCGTGGCGATCTGCGGTCAGTCTCGCCCAAGCGCTCGATCCTGCGGTTTCGCCGACATCGACGCCCGCGACGCTCTGCTGCTTTCTTCTCTTCTCTTTTTATTTTGGGCACAAGTTCGTCCCATTGAACGTTTAGTTTCTTCGGTTATTATCGCCTCATCAATTGTCATTCGTGACAATATTATACTGTTTTCTCCCCGGAGTAGGCCTTTCTGAAGGTTCGTCAAGGCCCATTTCAGGTCTCAGCATCTCACTATGACAAGACAAAATCAGCATTGGCGGCTGAAATCTGGCGCACGTGTAAAGTATATGTACCTGTTTTTTTTTTGTTTTTTTTTATTACTCGATGCTAACTACACGCTCTTTATTAAAATATACAATGAGATAGCCGATAGAAAAATATTCCGATGACACCTAAGCACTTCCTATGAGTTAATGCGAAAGCATGAATGTCGCTCTTCCGCTTCCTCAGTTCGTCTGCGGTGTACTGGCGTGGACTGCCGAGGTTGCCACGTCGCCATTTTCCTCGGCGCCGAAAGGAGCAGAAGCGGCCGCAGCACATCCCCCCCCCCCCCGCTCTCCCTCTTTTTCCCGGCAACGCCTGACACGAGAGTGGCGGCCGAGCACGCGCTCTCGTGAAGCGGCCGCCAATGGCTATCCAGGAGCCGTTTCGCTGAGCCAATGGGACATTGGGGATTTCTTCCGCGTTCTTTCGTGGTTACCCGCGCCGCCGGCTTCGCTCCATGGGATAGTTGATGCTTTCGCATTAAATTGCCATTGTAGCGGATTCCGTGTCAGAACATCCAACGTGTCAAAACATCCATCGAGTCAAAACATTCATTCGTGGATGTTTTGTCTCGATGGATGTTGTGACTCGATGGATGTTTTGACTCGATGGATGTTTAGACTCGGATGTATGTTCTGACTCGATGGATATTTTGACTCAATGGAGGTTTTGGCTCAAATGGCTGTCATGAATATTTTGACGAGTTGAACGTTCCATCGTTTTTTGCCTGAAAGGAGGGAGTTGTCGTGTAAACGACTTTTGACGATACGGTAAGCAAGGACCGTTTGCATATGCTCATAGATAAAATTCAATCATTTATGGAGGACAAAATTGAGTTCGCTATTTGACGGAAGTGAATAGGATATGTTCTTATTTCTTTACTATTATTCGAGCTGTGAACAGCCTGTACGATTTTATTTTCTCATTGAGACATTGTCAGTTATTTAGGCTATCCAGTAAACGTGCGTTTTTATATGTATTCTGTGATTCCGATTTTTTCAATTTTCCTCTACCAGTGTGAGTCCATTTTTTGTTTATTTTCTGTTTTGTAAGGTCATTGCTGTTGTTTTCCTTGATCTCTGCTTGAACCACTCATGGTCTGTATTTTATTAATAAATAAATAATCATAATATTCAAGTTAATATCGGCAAAGCCATGTCAACAAAGCGCAATATAGTTTCTTTTGTTTAATCACTGTATTATTGGGTGTACACTCGTCAGTGTCCTTGTGTCTTTCTTGTAGCTTAACGGAGCGTAAAATAAAACAGTACTTTGGTGGTCCACTCCGTATTAAAATCAGGTAGAAGACGACGGCGCATTGGCAATGGCTCTTGAAAGCGGCGAGCGGTAATGTTACGTGATCACGCGACGTGGTTTAACATTGCATTTACTTGCATTGCCGGTAAAATCCACTGCTTTGCCGTCTCGGGTGGCGTTTTATTTGCTGTCGTCTGACCCTCGCAGCTCGAGAGCGCGCCACTCTGCGACTCGTGGCAGCTATGTGCCCCGCAGACAATAGACAAGGCCGTTTGAATCCATATAAAAATGCTAGGTATTTAGATCGCCTTTGATAGAAACCAGTGTGACAGCCATTTTTTATTTTACCTTGGTGTATGTCAATCCGTTCCTAAGAAATTTTGAAAAAAAACTACTTTTTTCAGGCAATATGGGGTAACAAATTTTAGCAATTCATTTAAAAGCAGCGTGATAAAAATAATGTAAATGAAAAGAACAATACTATTATTCTCACGAAAAGTTAGAGCACTCACAAAATTGTGAAGGTGGAGCATTTTTCGAGACAGAATGGCTCTGTTTTGAAAGGTATTTAACTTCGCCGTATTATTTCAAAAGAGAACTGTTTTTATTTTTTATTTTTACATCGGTGTGGGAGCAGCAGATTGCACGATGGGCTGGCTTGGAGTCTGCGTGGTTGCTCGAGGTACCAAAATACTGTTGTCGGTGAATTACGCAACGTAAGCCCTTCAGAAAAAAATAATTACGCCTCGCCAGTCATTTGCTTCCAATTTTGTGTTAAGCCTCTGAATTGTTTCAAGACACTCTTGTCCCAGACGTTCATAGTGATCAATACCGTTATTCCGAGATAATCGTAGCTTTATTTTGTGATTTTTTTTAAAGTTAGTTTTACTGGATTTGCTCAATAGTACATAAATAGTTCTGAAATTACGGAAGCAGTATTGGAAAAAAAAATTACCGTTTTCTTTTTTCATGTAATATAACTTTTTCGGTATTTGTACTCTGTCGTGGTGTCTATACACTCATTTTTGTCCCGATTACTACTACCAGACGCAACGTAGTGCATATCGTTCGCATAAAGTCGTTTGGTTGAATAAGACACCGAGACATCGTGCGGCATTCAAACAGCTTTATTCAAGGAAACTGGCCCATGCGTGCTGTTCGCTTCATTCTACAGAAGAACTCTAAGGATTGTAATACTGTCCAGATAGTTAAGGACATCCTGAAATGACGGGACTGCAGATGACAAATATCCAAATATACTCAGTGACAAAATAAAACACGAACACGAGGGACTCTAGATCCAGGACACTGACCAAAAGGTGGTTGATCAAGTGTATCCTGAAACTGGCACTTGGCAAAATTTTCAGTCTTTTGCCGAAAATAATTCATATATTATATTTTTTTCTTTTTAATTCAAACAATAATGTTTTGAATCATATCGATGTTTTGCCTCTGATAGGTGTTCTGACTCGATGGATGTTTTGACTCAGATGGATGTCTCGACTCTGATGGATGTTCTGACTCGATGGATACTTTGACTCAATGGATGTGTCGACTTGGATGGATGTCTTGACTCGTTGGATGTTGTAACTCTGGTGTCACGTGACCTCTTGGACGTTTTGACTCGATGGATATTGTGACCGAATGAATGTTCTGGCCATAAGCGGTTGTAGCGCTGTCAATGCCAAGGGCTCGTGTCGGGAGACGGGCTTTCACGTGCTCCGGATCAAAAGAAAAAGAAGCAAAAGCGTTCGGAACAAAATTTTCAAACGTCTATTATGCCACAAACGCTTTTATTGACGCACCCCATAGTCCGTGAACGTGACGCCCATGCCCATGACTTCGCCGTAAAATGTCGCAGCTATCGCTCTTACTGTACTCACTGAACTGCTGAATTGTTTTTCTTGTGTTTTCTTTCTTGGCCGTGCGAACGCTCGTTTGCATCTGCCGCACGGAAGACGCGATCATGAAGGGCTTTGGAATCTCTCCGAACCCACCGAAGGAACTTCAGAATATGAATTTACTGGGGGTTGAAGATCATTACGAAAGAGATGGGCACACACTTAATCAAAGCGCAATACAAAACCGAAAGCCCATCCTCAAAAATCGGCGCTCTGGCGCACTCAAAAATGCTTGTGAGTTCGCCTTACCTCAGATTAGGAAAACAGCCAATTATGGCCAACAATAGAGAGGTTTCAAGAAAAGAAAACGTTTAAAGCGCGATAGGACGAAAACAAAATTAGATGTACGAAGAGACAACGAACTATTGTACCTGCGCACAGCCTCCTTTCATTTTGTTTTCTCGATCTAGTCGTATTTTGAACTTTGGCATACGCTGAGATCCTTCTATTGTTCGCTGTGATTGCTCGCCTTTGTGCTCTGCAGGAAAGTGAATTTATAGACAGTTTCCATAATAGGTGCTGAAAGGGGTGTAATATTACAAAGGGAGCCCTCATCACGTTTACTACGAGAGCAATTTATAATACCAACGCTCGGTACAAACCATTTTCTGACAAAGTGATGTCATTTTAAAAATGATAAAATACGCAGATGGGTGAAGCCTTAGCACGTGCCTTGTGTATTGTTGTTTCTTCGCTCCTTTCCAGCGCAGCTTTCATCGAGGCTATTCGTGCGTTACCCAGCTAGAAAGAATTATCCCATTCTATTTCGAATGCTATAGACGATAGAAAATGTGTAGATTGTGTGTTTTCGGCCTTTCGTAAAGTCTCTAATGCTGTGCTACATTTGATTTTATAGAAGTTTGTGTTGTCAACGGTGGCCGGGTGCTGACGTTTTGTCAATTGGAGATGCGACGTTTGTTCATGAAGGAATAAAATAACGTTTATTTTACTGGATTCACTTTGATTACATGAAGAAGTCTCTTTCGCGTTCGGTATCTGGCGTATATCTGGTCCCTCTGTTCAGAGCGGTTTTTTTCCCAGGCAAATCCTATGAGCAAGGTTCAGTTCTGTGAATCGCGCTCGCGAAGCGTCACGTGTTCGGTGATGTACATTAGCCATCCTGCCGATGCCAGACAAACAAGCTGGGCTATCTAATACGCCCGGTCTAAAATTTAGATGCCCTCAAATAACATCAACGCGTAATCTGCAAGGTAGGCCAGAGATCTGCGCGTCCTTGACTGTTGCTGACCTACAGCATTTTCCTCGAGGTTGACGACTGCTCCCTACCTTTCTTTATCACGCGTTGGGACATCATATGCGTCCTCGTCTTCACATTCGTCGCATTCATCTGCGCGACCGAAGTTGCTGTTGTTGTTAGAACGTTCTTGATTGCTCTTTTATATTATGTGTATATATGTGCCATACGCACATATAGTACACTATTGTCGTCTGTATCGGTGCGGGCCCGAGCGGATGACCCTATCTTTAAAAAAAAATGGAGGCGCATTTGACAGATATGCTTACGTCTTGTTTCGCCGAGAAGGAGAGGGAACGGCCCGCGTCTTCTCCGCCTTACCGATTTGAGGGGGCGAAGCCAAGAGAGGAGGAAACGAGATATGTTGACGTCATGCGCCTCGTCGGCCTCGTTCAATCTCGACCTTTTTTCGAAAATACGGCCGTCTATTTGAGATATAGCATACACAAGGTAAAGAGCGGACACTGCCATAGGCCCCAGCGGCCCACATAGGCCAGTGACAGGTAGCACTCCTAGCGGGCGGTATTAAGTATAATCTGATTCCGTTTCCGGTCAAGTTAGTTTCGGTTTTAGTTTGGGCGTTTCTGCTCCGGTTCTCCGGTACCCTTCTCTCTCTCTTTCCTCCTCCCCTCGCTCGGCTCTCGGGAGCTCCTTGACTCCCGAAGCCGCTGTTTATTCAGTTTTTTTTTTTTTTTTTTTTTTTAATACTGACGGAGTTTTGCTTTATTTTTTTACCATAGAGTCCGTGCAAAATGTGTCAAACAATATTTCAACTTATTCACAAATCAGAAGTATATATATTTCTTGTTCTTTTTCTATTGTAAAGCATTGAAGTTACACAATCGCCGCATTGACTCCTGGCTGGTGGAGCATTTTGGGGTCAACAACAGTAAGTGGTTCGAACACATTTTATTGGACCACATTCATGTATACATGATTTACTTCAGAAGCTCTGTATGTTTTATACGAAAGAGATCGATACTCACAAAAATGAATGAATATGAAGGACTTCGGCATATCGTACATTTCGTAATAGATTCTTAGAGGAACAAAGTTAACAAAACCTTTCCACGAAAAACATGCTGTATGATACATTCACTTTCACGCCGACTCGGGTACGGGAAGTAAGTGCAAAAATAAATAGGACATCGCTATCATTACCAGTCATAAGAGTATATTAACAGTGCGAAGCACACGCCGGATAGTACAAATTCCCAATTTCCGGCAGATATAAAAAAACACCAATTTGCATATAGCCTCAAACTCACTGCGGGCGAGCCATAAACAAACAATGAGAACCCTACTCGAAATCTGACAAGATTCAACGTCCCTAAACATTCCCCGAAATTGTTCAGAAAAGAATTATGGCTTCAGAAAAAAGCGGCTAAAAAACTATGGACAGTGGATACAAAAGTGGATACATTTTCTTTCAAATATTTTTAGCCTCTATACATTAATTTCTATTGAAATTTTGTAGAAAGTGAATTATTATTTTTTTTCGGGAGCCGCCCAAGCAGCACGTTGTGAATGGGCCATCGCTGGCAAGTGTACTATGGCCAACCAGATTTTCGATGGCCCAAGCTTGGCCAAAGTGCTCGGCAATAGCAGTGTTTTCGTCCTCGTCTGGTGACTTGCCATGCACTTTATGCCAGTCGCTGGCCATTCAATTTAGTCCAATGACTGGCCATTCACTTTAGGCCAGTGACTGGCCCTTCACCTTTGTCCAGAGGCTGGCCATTCAGTTTAGGCCAGAGACTGGCCATTCACCTTTGGCCATGACTGGCCATTCACATTTGGCCAGTGACTGGCCATTCACTTTAGGCCAGTGACTTGCCAATCACCTTTGGCCGGTCACTTTCGGCGAGCCACTGGCCATTCACGTTTGGCCAGCCACTAGCCATTGACTTCCGGCCAGTCACTGGCCGAAAGTGGCTGTAGTTATACACTTATTACATAATTTATCACAGACTGCCAGAAAATGTGGGTGTTCCTCAGAAGACTGTCAAGAGTTTCGGGAGGTCAAGTTTTAGAACTCAACCCCAGAAACTTTTACATAGTAATGACACACGAAGCTGCTGCAAGGCTGCTCAATGTTTATTGGACTTTTTGAGTACTAAGTCTTACGGCGCTGGTTGCGACCACCATTCCAGTCGTCGTGGGTTCATGGATGGTATGTTGTCCCACCATTAAGATCCCTCGGTAGCGCAGCAGTAAAAAAAATATAAAGAAGTAACTTTAGGTGAAGGGACAGTGCAACAATAGAGAGTTTTAGTAAATCGTTCCGATACCTCCGATTTAGCTCCGATAACGATACAATGCATGCGCAAGGGAGGCGGTGGCGGAGTATCGGGTATCGTTATCGGAGTCATGGGAGCGATCTACTAAAACTCTCTACTGTTCAGTTACAATATTTTTTACTTTACACAAGCTTACTGGCACTAATGGGAAAGAGAAGCCTTGAGTCCACAGTAAAAGTTTTTACACACTTAAGGGTGTAAATCAGTTTGTCCCTGGGCTAACACCCTTATGGCTTTCAGGCAAGCACCCTTCATAAAGGGTGCTTGCTAACACCCTTGGTAAAGGGTGCTTGGCATAAAATGGGCACCTGCTGGGGTGGCCCAGTGAATGCTGGGCCACCCTAGCCAATCTGGCGCCGGGAGGGTATCATGCGACGTTTTGGTTATGTGGAGTACAAGGTCACATGACGCTTTCTCGACGCTGGATTGGCTGGTAGCGTCCGCCGCGCTCGGAGGAAGGGTGAAATGAAGTATAGACCCCAGTGAACATTTCATTGGAATGTGTCCAAAACACATATCAGAAATTGTAAATTGTACAAAAATCATATATGGTATTGCATATTCTTATATTATTATTACATGATTTACAGCTTATCATGTTTACTGAACACATTTACACTTTTTTCACTTGGAGGGATTGCCACATCACCACATACGAGGCATGTGATAAAGAAATAATGAGTCACACTAAACACAACTCACTGCATGAAGTAATACAAAAGAGCTCCTTGCAAGCCACATTATAACCCCGTGGGCAATTGGGAAGTGCTACGGCACCCCCCTTTCTCGAACTCTAAGTGAGCAAGCAATGGCCCCAAGCATCGCACTGCACGGCTGAACCATTGTGAACATCATGGTCTGCCACAAACGAAGCATGTAAAGCTTTCCTGTTTGGAGATCAAGCGACATGATTTGTTTGTCTCAGAGGACTGCAGGCAGCCCACGCTTCGCTTATCACTTGTCTAAAACGCGCATCTGGCTCAACTCACAAATCGCGCATTGTACCAAACGGTCCAAGAAGACGGAAAGGAAGGACTCTCCTCATTCTCGGACCCTCGTTCGTGCAACCGGAAACAGCCATTCTCCCCTTAGAAGATTAGCCCGTCGCTCAAAACTCGAACAAAAGTTGCTTTCCCCACCCCGTTCAGCCCTAAGCTGACCGTGTTGTGGAAGCTACGTGCTCCTTCGGCCAGCCCACGTGGGCCAGCCACACGCTCGTCACGCCACGGGTACTTCGAACGGCTCGGTTGTAACGCGCTGACGCTATTGACACCACCACAACGCTGCCAGCGCCACCAAGGGCAAAGCTGATAACCACGCCTGCCTTGCTTCTCCTCGAACGCGGGGAATCTTTTCTGCTTTTGTTTGCGCCGGATATCCCATGACGCATCGCGCTCTCCGTTCGCTTCTCTTCGAGCGCTTGCTCGAGTGCACCGTTTGGAACGAAAAATATAGCCAGTCGTTCAAAATACAAACGTGCGATTATCATTTACGGTTATTATCCCTCATACTTGATTCCCTTCCGAACGAAATTTGAATATTTCAATTTTTGTTTCCGTACCCCTTTAAAGAACAGAACTGTGATGACGATTTAATGAATGATGGTGATGAAATAATGTTGACTAAAGAGAGTGACCACACGGGTATACTGAAAGAATCACTAACAATGATGAAACCTAGAAATCTATTAGTGCCTTCCCTGTGTTTTGCCATTGAGTGGAAGAAGTTTCTTGGCCTATATTTTTGTTAGAAACAGGTGTGATGCGTCCGTCTGTTTTTTTTTTTAATCTTGATGTTGTACATATTTTTTATTTCCTAGGTTGAAAGCTCAAGGCATTCCCTGTTGTTTGTTCACTCACATTTACCCCAATGTTAGTAGGTTGCTTTTTTATGTTTACTGTCCTTGGGTATGTCAGGGGTTGTGAACAGTAAAACGCTGTAAGGCCCAGGAAGGAATTCCCTTTGTAAAGTGGTGGCAAGCGGAAAAGAAATTTTAAAGACTGACTTCATGTCTTCCCCTACGTTTTCTTTTTTTGTCCATTAATATTCAGCTGTGTTTGATACTTCTCTGCGTTTGTGTCATCCTTCAGAGAATCCGTCTTTAATAAATTATGTGTTTAGCCTGTTTAGCTAGCTTGCACCCTCGTTTTTGTTTATTAATAAATGACTAGGATTCAACTCCAAGCACGGTGTTGATTCATACTAATAAATAGCAGCATACTTTTATTGACTAGTGCTGATGATTGGACTAGTTAGCAGCCAATTATTGAAAAGAAATCATGAAGAATATGGGAACGGAGGATATGAACACAACACAGCGCTGTGTTGATCTCCTCCTTCGTGTCCGTGCCATTCACATTCCATGTTTTTAATAACACATTTATTAATCATTTTCTGCTTGGTATCATCTGTATAGGGGTTCAGTGGAACGACCCACCTGCATTCACTTTAGGGCAGCTCCCCCTTCCTCATGGTGCCATCGTTCAGGAAGTGCAAGGCGGGTGTCACTCTCACTCTTGTGGTTCAGTTCCCCAGGTTCCCATAGGTTTCAAGCTCCTAGCCAAACTGAGTCAGGCCTTCCAGCCCTGCAGGAAATGTCAATTCCACTCTTTTAGACGTAGACACCCACATTTTGCGTGTACGTGAAAGAAGCTCTAACAGGGAGGAAACAAAATGATTGGACTTTTTTTAATGCACCTTTTTCTTTTGCTGAGAACATACATAAACGTTACACGCTATTGTACATTCAGTGGTGCGGCTTAATTTAGGCAGAGCACTTTTTTATATAACTTTTATATAAAGAAAAAACTCAAGATAATGGGTCGGGCATAAATGGTTGCTATGAACTGCCCTATACATTTTCACATTACCTGATATCACCAAAAGAGTAGAGTAGCGTAGGGCTGCAATGCACCAATTACGACTTTGTAACCAATTAATAGTTGGCATTTATTTGTTTATTACTATTGGCTATTATTCTTTGACAGAAAGAATAACCGGGCGAGTTGGTACGGTGGTAGTCTTTGAACTGCATCAAATATTCAGGTTTGACATTAGTTAATCTTTTTCCGCCTTTTTTCATGTTTTTGCCTTTTCTAGCTGCTGATTTTTGTAAGGGCTTTCGCCACTACTAAAAAACGTGATATCTAAACTCCTTTTATTTTTTGCATCACACAATCGTAAACTTAAAAAGTGTGCCGGTTCGGTAAACGCGAAGAGACCTAATTTCCGAGGGTGAAACCTCTAAAAACAATGGACAAGTAAAAGAAACAAACAAAGGGCGTTGTTTGTACGTTGTTTTTAGCGTTTTTACCCTCGGAAATATGACGAAGAGACCGCGCGTCTCTACGCAGAGGCATTAGCTTATGCAAAAAATCATGCTGCATGCTCGCTCTTCTAACGTTTTTCTGGCTCCCGCGCTTTATGAAACAAATCGGTGGCGAGCGGCTGTTAGGACAAGACGTCAGAACTAGCATGACCTGTGATTAACACTTTGGGACGGCGACTGAATGCTTGAACTGCCGTCAGACGGCACTTGAACGCTCCGCACAAGCGTCGTCGGACGAGCGCCGCACGACGGCGCAAAGAACATGCCCAAGGTTCCGCCGCGCGGGAATCTTTTTCACACTGCGGAGCGAGCCACAGGTTTTGAAGAAGATACGCTCTTTTCAAGAAACGAAATAACACAGGGCAGAAGCATAGTTAGAATCAAGCATAGCTTAGCAAGCGCACGGTGCACGACAAAGTTTGAAACAGCAGCCCACTTCGCAGAAACAAAAGAAAGTTGCTAACCGGCGTTTGTACGAGTCGTGCATGGGCGGTTCTGAACTTACGGGCGTTGGCAAGACGCAGCGTCTCCCAGCTCTCAGTCATCAAATGTTATCCTTGAACACGGTATTCCTAAGGAAGATATTTAAAATATCCACTAAAACGGTTAAAACGTAAAAAAAGGAGATTTCCGAAGCCTCTGGAACTTCAGAAACTATTCAACCGAGCCCAACGGAAGCTGACTGCGATAGCGATGGTCTTGCGCAGTCTTCAAGAGTCTCTTTTCCATTTTATTTATTGTTATTTTTTTTAGCACAATACTAAGCAAAATATTATTATATTAGTAACAATAAAAATTTCAATAAAATAATAATGTAAAACATTACAAAACGTGAGTAAATCTTAGGTTTTATTTAAACTTTAGGTTGTTTCTTTTTTGGTAAACCGAAACCGAAACTAACTTAAGCAACGTTTCCTTCGTCGTAATTGTTTGCGTGTGTGTGTGTGCATGCGCATGCGTGTGTTTGTGCCCTCGCGTGTGGATGCGTCCGCGTGCATGCGCGTGTGCGTTTCTGGTTGTGCATCCGTGTGCGTCTGCGCGCGGGCGTGGGTTTGCGCGTGTGCATGCGTGTGTACGTGCGTGCGCGCGTGTATGTATGCGACTGCGAGCGCGCAAGCGTCTGTTTGTGCGTTCTATTGCACTGCGCCCGCAAGAAGAACAATTGGATGTCCCGGGACATTGTTAAAACACTAACTTATTGATTATTATTATTATTATTATTGTTGTTGTTGTTGTTATTGAAACATAGCCCTGAGACTTTAGGCACAGGGTCCTAAACTTTTCTATAGACAATTGCAAGCATGGCGCCATAAGTGGTGCCCCATGCGTGCAAGCGCGTGCAACGCGCGGGTGAACGTAGCTTTCGCAAGCTCGTAATCGCACGGGCGTGCCTGCTCGAGCAGAGAGATGGCGGCGGCCAGTCGCCCAGCTTGCAATCGTCTATAGCTGGCTGTAGCTGTATCTATACATTTTTGAGGCCGACCATGCAAAGCTACAGGAGGTGATAGCCTCCCATTGAATTTCCCATAGACGCCATACGCAATTTTTTATGGGATGTCTCGGACTGGTTTATTATGGGATTTGCCTCTTTAAGGCCGGTTCTCACATGCAGCGAAGCGCTGATGTAGCGCTCCTCACGTGTCGTCAGCTACTTATCGTCTGCCATGAGCAACAGTTTGGACGGTGCGACACAAAGCTGGTGAACGCTCGCATCAGCACGCGCTTAGCGCGAGGTCAGCGCTATGCTTGTAGCGCTCCGCTGCATGTGTGAACAGGCCTTTATGTGTGTGAGTTTTTGTGCATGTCACCATATTCTCAAATGAATATTTTACTCGGGTTGGCATGGTCATGGGACAGGTTCTAGCAGCATGCCATGAATATTTGTCGAACATTTTCACAATATTTTGATTTCATGTTGCCAGATATAAACTCGAGACTAACTGATTTTCTTACTGTACACTTCCATCAATAAATATTTGTAAAAAATGCTAGTATAGAGCATTTCACCCTACTTTCCGATTTCTGAGCATGGAGTGATTTGTAAGAAAATTAAATATGAACTCATATATAAAATTTTGTTTGCAAACATAAAAATTGTATGCAAAAGAAGCACTTTATTATTAGCTATTTGCATGAATTACAACTGACATTATAAGAAACTAGACTGCTAACAACTGTTGCTTTTCAAGCAGAAATCTTACCTGTACATCATGTACAGAGCCACATATAAGCTTTCCAAATCATTTCACATTATTTATTCAGCACCCTCTTCTACACCCTTCTCACTATCTTCACTAAATGTAGGGTGTAACACGAAACAGCACCTTTTTCGGTAAAATTATGAGGTTGTATTCCTAGTTTTTAGGGTGTTAAAAGGGTGTAGCCGAGGGTGTAAGTTGCTACAACACCCGTCTTACACCCTTAAAGGTGTAAGAACTTTTACTGTGTAGTACGGCCGAGCATCGCTGGCGTCAATCACCACGATAGCGTCAATAGCGTCACGGCGTTGCCCACCACCCGCCAACAACCACGTTGTTAACAACAAAACCAGCGTCCTGCACATTTAGGTCGAGATGTTCATTTTCTTTTTCTTTTACGCGTGGTTCGATTTTGAACGTTTCCGTTGCGGTTTTAACCGAAGCTGTTAGCTTTCCTTGGCTCAGGACATCAGTATCCTAGCACCTGTATGAAACATTACTGAGACTAGCTTAAGGTTAATCAATATATGAGAGACGTCTTGTTTAGGCTCTTCCAAAACGCAAAGCCTGAAATATCCAACCTTACCCGATTCAAGCACCAGCTGATCGGGGTGCGTGGCTAGCGTGGCGGTTTACTAAGCTGAGTGCATTGATACACCTATAGGTTTTTAAGGTAGAGAAGGGGGCTTATGGTCGGTATACAGGTACACTGGCTGGGTAACGGAGGGTGCGTCTTCCAGGAAAGGGGAGCATGTGCGCCCGATGCACCCGACTACAACTTTTTTTTTTCGAGTGCAGTTGGGAAGTAAATATGTGGAGCACTAACCGAAAAATCGCGGATGTGGTATTCGCGCTAAGAGGGCCGCGCAGCGACAGAGCGGTATTGTTCGCGCGAAGATGACGTCGCGCTGCTTTCGTATTTTATTTTCATAGAACAACGACGGGCACAATATTTTCCCACTTATAGTAATGTTCCAAATGAACATATCGCACGACAGTGCTAGTTAAGACAATAGCCTTTCAAGTCTAACGAAAAAAAAACTGAATAAAACGGTGATCGTTTGCTTGCGCTAACAGTGTTCGCGCGATACACGCACTAATATCCTGCCAACCACTCGCTCATGATGCTTCTCTCGCTGCCCGTCGTTATGCCAAAGTTTCGTCAACGCGATGAAAGTTTAGATTATGGGTGTCCCTGCGGCGAAACTGAAAATGAGCACTTTTGGCCGTACACTTGTCGACCATGTTTATGTCCACGGCGGCCATGCTGAGAATCAGCTCTTCTGGCCAAACACTCGCCGGCCGTGTTTATGTTTCCGGCGGCCAAGCTGAAAATCAGCAGTGCTGGCCAAACACTTGCCGGCCGTGTTTATGTCTCCGGCGGCCAAGCTGAATATCAGCACTGCTGGCCAAACACTCGCCGGCCGTGTTTATGTCTCCGGCGGCCAAGCTGAAAATCAGCACTTGTGGCCAAACACTTGCCGGGCGTGTTTATGTCCCCGGCGACCAAGCTGAAAATCACCACTGCTGGCCAAACACTTGCCGGCCGTGTTTATGTCTCCGGCGGCCAAGCTGAAAATGAGCACTTCTAGCCAGGTGCTTGCCGGCAGTGTTTATGTCTCCTGCGGACAAGCTAAAAACAGCTAGTTTGTGGCCGGACCCTTGCCGGCCTTGTTTATGTCTCCGTTGGCATGGCACTTAAAGTGGCCAAGCTGTCCAGACACTGGCCAACCGTCGGCCGATCGAAATTCACTTTCTGGTGCTGCTTGGGCGTGACACACATTCGCTGGAAAAAGGGGAAACAAATATTTGGTGAGCAAGCTGCACCGCCCACTTAATAAGCACTTTTTGTTTTTGGTTTGGCAACCGCCTCTGCTAAGACACTATTAACAGTTAAACCTGTCTCGTTCTTACTAGCCACTGAAGAGTGCAACCGAACGTTGTCCAAATTCCGGTTAAGAAATCAAACATGTCAACACAAGCGTATTCTGCAAAACAATTTTAAAAACCCTTTGTGGTACTCCTCTGGGCAAAGGCTAAGACCACCCAGACCTCAAAGTGTGCTATAAAAGGCGGCACACACTTCTCGAACATGTGTCACACTCTCTATTATGGGAAGAAAATGATTTTCTAGTTGCTGAATGAAATGAAAAGCAGCCTGTGATGGTGCTACTAAGTTCCCGGAGAATTTTCCAGTCACGTGGTATGCTTTAGGAACAAGACAGTACTGGTGAGGCCTGGTCAAGTTATTAGACTCATCCGATAGCAGCTGAGAACAGCCACAGCTCTAAGTTGTCTGTTCAAGCAAAAGCTTGATCAAATAGCCCCAAACGCAATAAAAAAAGTGGACGAGTTGTCAATTATGTTAGACCGGATGTCTGATGCCAGCTCAGAAATATCCTCTAGTGGCGGGAAGTTATTTTTTGGAAGGCATTCCACAATGTCTGAAATTAAACTTTCATGGTGCGAAGATATTAGCAACTCCTTTAGGAGGTCAGCTGTGTCATCCTCTACGTTTTCATTGTCCGACAGTTTGAACAGTTTCTTTATCCAGAGGTGTTTTAGTCCTGAGGTGAACTGATGCACATTTGGGTATGTGTTGCAGCCCAGCATTTGTCGTATATAGCTCCAAAACCGTTCTCAAGTGTGTCTTGCTGCAGGCGTCGTGTAAGTAAGAACTTAAAGTCAATGGCTGCTTGAAAGCTCATCCCAGAGCATGAGGATACTTTTTATAGTAACTTGCCACCCAATGATGGCTTATGGCTGCCTCCTATTTTGGAACTGCCATGCTAAAATCCATCCGAGTTACTGGTGGAGAAAGTCAAGTATTTCAGATTCTCCCTTTAGAATGGCATGACGCAACTTCTGCCCTGTCTTCTTGAATTTTTTAGCTATTTAGACAATCAAAAAGTATACATATTCTATCACAGAAATAGGCTGTAGCCATGGCCGCCTCAGGAAGTTCCTTGGCATAAACAAGGGATATGATTGCAAGAAAGAGTGAGGCACTCAGTACCTGTGGGGCACAATTTTCTTCCATATTTTGGAAAGGTTCTTGAAAAAATATGTCTCTCAGTAAGCTTCGGAGTCAATTGCAAGCTCATCTCATGGATAGAACAATAAAGTTCAACAATAGAAGAGCACTCAATGACCTCATTTCCAATGCAAAGTTTGTGGGCTTGGAGATTGCTCTTGGTTGTTTTGGGAAGGTGCGGAACATCAAGGACAAAGTAAACGTGTTCGTTGTCAACTTCAAAAAATGGCTTATCCCCACACACACCAAGCTTACGTTTGAAGCACCCTAACCACAGACCACAGCCTTACTGTGAAGCCACCAGTCTTAAAGAAGCGATGCACTGATATTTGTATTTGGCGCAAATACTGCTTAGAACGAATCCCTGACGTTAATGATCAGTGAAATACCCGTTCGTTTTCATCACACGCAATCGAAGTCGCAGAAAAAAAATAAAGAAAAACGAGCAGAGTTCACCCCCTCAACTCGCAGCCAGAACAAGCGGCCCCGTTTTCTGGAGCCGATTATTTGCCGCCAATGTTGATCATAGCCATGAGCTGGGGTTGACTAAAGTGTTGGTAAGGCACAGGACACGCGCTGAGTTCTAGACATTGTTATGGTTCGGCTGTTGTCATCATTGCAGCGATTGGACAAAGGACACTACCCGAATGTTTCTCGAGCTATCAATTATCACGATTCCAAATCGAGTGTGCACGCCAAGCTCGGGTCCAATCTATGAGCCGTATTCAAATATCGTCACTGGGCCTGCTACCGCCCAGCTACGTCATCAGGTTTTTCGAAGGAGAGATTGAATGAAAACACTCGGTTTTGTCCTCAAAATTACAGCGCAACAAAGGAGTTTCTTGGTCAGCGGCGCTGCTTGTGAGTATTCTTGAGTCCCACTAGTGCCAGTAAGCTCGTGTGAAGTGAAAAACATTCCAATTGAATATCGTTGCACCGCCCCTTTAAGCTCCCGAATGAGAGAAATGAGGAGACTGTTGAGTGTGCACAACAGTGTATGCAAGGGGCTAAACGCACCTCCTGGAAATTTCAGACAGCATAACAACCAAGGCTCTATCTGCAATTTTAGAGGTTCGTTCAACGCCGTCATCTGTAAAACCATGGACAATGTCGTGTGCAGGGTCGTAAGTTAAATTCTTTTTTTTAAAACAATCTCACCGAAAATCAACATGCACAGACGTTCAAGTGCAGCCAGACAGCCCGGCAGAAACAACAGCGCGAGAAGCTCGAACCGATAGGCTCCACGAATTCACGACGAGCATGCGAGCACGCGGGCGGTCATGCGTAACCTTGATTGATGCAAAGTCGACCGAACATGATGCAGCAGAAAGCACAGATAGACGGCACGCGCGGCACAGACGAACGACGCAGGGACGAGCAGAGGCCATGCAGAATGATGCAAAGGCGACGGCGTGCAGGCAGACAGGCCATGACAGGCGCCATTCATCACGTGGTTTTTGTGACGTATTTGATTTGAACTATTTAGTCGTTTTAAGTACTTTAAACCATTTTAAAGCATTGCCATTTAAAAAAATAAATACTTTTCACAGAAGGAGTTTTATTTAATTTTAACCAAATTGCAGAAATGCGCCACGTAGCGGAGGGTATTAAACACACTATCTGGGCCGCGAATCGGCTCCTGTGTCCTCTCTTTACGTTTACTATGTTACTCTATGGACATAGCCTTACGAGTAGTGTTGTAGGGATTGTAGCGTCCCGCCTACAGCTCCTACATCGTTTTCTGAAATCCAAATTTCGGTTCACCATCCATTTAAAGGGAAGCTCAGTGTGGCAGTGATGGGATGATTTATTGTGTCAGCCGCAGTTGCCTACCATTACCACCGTAGGGCAGCGAAGGCTACAGGTACGCGAGAGCGACTTTGCGAAGTGCTTTCGCAGAACAAGAGCTGGCGATAGGGCGTGTACTAGCTCGCACTTGTCGATTTTGAGCGCGCTGTCACCCTGGCAAGCCTACGGCAACACCTTCAGAATGCACGCATTCTTCAAGAAAGCCACAATGGTACGAATATACCAAAACCATGCCTGGCGTTTATTTTTTTGTTTAGGAAGAGCATTGCTGAAATTTTGAAAATGCGATATACTCTGAGGAAAGCAACAGGCTGTTACAACACAACAACAGCAGTGCACGCTCATTACCTTCGGTACTGCTTAGTATGTGCTCGCGGACGCTCACTTTATCGAGGCTGAAAAGCTTGTGCTGGGACGGGCCTAACAGAACATAGGCGTCCATCAAATCTTAAAATCTGGATCTCATTTTTTTTTCTGTTGACCCTCTATACGTTTATTCTGACAAATGTTACAAAAAACCTAACTGCCCACTTCTGAAATTTCGAAAGAGCACAAAATGTTAGTCTAAATTCAAGCATGGGGTGGGGACATTTATA
This sequence comes from Ixodes scapularis, assembly GCF_016920785.2. Classification (NCBI taxonomy): domain Eukaryota; kingdom Metazoa; phylum Arthropoda; class Arachnida; order Ixodida; family Ixodidae; genus Ixodes; species Ixodes scapularis. The sequence continues at coordinate 216,796,345 of NW_024609846.1, read as the reverse complement.
TAAAGGCAGTAACGCAAAAAGAAATGTAAAGTCAACAGTTCGTTATTTGCTATATCTTTGTTTTCCAGATGTGTCGCACAATTTTATATCTGGCTTTTCCCTCTAAAAAAAGGAAGCCTTAAATTTAAACTAATTTTAAAACAAGTTTTAAATTAATAGCTATACAAAACATTTTATATATAGCACTCTATTGCCCTATGGAAAAAGAGCGGGCTATGAAAACAAAAATGAACCAGAGCATCTAACTCACAAGGGAATATTGAACACTGGTGGTGTCTTCTGATTGAAGTAACTTGCAAAGTGTGAACAGGAGCGATAAGGAAACACAACATTTAATGCCGTTCATCTCCACTTTTATTAAAGTATCTCAACATAAAATTATTTTGACATTTCGTAGTAAGAGTGCTGAATTCCAGACATGATCACACAAACCGTTTTGATAAAAACGTAAAGAAATGTAGCTACTCCATACAGGTGCCTAATAGTTTGATGACTAGAAAACAACACATACGACTAGAAAAATGTGAGGAATATAAATGTATAAAGCTGGTCATGGATTGAAGCATACTTAGATATGTGAGCCACACAACTTGCAGATGCCATCTGAAGAAAAACAAACAAAGCATTTAGTTATTTCTACAATTGAAACAATCCTGGCAGGAGCTTCACCGGATTTCGGCGATCACACTATGTGATCAGCAATCAGGCTACAGGTGTTTTCTTCATTGTATTAATCACCTCGATTGCAACTGACCGTAGCTGTGATTAGGTTAGAACAAGACAAAGCCTCTCAAGAAGGCAGCTCGTATTTTATGTCTTCTGGCCATGGGCGATGCAGAAAAACCAGTACGCCGCCATGACCGCAGTCAAGCCATCCTCCGCGTCTTGCACTTCGAAAAGCCAAACTGTATCAACGTGTGTGCCCATGCCCTTCGCTGCCTCCAGATCGTACCCTGAGAAGGCAACGCAAGGTGTCGTCGGGATGGTCTCCTCCTGTATAGAAAAGCAGAATTGATTCATTCGGAGAACAATAAAGGCCGCACTGATGAGTATGATTTTAATCTTGAAGTGCTTTTAGCTCCCGGCCACCAAACCGATGACGTATCTTTTCGGCAACTAACGCGAAATATCCCTTCGAAACAGCCCAGGTTTCGAGGTTGACTTTGGCGTTGGTTTTCTTATTTGAAACCGACTTTGAAACCTACACGGTCTCGAAGCCGGTTTTGGAGCAGAAAGGTGTGCACTAGCAGGGTTCAAACTTTGCTGTCAAAATTTTGTTTCCTAGAGGCAAGGAAACAAAAAGGGACATACACTCCACCATTTCAAAACCAGTACAGCACACAGCTGTCATTCACTTCCAGAAGTCTTCTTCTTTGCCATTCTATACGCTACACACGCTATGAAAACTATTCCTACACACGCTATCAAACCTACATTATAGATGCTATGAAACCTATTATTTCCGGACTGCAACTTTAAAAAATTTTCCAACATTCAAATTACTTTTTAGAGCGCAGCTCTTAGGCGCCCGTTTCCAGCATGAGCGGCGTCGCCGTCGGCGTAACCGCGGTGACGTTTCGGCACCATGCCGAAACATCCACGTGACCCCCCTCGGGGAGTCACGTGACCCCCCTGAGGGGGTCCTGAGCGGGGTCACGTTACCTCAAGGGGGGTCACGTGGCCTCCTTGAATGTAGTCCTGAGGGGGTCGCGTGACCTTAAGAGGGTCACGTGACTTCCCCGAGGTCACGTGACCCCCGTGAGGTCATGAGGGTCACGCGACGTCACTAGGGTCACGTGACCTCATGGTTACGCCGACGGCAACGGAGACGCCAACGCCACTCGGAGGGAAGAGTAGCAGGCAGGATGAGGAGGTCTGGAGGAGGGAAAAGGGGTATGCCCACCCTTCAGTACCCTTCCCTCCTCCTCCTCAAGATCTCCGCTCTAATTCGGCGTTACATGGAGTTGTAAACGGCTTCCATTTTTTTATAACATCTCACCACCGAATTGGAAACCAAGAGCGCATCATTCGTTTCAACCGTTCGAGCAATCGCTTGACGAGAAGCCCGTTGTTGTCACGCTTCGACGGCGCACTTTAATTCACCTTTCTGCCGCCTTTTTTTTTTTTTGGGGGGGGGGGGGGGGGGGGGGTGGGGGGACGGGGGGGTGTTCAGTCATCGTTCGCGGCGCGACTATTACCACAACTGTTTAATTAATTCCTGCGGCACCCAAACTTCTGTTCGGCATGGAACTTGGTCAACAGTGTCTTAGACGTGCCCGACGCCTATTTCAGTCGTCAAATAATATTTCGAAATTGCCTTCATGGTATTTTCAAGAGTTTCAATGAAGGCGCCTGGAATTCGCAAAATTTAGTGATCGCGATTACGTCCTCTGTGACCGATTTGCAAAAATAAACGGTTTTACAGTAATGATTCAGATTGTGATTTATTGGGAATTAACCAGTGCTGTTATAACATGCTCTGTGTTGTACGCTCCGCTGGTGTTTTTTCTGCCGTCATTGCATCTACGCAGCTTTAAAGTGCCCTGCTTTATGCGACTTGTGACATGCACACACCGTGGCTCTCCACTTCATGGCGTGGCGTGCGGTGGTGGAAAAAGCCTCTGCCAAAATCATGCTTCGCTACTCCCTGCATAGCATTTGTGGCGGCAGAAAAGATACAAGGCTATTTTCTTGTTCCTGAGAGTATAGTATGTTGCAGGTTAAGAGGGCACGGTGAAGGAAAGAAGCTCCACCTACACTCTTTCCACTTTAGCAGAAATGAATGCTATAAAGAAAAGAAGGAAGCCGCCAATCGTGGGAAACGAAACCTTTTTGGACCGGCGGAAGGGGTGGGGAATCCCAGGCAGCGTAAAAAAAGGGAAGAGGGGGGTGGGGGGGGGGGCAAAAGTGTTTACCAAGAATAAAAGGGGGGGAAATTGAAAAGAGGTATTCTCCAGCAGATTCCTTTTGCTCCCGGAGCTGTGAATATGTCATGTCCGGACTAAGCTCTACTCAGTGCCCCAAATAAAAAAAATAAAAAAAGAATTGCCCGTCAGAGTTGTGCGGACTCCTAAAATACCTTTACGGACAGGTTCCGCAGACCCGCATTCCAGAACCGCTGGCCTAGATTGCGGGCATGGGCATCTGCCTTACGTTTTGCAGGAAAATGGAAAAAAAAAAGGGGGGGGGGGCAAACCTTATTTGTTTCAAGGTTATAGGGCTGAAAGCTACGCACCCCAGAATGATCCCCCCGCCCCCCCCCCCCCCCCCCCCCCTTCGCGCCACTCTGCTGACGTCCATGACTGTGGGAACCTCATCACTGACAAAGTGTTTCCTAGGACTTTCGTGCAGAAGGTACGAGCTACCATTCAAGCACCTTTCATGACTACAGCGCAGACATATCACAATGGCAAGGAAGAACAATAAATAACAATGGCTTGTCTGGCCAGAAACAATGGTACAGTATCAGACTCACTGCTCAGGTTGCCAGCTGAGTCAGGCTAGAAAAAGAGATCTGCGAAGTGATTGAGTTGAGAGTATAGAAATGCAACAACAAAACCCTACTGGAGTTCCTAGAAAATGTTGGGGGCTTGTTGTTAATGAAAAAAGCACTCAGCCATTAAATCCAATACTTGGAGCTTACGCTTCATGAGCTTGCAGTTGGCACCTTCCACTGATATCCCGGTGATGTGCACCAGCAGCTCCTTGTTGCATCTCAAAAGCTTCCTGGTGGCAAGACTAATGATGGATGCCACTCCTTCAGAACTTGCCTTCATTGGCTCGATCTTTGTCTGATGCTTTTAGTCTTTTCGGAACTGAAAGTAGAGCACGCATACATACTTGCATGAATGTCACAGAAGGGCTACCTGACATGATCAAATTTCCAAGAACACTTCTAAATGCAGCGCACAATAAATAATTTCAAAAATTAGCTTAATCTTTTTATTTTAAATATATATATATATATATATATATATATATATATATATATATATATATATATATATATTAGCAATTACATAGGCACTCTCACAGACACAGAGAACTAGCGCCAAAAGAGAAAGAAACACTCTTTCTTGGGGCCTAATTTTGGTCATCGTTGAGATCGCGAAAAAATCTCACTAGGTCCACACTGTGATTTGACACGATGCCACAGACGGGCGCTCTCGACCAATGAGAATTCTTCTCGCTTTCGACGGGGCAATTTTTCGGTTAGAATCTGTCACCTTCTTTCGGATAGTGAGATTGATACCGCGGCAAGGTGGGTGCTTGTCCCAAGCTCTCGTTTTAGCACCAGTGGGTGTCACGTTACACACGGCCAGAAAACAAATCAGCATAGCCAAGCGAAGCACAGGACGACAATTGCGTCTGTAAAATAGCTGATGTTCCATATTTCAATTAGTTTTCGATCTCATTTTGCGCGGCAAAGAATTCGTAGCAGACGATTGTCCCTTTTTGGCTCTGCTCGCAAATGACTTGCCAGTCTGTTCCTCGTTTTGTTTCTGCCCTAGAATGATACCTAGTATCAAACAAACTTATTATTATTCCCTCATGTTAGCAGGCTATACGTTTGCTAGCGGTATTCTAGCTTTCTCACTGCAAGGCAGCTGAGATCTCGATGATCAAAATTGGGCTCCCGGTGAGATGAAATGGCAAACTGAGAATGATTTCATGGCCAGGGGCCAAACAAATACTGGGTGCATTGTATGGTGAGAGTATTATCACCGACAAGTTTTGGTGGCTGCCCCTTATGGCGAGCCGGGGTGACGTCACGCTGAGGACAAAATGTTTTCCCTCACTCACCATGCTCGCGTTGCGGAGGCTGAGACGGCGTTAGCAGTCGGCATACTTGTTTCTGTTTTCTTTTTTTTTTTTTTTGCGCGTTTTTCGTAGGAAATGTGAATTATTATATGCGGCCTTATTGAGGTATGGTCTCTAGCTGCAGGCGAAACCTCAACCAACATTCCGAGCATGGTTTCTATGGCAGACAGCGTATGAATCACAGCTGGTATATGAAAAGGAAGAAATATCACTGCACTTGCAGGAACATCGCAATATATTTATATCTCACACAATCAACGCTGCTGATGATTTGAATAAATTAAGAAGTTTTTTCATCGTTGATTTTAGACAAAAACGTCTCAGCAGAAAAGCTGCACTCTATTCAAGCAACATGTTAAATATATTCTGGGCCATGGAGAGAATCACAAGTGAGACCGCCCAAAGACCTTTGACTTAAGTGCTATTTGTAAGCCTGCAAAGCGAGTTGTGATGTTCTAACACATGAACATGCAAAGGAGAGAATTTCAGTGTCTGAAACACTTACATCGCTGCTTCCACAACCCCTTGCACAATCGCCTTATATCGCGTGGAGGGGGCGGGGAGGTCCATGGACAGAATTGCCTCCACCGATAGCTTTCGATACTTATAACCTAAGTATAAAGCTAAACGTGACAAACACGTTTAGAAAAGGCACGAAAATCCCTTCGGTATAAGTCTGACCCAGTGTCTTGTACAGTGGGTGAAGGAAGCCCCGCTTCTCAACGTGCTTACAGGACACAACTGCCGATGTTGGCGGTGCCTTTCTTATCCTTAGTCTGACTGTCCATGCTCTATTTAATCCCGACGTCTTCGGGTGGTAAAATATGATACCGGCTTCTTCTTGGGAATTGCATTGCAGCACTGAACAGTAGGTCAGCGTGATCACAAACATACGATCATGAGGAAATGGGAGCAGGGAAGCGAGTCGGGTGCCAGAACGGGAAGTGGGGTCCTTCGCCAGGCGTCACGGTACGGTACGAACCCCCATGCAGCTTGAGTATCTACTAGTATTGGTAAAAGCGAGTGAGTTGAAAATGAATACTTAAAATCGAAAGAATAAAATGCGAAGGACAAGCACTGGACAACCACGTTTCGGTACAGGCTCACAGTAAAGCTGTGAACCCGTACCGGTTCGCACGTCCAGCCTTTGCTTGAGTACATCTCACGATGAGGCGGAATGTATCGTAATAGAACCAATGTGGTCTCACCATTTTGAGCAGAAGTGCGTGAGTAACCGACGCTATTTTCGTGGTCGCTTGCACGTAAATAACCAAGGAGCTTGTACACAACGCAGGCAATCATCTGGCTTGAAAACAACTTGAGCGTTGGCTTGGTTTGGATGTCAGCTGCCCAGTGTGCTTGAACTTCACAAAATCGGCCAAATTGAGCGGACTGCCTCTCGACTTCTGCTGTTGGAGCGCATGTTTGCAATTTGGTGGTTTCCGAGTTTGACGACTTCGAAATCATGGGTGTACCACCGCAACACCCTCTTAAGAAGATGTCGGTAGTCGCAGGGAGTAAAAAGGATGTACGAAGGGTGTTGAGAAATAAAGGACGAGGAAGAGGGCGCAGACTATTGGGGAGTACGCGGGGCTTGGGCACCCGCAATGTTAGTGTTTCATAAACGGCCACCGTTCGAGCCCCACCCCTGCCCGTTTCGATCTGGATGAGCATCGTACCGGCGTGCGGTCGCGTATCACTACTGCGTGGTGCACGTTAAAGACCCCAGGCTACCCAAGCAGCACCAGAAAGTGAATTTCGATCAGCCGACGGTTGGCCAGTGTCTGGACAGCTTGGCCACTTTAAGTGCTTGGCCACCGGAGACATAAACAAGGCCGGCAAGGGTCCGGCCACAAACTAGCTGTTTTTAGGTTGTCCGCCGGAGACAAACACTGCCGGCAAGCGCCTGGCCAGAAGTGCTCATTTTCAGCTTGGACGCCGGAGACATAAACACGGCCGGCAAGTGTTCGGCCAGCAGTGGTGATTTTGAGCTTGGCCGCCGGGGACATAAACGCGCCCGGCAAGTGTTTGGCCACAAGTGCTGATTTTCAGCTTGGCCGCCGGAGACATAAACACGGCAGGCAAGTGTTTGGCCAGTAGTGCTGATTTTCAGCTTGGCCGCCGGAAACATAAACACGGCCGGCGAGTGTTTGGCCAGCAGTGCTGATTTTCAGCTTGGCCGCCGGAGACATAAACACGGCCGGCAAGTGTTTGGCCAGCAGTGCTGATTTCCACCTTGGCCGCCGGAAACATAAACACGGCCGGCGAGTGTTTGGCCAGAAGTGCTGATTCTCAGCTTGGCCGCCGTTGTCATAAACATGGCCGACAAGTGTTCTGCCAAAAGTGCTGATTTTCAGTTTCGCCACAGGGACACCCATAATCTAAACGTTCATCGCCTTCACGAAACTTTGGCATAACGACGGGCAGCGAGAGAAGCATCACGAGTGAGTGGTTGGCAGAATATTAGTGCGTGCATCGCGCGAACCCTGTTAGCGCAAGCAAACGATCACCGTTTTATTCCGTTTTTTTTTCGTTAGACTTGAAAGGCTATTGTCTTAACTAGCACTGTCGTGTGATATGTTCATTTGGAACATTATACTAGAAGTGGGAAAATATTGTGCCCGTCGTTGTTCTATGAAAATAAAATACGAAAGCAGCGCCGACGTCATCTTCGCGTTAGCTATACCGCTCTGTCGCCGCGCGGCACTCTTAGCGCGAATGCCACATCCGCGATTTTTCGGTTACTGCTCCACATATTTACATCCCAACTGCACTCGAAGAAAAAAAAGTTGTAGTCGAGTGCATCGGGCGCAGATGCTCCCCTTTCCTGGAAGACGCACCCACCGTTACCCAGCCAGTGTACCTGTATAGCGACCATAAGCCCCCTTCTCTACCTTAAAAACCTATAGGTGTATCAATGCACTCAGCTTAGTAAACCGCCACGCTAGCCATGCACCCCGATCAGCTTGTGCTTGAATCGGATAAGATTGGTTATTTCAGACTTTGTGTTTTGGAAGAGCCTAAACAAGACGTCTCTCATATATTGATTAAACTTAGGCTAGTCTCAGTAATGTTTTAATTAGGTGCTAGGATACTGATTTCCTGAGCCAAGGAAAGCTAACAGCTTCGGTTAAAACCGCAACGGAAACGTTCAAAATGGAGCCACACGTAAAAGAAAAAGAAAATGAACATCTCGACCTAGATGTGCAGAACGTTGGTTTTGTTGTTAACAACGTGATTGTTGGCGGGTGGTGGGCAACGCCGTGACGCTATTGACGCTATCGTGGTGGTTGACGCCAGTGATGCTCGGCCGTACTACACAGTAAAAGTTTTTACACCTTTAAGGGTGTAAAAGGGGTGTCGTAGCAACTTACACCCTCGGCTACACCTTTTTAGCAACCTAAAACTAGGAATACAACCTCATAATTTTACCGAAAAAGGTGCTGTTTCGTGTTACACCCTACATTTAGTGAAGAATGTGAGAAGGGTGTAGAAGAGGGTGCTAAATAAATAATGTGAAATGGTTTTGGAAAGCTTATATATGGCTCTGTACATAATGTACAGGTAAGATTTCTGCTTGAAAAGCAACAGTTGTTACCAGTCTAGTTTCTTATAATGTCAGTTGTAATTCATGCAAATAGCTGATAATTAAGTGCCTCTTTTGCATACAATTTTTATGTTTGCAAACAAAATATTATGTATGAGTTCATATTTAATTTTCTTACAAATCACTCCCTGCTCAGAAATCGGAAAGTAGAGTGAAATGCTCTATACTAGCATTTTTTACAAATATTGATTGATGGTAGTGTACAGTAAGAAAATCAGTTAGTCTCGAGTTTATATCTGGCAACATGAAATCAAAATATTGTGAAAATGTTTGACAAATATTCATGACATGCTGCTAGAACCTGTCTCATGACCATGTCAACCCGAGTAAAATATTCCTTTGAGAATATGGTGACATGCACAAAAACTCACACACATAAAGAGGAAAATCCCATAATAAACCAGTCCGAGACATCCCATAAAAAATGGCCTATGGTCGTCTATGGGAAATTCAATGGGAGGCTATCACCCCCTGTAGCTTCGCATGGTCGGCCTTAAAAATTTATAGATACAGCTACAGCCAGCTATGGAAAAGTTTAGGGCCCTGTGTCTAAAGTCTATGTTTCAATAACAACAACAACAATAATAATAATCATCAATAAGTTAGTGTTTTAACAGTGTCCAGGGACATCCAATTGTTCTTCTTGCGGGCACATTGCAATAGAACGAACAAACAGACGCTTGCGCGCTCGCAGTCGCACACATACACGCGCGCACGCACGTACACACGCATGCACACGCGCAAACCCACGCCCGCGCGCAGACGCACACGCACGCACAACCAGAAACGCACACGCGCATGCACGCGGACGCATCCACACGCGTGCGCACAAACACACGCACGCGCATGCACACACGCACTCGCAAACAATTACGACGGAGGAAACGTTGCTTGAGTTAGTTTCGGTTTCGGTTTACACAAAAAAGAAACAACCTAAAGTTTAAATAAAACCCAAGATTTACTCACTTTTTGTAATGTTTTACATTATTATTTTATTGAAATTCTTATTGTTACTAATATAATTTATTTTGCTTAGTATAGTTCTAATAAAATTAACAATAAATAAAAAAGAAAAGAGACTCTTGAAGACTGCGCAAGACCATCGCTATCGCAATCACCTTCCGTTGGGCTCGTTTGAATGGTCGTTGAATTTCCAGAAGCTTCGGAAATCTCCTTTTTTTACGTTTTAGCCGTTTTAGTGGATATTTTAAATATCTTCCTTACGAATACCGTGTTCAAGAATAACAATCGGTGACTGAGAGCTGGGCGACGCTGCGTCTTGGCAACGCCCGTAAGTTCAGAACCGCCCATGCACGACTCGTGAAACGCCGGTTAGCAACTTTCTTTTGTTTCTGCGAAGTGGGCTGCTGTTTCAAACTTTGTCGTGTACCGTGTGCTTGCTAAGCTATGCTTGATTCTAACTATGCTTCTGCCCTGTGTTATTTCGTTATTTGAACAGAGCGTATCTTCTTCAAAACCTGTGGCTCGCTCCGCAGTGTGAAAAAGATTCCCGCGCGGCGGAACCTTGGGCATGTTCTTTGCGCCGTTGTGCGGCGCTCGTCCGACGACGCTTGTGCGGAGCGTTCAGGTGCCGTCTGACGGCAGTTCAAGCATTCAGTCACCGTCACAAAGTGTTAATCACAGGTCATGCTAGTTCTGACATCTTGTCCTAACAGCCGCTCGCCACCGATTTGTTTCATAAAGCGGGAGCGAGAAAAACGTTAGAAGAGCGAGCATGCAGCATGATCCGAGGGTAAAAGCGCTAAAAACAACGGACAAACAACGCCCTGTGTTTGTTTCTTTTACTTGTCCGTTGTTTTTACAGGTTTCACCCTCGGAAATTAGGTCTCTTCGCGTTTACCGAACCGGCACACTTTTTTAAGTTTACGATTGTGTGATGCAAAAAATGAAAGGAGTTTAGATGTCACGTTTTTTAATAGTGGCGAAAGCCCTTACAAAAATCAGAGCAGCTAGAAAAAACAAAAACATGAAAAAAGGCGGAAAAAATTAAAGGGGCCCTCCGGAGCTTTCTGCGATCGTCTGTTTATGTTGTTATATTGCATAGTAGGTGCAAGTTAATATGTATACAAAGTTTTAGATTACAAAACCGTTTATTAAGCAGATGGCAGAAGAAATATATCAGGAGTATTTTCCCTAGGAAGACGATCCCCCATTCCCTGCCCATCGCTAAAACTTGACCAATAGAAATGCTGCATCTCGCGGTGAATGCGAACGTTATTATTGCAACACTTTTTAAGCTTGTTGTAAATTAGAGTTTGAGAAAAACGTAAACTGATTGTGGTGCGGGAAACATAGTCCGCAATTATCGCTCCAATACCAGCGAACTATGTTTTCTCCCCGCAAGCTTGTTGCTAGTGGACGATGCGTCGGCGCGTCGGCTCGTCTGCTTCCCGGGGCGTCTGCAGGCGTGCGTTTGCGGGAGACATGTTCCTCCTTCCCGTGGATCCCGACTCCGAAGCCAGCTTTGCGATCCTTCCACGTCAACGAGTCAAACTTTTCCTTGTCATCTGTGGAATGCGACTGCGTATTTCAGTAGCAGCGCGACGGTGCGGTGCGACGAACGACGACTGCCGAGCACAAAGTCTGGGTTCCTTGACGACGGTCCGCGCGTGTTCAAGAGATTCCTCCGCGGGTCGGCGGTCGGCCGCGTTGGTGACGCGCAGTGACGCCGGAATCCTTCGCTTGCTATTGGCTGACGCGTAAAGAGATGCCCCTCCCTTTTTCCGGGCTCATCTCAGAAAGGGGGGCGTGCCGTAGACTTTAATAGCAATTTTAGTAGGGCAATCCGCCGCGCATGACCGTAATTTTATGATTTTTAGGATCCTTAGGGCCAGTAGATTGAGTTACCGCCATAAATAGATCATCGCATAACGATCCGGAGGGCCCCTTTAACTAATATCAAATCTGAATATTTGATGGAGTTCAAAGACTACCACCGTACCAACTCGCCCGGTTATTCTTTGTGTCAAAGAATAATAGCCAATAGTAATGAACAAATAAATGCCAACTATTAATTGGTTACAAAGACGTAATTGGTGCAGTGCAGCCCTACGCTACTCTACTCTTTTAATGATATCAGGTAATGTGTAAATCATAGGGCAGTTCATAGCAACCATTTATGTCCGACCCATTATATTGAGTTTTTTCTTTATATAAAAGTTATATGAAAAAAAGTGCTCTTCCTAAATTAAGCCGCACCACTGAATGTACAATAGAGCGTAACGTTTATGTATGTTCTCAGCGAAAGAAAAGGATGCATTAAAAAAAGGCCAATCATTTTGTTTCCTCTCTGTTAGAGCTTCTTTCACGTACACGCAAAATATGGATGACTACCTCTAAAAGAGTGGAATTGACATTTCCTGCAGGGCTGGAAGGCCTGACTCAGTTTGGCTAGCAGCTTGAAACCTATGGGAACCTGGGGAACTGAACCACAAGGGTGAGAGTGACACCCGCCTTGCACTTCCTGAGCGATGGCACCATGAGGAAGGGGGAGCTGCCCTAAAGTGAATGCAATAGCAGATGGGTCGTTCCAGTGAACCCCTATACAGATGATACCAAGCAGAAAATTATTAATAAATGTGTTTTTAAAAACATGGAATGTGAATGGCACGGACAAGAAGGAGGAGATCAACACAGCGCTGTGTTGTGTTCAGATCCTCTGTTCCCATATTCTTCATGATTTCTTTTCAATAATTGGCTACTAACTAGTCCAATCATCACCACTAGTCAATAAAAGTATGCTGCTATTTATTAGTATGCATTAACACCGTGCTTGCAGTTGAATCCTGCAGTCATTTATTAATGGTCAAAAACAAAAAGGAGGGTGCAAGCTAGCTAAACAGGCTAAACACATAATTTATTAAAGACGGGTTCTCTGAAGGATGACACAAACGCAGAGAAGTATCAAACACAGCTGAGTATTAATGGGCAAAAAATGAATAGGCGACCCAAAGAAGAAAACGCAGGAGAAGACATGAAGTCAGTCTTTACAATTCTTCTTCTGCTTGCCACCACTTTAAAAAGGGAATTCCTTCCTCGGTCTTACAGCGTTTTACTGTTCACAACCCCTGACATACCCAAGGACAGTAAACATAAAAAAGCAACCTACTAACATTTGGGTAAATGTGGTTGAACAAACAACAGGGAATGCCTTGAGCTTTCAACCTAGGAAATAAAAAGTATGCACATCAAGATTAAAAGAAAAAACAGACGGACGCATCACACCTGTTTCTAACAAAAATATAGGCCAAGAAACTTCTTCCACTCAATGGCAAAACACAGGGAAGGCACTAATAGATTTCTAGGTTTCATCATTGTTAGTGATTCTTTCAGTATACCCTTGTGGTCACTCTCTTTAGTCGAAATTCTTTCATCATCATCATTCATTAAATCAGCATCACAGTTGTGTTCTTTAAAGGGGTACGGAAACAAAAATCGAAATATCCAAGTTTCGTTTAGAAGTGAATCAAGTATGAGGGATAATAACCGTAAATGATAATCGCACGTTTGTATTTTGAACGGCTGGCTATATTTTGCGTTCCAAACGGTGCACTCGATAAAGCGCTCGAAGAGAAGCGAACGGAGAGCGCGATGCGTCAGGGGATATCCGGCGCAAACAAAAGCAGGAAGTAAAGATTCCCCGCGTTCGTGGAGTAGCAAGTCAGGCGTGGTTATCAGCTTTGCCCTTGGTGGCGCTGGCAGCGTTGTGGTGGTGTCAATAGCGTCAGCGCGTTACAACCAAGCCGTTCGAAGTACCCGTGGCGTGACGAGCGTGTGGCTGGCCCACGTGGGCTGGCCCAAGGAGCACGTAGCTTCCACAACACTGTCAGCTTAGGGCTGAACGGGGTGGGGAAAGCAACTTTTGTTCGAGTTTTGAGCGACGGGCTAATCTTCTAGGGGGAGAATGACTGTTTCCGGTTGCACGAACGAGGGTCCGAGAATGAGGGGAGTCCTTCCTTTCCGTCTTCTTGGACCGTTTGGTACAATGCGCGATTTGTGAGTTGAGCCAGATGCACGTAGGAGACAAGTGATAAGCGAAGCGTGGGTTGCCTGCAATCCCCTGAGACAAACAAAACATGTCACTTGATCTCCAAACAGGAAAGCTTTACATGCTTCGTTTGTGGCAGACCATGATGTTCACAATGGTTCAGCCGTGCAGTGCGATGCTTGGGGCCACCGCTTGCTTACTTAGAGTTCGAGAAAGGGGGGTGCCGTAGCACTTCCCAATTGCCCACGGGGTTATGATGTGGCTTGCAAGGAGCTCTTTTTTGATTACTTCATGAAGTGAGTTGTGTTTAGTGTGACTCATTATTTCTTTATCACATGCCTCGTATGTGGTGATGTGGCAATCCCTGTAGGTGAAAAAAGTGTAAATGTGTTCAGTAAACATGATAAGCTGTAAATCATGTAATAATAATATAATATGCAATATGTTATATGATTTTTGTACAATTTACAAGTTCTGTTATGTGTATTGGACACATTCCAATGAAATGTTCACTGGGGTCTATACTTCATTTCACCCTTCGTCCGAGCGCGGCGGACGCTACCAGCCAACCCAGCGTCGGGAGAGCGTCATGTGACCTTGTACTCCACATAACCAAAACGTCGCATGATACTCTCCCGGCGCCAGATTGGCTGGGGTGGCCCAGCATCCACTGGGCCACCCCAGCAGGTGCCCATTTCATGCCAAGCACCCTTTACCAAGGGTGTTAGCAAGCACCCTTTATGAAGGGTGCTTGCCTGAACGCCCTAAGGGTGTTAGCCCAGGGACAAACTGATTTACACCCTTAAGTGTGTAAAAACTTTTACTGTGTACTCAAGGCTTCTCTTTCCCATTAGTGCCAGTAAGCTTGTGTAAACTGAAAAACATTGTAACTGAAGAGTAGAGAGTTTTAGTAGATCGCTCCCATGACTCCGATAACGATACCCGATACTCCGCCACCGCCTCCCTTGCGCATGCATAGTATCGTTATCGCGGCTATCGGAGGTATCGGAACGATCTACTAAAACTCTCTATTGCTGCACTATCCCTTCACCTAAAGTTACTTCTTTTTATTTTTTTATTTTTTACTGCTGCACTACCGGGAGATCTTAATGGTGGGACAACATACCATCCCTGAACCCACGACGACTGGAATGGTGGTCGCAACCAGCGTCGTAAGACTTAGTACTCAAAAAGGCCCAATAAATATTGAGCAGACTTGCAGCAGCTTCGCGTGTCATTACTATGTAAAAGTTTCTGAGGTTGAGTTCTCAAACTTGACCTCCCGAAACTCTTGACAGTCTTCTGAGGAACACCCAAATTTTCTGGCAGTCTGTGATAAATTATGTATTAAGTGTATAACTACAGCCACTTTCGGCCAGTGACTGGCCGGAAGTCAATGGCTAGTGGCTGGCCAAACGTGAATGGCCAGTGGCTGGCCGAAAGTGACTGGCCAAAGCTGAATGGCCATTCTCTGCCCTAAAGTGAATGGCCAGCCACTAGACAAAGGTGAACGGCCAGTCACTGGCCTAAAGTGAATGGCCAGTCACTGGCCTAAAGTGAATGGCCAGCGACTGGCATAAAGTGAATGGCAAGTCACCAGACGAGGACGAAAACACTGCTATTGCCGAGCACTTTGGCCAAGCTTGGGCCATCGAAAATCTGGTTGGCCATAATACGCTTGCCAGCGATGGCCCATTCACAACGTGCTGCTTGGGTAGCGGCTGTACCGCACTGGCCCAATTTCTCATCTACAGCTGGGAGACTCGTCGCCCCTGTGAGGCAGACCAAGTTCTAGGCTGTATAAACACAGACACAATCCAATTTTTTTTTTTTTAAAACGGCCACCCGAACAGGACAGGTCTCGGGTCCCTTTCTCCACATAAATTTGGTGCCAAAACCCCTCGAGAGGACATGAACCTACTACGCAGGACCCGCGGCGTCGTCCGCTTCGCCGTCACCAGGACGATATCCCAGCTGGACACAGGCTCCCGCTCGACTATCTCATCCAGAAGCAGACAAGCCTAGCCGACCTGGACCGGGATATCCAGACATCAACAACCGACGAGGACTTGGAGAACGAAATTGAGGGAGCAGAGGACTACCGCACGAGGATTACAAACGGATTCACGCGCCTTCGTTACACCTTCGGGCCCTATGTTGCACGTTTTGGACTCCCACGGCGAGTATGGAGAAGGAAGTGGCGTCAACTACGCAGCAAATGTAGATTGAATGTTAGTTGATGAGAGATCAGTCAACATCCAATCTGCATTTGCTGCGTTGTTGACGTCACTTCCTTCTCCGTTGTCGCCGTGGGAGTCGAAAACGTGCAACATAGGGCCCCTGACAAACTAAACCAACCCACGATCATCGCCATGCGTGTTGCAAGCACCTCAACCGACACACTGCAGCACAGCGGACACCCTTCCACAACCGAAAGCCTGAGTAGCCTTTCTCCCACCTGAACCGCCCTTACAGCACCCGCTCATGGCAGTCATCGAAGGGTCGCCCTTCCCAAACTCTAGGTACCTACCTTTGCCGGAAACAGCAATGATTGGCCGGGATTTTGGAACCACTTTGATGTCAAAATTCACAGAAATTCTGATATCCCTCCTGTCAAGAAATTTAAGTACCTTATGACAAACCTCACTCATAACGCAAAGCGGGCTGTCGAAGAAATTCGTCTCTCGGAGCAGAATTATGACCTTGCAGGTCGTACACTTCATGACAGATTTGGAAGACGTGATATCTTGATCGGCAAACATAATAACCAGCTACTGAATCTCCCGAAAATAAGCAGCTCAAGAAACGTCACCGAACTCAGTCAGTTGTTCGACGCCATTTGCTTCCGCACAACATCTCTAGAAGGCTTGAAGGTTCCGCCCAACAACTACGCGGTGGTTCTTCATCGTGTACTGATGACAGCTCTTCCTGAAGATCTAGCACTAATGTACCGCCAGAAAATAAAGGAAAGCGCGACAACAGACAGCATCAACGCGTTGGAATGGCCCCAGACGATCAAGTCAAGCTTATCATGACGTTTCTTCAAATCCAGATAGAGATACGAGAGGAACGGTGCATGAAACAACCTCCTCGGGCATCCGAAGGAACACCCCATCAGCCGAACTTACAAACTCAGTCCATATCGAGCAATCCATCTGCACTGGCACTGACCAACGACCCAGTTCACCGCCAAGTTCTTACGTGTCCGCTCTGTGGCTCCGCCGAACACGACGTTCAGGGCTGCCAGGTTGCACTATCAACCCAGGAAAAACGATCAAGGCTCACACGGGCGCGCTGCTGCTTTAAGTGTGGCAAACGCAACCACATCGCTCGTGCCAGCCGCACAACAAGGAGCCTAATCTGTACCACTTGCGGAGGGCACCACCAAACTATTCTTTGCGACGTTCCCCGACCCCCTCAAGCTACGCAGGGCATCGGTCAATCTGGAGAAGATTCCACTCCAAACTCTGCGGCAGTTATTAGTGCCCCAACGAACGCGGCAAAGCAAGGACCGTCAGTACTGCTTCAAACAGGCCAAGTGTGGGCTTCTTCACTCAATCAAAGAGTTTTTGTTCAAATATTGCTGGACAGCGACAGCCAAAGAACCTTCTTGTGTCGCGACGTCTCAAACAAATTGAAGTAGGCAGCTCTTGGAAAAGAAGAGCTCACCGTATTCACGTTTGGTAACGCTTGACGACATTCACAGTTTCACTGTTGACGAGTTGCCATTGAACTATGTGGTCGAACCACCGGCTCACGAATCCACTTTGAAGCATTGGAAGTACCAGAAATCTGCACTGTCATCAGTCATCCGGTAAACGAAGAGCTCTGAAGCATGCTGAGCGCCGATATAGCACCGGAAGGTATACCATGCTCAAATGAAATAGTTGTCCTCATCGGTTCTGACCCCTATTGGCCTCACCCCCCCCCCCCCCCCCCCCCACCTTGACGCGGCCCTAAAAAACTGACCTTTTTCGGTTGAAACCGAATTTTAGAAAACTGATTAGACATACTTTTATCGGTTTTTATCGGTTTAAGCTCTAAACGCCGCATCTACAAACTGACCTTTTTCGGTTAAAACTGAAGTTTCAAAAATAGATTCGGCGTACTTTTATCGGTTTTTATCAGTTTAAACCGAAAACTCCGAACCCCACGTATACCTGCCATTCTAGCAACCCACGAAGCACAGTCACCACCCTTTCTCTGTCATGTGAATTCTCCAACGACGGGAACGAGGATTTTGATCCTTCACAAATGGGACGCCGAGGTGCCACTGGTGTCACCGATTTAGCCGACACTGAACCAATGGATTACCAGTGCTCTAACCATTTTAAAGAAGCATAAACAAGCGTGATGTGCGGTACGAAGTGCCTATCATAATAAGTACTGCAGGCCTAGAACCAGATCGCTATAACCTCAACAAACACGAGAAAGAGATTAGGATGGCGCTATTTTTGGAACCAGTGTCCCTGTGCAGTAGGGTCGGCCACAATAAGGTCTACGCGCAAGACTGCACACCCACGAAACTGTCGGCTGCCACACAGGACGACGTCTTCGAAGAACTGGTGAACTAATTGACCATTTGCTATATTACCCAAGCATCAAGGAGAATGGAGGAACTGGTGTTCCACGCGCCACACGCGCACGCCTTCCCCGTATAAAAGATTCGAAGTAAATAACCAAAATACAGCGTTGATGATCGCGCGTGCAAAATTCTTTCTGATTTAGGCATTTGCCTTAGAAACGTTACTACTGCTGAGGCCAGCACGTGCGGCGCGTGGAACACCAATCCCTGCATTCTTCTTCATGCTTGGGTAATATAGCAAGAGGTCTATTGAAAAGTCCCGTCGCTGCACGCGAGAAAGGGAGAGCTACTATGCTACTCTTGGAACCAATGTCTTTGTGCGATAGCATCGTCCTCGGAGAGATAGGTATACATAGCTTTATATCCACGGAAGATGCCTGCGACAGACTGGTAAATTGTTCGGCCTAAAAATAAAAAAAGATAAAAACGGAAACCGCCTCACTGCAAGTTGTTGCTGCCCCGGAGGAGCGAGCCGTTGCGGTCGAACGTTGCAACTGAAGATCTTATGCATGCTAGGCCGAGCAGCGAAAGAGTGGCATTGGGAGCAGACGAAGAGGTGACGATTTGTCCGGTGCGCGAAACAGCCGGATGAAAAACAGATTCTACACGAACCAGCGCAGAGATTCGGAGACGCTGTGAGCGAGACGGCAACTCAGAACAGGAGGATCGCGAAGACTCGCGCTGAGGAACAATCAATCGGGTCGGAGAAGGACCGACATCTTTTAGGCACGGTTCAGCAGTTAAGGTTCGTCCATAACAAGCTGAAAATGCGGCCAGCTGCCGCAGAGCACTTGGACGGGGAACACCAGGGGCCGCTTGCTCGAAAGAGTTGAGACACAACTTGAGACAGTCTCAGCCGAGACCGAACGTGAGCCACTTGCTCGAAACGAAACTTAGTCTGGACTTGAGACTGAAACCGAGTCTCTGACTCAAGTTGTGTCTCAAGCCGGGAGACAGCCCCGTAGCAAATTAGCTGGCGGCCGATTTAAGACCCAAACTGAGACCCAAACGGAGACCCAAACTGAGGCAGTCTCAGAGGTTAGCCACTTGCTCGAAACGAAACTTAGTCTGGACTTGAGACCAAAACCGAGTCTCTGACTCAACTCTAGTCTCAGATCTTGAGACAGTAACCGAGGAGGCTCACTGGCGGTCTCAGAGTAAACAAAATGTCGGACGTGGCCACAAGACACCGGCTCCAAACAATCTTCGCCGCATGAATGCACTCCGCGGCACCGTCGGACCGTGTTTTCCAGGACCGATTTCGCCCCCTCGACACCTTCGACGTTTCTGACGAGGTTTCGGTTTCGCCTTCGCCGCGACAGCAACATGCGCATCACCGGAGTCTTGGAGGTGAGAAAACAGTCTTATTTCTAACGTTCCTCTTCGACTATATGTTACATTTATTAAGCGGCCAGCTGCGAAGTAATTTTGGAGCAATCGAGACTTTTGTTTTCGTCAGTTAAAAGCCCCTTCTGGTCAACATGCAGCGCCGTCACTGCGTCCTCAAAACGTTGTGTAGTGGTCCTTCCCCAAGCTCACTCTATTTTTATTGTCTTTGGTGTGGCACCATAGAGATCAGTGGGCACCACTTTGTGGCACGGTCTTTCGTATCCCGGTGAGTTCCTCATTACGAAAACAGTTTTGAAATAACGAGTTTCACAACTTGTCAGTGGAAACAGCTGGTGGATACTTGAGTGAGTTTTGAAAAGGAGCAGACTCTTCAAAACGGTAGCGAATGACATGTATTGATCATATCTCGCGGCAAGCTTCGTTCTTTTGAGGACTATGTCGGCAGTGAAAACTGCTATAGTATTCAACTGACGGTGTAAACCATGTTTCCTCCTTCGGGTGGTCAACAGCAGCGGAACTCCCCGAACTGCAGCAGAAGTTTTACGTCATGGGCGGCTTTCCGGGCGTCGTGGGAGTCATCGACGTCACCCACGTTCGGATCCAAGGGCCGCCGTGCACGAGGAACTGTTCGTCAACAAGCACTACGGTCACTCTATCAACTTGCAGCTGATTGTGGACGCGCGCTCGAGGATCCTGAATGTGGTGCCATGTGACCCGGAAGCATCCACGATTCCTACGTGCTGTCGCAGAGCAGTGACGGGGAGAACGTCGCGACGGGCGCGTACGGCGGCCTGACCATTGCGGCTACCCGTGCAGGGCGTGGGTGATAGCGCCTTTCCGATCGCCGACTGCGCCAGTGGAGTGTGCGTACAACCAGGCTTACGGAACAACACGGTTTGTAATCGAAAGGTTGGTGTTATGGAGAGCTGCTTTCAGAAAAACTGTGTCTGTGAGATGTCTCAGAGCTACCTTTTTCTAAAGCGCAAAGGGCACACTGCGCATTGAATAGCCAGGCTATGAACAAACCGGTTTATGTGCACAGTGTATCCTAAGATAGCCACCATGCCAGGTTGTAGATAAATTTTGATTGTAGACAGACTGCACCGAATGGCAAACAGCAGCAGTATCATGGGGCCTGGCAAAAGAACTGCTAAGTACAGTTGTATCGAGCATCACAATAAGTGGAGTGAAGGGTTCTGTTTGTTGTTGTAACCCCACAGACAATTAGCTGAAACACCCGATCCTGACTTCTCTGTGTCCATGATCCTCACAGGTCCTATTACCTCAGTTTGTTAGATTTATAGCTTTTGGGTACATCACGCTGTTTTCTGTTCTAAAGGGTGCGGTACGTTCCGAGTATCTTAATTTTGCGCCTCCGCCAATGAGCTTTCGACTTTTGCTGGTAAGAAATAATTGCAAACCTAGAAGCGTGACCATATTAAGAGACACTCTGCGTTTCTTACGCTGTCGGACACGATAATGACGACGTTAATTTTTCTGATGCCAATGTGGGGTCAACTTTCTGTGGAAATACAGATACAGAGTCAAAGCATGCCATTTCGCTGCGTAGCTAAATATAGTTCAACCAAAATAATTTGCTGTGTGTAACTTCAGCACTTTAAAAAAAACTCTTATTGTTCTTTTTAGCCTTGTTTCCGAAACATTGCTATGATATTAGTGTGATTGTGTTAAACAACTTTTTTTCTTTTTTAACTCCTTTGGGTTCTCTTTGTTTGTTTGCCGCAGGTTTTCTGTAATCCATTACATCATAACTGGGTTGGGAAAAGGCGAAGACTACGGTCTAAGAAAACCAATCAGCAGGTTGGGAAGAGACACTTGACTCACTAGGTGCGTGCAGTGCTATCAGAGAGATAGACGAAAAAGAGAAGAATGCCGCTTTTGGGACAATTTTGAGTTACAGGTTAAGTTTCAGGGGAGGGAAAGCAACTTCCCAAGTTCCTCCTTCCCCACTTCTTCAACTGCTTGGGTTACGCTTTGCCTTTGTCACCGATTGGCTGGAGGGGACCATATCACTTACTTTTTGCCAAGTGACGGTGAGACAGTATAGTTTCCTGTTGAACAAACATGGTGTCTTTCTCTTGTGCAATGGGCAGGGGTGTGGATTGAGCTACGAGCTTTGAACTCAGGGTCCCTGGGTTCTGCATTGCGAGTTTTTGCTATACAATTTCCGAACTGTAATACGCCACTGACCCTCCCTAGAGCCAACAGTAATTGAATGATATCCAAATATGATTTCGCTTTGTGCCGTAGCTTGTGCGTGTTCCTATTTTGGTGTATTGTGCAGACACTGATTTTCCAGCACCAGAAGAGTTATTATATCAATAACCTCAAAACTGCAGTGCCAGTGAACTTCACGGCACGGAACTTCACGGCATTCACGGCACGACACAAATACTAAACGCATTGACGCTGCCTGCATGCCACTCGGCGGTGAAGTCTCAAAAAGCCTATACAAATGCAATGGTGCGGAAGGCAAACATTTTGCTTGAGGTGTGGCCGTGGCAGGTGTTTTTGTGGTTATGATGTTCGCTTTTAATTGGCCGAGTGTGTAAAAGTTGTCGCAACCTTTCTATGAAGCCATCATTTCTTTAGTCTTGCATGCTGCCAAACGAAATAATGAAGTGGAAGGTTTGTGCATGCTAGAAACTAAAGGTGGGGGCATTGAAGAGAACTAAGAAAAATATTTTAATATATTTACAATCCCCCCCCCCCCTTTTTATATGGGTTTTCTTGTTGAGCAGCCTGCCCTAGCAGGGCTAAGACTTTTTTTTTTTTTGCACTGTTCTCCATAAAAAATAGCCGCCATCTGTGTCTCCCTTGTTGCTTTGTGCTCTGCTTGTGCCATTCTGAGCTCCTCGAGGGCTGTATTTAGCCAAGGAAGGACACATTTTCATTTGAGTGGCATGTTTTCCGCCTGTTGTGCAAACAGGTATTTATAATAGTGCCTGTCTGCAGCCTGCAGGTGGTATGCTGGGCCTCCAAGCTGGTTCTGGACAACACGGTCCTGGTCAGCGTAGGCCTGATGGTGGTGGTCGCCCTTCCAACGGCAGCAGTGCTGCCTCAGGCTGAAGGGGCGCCTCATCCTCGTCCAATTGCCAGTCCAAAGGCTGGTAATCTTTCGTTCCCCGGACCTCGGCATCTTGAGGAAAATGACCCCGGGGGCCACAAAGACCTTGTGGCCGAAGGCCCAACCTTTCGAGCCAACCACCTTAGTTGCTGGCCGCACATTGACTGGTGCTTTGCTAACCCTGAGTACAATCCACAATAATGTTTTTAGTGTCACCCCTGTACATAGTTCGAGCGCACTCTTATTTGTTTTTTCAGGAAATTGTTTTGTGTGCATGTGGATCAAGCTCGATCGCTCAGCTCTCAACCGTTGTGGCTCTTGGTTTTGAAAGTAGCTAGGCTTCAGCGGAACCAGTCTACGGTGTAAAAATCGAACCCGGTCGTAGCTGTTGCGGCTATTATTTCTGAAAGTAGCTGGGTTCGTGTAGAGCCAGTCTGCAGTGTGTTTGTCAAGCCCGATCGTAGCTGTTGTGGCTATTAGTTGTGAAAGTCGCTGGGCTCGAATAGAGCCAGTCTATGGTGTGCAGGTCAAGCGCAATCTTAGCTGTTGCATCTATTTTTTGTGAAAATAGCTTGCTTCAATTTGGGCCAGTGCGCAGTGTTGATGCAGGCCGCCCGATTTTCTGGTTGCTTGTCCCTGTGCTTCTTTCCAGTGATAAAAAGAATACCATGCTAAGTAGCAGGTGTGCTCAGGGTGATACCAAGTTTAGTGAGTGTATGCCGGTCGGTGCTTAATAGATGGTACTAGCTTACTGCTCAATATGTGCAAGCAGAGGATGACTTATTAATTGTGTTCCAAAAAAAAAATGAGACGTTTACAATTTCCTGTAATGCCGAATAAGAATGCAGCTCTTGAGGAGGGTGCGGAGAGGAGGGTATTGTTCGTTTACCTTAAGTGCGCAGAGTGACCACATTTCTGGGACGTGGATCGAGTGGATTTGGGGATGAAGAAACGACATACAGCTGCCAAGCTGCCATCTTGTTTATCAGGCGGGAAGAGAGGGGAAAAATAGAAACAATAGTGGAACGGCTGCACGACCTTAGCGCTGGATTCGTGGTGCCATCTGGTAACGGTCCATTACACTACCAACACTCCCCCTTAATGGACTGTCGCCACGTCCACGTTCTTGACACCGAAACGTTCACAATGCTTGAGGGTCAGCCTTCCATTCAAGGCCTTGGTGAAGAGGTCTGCAGAGTTACTCGACGATTTGTTGTACTGGAGTTGCAGCTTTCCTTCTTCCACCTTTTCTCTCAGGAAGAAGTGCTTCAGATCAATGTGCTTGCTTCTCTCCGACGTGACTTGATTTTTCGCCAGCGCAATTGCACCCTGGTTGTCTACCAACAAGACCTGTGGTTCCTGTAGAAACTCGTGCACACCAAGCTCCTTCATGAAGTTCTCTAGCCACATAACTTCCTTTGTAGCATGACACATGGTCATATACTCTGCTTCGACGGTTGACAGTGCAGTACTTTGTTGTTTCCTGCTGCTCCAGGAAATTGCAGCGCCGGCTAGCGTCAACACATAACCATTGAATGACTTCCTGTCAGCCTTGTCATTAGCCCAGTCTGCATCGCAAAAGACCTGCACACACTTCCCAGTTCTTTGGTAGATTAGTGCACAATTCTTCGTCTGCTTCACATAGCGAAGGATGTGCTTTATGCCACTCCAGTTCTCTTCTGTGGGATGTTCGTTTAACTGACTCACGTAAGTGGTGGCAAAAGCCATGTCCGGTCTTGTTCCTCCGACAAGGTAAAGCAACGCACCAATTGCCTGTCTGTACTTGCGCGGCAGGTCTTCTCTCATTCGGTCGTTGCTCTCTCCTCTTTGGTACTTGCTTCCAGGATCCAAAAGAGATGATGCTGCCTTAGCATCTGCCTTGCCTTGATCAGACGGCATAGACCGTCTGATCGAGGGTCAGTTTTCCATCCCTTTCTCTTTTCATTCATATGGAAACGATGTGGCTGGCTTCCCCCAAGTCTTTTGCGTCAAACTCGCTTCCTCCTCTTCTGCGATGATCAAGAGGTCATCAACGTAGACTCCTACAATGAGCTTCTTCTCTTTGCTGACATATAAACAGGGGTCTGCTTTCGATCTTGTCATCCCCTGCAACTTCAGCAGTTTGTCCAAGGTGAGATTCTACTCCCTTCCAGACTGTCGCAGTCCATACAAGGTCTTCTTTAGAAGGCAGACTTCATCCTTCTTGCAACGCCGAAAGGCTGCGGTTGTTCCAAGTAGACGGTCTCCTTCAGTGTACCGTTCAAGTATGCTGCCGTGATTTCAACCTGGTGGATCTTCCAATTTCTCTCGACTGCTATGCCTAGCAGCGTCCTGATGGACTTCAGCTTGACAACTGGAGAGAAGGTCTCCTTGTAGTCGGTTCCTTCCACCTGGGAGTATCCGCACGCTACTAACCGTGCCTTGTACCTCTCCAAGTCACCATTCTCGTCGTATTTCTTGCGGATTACCCACTTGCACTTTACGACCTGTCTCTCCTTCGGTCGTGGCACCAGTTCCCATGTTCCTGAAGCTTCAAGGCTGTTCAGTTCACTCTGTATAGCTGCTTTCCATCTCTCTTTGTCTGATGCAGAAAAGGCTTCGTGTAGAGTTTCTGGATCTTCCCGGTTGTTTTGCTTGGCTATGCAGGAGCCGTGACATCCACTTTGACGTGGTCCCTTCTTTGCCAGTCTCGCCAACCTTCTGTATGCTTGCGTACCACAATCTGTCACGTTGGATATCTGCTGTGTAGCTCCATTGTCGTCTTCATCAGCTGATGATCTAACTTCTTCGGCATTGTTGTGGCCAGTATCATTTCGATCTGAACCACCAACCTCACGTGACCCGCTCCACCTGTCTTCTACTTGAAAAATGATTGTGCCCTCGGTGTCGTCACATACATCAACGTCAGTGCTTGGAGCCTGGGCAAGCTTGCACGGGAAGGAGTCTCCTTCGAAGGTGACGTCTCGACTCACAAAGAAGCGGTCTTCTTTCTGGTTCCACAGCTTGTACCCCTTCACTCCTTCTGGGTAGCCGACCAGTATGCACTCCTCTGCTTTCGGGTCCAACTTGCTTCCCTTGCATCGTCTGTTTCGCAGACTCCATGTTCTGCATCCGAACACTCTTAGGTGGTCCAGTTTCACTTCTCCCCCTGTCCACAGAGCTTCTGGTGACTCTCCTTCGACTGCTTTCGATGAACACTTGTTCCTGATGATGTGACTTGCAGTGACAACGGCGTCAGCCCAAAGTTCTTTGGGGACGCCTGACTGGATGAGGAGACACCTCGTCATGTCAAGCAGAGTTTGGTTCATTCTCTCGGCAACTCCATTCTGCTCAGGTATGCCAGGAATGGTGAGCCGACGCTTTATGCCATGCTTGGCCAGGTACTCATCAAACTCTTTGCTTGTGTACTCTCCTCCATTGTCACTACGCAAAGTCTTCACCTTCGTGTTGTGGAGAATCTCGACCATTCGTCTGTACTGGTCGAATCTGTCCAGCACTTCATTCTTCGTCTTCATTGGGTACACTACAGTGAATCTGGAGTAGTCATCAATGGATGTGACAAAGTAGTTCGACCTTCCCTTCGAGGCAGGTGTGATCTTTCCAACTACATCCGAGTGAACCAGCTCCAGTGGGGCCTTAGCCTTTGTTCCACCCTTCTTCGGAAGCTGCTTTTCTTCAATTTGCCGAGTGCACATGTCGAGCACTTTGCATCTTGACTGCTTCTACCACTTTGGCAAAGTTTTTCGACAGCTTCATGGTGGAGATGACCGAGTCGTCGATGCCACAGGGCGACGTCTGTCGCCTTTGCTAACTTCAATGTTGCAAGCGACTTACTCTCAGTGTACAATTTACCATCGCGCTTGGCTACGACAATAAGGTCACCATTTGCTTCAATCACTTTAGCTTTTCCGTTGCTGAAAGTCACGCTCAGTCCACGTTCCTCAATCTTCCCAACTGACAAGAGGTTACCGTCTAAGCTTGGTACGTAGAGGACATCTTGGAGCTCGACGACAGTGCCACCGCAGTCTTTCGAAAGTTCAATCTTTACCTGTCCTCTCCCGACGATTTCCATGACCTCCTTATTTGCTGCCTCAACAGTCGAACAGCAGGGCTTGAAAGTGGTGAATTTGGCTCTGTTTGACGTCATGTGGTCAATTGCTCCACTGCCAAGGTACCAGATGTGTGACCCTGAGGAACTTCCACCTCTGGCACAGAGCGCCTTCTTCGGTTCACTGGAATTTCGTCTTCTCTTTGAGCCGCATCCTTCGTCATCGGGACCCTCCTTGCATTCCCTGGCAATGTGTCCAAATTTTCCGCACCGAACTCATTGTTTCGGTTCAAAGCAGCTTGTACCAGTGCCAGTTGCTGCTTTCCTTAAAAAATGTTCTTGCCCGTTACGTTTGTGGAGCTGACTGCTCCTCATAATGGCTTGTTCTTTGTCATGAGGGCCTTGTTTTCTTCACTCTCATTTAGTTTGTCTTTTTCACGTTTGACTTGGCGCTTTTCTTCTACCAGCAGCCTTGCTTTCACCTTCTTCGTCGTGAGCGTTCCTTCGTCTTGCTCAAGATTTAGGATAAGTGATTCATACGTTTCTGGCAAGCCCATCAGCATCACCAGTGCCACTTCCCTGTCAGTGAAGGCGTATCCTGCCGTTTAAAGCTTCCTCTGTAGGTTCATTATTCAATCCAGGTAATCCTTCATGGTTTCATCTGGCTCCATTCTGGTGCTGGAGAAGTCTCCCATCAACTGAAGAGCATGCAGTAGCCCACACTTTAAATGTATCTCTTCCAATGTATTCCAAGCCTCACGAGCTGTCAAACATTCCCCAATGTCGTCCAGACAGGTGTCTTCCACTACTAGGAACATGAATGTCAAAGCCTTGGTGTTCTCCCTCTCGTCGTTCATCACTTCTCTCCCACCATAGCCAGGCTCCATGGCTTCCCAACAGCCTTTCTGGACGAATGCCGCTCTGGCTCAAATCGCCCACGCATGGTAATTTTCGTTTGAGAGTTTTGGTATTTTGAATTCGTCCAGCGCCGCCATCCTATCGCTTTGCTTTGTCGAGAGCGGTTCGAAGTAGGCTTACAGCGATGAACTTGCGTTGGGTTCTTGTTGCACGTCTTGTGGCACCCAGCGAAGCAGGAACACATGTACAGGTTTGACGACGTCTTCCACGAACCGTCGACGCAGTTCTCCTTCGTTCACTTCTTTGCCGAGAAATTCGTCACTGGCGTGTCAGTCACTTCTTCCCGACACTTTCATCACTGGCACGCACCGAACCGATGTCAGTACTTCTTTCCGACAGCCACAGGTGTCGCACGATGATCCGTCCTGCTCGGAAAGCGCAAAGGTCACTTCTTACCGACAACTTCGCTGTACCCACGCTTGGTGTGTGTAGACGTCTTCCGAACATAACACCCCATGGAGTCCGCAGCGAGACCGGTGTCCGGCGACGCTCCATCCGTCTGATGAAGAACGCGCCACCTTTTACTTTCTTGACGGGCACACACCGCTTGTCAGTCACTTCGTCCTTGACAGTTTCACTACACTCATGCTCGTCTAATCTTCTTCAGGCATCGGCACGACGTAGCGATGACGGTGTTGCTTGACAGTTTTTTCTTCAATGTGGTCGTACCTTTTCATCACTCATTAAAGGTGACCCCTTTTCCGAAATAATGGTCGATGTGTCGTCCTGGGCCCATAACCTGTTTGTTTATCTTAAGTGCACAGTGTGACCACATTTCTGGGACGCGGATCGAGTGGATTTGGGGATGAAGAAACGACATACAGCTGTCAAGCTGCCATCTTGTTTATCAAGCGGGAAGAGAGGGGGGAAAATGCAAACAGAAGGGGAACGGCTGCACGACCTTAGCGCTGGATTCGTGTCGCCATCCGATAACGGTCCATTACACTACCAACAGGTATGCCCCTCCTCCCCTCCATCCTCCCTCCACCCCTTCCCTCCCCCTCCCTCCTCCCTCATGACCTTCACAAGTGACCTTTCTGACGTCACTCGTGACCCTAGTGACGTCACATGGGATGTCATTATGGGAAACGTCCCAATGTAACGTGCAGTTAGGCCAACACCGACACCACTCACTCCGGAGACGCACGCCTAAGAGCTGCACTCTAAAAGACATTCTTCATGTGGGCAATGTGCATGTTGCAGGTGCTGTGGAAGCTTGCCGTCAGTATATGTGCTCCGCAGCTGCGAGCTCAGCTATGGCCGCCAGTGAATACTACCTGTAAAATGAGCTAGATGGGTAAAAGCACCTGCACATACATATTTATGTAACAGACTCTCAGCTTTGTGTTTGCACTCGTTTGACTTGGCATCTCAATACAATGGACCCAAAGAAAATGGGTCCCAAAGGAAATGAGGTCCAAGTGTTGTGTTTGTCGCCTTTGGACCTACGGAGATGTAGAGTTTTTGGCATAAAACATCAAATTCATGTTACTGCTTGCCATGTTTCGGCTTTACTTCATAAGCTTCTAGCCTGTGTATTTTGTGGTGATGGTGCAATGGAAACACAATAACCTTTGTATTGTTTGCATTGCTTAACTCCTTTTTAAAATGTACCTTCTAGCACTTGAGCAGTGTACAAGATTAATTCTTCTATTAATAAGTGCAGTGTTTTTTCATTAAAAAATACCGATTTTGACTTTTAACTGAAATGACATGGCTCAATGTTTCAGTGTTCTTGAATGTGCACAGATCCTTCTTGCTTTGGAGAGAACTTGCTGGAATGTTTCCTAGAGTGGGCCCAGTATTTAGTATTTGCATACCCAAGATACAGTTATGAAATCAATGTTAGCTTTGCTAGAACCCCCAATCATGTCAACCTCAAAAGGCTAGACTTGTCTGCATCAAATGGCACATACTGCATTCTAGTATCTTTGTAGAAACAGCAGTAACATGACAGCTCACTGGTCCTGTGCCTGTGGAAGACGGCTCTTTTTACATTTTCTTGGGTCATTGGATTTTGTCTGATTGCAGCAAGTGCATTCATTGTTTTGATTTGTTTGTAATAAAAGTTTTCAATCCAGAACTCTTGACAACTTCTATAATTTAGCCAGGAAAATTAGAAGGGATGTTTAAATACAGAGCTCTTGACTATTACTATAATTTAACCAGGAAAATAAGAAGTGAAAAAAATTGATTGAGCACATAGAATGTGTGCTTCATTTTTATGTGCAGTAAAGACAAATGTATAACAAACTCGCCCTTGTGGAAAGCGTCAACTCTGCAGCTAAAAAATTTTACGTTCTGCAACTTTTTTTTTTTTTTACTTTTTGTGTTGTGCGTAGCATCGGTTGGTCCCGCTAGTGCAGTACGGACAGTATGTATGATCTCTATGGAACAGATGCCGTGCTTTCTTTTTAGCAACTTTTGTAATCTTGTTAAATTTCTCTCGAATTACGCGTTTTTGTTTCTGCATTTCGTACACCAATTGATACTTTTTATCTTTGCACCAAATTACATTCGTCTTTACCTTTGAAGGGACGTACAGTGTTGTTCCTTTTTCTTAGAAAATGCATCGGCACGAACGGACATTTCTGTGGACACCTTTATTCGGCGTACGCACTCAACGTCGACGATGGTGGTGACAGACAACGCCCAGAACCGCGGCTTGCTGTCGCTTTTCACGTATAACCACAGTTTGCACGAAAAACACGACCCAGTAATTATGAGACTGTCGTCGTTTGTCGCTGTCCAAAACGACCGCGGCGTAGCAGACGACCCCGTGTCACATCCACGTCCGGATTCTTCGTTTTTCTCCGTTTTCCCTAGATTCCCTCTCGAGGCACCGCTCACTCGGTTGTAGGTACCGGACTCAAGTCCTGACTTGGCTGAGACGGTTCCAATTTCGTTTCGAGCAAGCGGCTCAACCGGCGTCTTACGTTGGGTCTCAGCTGAGACCCAAGATGAGACCGCCTGAGAAAACAAAATGTCGGACGTGGCTACCACCAGCCACTACGCACCGGCTACAAGTCATTTTTAATGGGTGAATGCTTTTGTTGAAGCGAGTTTAGTCTGCTTCTACGCCATCGACGTCTTCGACAGGAAAGCCTGCCACGACTGTTTCGTTTTCGGTTTGGTGGTTTCGCAATCGCTTGTTTTCCTGTGAGCTTGACTGGTCACCCATGTCCTGATGCAAGTGCTCAGGTAAGAAATAATATCAATAACACCACTGTTTTGTTGTGCTGTTTCGTAAAGGCAAATGTGAAAAAGTTTGGCATAATTATAACTTATTTTTGCGGCTCAGTTTCTGACACAAATGCAGCGCCATCCATTCAAGAATGAACGGAAAGCAAGACGTAGTATGTAGTCTTATTGTTCAGACGATTTTCAACCCGAGGATCACGGAGTTGGCCGAGGTACAGTTCCGAGGCAGTCCTTCCTTTGAAAAATGATGTGTTTCGTGTTTAAAAACAGTCGGAAAAGCAAACAGTTTCTCAAAATGTCAGCGTCAACTCCCGACAAACGTCATGTTCCAAAACATTTTGGAAGATAGCGAGTAGCTTGATACGTTATAGCAGTGTTTATGAACCTTCGCTAGGAATTGTTATGGCGTGGCTATATATATTTGAATCGAAACTGCGCTAGAATTTTTATTGTCTGTCATGAACGAATCTCAGACATATTTCTCCACTTCAGGTGGTCACCAGCAGCGGAGCTCCTCGGAACCAACGCCGGACAAGTAGGTAGTCCTCTTGGTGGTCGGCATATGCTCGCAGATCGTGAGGTGGTCGCCAAGTGGCAAGGAAGCACCCATGACCTCCACATGCTATCGCAGAGCTGTATCAGAGACAACTTCGGAGGAGGAACTTCAAACGGGCTCGTCATCGTGGATGGCGATCGGCTACGATGGCCGTGATTGATCGTGCCGTACCGCTGGGTAGACACGCCAGCGGAGTGCGCATACAACCAGGTGCACAGAAAACTGGAAAAAAATGGTAAGGGTTGTTTTTGAATTAGTTAGGTACAAGTACTAATCATGCTGTCTACGAATATCTCGGGGCCAACTTTTTTTAAACGGTCTGATCATACTGTGCCTGAAATAATGAGGCCGTAACTAACAAACTTTTTTCAGTACACTTCAGGTATAGTCACTGCTAGATCCTGGCCGGTAGATGACGACAAGATACAATTAACTATTTATTAACTCAAGATACAAAGGCTACATGACAACGTGACAGGTTTGTTGGCTGGTGTAGGCCGTTGACTGCATGCTTTGCAATGTTCGCGCGGTGTGGCATGGTCTTCTAGGTTTGGCATCTGTTTCCAGATGGTACCACCACTCAATACACAACACTCCTTCCCCCTAAGTGAACTCTTTCTCGAAGAGCTCGAGCCCCGTCTGATCTCTTCTGCCTGGCCACATCCACATCTTGCACTGGGCCCATCACCAATGTTTGCACTGCGCTGCCTGTATCCGGGTGCCCGGGTGGTTCAGGACGAGCAGCTTGCCGTTCTCCATGGCTGATGCTGTCTGTTGCAACTCTCAATGCACCGCTCCTACACACCGTGTCGACAGAACGTCGCATGATAATGCCCTCCTGGGTGCGGGTTTTGTAGGAAACTGGACCCGTCATTTCAACCACTGTCGCCAGTATCCATGAAGGGCCACTGCTGTAGCTGCATATGAATACTGGGTCTTCTGTTCGAAACATTCGTGACTTCGGTTGGGCTCCTTCGCTGGAATTTTCATCAGCTCCCTTCCTCATGCTCTCAGTCAGGTCTGGGTGCAGTCGGTCAAGTATTGTCTTCGACCTCCTGTTCATCAGCATATCCACTGGGCTCTTGCCTGTCATCATGCATGGTGTTACATGCTCCTGTAGCAGAAAACTGGTCAGATGCTGCCCTCATGTTCCCTTTTACAATATGCTGTAGCGAATCTTTCGTTGTGTGCACCATGCGCTCTGCTTGTCCGTTAGTTGACGGGTGGAAGGGTGCTGACGTGATGTGTCTGATGAGACCGGCTTTCAAGAATGTGCGGAATTCTTCGGAGGTGAACTGAGCCCCGTCATCCGAGACCACGGTGCTGGAGTTGCATTTCATGCGTCTACTGAGGCACGAGGAGGTGCAGGTCGTGACTCTTGGCATGCCATGCACTTGATCACATGCTCTTCTATGCTTCTGTCCATCTTGGGCCACCACACATAGCTGCGAGCCAGAGCCTTCATTTGGTCGATGCCAGGATGTCCGACATGGAGGGCCTCCAGCAACACCTTCCGGCCTTCTGGGGGAATTACGACCCTGTTCCCCCAAAGTATACATCCTTTGTGAACCGGCATCTCATGTTGTCGAATCTTGAATGGCTGGAAATTTGCCTCAAGGCCGCCTGGCAGCTAACCCTTCAGAGCTCAGTTGAGAACCCTTCAAACGGTGTTCTTTGCTGTCATTTGTGCGCCGTCCTTGGCGTGGAGCGGTGGATTGGATGTGTTCTCCAGAAACAAAACTTCTAGAGGAGGTGGCACCACAAACTCTGGAATGGCAAGTGAGAGGCAACTAAATGCATCGGCATGTTGTATGTCCTTCCG
Organism: Ixodes scapularis; assembly: GCF_016920785.2. Classification (NCBI taxonomy): domain Eukaryota; kingdom Metazoa; phylum Arthropoda; class Arachnida; order Ixodida; family Ixodidae; genus Ixodes; species Ixodes scapularis. Next base: position 216,763,341 of record NW_024609846.1, on the reverse strand, counting down.
AGGTCAATGATCCAAACTGTAGTTATAAGCATTCTGTAGGATCGTCCAACGCAACATTCGTGGAGACAAGATGTATGGCATTTGCTTTGCAGGTATGAACAGTCCCAAAGGTGGTTTGTGGTGTTATGATCTCGAAGGCAATACGTGTAGTCATGGAACTTCTTTACGCTTGCCAGCACTGCAAAGGCTTCTTTGTTGATTTGAACATAGTTTGGCTTGGTAGATGTCAATGTGTGGGAGTAAAATGCGACGGGGACCTCTTTGTCATCTTCCGGTCGACGGCCAAGTACAGCTTTAATGTATGTCTTATGGCGAGGCATCACAAGTGTGCACAAAGGGCTTTGTTTCATCATAATGGTGCAGCACACTTGCTGAGGACAGCAGCTGCTTGCGTTCGTTGAAAACTTGTTCATGAAGAGGCGTCCACTCGCACCGTGCCTCTTTGTCAAGTAGCTGACGTAGTGGCTCGGCCACTGCTGCCTTTTTCGTAGAAAGATGCAATAGAAATTTAGCAGTCTTAGGAAAGCCTGTAGCTCCTGTTTGCTTGTTGGTACTGGTGCCTCATGAATCGCCTTCACCTTTTCTTTTGTTGGGTGCACACCCGTCTCGTCAATAAGAAATCCCAGGAACTCGAGCTGCGACACTTCAAAATGGCACTTTTCACTTCTTACCCTGAGTCCAGCATCAGCAAGACGGTGCAGGACTTCCTCGAGGTGGCCTGCCAACTCTTCTTTGGTGCTTGCAGCAATTAGAACGTTATCGAATTATGACACAACCCTGGTGATCCCCTTCAGGAGGTCGTCCATGAAGCTCTGAAAGATCCCAAGAGCAACATTTACTCCAAACCGTAGCCACTTCACTCGAAATGCTCCTCGATGGGTTGTGATGGTTTGTGCCTCCGCCGCTTCTTCATCAACCACCAGCTGCTGGTAAGCTTCTGCCAAATCCAGTTTTTCAAAGAGCCTCCCCCCCCCCGAGAGTGATGTCAGGAGGTGCTGTACCATGGGGATCAGGTACGGGTGTTGAGCCAGTGCCTTGTTGAAAGTGCACTTGTAGGCGCCGCATATTCTAATGTTTCCAGTTGCCTTCATGGGCGTCGCAATCGGGGTCTCCCACTTTGGTTGCATGACCGGCTCGAAAATGCCTTGTTCAATAAAGCAATCAAGTTCAGCGTCAATTTTAAGCGTGAGCGCAAAGCGCATTTGCTAGGGTTTCATGCGGATTGGCATCATTGTAAAGTCAAGGTGCTGCGATACTGGGGGTCCCTCAAACTTCTCAATCTTTTACCCAAAAACGCCATCATACTTTGCAAGCACACCTTCAATAGACAGCCCTGTGACCTTATTTACCCCTAGCAGCCTGATTCCCAATGGTTTAAACCAGTCCATGCCAAGGAGGGTTGTCCACTGTCCCTGTGTTACTGGCAGTTTCTGGTCTCCTTCGAAACTGCTGTGCTTGACATGGACCTTATACACCCCCTTGACCTGCACCGTATTGCAATGGAAATCTGACTTGCGATTGAAATGGCTCACCCGGTGCAGCATCTTCTTCATGACCTCATTTGTTTGTTCTGGGATGATCGATAACTCTGACCCCTAGTCAACTTCCATCATTGCCGACGTCCGGTGCTTACGTGTCTGCGATGCCTGTGGCGGGGCCAGTTGGTTAGTATCGTACACATCATCAGATTGTGTGTTCAAGTTCAGAACGTTCGCCATGGTTTTGGATCCTCTTGTTCCCATGGCCCGCTCTGCGCTCATTGTTTCATGCGACACACACAGTCGATGCGGCCGATTTTTCTGCATAAGTGACTCTGGGCATCCTTAAATTGACAATACTCCCGTGCGTGAGCTCCTCTGCACCCATTGCAAGGCTTTGTTTTCCCGTGGTATACTGTTTCCTTGTCGGTTGCCTAAGCGTGTTTTCTCCTTCCTCTTAGTCCTGATGTATGGCAACGTTGGTTGCCACAGTTGGTTCTCCTCCCCTCACATCGTGGTGCTTTGAGCCGCCGCTTCAGCTGCCAGCACTTCTTCCTGAGCGATCTTGAACGAGAGTTTTTTTTTTGCGAAAAGTCGAGCTTCAAGAGTTTCATCCCTCAGGTCACACACGAGTAGATCTCACAGTGTTTCCGTGAGATTTGGAAAGTTGCAGTTTTGTGACAACTGCCGTAGTTCCACAATGAATAAGGCCACAGACTTCTCGGGACCCTGATTCCGCCGGTAAAGGCATTCTGGCGTACAATCTCCGACGGTTGGCTGAAGGTCTTCGTTTTGGGAGTTGCCAACGCGAGTATACAATTGTACTAAGTCAAAAGTGGCAGCACCGCAAACGCCAAAAAAAACAGCACGTTTTCTGGTTGGGTTGGTGATATCGTTTGCCTCGAGGTGGAAGTGCAATCTTGCCTTGTAGGCGTCCCCCTTCTCCGGAAACGCAGGGTTGAATTCTCCTATCTGTCCCAGGGTCGCCATTTCTTGTCGAGGGTACAAGGGGGGTACCCGAACAAAGGGCGATGTTCACAAACCTTCTGCCTCACCTGTACGTTCCGATGTGGGGCCGTAGAGTGCGGCAGTCTCTATGCAATCTTATCCTCATCACCACATGATAGATCCTGGCCAGTAGATGATGACCGGATAACATGAACTATTTATTGACTCAAGATACAAAGGCTACGTAATGAAGACATGATAGGTTCACTGGCTGGCGTTGGCCGTTGACTGCGTGCATTGCATTTTTTCCGCGGTGTGGCGTAATCTTCTAGGATTGCGGTCCGTGTCCCCGATGGTGCCACCACTCTACACACAACAGTCACCATGAACAGTCTGTTGAAACTGTGGCTATTGCCAGAAACTTTCGAATAGGACACTGAAGTAAAAGTTTTTGTCAGAAAAAATGGGTGATTACAAGCACAGAGACATCAGGACCATTCAGCAGATGGGGAGGGCGACAGTGGTGGGGGGGAAGGGCAAGTTTGCACTCCTCCCCCATATCTTTTCCATTAAATTTCTGACCTGTCGGGGGGGCAGTCTCTCCCCCGCCCCCCTATTTCGTTTCGACGCCACTGTACAAGCAGAATGTGATTACAACCATCATGTCTGTAGTCGACTGTATACTGGTGGTTGAGGCGACGGCCATTTGCAGCGAGAGCTATGGTAAAATGCGCCTGATTCAGCTGTAGCACTTGCTATGTATCGCGGCGATAGTTTCATTGAGTCGCCCCGCAACAGAGTAACCGTCAAAGAAAAGAAGGTCCGAGTGGCAGAGGAGGGCTGCGGCTGCACAGTTGGCAGGACTCTTCGTGGCGGTGCATTGACAACACTTTTTAACATTTATGTTCTCACACTCTTTGCATCAGCCTTGCCTGTTCGTGATAACGATGCCCTTTGCCTTTATCTTCATGATGTAGTTTCCATGTTTTGAGCGCACCTTCGGGGCCTCCTCGCCGAGTACGGGAAGCATGCCTCGCCGCGAGCTCGGCCAGGCAGTGATCAGTCGGCAGTGGCCCCCAAATGCATGCTCGCTGAAACGCTGCCACCGAAACATCGGCCTTTGCGGTCCATGACATATGGATCCTTGCATTGTTTATCAATACTTCACTAACTCATAACTTTACTATGAGTGGCGTCTAGAGCCGCTGGTCAAATAATTGCAGGATTCCAGTTATTCCTTGAACCGCATATTTAAATTTGTTCTTCCGACACAATAGCCTTTCGCATCAAAACTTTGTCGGTGGCATATGGGAACTTTCTGCTCGTAGCACACTTTAGCAACGCCGAAATATCTTGTACAGGCTGGTTGAATGTCGTCATCGTAAGTTTGGCACAGTTTTTCAAGTTCGCATGCCAAAAACCAGGTAGTTTTGTAGAAAATAGGGTGCACATCAGTGCATGTCCGGGCAATTTGTGGCATCCTATGCCTTGGTAAGTGCTTCCATGTGGTGGGAAGTCAATCACCAGCATGGTGCGGGGCCCCCGTTTGTTTGCCGTCTGATAAGCAAGTTAGTTGCTTTGTTTTATATGAACCACAGGCAGCCCAAGGAGTTGTGGCTACTTTTCGATACAGTGCAGTCAAACGCACTGAAACGAAACTGTGTGTATGGGCCTTTACGCCGCTGCGCTTCCATTTTGGACCTGCAGTTTGTACTTTCTTTCGTTGTCGTTCCCACTCGGCTTTGACGTCCGTGGATCATAGATGAAGGTTGCTCAAACATAAAAAGGGAGATGAATAGTTAGGTGTTTTGGCTGAATGTGCCTTAAGCAACTTCGACAAAGGCAGCAAGAAGGGAGATGATTGTAAGGATTGCAAAGGAAAAAAAAGCTTTGATGCTGACTGCATGCCACGTCGGCGGTGACATCGCTCAGGCCTGTACAAATGCAATGGTGCGCAAGGCAAACATTTTTTTTTTGCGGGTGCGGTCTTTACGCGTGTTTATTACACTAATGACTTTCACTTTTACTTAGCTGAGTGTGTAAAAGTCGTTGCATTTTTTTATGATGCATCATTTCTTTAGTTTTTCATGTTGCTAAATGAAATACATAATGCAGTGGAATTTTTTTGCATACTTGGAACCAAAAAGACATTGAAGAGAACTAACCAAAAAAAACTGTTTATTGTATTTACAAAGTAAAGCTAAAACGGCAGTGCCTCTTTGCCAAACTGAAGGCCCCTCCTCCCCTTTAAGGGTCTTGTTGTAGGCCCTTCCCAAGTAACATGAAAATTTTTTCTCCCTGTTCAATATAAAAGTTTGCAGCCTTTTTCATCATTTCGGCAGCCTCGCAGGCTGCCCTTGCTGCCCTTGCCTGCTCTTCCGTCGCCTTCAGTTTGGCAAGGAGGCACTGCCGTTCTAACTTTACGTTCTCGTGTTGTTGCTCCATGATGTCCTTATAGAACTGTTTGTCTGCAGCCCGTGTGCTGGCTGCCGAGCCTGCGGGTGGTGCGCTGGGCCTCCAGACCGGTCGTGAACGAGGTGGTCCCTGCCGGCCCAGTGGTGCCGGTCGCCCTTCAGCAGCAGCTTCTGCCTCAGGCGGTCCCCCTGCCACAGGAGGAGGCCCCTCCCGACGTAGCAGCGCAGCTGCTGCACCAGGCTCCACGGGTGCCTCATCCTCGTCCATCGGCCAGTCCGGAGGCTCGTAGTCCTGCGTTTCTTCGGACTCCGGCACCTCGAGGAATGCGACCCCGGGGTCCACTTCAACTTCGTAGTTCAGGACTCTGTCCTCTCCAACCTCCTCATCAGTAATTGGCTGCACGCTGACTGGTGCTGTGCTGGCCCTAAGGAAAATACACCAGAATGTCAGTCTTGTCACCCTTGTACATAATTTGAAACACTCTTATTTGTATTTCATTCATGCTTTTTGTGTGAATGTGGATCAAGCTCGACTCCTCAGCTCTCGGCCATTGCTGCTATTAGTTGTGAAAGTATGTGGGCTTTAGTAAAGCCAGCCTACAGTGTGCAGGTCAAGCCCGATCTTGACTGTTGCGGCTATTAGTTGTGAAAACAGCTGGCTTCATGGAGATCCAGTGTGCAGTGTTGATGCCGGCCAGATATTTCTGGTTGCTTGTCCCTACAATTCTGTTTTATGTCAAAGACTACCATGTTGAGCAACAGATCTGCTCAGGGTGATTCCAAATTTAGTAGTAGTGTCTACTGGTCGGTGCTTAATAAATTGTACTCACTGTACACCATATTTGAACTGACTGCTCAGGATTACTTCTGATTTCTTTTATTTATCAATACTGTTCACCCTTTCAAGGTGGTTTTATTTCAGAAAAGACATTCCTCATGGTATGCAATGTGCATGTTGGAAGTGTTGCAAGAGCTTGACGTCAGCATATGCTCAGCAGCAGCGAACTCAGCTGTGACAGTGAATGCTACCTACGAAATGAGCGAGATTTCAGAGCACTAATCTCGCACAAATATGTTTATGCAACAGACTGTCTCAGCTTTGTGCCTTCATTCATTTGACTTGCCATCTCAATACAACGGACCTGAAGCAAATGAGGTCCAAGCTTTGTGTTTGTGACCTTTGGGTCTACGTAGCAGTAGAATTTTCAACATAAAACAATATATTTTTTTGCTGTTTGTCATAGTTCAGCTTGACTTCATAAAAGTCTAGCCTGTATACGGTAGTCTTGCGATAATTCAAACTCGGATATTATACTTCTGGTTAATTCAAACAAATTTCCTAAGTTTGGTTGTCTCGCTATGTTCTTAGTGTATCCATATGCCACTTAAACCGAATTTCGTTTTCCTGTAATTCATATTTTTTGTTCTTGCAGCCCTTTTGTTGAGTGTGCTTCTTTCCGAGCACCGATACACTGCAGAGGGAACACCCATGGAGCTGTTGCTTCTTTGCAATGCACCGGTGCTCGGTGATAAGCGCACTCAACGGGGCTCATGCGGAAATTTCTACAGCAACTTTCGCAGACGCTGTGATCTGGTAGCATGGCATACACCGAGCACTGGCACATTGCGGAGAAGCAACAGATCCATGGGTGTTCCCTCTGCAGTGCACCGATGCTCGGAAAGATGTGTACTAAACAAAAGGGCTGCAAGAACAAAAAATATGAATTACAGGACAACGGCATTGAATTTAAGTGGCATAGCATGGGCAAGTCACAACGTCCTCACAAGTTGCTATGAAAACTGTGGTGCAGTGCCCGCTTTTATTGTTCACGTGTCCCCCGTTTAATAGTTCACACTAGACAACTTCTTGACCCGATGAACAAACTGAATTTCGTTTTGAGTTGTCATGTGCTCTTTGAACAGCCCACAACAATGAACATTTTTGAGGGATAAATAAACTTTTGTCTTACATTTCACGAATGTTTCATGTGTAGCATACCTGGTTATGATCAGTAGGCCTATGTAAAGGAAAGCATGAAATATCTTCTGTGTATGTGAAGCCACTCATAAGGCGAATCATATATTTATCTTGCATCATTATTTAGATAAATTTCTGATAAATCAAACAAAATTCATGGCTTCCTGGAGTTTGAAATCATGAGAGTATAATGTATTTTGTAATGGTAGTGTAGTAGAAACACAATCCCCTTTGTCTTGTTCGGATTGCATGATACCTTTTTAAGATATACCTTCTACCATTTCAGCAGTGTACCAGCCTAAGTCTGCTATCATTTTTCTTTCCCAAACTTTCGAGACTCGGCCAACGGCGCTTGCGATGTTCAGAAGACTGCGTCGTCCTCCCCATGTACATGTCGGCTCATAATCACCATCATTTTAATCTTGCATCTCACAAGATTAGGTCGTGATCTTACATCATGACATAATCACCATCAGAAGATGTGGCATTTCGGGCGTACTTTGCACGGGCTGCTGCCTTTCTGCAGTGCCGTGGCTCTCCTAATCCAATAATTACTATTATTATTATTGTTGTTTATATTATTTTTATGATCATCATTGATGAGCGCAGTGGTCTTTCATTGACATGCCTAGCTCGACTTTAACTTCAGGTAACATGGCTCGAAGTTTTAGAGTTCTTGGATGTGCACGGTTCTTTCTTGCTCCGGAGAGAACACACCAGAACATTTCTTTGAGTGGCCCAGTATTTAGTACTTGCGAACTTCAGATATGATTATGATTACAATATTAGCTTTGCTAGTAGAACCCCCAGTCGTGTGAATCTCGAAAGGCTAGACTTCGTACAAATAGCAGTAACATGACAGCTCACTCGTCGGTGTCTACGCCTCCTTCGATACCCAGAAGGTTGGGGCTTGTGGAACCGATGACCGCCAGCACAGCCTCAGCCAGCGGTGTCAGCGTGTGGTCGTTGCGCCCTGCGCCTGTGGAAGACAAGGTTCTCTCTATATTTTGTTTGAGCATTAAATTTTATCTGATTGCAGCAAGCACATTCATTGTTTTGATTTGATTGTATTAATAGCTTGATATCTTAATTTCTTCTATAATTTAGCCAAGAAAATGAGAAAGTGGATAAAAAACTTCTTTAGCACACAGAATGTGTGCGTCATTTTTATGTGTAGTAAAAACATATGTATAGTAAACTCACCGGTCGTGGAGTATGCTTTCTTCGAGAGGGTCAGTTCCGCGCGGCTGCGAGATTTGAGGTTCTGCCACTGCTTTTTGAGTTGCGGCACAGTGCGCAGCGTCGATGGATGCCGCGAATTCATCACGGATGCGATCTCCTGCCACGCTTTACTTTTAGCAGCTTTTGTAATATTGTTGTTAAATTTGTTCTTAATTATACGTTTTCGTTTCTCGATTTCGTAAACCAATTGAAACTTATCATCTTCGGACCAATTTGATTTCTTTACCTTGGGAGGCATCCGTGATGGACCGGCAACATCCATGTCTGCGTGCAGCAAACTCAGACGGTCGTCTGCTAACTTAATGATCGAAACATAATTATCAACTTTTATTGCAAATGCTTCCGAGAAAATACGTCCAGCGCTTTTTTTTTTCTTAAAAAATTGGGCGTTAAGGACACGCAGGCATTTATGTAAACAACTTTATTCGGCGTACGCACTGGACGTCGACGACGGTGGTGACAGACGATCGCGATACGAAGCAATATGACAGCGTTGGTGCGCACTAAACTCTACCCAAAACCGCGCATCGCTGACTCTTTTTTTCTTCTTTCTTCTATTTTGCACGGAACCACGGTATGTACGAGACATGTGCCGCAGTTTTGCGACTGTCGTCGTTTCTCTTTGCCCAAACCGATCGCAGCGTAGCAGAAGCAGACGATCTCTCGCTTGCCGCCTCGCGTCGCCGGCGCTTTCTTATTGGACAGGAGGTCACAACTCGTCACTTCCACGTCCGGAATCTTCGGCCGTGTTCCAAAATTTACTCGGTCTCACTCTAGGGTAAAGGTTTTGTACCTTTGCGATCGAAAACCTACCCGAATCCGGCATTACTCGATTTTTGTTGTCACGTGACATGATCTGCCAGGGTAACTCGGATCCACTCGAGTAGATTTGGAACGCACCCTCTGTTTTCTCCGGTATTTCTTCAGTTTTCCCTAGATTCCCTCTCTAGGTACTGCTCACTCCGTTCTTGGCGGTCTGGGTGCCAGACTCAAGTCCGGACTTGAGTCAAGACCGCGCCGGAGACCGTGCTGGATCCGTCTTGGTCTCAGTCACGGTCTCAGCCGAGACCGCCAGGCGCCTGAGTCAAGACTTGAGCCAAGACTTGAGTCAAGACTTTCTAGCAAGCGGCCCCAGATCTCCCTGCCGAACGGAATGTCAGGGCTGGCGGAAATCGTGTGCTCAGCACGACCCGAAAATTTCGAGCACTGCAAAGTCTCGCAAGGGAGCAAGCCGTCTGAAACTGAGGTAACCGCGGATGCGGCCGCAAGCAACATGATATGTCAAGAGTTGTGGAAGTACTAACAAGAGTCAAGCAGACCGTTCGACAAAGCGTACACAGCTCTAGAACGACAAAAATTCGACAAACGTCAGAAACTCTGTCAGGTATAAAGTGCAGGGGAGCGACCGAGGGACGGTCGGAGAAGCCGGATTCGGCTTGCGTCAAAGAATCGTCAACGTGAACTTTTGTCACGCCGAATCGGAAGACGACGGCAATTGTCGGTCAGAAAGGACTTCGAAAAGCGCTCAAGAGGGGGTTTGCAAGGCTTCCAGAGCTCGGGTAACGGAGGGCCCTCAACTTCTGAAAGCCGGAGAGGGCGCACCAACTCCGGAGTCCGCGCACAATCCGAATGCAAAGTCAATTGCCACGGTCCCCAAGTTGAGCAGAAAAAGACAAAAATGCTACAGCGAAAGGGGCTACTGTCCGAGGACACTCAAGCAGATCCTCTGCCAAGCACCGAACACCCAGCTCCTCCAAAGTGGTAAAAGGTGAAATGCAAGGACACCAGCAAGCAAAAACTCAATGTGCACCCCGAGCTGGGATGGCAGACGTCCACGACAACCGGGAAAGTCCGTTGGACGTGTCTGGAGAGGATGACTTCTTGAGTGACAGGGTCCAGACGACAACATCCTGGGCGAGAGATCAACAAGCCTGTCCAGTGGCTCTTCCTTCTTCAGGCAGCATCGACACCAGCGCCGGCCCGGCATTATGTTGAGAAATAAAGGACGAGGAAGACCGCGCGGACGATTGGGGAGCATGCGGGGAGCACGCGGGGCCATCCGAACAGGACACGTCTCGGGTCCCTTCCTTCACAAAGGGTGTACGCCTTTTCGTACACCCTTGATTATTCAAAAATCATGTAAAGATGGTGTACGAAGGGTCTAAACTCGGAAAAACACCCTTTTAACACGTACATGGGTGTTGAAATGTTTTACTGTGTAGGACCGCCGCGTTGCCCCTGTAATTGACGCTGTGACGTGGCGCTTTGCCACCGGAGCGTTCGGCGTTCGTTGTCGATGCGGGAGGTTGGGTCGCGTACACGTGTCGTAGCCGGGCAGCGAGAGGCTCGGAGCCTTGGCCTCCTGCAGAAGCAGCACTATTGTGCTGTCCCTGCCGGGTAGCGGAGAAGAAGCTCTGCCTTCTTGCGGGCGAAGGTTCTGCAATTCCATTCCAGAAACCACGCCGCCCCCTCTCGGGTCGTCCCGAGTTGCGTCTTAGATTTTGGGCTGGCGTTCGCCATTGAAGCGTTCCACGAATGTCTGGCTCCCCAGCAGCTATTGGAGTAGTTCTCTTACTAGTGGAATTAGGTTGTGATACAGAATCATTTCTGTCACTCTGCACTGTTGGTGGCAATTTTGCAGCGCCAATTCGCTCTGATTTTCAGGGTGTACGCATTTGCATTGCGTTGGTGGCGCGGAGGTTGCAGCCATACTCGGGATACTGGAGAAGAGAGCTGGCGCAGCAGCAGGAGCGTCCTTTCGTGGTGTTGGCGGCGCCCCCGTCGCGTCCGCTCTAGGGGATATAGGGAAGAGGGGAAGAGGAGCTGGGAGCAGATGTGTTGGAGCGCTCGGCCGATACAGGTGTGGGATAACTCGGGTACCGCGGGCGCGCGTGGATCGTGTCGGCGGAGTTGCTCGACGTTTGCTTTTTTGTTTTGTTGTCCTTTTATGGGATGCAGCTTTTTGATGACCGCTGTGTTTGGGGTTAGAAAGGACTTCATTTCTTAGAAGCCTTCGAAGGATGGGCCTATGGTGCTTGACCTTGCTCCGATGTTGCAGTCAGCGGAGTCGCCGACCTTAAACCTCAGAGTGTTGCTCCTTTCACCATCCCGGCGTTTGCCCGAAAATGAGAGTTTCACAGGTTGTCTTTCGCATCGTGCCACTGTATCGCCAACTTGTGGAGTGGAGTTGTCTCGTCTAGGTCACCCTCAACTGTTGCGGTGTTGAGCTGTCCGAAAAGTTTCGAGACGTAAGTGTGCAGGAGTTCGAAGGGGCTGAAGCGTGACGAACTCTGTCCCGAAGCGTTGACAGAAAAAACTGCCTGGGGTAGAACCTTCTCCCGATTCTTGTCAGAGTGGTGCTGGTTACATGAAAATATAATGGATTACAATTACAAATGATCGTGCCTCGGATTACCGTTACAAATTACTTTCGCGGAAAAGTAATGAACTACGTTACGTTACAAATTAATTTCAAGTTACTTTTTCCCATACACTTTCCCATACCACCAGAAAACAATAAAAACATTTTTGATATTTTTCAGAAATTTTCTGCAACACTACTTTTCATTTCTCATACGCCCGTATTATGGTAGTCCATGTAAAAATAAACTATTGTAAGTAAGAGAAAGAGTGTAGTTGCACTCCGTTCACCTGTAAGCTGACAAGGCACCGAGAGCTGTAACCACACCCGCCATCCCGCTAGCTTACGGCCTCAAGAAATAATCCTTGAAATTGTGCAGACAAAGCTAGCAGTGCGCATGCTCAGTAGCCGCGTCTACCTACGCTACGAGGTTCGGAGCCAAAGAAACGATCTACGAAAGCTCCCTTTTGACTCGGGTGTTTCGCCTCGTATTACCAAGAAAAGAAAAATTTGGTTCTAACGTTACAATATACAGTCAATGCAGAATTCAGGTGTTCCAGCTTACCTTGATGTGTCTCCGTAGATTGGAGTCTGTTGTTTTTGCTGATGGCAATGTGTGTGTGTTTTTTTTTTTGGCAAACAAAGTTTGCATTCAACGTATAGGTTTCTGTTTTCTTAATGTCCTGAATTTTTAACATCTTATTAAGAGATGGCCATGGAGACGACGGATACTCCTTGACCGAAAACTCGACCTGTCAGCGAAAAAGTGGCCGTTAATGCTTATCGATCGTTCATCGGTTCTCACTTTCAAACCAATATTCATAGAGGCCAGGCGAGGGGAGGGCATAGAGAGCGAGAGAAGCGGAGGCCATCGGTTTCACAAAACAATAGAGGATCACTTCACTTTTACGCGTTCCTTTTCTCTCTCTCTGTCAGCACTCCTTAGATGGCCCAACCCCCCGCTGCTTCTTTTATAATGACAGTTGACTGTAAAGTGAGGAGTGGACTCGACCACCATACCCAGACAAGTAAACCAAAACAAGTATCGTCCGTACCCTCGACGACGATGTTTTTAGCCTCGTCCCGGGCGCTTTTCAGCCGTACCTCAAGAGCGTGCTAGGATACGGTAGCGCACATCAAAGACAAAGGCAATTCGACCCGCTCGCGCAAGGCTTTAACGTCTAATACGCGAGTGGTGAACCCGCAAATCGAGAAGGTACGACCCGCGTTTTATGTTGGTGCAGGGGGCGGAAGACGTCAAAGAAGTTGGAAAGTGCTAAACGGTGTAAAACACGAAAACAAATAAACACGAAGAGCTTTCTGCAGCCCAGGAGAAGAAAAACACGTTGGAAGGCGACGGAGAGGCTACTGGGCGTTGCCTTACTTGATCTTTGCTTCCGTGCATTTGTACGTACATTGCTCGTTTTACTAGTGGGTCAAGCGACTGGCCATACAAAAAAATCATGTTTACTTTTTGGCCATTCTACCCTTGCTGATGTTTTCTATTTTGTTAAGCTTGCTCCCTTTATGCTGCTGAATGTTCTGCTCGTATTGCTGCAGTTACTTCATTATGCTCATATTTTTTTTTAAAGTAACGAGTAATTAAAGTAATTCTTTACCTATATTTTGTAACGAAATTACGTTCCAAATTACTTCCGAAAAAAAGGAACGTGTCAGTTCCAAGATTAGTTGAAAAAGTAACGATTACTTTCCAAGTCTGATTCTTGTGAGCTCCAATGAGTTTCCGAAATATATTCATAAGCGTCCTAACCATCCCTTCGGCAAGAGAGTTGGCTTGAGGCCACTAGGAGGGTGAGGTCCTGTGCGTGATTCCTAGTTGTCTGAAAGAGCGGCAGTCTATTTGTTGAAGAAGTTTTCACGAACAATTTCACGCTCCCGGTATAGCCTTCGACCTGTCGTTCCTGTCGGCTTGGCAACACCAATAGGGCCGCGACGCCACGGGGACCTAGTCAAGTACCTTGATGGAATGCTCGGCGTGTGGAAAGGTGCCCAGTTGTTCCTCCACCGTCGTAAACGCAGCGTCGTGTTTTGTGCGAATCCCAAAGACCATTTTGCGTTCTTCCAGCGAATTGGGAATCCTGTCCACAGCTGTGTGGATTCGATGCAGTAGGGGTGCTTCGATGTCATTGCGTGCTGGCACTAATTTCACGAACATGGCCAGGCGTTCGGCTTCGAGCAGTTTCTCGGGAAAGTTTGACACCAGAGCTTTTCCGAAGATTGTCGGTTTTGAAATCTCGACGAGTGAACTGTGCCGGGGAGATAGTTGAACGACGGTTATGTCGTTAAAAACGTGAAACATGGCTTCCACGTTAGCGAGTTGACGCCAATCTGACCACAGAAGTACTTCAATTGGCGTTGGGAGCGGACGAATGAGCATTTCCGGTACCTCGACCGTTGTTGATTCAACACTTATCATCAGAGGCGTACACTTCTCAGGCGTCAGCTTGCTGTCCAAAACGTTGACAAAGTCTTCCCCTCGGGACCACAGCGATACGCGAGCATCCCTGGGTAGTAGAGCCCTGGGATCGATAATCTATATGTTGGCCCCGGTGTCGATGCACGCCTTCAGAGGACAGTTTCTCTGCGTGAAGGCGGTTACGATGGGGATAGAATCTCCTGTCATGCGCAAGAAGCAGTGGCCCTTCGTCTCGCTTGGACTCTTGCCCTTTTGCGCAATTTTCTCCTCTCCGCGAATGGTCGCTGTAGCTATCGGCTCTGGACAGTCTCTGGAGAAGTGGCCGGGCTGGTCGCATGCAATTAAAACAGGTGTCTCTGCCTCGTGTATTTGAAGGGATTTCGTGATCGCGCATTCGTCGAGACACCCGTCATTTGGTGCGTTGATGTCGTATGTTCGTGCGTGTCTTATTTGCGTGGTTGCGTCTTTTCTCTGAAGTGGCGGTGGTCCATAGTTTGTCGCCCAGTCAATCAGCTCGAGGACCGACTTAAAACCTTGGGCAACCAGGGTATTGGCCCACTTGTTCTTGGTGATTCTGTGTAAGGTTAAGGAGCTGCGAGGCTCCGCAACTTTTTAAGCTCCGAGGTGCACGTTTCTATCTTGAAGTGACGGCCGATTCAACAGTGCTGCCATTTGCCCGCCACTGGTGGCCACCTGTAGCCGAGCCTTTCAGCGGGGAAAGAGCCTACTCAATGCCGAAAAATTACTGGAAGTCCTCACGGATGTACGAGTAAGGCGCACAGTATGTTTCCGGCCGTCTGCACGCCTTTTCACGCGAAGAGGAGGTAATGCCCATAATGATGCGGCTGCAAAATCAACATAGCGCCCACCTCCCTGCCCGTCTGGCTAACCTTAGCGGCACCTCCCGTGGAACTTTCCGGTGCCATCTGACGGTCCGTAGGTGTGCCGGACGCCTTCACGAACCTACAGGCCTTCACAGGATGACGACCAGGTGATTATAAGGCGAAACACTTTGTGCCGAGACCGACCACCATTGTTTGCGGCCATTGCCAGTGCCGAACGGTAATCCTCCTCTACTTATTTCCTATAAGTGAACACTATTTTCTGGATTTGCTGTACTAATCGGCTTGCAGTTTTAAAGGGCAACTCCGGTCAATACTCAAAATGAAATAAATTACTGGTATCGCTGTAGTGACACATAATATTACGTCCGGGGGACGCCTCATTCTCAACTAATGCCGATAATAAAAATGCGACCCGCCGCGTGCCGCTGCTCCTTAGCGGGCGGCCAGCGGGTTGCCGATCGCTAAAGCAACATTGGGCCGTGACATCAGTATCGTTCTCTTTTTTTCCTCTGGTCCGGGTGTTGCGCGGAGTGCGCTTTTTTGAGCCGCTACCACCGATACCTCGGCTTGTGAGTGGCGTGTTTAGCCGTTGTTTTTATCTGTAGCCCGTGTAGCTTCAGTATAGCCTCTTGTTTATTTGCTCCTGAGGACTCCAAGGCTCTTTTTAGCTAGCAACTCGGTGCGCCAAGACTGCCCGGCTGTTCCTCGAAAGATGCCGAGTGCAACTTGTTGCGCTGTGGGCTGCTCAAATAACCCGCCGCGCAACACGGAGGTGCTTTTTTACAAGTTTCCAACGCAAAGGAAATTGGAGAAGGTGTCGGTGAACGCTGTTCGACGAGTGGACTTTGGACTTCGGCTTTAACGCACCCGAGGAAAAAGGACGAAAAAACAGATGTGTACAGCCCAGCACACGTGTGTTCGGGCGCTGCGGCCCGCGCCGGAGAGCCTCAAAGCTTCTAGTCTGGCACTGACCCGCAGCGCGAAAGCGAGAGGGCCCCCAGTACTGTACGTCACTGGCAGCGCGGCGTAGAGCAACGCCGCTCCAACCACGGAGCCCCGATGACAATTTAGGCCTATCGACGAGTACGGAAGACCGCACACACGGCGACAGCCGCCGAGTACGGCACTGAACGAGTTCACTAGTTTTCCAGTCGCTAGCTTTTGGGTATGCGCACTATCTCTTGCTACATATGCTGGATAACTACCACGTATACAGAATTAAAACAAAATCAGCTTATACCTCCTATTTTTAGGCGGCTAGCGCAACAGAGGTAGGTACCGCTCGGCCTGCGTACTCGTTGAACGAGAACGATCCTGACGTCACGTTCACATAGCGGCTGATTTTCATTGTTGCCGGGGCCTCGAGCGGCTAGTTTCGGTTTTGTTGGCCGCGCCCCAAAGAAAACTTTGAGAAGTCGATATCTTTAAAACTACGCGCAATGGCGGAAAAAAATTGCACCTTGCAATTCAGGGACGCTCAGTGCACTAAAAACAGTCATAATCCCAAAATCGAAAGTATGGACCGGAGTTGCCCTTTAAGGTCGGGAACGAATATTCACTAGCATTATTTAAGAAATATATAGAACATATTAATATTGGACTGGAAAAATGTGCTTTAATGCCATTGAGAAATACATGTCAGGTTTATGTCTGAGCGCTCACACGCGCACTATTAAGCCCATGTGAGCATGTTCTTGATACATACAGGACAAGCATTTTACGGTACTGTAAACGACTTATTTTTCGCCGGCTCAATATTTCGCGTTTTAGCTCAAATGTGAAGCTTTTAAATAATTCCCGGGTTCTAATTTTTGCTCAGAACTTCAGCTTGCGCGAGTTGGTTATTCATGATACTGCTTCACAGCGCACAAGATCAGACACACTTAAAAGACATTTCACGCATACACAGGAAGAACACTCACGCAGCGCTGACTGACAACTCAAGTGTATTATGCATCATCATCATCATCCTTCACTTGGATGCAAATGGCAGTGAAACAAAGAACCGATGATCATATGAAAAAGAGAAAGGAAAAAACAGAAAAAGGAATAAAAACAAAATATAGAAGCAAGAAAAAATAACGTATTCCCTGTACAGCGGACGTTGCTACTGTGCTTGTGCTATATAGTTCTACTTTTTTTTCCGTTAAGGCTAGCGAAGGAGTACTAACACAAATTCTATCTAGCCTTACAGTGTTAGCGGTTTCTTCTATTTCTCGCGTCAGTTTGTTCCTGCTCTGTCCCAGTATGGTGCATTTGTCCAGGAGGGGAGAACATCCACATTCTCTGCAGTGGATGCCTAAATGACCCGAGTTGGCATTTTTGGCGTTATTGTGATGCTCACGAAGTCGGTCATTCAGACAGCGACCCGTCTGTCCGATGTAACACTTGCCAGAAGTGAGGGGGAAGGAATAGATTACTCCCTCATTGCAGGACACAAACTTGGTCTGATGGTTTTTGATGCATCCAACTGGTCGACCAGATGTCCCATTCACCTTCATGCACAAGCTAGAAAGTCTATTCGGCGCGGAGAAAACAACGTCTACGTTGATTCTATTGGCAATGAGTTTCAACAGGCAAATTTCCCGGTTGGTTTCAGCGGGCTACCCCCCGTCTTTATTAACCTCCGTTGCCGAAGTCCTACTCAGGGAGGTGAAGAAGGAAGGAGCTATCACACGCAGAGCTAGAGACCACACCACAAGGCCTGTCATAGTTCCCCACATTCACAACCTATCCCACAAGCTCAAGAAAATGGCCAATAGAATCAACGTAGACGTTGTTTTCTCCGCGCCGAATAGACTTTCCAGCTTGTGCAAGAAGGTGAATGGGACATCTGGTCGACCAGTTGGATGCATCAAAAACCATCAGACCAAGTTCGTGTCCTGCAATGAGGGAGTAACCTATTCCTTCCCCCTCACTTGTGGCAAGTGTTACATCGGACAGACGGGTGGCTGTCTAAATGACCAACTTCGTGAGCATCACAATAACGCCAAAACTGCCAACTCGGGTCATTTAGGCATCCACTGCAGAGAATGTGGATGTTCTCCCCTCCTGGACAAATGCACCATACTGGGACGGAGCAGGAACAAACTGACGCGAGAAATAGAAGAAACCGCTAATACCCTTGTTACACGGGCACACCTAACTGCAGTTACGCTAAATTACTATTAGCGCACAATACTTGCCGACAACATTCTGCGGCGATGCAGTCAGAGCTATGGGCGAACGTGCGCTTAAGCATCTTGAGCACCCATCAAAGCAGTGCACGCGCTCTCTTCACTTCTTTTGAAATAGCTGTCCGAGGGTATAGTGCGGCATCTGTGCTGCCACGTAACCGCAGTTAAAGCTGAGTTAACCGCGGTTAAGGGTGCCCGTGTAATACCCCTGTTACACGGGCACACTTATACCCCTGTTACACGGGCACACTTAACCGCGGTTAACTCAGCTTAACTGCTGTTGCGCGGCACCACAGATACCGCACTATACTCTCTGACAGCTATTTCAGAAGAAGTGAAGAGCGCGTGCGCACTGCTTCGATAGATGCTCAAGATGCTCAAGCGCACGTTCGCCCATAGCTTTGACTGCATAGCCGCAGAATGTTGTCCGCAAGTATTGTGCGCTATTTGTGGCTTAGCGTGACTGCAGTTAAATGTGCCCGTGTAACAAGGGTATTAACCGCGGTTAACTCAGCTTAACTGCTGTTGCGCGGCACCACAGATACCACACTATACTCTCGGACAAATATTTCAGAAGATGTGAAGGGCGCGAGTGCACTGCTTTGATGGGTGCTCAAGATGCCCGAGCGCACGTTTTCCCATAGCTTTGACTGCATAGCCTCAGAATGTTGTCCGCAAATATTGTGCGCTAACTGTGGCTTAGCGTAACTGCAGTTAAGTGTGCCCGTGTAACAAGGGTATAACAGGGGTATTACATTGTAAGGCTAGATAGAATTTGTGTTAGTACTCCTTCGCTAGCCTTAACGGAAAAAGAGTTGAACTATATCGCACAAGCACAGTAGCAACGTCCGCTGTACAGAGAATCCATTATTTTTTCTTTCTTCTATATTTTGTTTTTATTCCTTTTTCTGTTTTTTCCTTTCTCTTTTTCATATGATCATCGGTTTTTTGTTTCACTGCCATTTGCATCGGAGTGAAGGAAGATGAAGATGATGCATAATACACTTGAGTTGTCCGTCAGCGCTGCGTGAGTGTTCTTCCTGTGTATGCGTGAAATTTCTTTTAAGTGTGTCTGATCTTGTGCGCTGTGAAGCAGTATCTAATTTTTGCGACGCGGTGGAATCTCCATATAGATTCCAGTGTGTTTACCTTTTACCGTAATTGTTCGCGGGACCTATTTTTCGCGAATTGTAGACGCGGAGGTTGAGCCATGGGGGAACTACGCAGAACGTTCGCAGCCGTTATTCGTCGGCAATCGGATTGTTGCCTACAAGAAGATCGCGATCGTTCTGGCTTGCATAGGACCGAAGACCTACTGGTTGAAGATAGAGTGAGTAGACAAGCGAGCTGGTCGATGTTACGCATTTTTAAAAAACCGAAGACGACGGACGTAAAAGGGGAGAACACACAGAACGTCTCAAAATTAGCTACTAAGCTTTATTGGCACAGTCGTTCATATACCATCTCTCCCACACGTTTCCAGGAACTGCACACGCCACCGCGACTTTTAGCCAGGCTACATCTCGTGGTTGAAAAAAACCCGAGACTGCGGGTAAACGACACAACACTAAAAAGTCTCTAACACAGCTGTGTTAGAGACTTTTTAGTGTTGTGTCGTTTACCCGCAGTCTCGGGGTTGTTTCAACCATGTGAAATGTACACCAGCTCGTTTGCGCCCTTACTTTTTGTACATCTCGTCTTGGGAACAGGCCCACTCGTCAGAGCCAAGTCGTTATAGGGAAACAGGCCATAGGTGAACTGGTCAAAGAGGACATCTCGTTCTACGTTAACCCGTAGCAGGGGAAGCGGTCACAGGGACCCTCTCGTTATTGGAAAGTTCGTCACAGACTTTTTTTTAAGGGCGGGGGGGGGGGGGAGGGGGGGGAGGGGGTGGCGGGCAGGGCTTCAACCTGAAACGTTGTCGCATCGAACTAATTGTCCCAGTTACAAACTTGAACTATCTTTTTGTTTGTTTGCAGGGGGCGGTTGTGATCGGCTTTTCGGTTCTATCTTTTGTTCCGACGTCCCATTGTTATTAGACCCTTTTGTGAAGCGTTGCTATTTCGGAACGTATTGCACAGTGAGAAAACGGGTCACCCTGGGGTATGCAGACCTCCACACCAGATGCTAGAAACCGTAGCAGCTAGGTTCCATCTTTGGAGGCGCCTTCTTTGTTTTCTATTTTACAAGATCTAACGAGTTTTTAGTGAAGGAAACATTTTCCAAAGAGGTTTTCCCCTTGAAGCGGCTCCGAATACATATATATCTGTAGCGGCAAACTTTGCGGAACTTCAGATAGCACGGTCGCGTCTCGTAAGATGGAGCTAACTGAAATCCAGCGTGGCGCTCCCATGCTTCTGTACGAAGGGTATTCGTATACGCGTAGCCGAGAAGACCCCGACGCTGTGTACTGGGTTTGTAGAGATGGAAATCATTGCAAGGCGAAAATCACGACCAAAGGAGAGATCACCGATGCCATCAGGAGGACACACTCACGCCGGAGATCCGACGACTATCAACCTTCTGAAAGTGCGGAGTGCGATGGAGGAAAAGGCTGGTAAGTGGTCTCGTTTCGAAAAACTTAATATTATTCAGTTTTAGAACATTGCTTTTATATAACTCTTTTCTATTTTTATTTCTCAAGTTGAGGGAACTCAGGAACCCCAACAAATTCTTCTCGATGCGGCGGCGTGTATAAGCGCACACACGGCTTTACAGATGCCAGCTACAAGCACATTGCGTTGTACTATACGGAAACAAAAGCAACAAAGTCGTAATCCGTACTCCGTTCCTGCAACACCAGAGGATCTCGTCCGGTGGGTACAAGGTATGAAATGTGAAATAAAAATCGCGTGAAAATTGCTAATATTTTGTCATGTTCTACGATAAGCATTACTTGAGTTCACATTTGCAGGTCTTCTTAAAGAGTGAATCCTTCGTCGTCCACGACAGCGGGGTTGGCGATCGGAACCGCATTCTAGTCTTCGCCACACAGCGCAACCTTGATTTACTCTCAAGGTCTAAGGTGTGGTTGATGGACGGAACGTTTAAAGTCACGCCGTCTATATTTTTATAAGTGTATACGATCCATGTCATGTACAAGGGCGCGGTTGTACCCTTGGTGTACGCTCTGCTTCCAAACAAAACTGAAGGGACCTACCAAAGGTTCGAATGATATTGAAACTAAGTTTGAATGGTAAACTTGTTAATTTTCGTGACTGACTAAGATGACCGGTGGTGCCCTTCCAGGTTCTTCACTGTACTTTCGACCGTCCTAGTGGACCGCGCTGGAACTGGTGTACTGTGATTTTGAGTCCGCCGCCCATCATTCGCCAGTGGCAACATCTTCCCCCAAGCGCGGGTTCAAGGGTGTTTTTTTCCACCTTACTAAGGCGGTTTACCGCAAGGTCTGCAAGCTTGGCAGACACGCTACGGGTCAGATGAAGAGTTCGCGGTTCTGGTACGTTTGTGCGTTTGCTTGTGAGTGGAGGATTATACTAATTAATATAGCACCATGTTTATTCCATTCCAGTTGAGAATGTTGCCTGCCTTGGCAATTTTGCCACCTGCGGAGGTACCCGACGCATTCCAAGACCTCGTGGCATTGTTTCCACCTGAAACAATTTCTCTTCCACTGTACTTCGAGGACACATACATCGGATATCGTCGACGGAATGGGCTGTTATCTGTCATCTTCCCGACGAGCATGCGGTCCGTCCACAGATCAGTCATAGGTCTTCCTCGCACGAACAACTCAGCCGAAGCATGGCACCGCAGCATTCAGGTCTGTATCATCTTTATATTAAGCGTAGCGCCGTTTTCCTTAGCTGAGTTATATCAGTTGTCATCTCTGATTATATTCAGACGAACATCAACTGCACCAGACCGAGCATCTAGGCTTTCCTTGGATGCATACAGAAGGAGCAGTCCCTGGAAGACATGAGGATCGCACAGCTGGATGCTGGTGAGCAACCGCCCGGCCTAGCAGCCAAGTACCGAGCTCTCAATGAGCGCATTGTAAGAGTTCTAGGAGACCACGACAGTGATGGACCGCTTTTGAGGGTCGAAAGCGTCGCCCGAAGTGTTCGGCCGTAAACCGCGCATCGCATCGAATCTCAACCTCCAAATTTATCCCATCTTGCGAATAAACAAAATTTTAACATTCCTTTCATTGATTTATGTCAAATATTCAGTTCTGGCTGTTTCGTTTCTGCACATTTTAGTTGAAGACAACGTGACTAAGCAGGCGAGCTAATTATTATAAGACATTATACAACCCGACATGGAGGTTTAGAAATAGGAACAAATACAAACGTCTCAAGTTGAGACGAATTGTGTTTGTTCCTATTTCTAAACCTCCATCTCGGGTTGTAGCATGTCTTACATTGTAGTCGCGCACATTGCAACAATACAACGTCACCGGTGCAAGTACTATTTAGTCGGTCATGGGCCAATAAGTTTGCTTTCCTTAATAACACGAGTGCGCACGCTCAACCAAAGCACGGCGGAAGCTAACGAGCGTGTTCTTTACTTGTCGCCGCCAATACACCATTCTCAGGTACGGCACAGCGTGCGATACTTAAAGCCCAGCACGTGCGCGTTTGTCACTTCGGAAAGTAAGCAAAGCACGCGCCATACGCACAAACTTTCAAAAAGGCCGCTGCCAGAAGCTCTTTCTGAAAAAATTATATAAAACCATTTCGTTTTTTTTTTTTAGTTGTAAATTATTTTTTATTAGTCATTCAAGTCGTATTGCAAACGCAGGATCGGCGAAAAAAGGTAAACTTGTGACGACGCGGACAAGTGCCCACTTGCCCTCTGTTACGACTTCCCCGTGTACGAGATACCCTATGACGACTTGCCCTATTTGACGAGTTTACCTATGACGAGTTGGCTGTGACGAGTTGGCTTGTGACGAGTTCTCCTAGACCCCTCGTCTAGACCTCATTCCAAAACACCGACTCAGTTCGTCGTACACAGCATTGCAAAAAAAGTCCCATTGTCACAACCCCCAAGGTCGGACCCAACATAAAACACCTTCACACAACTCCAAGACCTAACCCGAATCTAGCACAAAGGCCCCACGCGGAAACTGATAAATGAACAGAAGAAAAACAAATTACAGCAGAAAGAACTTTCGGGTTGCTTTGTCCAGTGTGATCAGCGGCTGACTGATACAATTGGGTACAGGTGTGATTCTGATAGCCTCTTTTGAGACTCTTTTCCCACATCACAAGGATTTCAAATGTTTGTCAAAATATTACCCACAAACTATTCGAACAGTCTTATAAGAATAAGGCTCACAAGCCTCATAAAATGTAGTTTTTTCATTGGTTCAATTTTCGCAAGGAGACGGGACCGAAGTTGCCTTCAAAGCAAAACTAGTCCACGTCGATTTCTATTGCCACATGTTTATTAGCCAGCTATGATATCGAGAACAAATGTATTTATTAACCGACACGTACTGAACAGTACAACTTGAAAAGCAGGCTTCTCTGAAAATCATCTTTATTGCCAATTTAACAGCTGCCGCTGTCATCTACAACTTTAAATTAGCATAAGGTAAATGGCCGATCTCGTTCCCTTGGTGTGTTAAAGCCACCTTTCTGAGTGGGGTTTCGGGGGCACTTCACTAGATGTGGAAAATCCGAAATGAAATGATGGCTCCTCTTTCGGGTCAACAGAATGCTTCACCTTGCATATCAATCAATCAATCAATAAATCAGTTTATTAATTCACAAACAATTACATTTGGGACTAGGAGGCTGGAAAAAAGCTGCGTACTCGCAGCTTGACAAAGTCCAGCGCCCCGCAAAACCAAGCAGCAGTGATGGGGGCACAGCTAGGTTACAGAAATTCTAAATATAAAACTCTTATACAATAACCACAGAAGAAGAAACACAAGAAAAAACAGTTCGATATTATAATATTCTTTGAATTGTCTGATAGTTTATGGAGCGTATGTCAATATCTCGGGATGCCAGCTTATTTAACATAACCGCCAATCTGTAGTTAAATCTCTGCAATCCAAAATTGGTCCTGGAAGGGGGAACACGCCAATGAGGAGGGTCGCGTAATGAATATGTTACTTCGTTTCTCACCAGGTTTCCAAGATTTAAAATAACTTTGATGTTTTGTTTTACTGATCGTTGATACATGTAAATTAGTCTCCAGGGATACAAGTAGGAAATGTCGACGACCTGATGTTTCAAAAACAGGGGAAGGGTATGATAATCTCGAGGAACATTTTCGATAGCTCTAAGCGCCTTTTTCTGCAACAGTCGCAGCTTATTGACATTTCGCATAGTGGTCGTACCCCATACTACATGAGCGTAGCAAATTACAGATTGAAAGAGGGAGTCATAAATTAACTTTTTAATATGAACTGGGAGCGTATGTCTGTACCTATTCAATATGCCAACAACCTTACAAAGTTTTTTATGGATATGTGTTACCTGGTTATTCCAGCACATGTGTTCTGAAAAAATAACACCAAGAGTCTTGACATTTTCAACAGAGTCAATTTGGCATGATCCGAAAAGTAGATCATTTGTCAATCTGACACGCGACCCTGGACATTGAAACAATACAGCCTTTGTTTTCGCGGTATTAATTACAAGAGAGTTAGAATCTATCCACGTCTTTAGCTTTTCTAAAAAAACGTTCGCCTTAGATGCAAGCACATCTTCTCGAGTGTCGGTGAAAAATATGCTTGTATCATCAGCGTACATTATGAATTTAACAGCGGCTTCAATTTTTATGATGTCATTAACGTACACGATAAACAAAAGGGGTCCTAACCTTAGTTGCATGGATGCCCATTAGTGTCTACATTTTCCTGATTATAAAGCACCGTCGCCGGTCACAATGTCCACAAAGAGTCCTGCCCGCCCTGCCAGGATCGTGGCCTCGACCAGTGTTTTACAGGAAAGCTCGCCCTATACATTTCCATATGCGGCGAACACTCCTAAGGTTTTCGAGAATTTGCATAGGAAAAATCAGGAACATGACAA
Organism: Ixodes scapularis; assembly: GCF_016920785.2. Taxonomy (NCBI): domain Eukaryota; kingdom Metazoa; phylum Arthropoda; class Arachnida; order Ixodida; family Ixodidae; genus Ixodes; species Ixodes scapularis. The sequence continues at coordinate 216,738,449 of NW_024609846.1, read as the reverse complement.
CTATCCCATAGTTACACGAAAGGTTTGCATTCTGGGGTTGCGCTGAAAGGGCCCAATTCTAGTCATCCTTGTGGTTTCCAAGATGTTTCAAGGGACACATCTTTGAATAGCTTCATTTTGATAATTAAAACACCCATGAAGCCTGAATGCTAATATTGGGTTCGTCTTCTCTATGAAGTTTTACAACATTTTTTTGCTGAAACCAACGGCCTTCTTGTACGCCTAAGTGTATTTATTCAGCATTGTGTGGCTTGCAAAAACGAACATATTGTGCCTTCGTATGTGTTGATGGCTTTGGAATTTTTGCCTACATTATTATGCACCCCAGCACCTTTTACTCGTGAAACACATGTAGATTGTACCTCTCGTTCTTGTTGCTGTGAAGTAATATCGCGCACTTTCCTTTTGCTTTTAAGGTAGCGTTGCAATTTTCTCCATCAAGGTTTCTTCCTTTAGTGCAGCATTTTGAGCTTTCATGCTTTCGATTTTCCCCTTGAAGCTTAATACTTTTCTGGATAGGCGCCTATGCTTCTGCAAGGTTTGCATTAGGTTCTGGGCAATTCTCGTGAATTGTCCTTGGTGACAATGCTTCAGTGGGGAGATTTTTGTAAGCAGTGCCTTGCGCAAGTAGCGACGGGATCGGCACGTTGTTTCTGAAAATATGTACATTTAATCTTGTTTAATAGAGACCTTGGGCCAAAGCGCATTGAAAATGGAAACATGTGCTTTAAAAATACATGAATTTACGCATAACGAGATGAGCAAAACCTTGCCAATTTAATCTATACTGCTCGTCCACTAACCTCGGTAAAGCATACTTGGCAAGCTTCTATGCCAAAGTCCTGTCTTCACTTATGTCAACTAACCCAGCCCTGGTATTACGTGTTAACGATAAAGCTGACCTATTAAGACTGTTCATGTAGACGCCGAAACAAATGCCAGCCCGTGTTCCTGACGCTTCGAAAATTACAGAAAAGATTTATATAATTCCCTTGGAGCACACAGAATTGCAGTACATTCCAATAACATAAAAAATGCGAGTAGCGAGGATTGGTTTACTAATTTGCCTGTGTTAGATGTCATCTTTCGGCATCTTTTGTTGTTGAAAGTGGTCTGAATGGCAGTTATCTGGGGTCAAATAACGAATGTGAATCCTGTTATTCTTTGGCCACGAGCCAAAGTGCACGCGTGCGTTTCCATAGAATGCACAGGAGCACCGCAAAAGAGGAAGGGTTGCTGACTGGTTTATTTTGAAACGGAAAGTCCTATAGAGACTATCGTCAGTTAATCCTTGAGCGTAAAATAATACTCTATGGGCGTATCTACCTGTTCATTAAAAAAATTGATCTAGACGAAAGGGCGAAACCCGAATTTAAATACTATTCTTTGAATTCATCGACAAGTTGAGAGATTGTGAACAACACGCAGAGGCTGCAGGCGTAATCAAAGGTTGAAGAAAGCAGTCAGATTCACCGTAATGTTCCTCATTAGAAGGCCCCTGACAAAAAACAAAGTAAGGCACGATACAAAGGCGAAACAAACAAAAAAAAAACAACACCGACATACACAGAACGAACACAAATGTTGGATTAAGTACAGTTAAGCTCCCGGACTACAGTTAAACATAGAAACAATAAAACAATCAGCAAGGCAGAAAGATTCTAGAGAAACAGTAATACCTTCACCTTGTACTTACAAGAAAAGTTGGCTCGGAGGACAAAGATGAAACGATCTGAGTTTGCGAGGTTATTATAACCTAAATAATAAAATATACGCGTAGGCAAGACAACAAAAGTTGTCTAACAATGCTCACGTTCCACTCCGAATTCAATCCGGCTTTGGAGTTGAAATTTAATATCGATTTTGGTTCCGTCCGTTCCGCTATTTCACCTCGTCCCTCAAAACATAATCCTCGAATTTCTGAAGTCGTCCTTCAAACATTTTTTCCGTTCTTTTTTTTTTACACTCCCATTCCAGGTTTGCTGCTTCTATATATGAATTATACGGAACGTACATCAATAAGCTGATTTTTTTTCCTGGGGTTTTCGATATTTTTATTTTCTTCTGAGCTTCGATTGGGTTTTCAATCCGCTCGCTGTGGGCTTGTTGATCCGTGCGGGGCCGAGTGTACTATTTTATTCTCGCCAAATCAAATTAAATATTCGACTAGTGGTGCATGATTACAATAAGAGATATATAAAACAACAATTTTTCCCGCTAAATGGACATTGTTATCTTAAAAAGTAGAATTCCAAAATATCGGCGAACAATCCACGGGTTTTATCAAAAGAAACACAAAGAGAAGTATTCAGAACCCAATACAGTCGGGCCGTTTCTTAAGTGATTTGACTTCACAAATTCTCCTTCATTTGTTATGCGCTCCGACCGGCTCTTACTTTTTTTTTGTCCTGCTATTTCCAGCGAACTCAGTTTATACTGGTATGGGAGAGATATAAAACATATCCTAAAGAAAATGCTCGACGTACCAAAGTTTTCGCCATTTCATTGTTTCGGTTTTCTTAAGAAAGAAATAGAGAGAGAGAAATACAGTAAGCTTCTCAAGAATTTCGATTCTATCATTGACCGGATACGTTTTTAATCTAGACCTTCGTAGTTTTCGTTTTCCTTCCAGTTTTATGCCTATAGCGCTTTCATCTAGTTAACCTTCCGCTCAAAGGGTCCCGAGAAGTGTGGAGAGCCAATCAACACGAGAGCGGCGAGAATATGTTACTTGGAGGTTTCAAGTTTTTTGGCGAGCTAGAGACAATATATAGACGGCTGATTGGGAAGAGATCAGAAAAAAAATTGCTCCGCATATTTTTTTTTTTTTTTTTTTTGTTCTTGACCTTAGTAAACGAAACTATGTTTTTTTTTTGAAAAAAAAAATGCGCTTTTTGGTTGAAGCACACATTGAGGATTCCTTCGAGATATCTTTTATATAAATCTAGATTCAATTATTTTGGTAATATTGAAGGCACGTTTTGTTGTTTTTATTGATTAAAAAAATATACGGTCTTTGGTAGAAGCGTACAAAGCAGTATAACTAGAGTTTTTTTATATGTAGTGGACATTGGGGTAATTAAATTAGGAAATGTGAATTTTTAATTACCAGCGTTTTTAATCAGCGTTGTATTTCTATAATTTGATTGCTTCTTTAATGAGCTAACGCAATGAGCTATTCTTCTTTTATGTCAACAAATATTGGAAAGATTAATTTTATGCGGTTCGAATACGAACCCTTTTTTTTAAGTCTTAAAAGCGTTCCGCGATTTTTACCCGAAGCGTCTTTCACTAAGTGTAAGATATTTTCAGTTTTTACATTTAGGTAGTTTCTGACAGACTCAGCGCTTTTTTTTTAAACAATTACTATTCTCTGATCTTTCATCCATTTAGTGCTGTACTTACGCTTTAATGTATTTATCCAGTTAATTCCGCCGTTACTGTTTCTTTTTAAGCGTGGAGACACACTTTAACATGCTGTTATACAGATTTTAAGATGTACCATGACACTTTAATGGCTGTTCTAGGTAATAAAAACTTCAGAGTGCCAAACTCTCAAGTCGTTTGAGCAACATAAGCAACGTGTCCCCTTCATAATTGCTACATGGGCAGCTCGACCACTGCAAATCATCCACGAGTGTCATTTTCATCGTCATCAATTTAGGCGCTCCAGGCAAGCTATCTACAATCCCGCACGGTCACCAGTTTGGAGCGGGTGTCTCGCCAACGGACTGCGCAGTGACAGCCTCTTCTTCCTACGCACGAAACCTCTGCCTGCTCCCTTGGCGAGGCAGTGGGAACGGAAGCACGTTGACGACTCTCACGGCTCAAACAACAATAGAGAGCTTTAGAATAGGAGGCCCCAAAGCTTGGGTGCCCCAAAGAAATAGGGGCTCACCACTGCGAATGTGCCGAACACAAACTCCGTCTTGGGTTTTGCGTTGGCGCTCGCACCGAACGCAAAATTCAAGAAATAGTCTGGGGTCCCTGTTTGCTTGGGGTCGGGTTGCGTCGCCAAACATGGCGGCGCCCTTTCCGCTCGCTTCGGAGCAAATTTCTCATCATCGCTGCAGTATTAGCCAATTTCATTGACACCCAATGGTTCAACCGGCTTTCACTTTGCTTTATCTCGCTGAAGTAACAAAGAATGAGCGGTGGGCACGCCCCCATTTTAAAGGTCGTCTCTTATTCTGGCCGTTCCTAATCCTAAAAAGTCGCAGCAACCATTGACATGGCAACGTATTGCTACTCCGTGGCTCCGAGTGGATTTCGTTCGTGGCACGATACAAGCTAGCTTAAAATAGGTATTTCAAGGCTTCAAAGTCGCTCCAGCTTGGATGTAAACAGAGCAGCCGCTCGCAGAGTATGCTCGTTCGTGTTCGTCTCAGTTTCGGCGTAGTTGAATGCCTAAATATTTGGTGACAGACGGCCACAGCGTACACGAACGCCCAAAACATCCGAGAACGAGCGCCAAATTAGAGAGCAACGGGTCGGATTGTTTTGGCTGAATAGAGCCAACAACATTTGTACTGATTTTAGTTTGTCTCTTGTTTTAGCCGACTTGATTATGATTTACCTTCACTATTATTTGTAAACAAAAAGTACTTGCTAAGCGCCCATGTTTTACGTTTTTGAAATATATTTTTGTTTTTTTTAATTATTACGCTTTTTATCCGCACTGGCTCTGCCAACGGGAAACCCAAGCGCGCTCCGCTGCGTAGCAAAACCCGTATTCTATAAGCCTCCGACAGCAACCTTGTAGCGTTTGGGTCCTACAATTTGTTAAGGAAACCCAAACGTTGGGGCTCCCTATTTTAAAACTCTCCAATGTTTACCCTGTTTCAGCTATCGCTCGCGTGCGTCTTCCTCAAATTTGCTTCGTAATTGAGTGCAGTCCACAACATCACGGATTGCTACACTGGCACCTCAAACTCTGCAAGTCATCGACGAGTGCCACATCGATCGTCAGAAATTTGGGCAAGCCAGGCAAACTATTATTAATTCTGCAAAGTCACAGCTGCTGTAGTGGATATGTCGTCAACGAGCTGCGCACTGGCACCCCCTTTTTCCAGCGCACAAATCCTCGGCATCTTGCCCTATCACCGCAGTGAGTACGGTAGCACGTTCACGACCCCCAGGGCAGATAAACAATGCTTGCCCTATAAAAAGTTTGCAAAAAGTATTTTTTACGCTCTAAGAAATCTAACAACCTCTTTCTCGTAGCGATCCTGTACCCCAGGGTATCTTATTGAGTGGCGTGTTATTCCGCGAGTGTGATTTTTTTTTTGTTACTAATGCAATCAGAGAACGCTGAGCCTGACCCAGGCCCTGACAAACAAATTCAGATCCAGCTAAAAAATTGTTTGCTCTACTAGAGAAAATTAACGACATCTCAGAGAGGCCTAGGCATGCCCAAAATTAATAAAATGTTACATAAAAAATCCCCTTGATAAGCAAAATAATATAGAAAGCTCATTCTCAACTATAAAAAACAATATTTCAGGGATCAAAAGTGAACTCATATCACTTTCTGAAACGAAATCCGAAGTGTTTAATCTTCGAAATATGCTTGCGAAACAGGCTACAGAGGCAGCGTCGCTTCCATCTGAGAGAGACGATTTGGGAAACCGTGCTCGCCGTAGACATTTTTTTTTCGAGGTATTCCTGACATTTAGAGCGAGTCATGGTGACTGTCAAAATGAAAAGTACTTGAATTCACAATACAGAAACTTGAAATCACGTTAGCGAGTTCAGACATGGACTGTGCACATAGAATTAGTGTATTTCAAGAGGTAAAAGCCCACAAATCATAACGTGTTTCTTTTCATTCAAAACTAAAAACTTTGGGCGTGAAACGTCAGAAGAGAGAAAGAGAAAGGCCCAGAGCCTTCGCGTACACAACACGACTTACATCTGTTTAGAAAAACTAGTCAATTAGTTCAGGAAACCTTGGCAGTAAAGTTCGGATTGGAAAAGTTCGACCAGTGGTGGCGACAGCGCATCAGACTCATCCCGATATTTCTTGAAAGCCTTGACGTGATACTGTGCACGTTATATATATACCATCTACCGAAGATGAAATGAGGCTTTTTTCCGCTTTCCCCTGCTACCGGCGTTCCTCTGTGTCATTCTTGGGGCTGCCACTGCGCGCGGCGCAAGCGATAATGCTACATGGTGCCAGAAGTAGAGCGCGACTGATTCGTCGCTGGAAAATTACGGACGTCTGGGGAGCGTCAGCCCGCAATGAACGAGTGACGGCACATGGCGGAAAACGACGGTTCGAAGAACCTCGGCGGAATGTTCGCCGTCCACGCACCGCCCAGCTTCGACTTCGACCACACTTGGGAATGGCCTACCTGAAGCCAGCAGTTCGACGATTACCGTTTTGCATGAGGGCTCAACGAACGAAGCGAGCAGGCCCATATACGAACTTTATCCTATACCATGGGAACACAAACGCGAAACATTTTTTGAACCTTAGCTCTGTCCGACGCTAACGCAAAGAAGTACGACGTAGTTAAAAAACGGTTTGATGACCACTTCGTCGCTGCACGGAACCTGGTGTACGAGCACGCATGCTTTCACCGACGCACCTGAGAACCAGAAGAATCTGTCAATCAGTTCGTCACCGCTTTGCCCATCCTTGTGGACCGCTGCGAGTATCAAGCGTTCCGGGAACGTATATTCTGAGACCGCTTCATTGTTGGTCTCCGGGATACGAAGCTTCCGGAGAAGCTGCAAATGGACGTAGGATTGACCCTCGCCTCAGAATTGGCGAAAGGCCGTCTAAAAGAGACAGTCCAACGTTAGCAGCAGCAGCTTTGACCGGGTGACAACGAGTCCTCTATGGCGGAGGCTAGAAACATCGACGCCGTCAAGAAACGCGGATGGTCGAAGACTAAAGACTGCTCATCCGCCATGCCACCTACAGTCAAGTCACGGGGCGAGATGGCAATGGTAAGTGTTCTTACTGCCTGCAATGTCCTCACGCCAGGAGTGCCTGTCGGCAAAATCGGCAAGGTGTCATTACTGCAGTAGCACCAGACATTTCGCCGTAGCCTGCCGCAAGAAAACTTCTGCAGGCCACAAAAACTGTACGGCTTTCCTGTTTCTAGAAAGACAATGGCGCGTATTTTGTTGGGTCGGGGAGTGGTGGCGGTTCGAACGCATGGTTCATTAAAGTCATCATTAATGGTACCCCGGTATTCGCTAAAGTAGGCTCGAGGGCGCATGTTTTAGTTGTGTCGTCCATACTCGCCGGACTGACTTCTAGGCTAGAGAAGTATGATGGCGTACTGACAGGCCGCAGCAACCAGCCTCTGAAAGTTCTCGGGAAGTTCACTGCCACCATACAGTGGAAACAAAACTCCGTGAAACAGTGTATGTAGGTAGTCACCCTGTTCAGCTCCGTTCTTCTCGGGCTCCCCGCTATCGAAGCGTGAGGCGTGATTAAGTTCGTCAACGCGGTCACCTCGGAAGATTCAGTTGAAGCCTGCTACCCACAGCTCTTGAACAGCTTGGGGACGATGGCGGCAGAGTATAAGATAAACTTAGAGACCGATTTTGTTCCATTTGCGATGCACACGGCGCCTCGGGTGTCTTTTTTCTTGTGTGACGATGCGAAGCAAGCGTTGAAGGGAATGAAACGAAACGGAGTCATTCGAAAAGTAGATGAACCGGCAGTGTGGTGTGCAGACATGGTACCCGTCTTGAAAATGTCAAGGGAAGTACAAATTTACGTTAATCCAACCCAGCTAAATAAATGTGTACGTGGAGAACGGCACGTCATGCTTACGGAAGATGACACCCTTGTTTCCTAAGTGCTGTGTTTTCCAAAATCAAAACAAACTCGGGCTTTCACCAGGTTAAGCTCTCACGCGAAAATGAACTGATGACGACATTCATAACGCCATCCGGAAGGTATTGTTTTCAGAGACTTCCGTTCGGCCTAGCTTTAGCCCCGAAGTACTTTTAGAAGAGAATGTCTCAAATACTCGAGGGCTTTCCAGGGGTGGTAAACTTAATAGCTGATATGCTCAAATTTGGCTCTGACAGAGCTCAGCACGACAAGAGGTTCCATCAAACCCTGGATAGTCTCGGGCGAGTTGGAGTTAATGTGAACAAAGAAAAGTGCTGTTTTGGTGTTATCGAGATAACGTTCTAGGCCTGTCTGTGGAGTCGTGACGGCATTAAACCAGACTCACAGAAGGTCCGCGCCATCTAAGAAATGAAAACACCTCCGAATATTTCGGACGTACGAAGGCTAGTGGGAATGGTCAATCACCTGTCTAGATTTATACCCTACCTGGTCGCAAAAACGGAGCCCTTACGCCAGTTGCTTCTAAAAGATTTTAAGTGGGTCTGGGGCCAGCACAGGACGAAGCACTGTCATACGTCAAAGACGCTTTCTGTTCACCCAAGGTCATGGCTAACTACAATGCCAGTTTTCCTACAATTCTTTCTGCCGACCCGTGGTCCTTCTGACTGTGGGCAGTTCTTCTGCAGATTCAACCTAACACAAAAAGATGGTCATTGGCGTTCGCGTCCAGGTCGTTGACGCCACCCGAAACTCAATGTGCTCAGATCGAGAAGGAAGCTTTAGCCTTAACATGTGCGGCGGAAATATTCGGAGGGTACATCACTGGTCTCGATGTGTTTTTTGAGACCAATCACAAATACTTGTTACGCTCTTGAAGAAATCGCCCATAGACCTGTTGCCACGTCGAATTCAACGTTTCCGTATGAGATTAATGCGTTTCAACTACACCGTTGAGTATGTGCCCGGTTCTAGCATGATAACGGCTGATGTACTGTCAAGGGCACCACTTCGAGAGCAGCAATCCGGCTCCAATTCGCTCAGGGTAAGCGAACCGACAAAGTACGTTAAGGGCCTTGTGGCTGATCTGGTTGAGCCCGACTACATCGAAAAAGTCAAGAAAGCTCACGCAGAGGACGATGTCTGCAAGACCTTGATGAAATTTAGAAAAACGGATGGCCGAAGTTTTCTTCGGTACCAGGTGTCTTGAGACCGTATTGGAAAGAAAGAGCCACGCTAACTGTTTGCAAAGGGGTGCTGTTGATTCCCCAGGAACTTAGAGAGAATGTCTTGAAACGTTTTCACGAGGACCCTCAAGGTATTGCTAAATGCAGAGCAAGAGCTAAAGAGTCAGTATGGTGAACTGGACTAAGTTCCCAGCTTAATAGTTTAGTAACCAATTGTCGAGTATGTGCCGAGAGGCTCGACCAGAACGCTGAGCCGAAGATTTCAACAAACACCGCAAAGACCGTGGCAGAGACTCGGAGTTGATTTTTGTCAACTGGGAGGGTCCCACTATCTCATTGCCGTTGATTACTTGTCCAGGTACCCAAGAGTCGCTCTACTGTCACCCACGAAAAGTGTCAGTGTCATCCTGCACCTGAAACGTTTTTTTCGTAAGACACAGCGTCCCAGAGGTTGTGGTTTCCGATAATGGAACACAATTTTTATCCGGAGAGTTCAAAGCGCTTGCTCGGGAGTGCGGCTTCTGTAGCTTGACATCAAGCCCGATGTATGCTCAGGCAAGTGGAGTAGTGAGGATGGTCAAAACTGTAAAATATTTTATTGCAAAGACAGATCACCCCTACCTTCGCCTCCTAGCTTGCAGGGACACCCAGCGCCTCTTGAGAAATGCCCAGCAGAAATACTGATGGGAAAGCGGCTGCCTACTACGGTTCCTCTGCACCCTCAAACCCTGGTTCCTTGAGCAGTGAGCCTAAACAAGATCCTGAAAACGGGACATTGCGTTTCGGGAAACGCTGCGGCGACATTTTGACCGCCGCCATGGAGCCCGTCAACTTCAACCCCAGAGGCCAGGAGCTTCTCTTTGGGTAAAGGACTGCATGCAGGAGGCAAGAGTCCTTCGTCCGGCCAATAGATCAAGGTCTTTGGTGGTAGAGACATGATCAGGAGTGATTCTTGAGAGACACTGCAGGTGTCTGATTGTCGTGTACCGTGATAAACCCCACCCAGAGAGTTCTGAGGGCAGTTACACTTTCCCAAGGCAGGTACCAAACCATAGTGTGCAATCTCCGTTGCCTGCTACACCTCCGACTTGTGTGGCGCTTGACGATCCTTTGCCTGCTACTTCTTCAGACTATGTATCACGGTACGGACGCGTGGTCCGAAAACAGGAACGCTACGAAGCTGGCAGCTGGCTCAGTAGTTCTTTACATGCTTGTTCGAAAATATTGTTTTCCGTACCCGGCAGAATTCTGGACAATTGATGTTTGCTCGCCAAAAGCATTTTGTTTGAAGTATTTGATTTGGGCGTCTAGCAGTCAGGCGCCGCAAGATTTTAGCGATACGACCTTAGCCAAAATAAAAAAAAAAAAAAAAATAGAAAGATGTGGCGACTGCGCACATGACTCATCCCGATCTTTCTAGAAATCAGTCACACGATACTGTTGTTTACTGTCTTTATATATAACATATACCACCTACCGAAGAATAAAGGAGGCTTTTTGGTGCTTTCCCCTGCTATCGGCGTTCCTGTGCATCATTCTTGAGGCTGTCCATTTCTTGCGGCGCAAGTGTTAACGCTACACAGTTGTGTGAGGCGCATGCCACGTGCGGCTGCGAACCCCGGTGTAGGACGCCGATCTCACTACCCCTCCGCTTCGACTACAGTAGTGGTTATGGCGTACGCCAAAATCAATACCGTAGTCATTTCGGCGTACGCCATAGTCAATACCGTAGTCTTTTTCGCAGATCCCAAACACACTACCCTTACGCCAAATTCAATACTTTGAATAACGTCGGTTGAGCAGGGGTTGAGCTCCGCATTTCGCTGAAACTGGCGGAAGTAACTTTCTGCAGCAAACTACCCTGATTGTTTGTTGTTTGTATGAGCGGCGGTACGCGTGCGGCAGGCGTTGATGAATTGTGATTAGCGTTGATGCGGCTGAGGGGCCCGCAGAGCTGAAGGGCACAAGCAAGGAAGCTTGGAGTGATTCTGTGTCAATGTGATTTGACGTCGCTTCTTTCTGTTTCTTCGATCATGGTGCCAATGCAGGTCGCCCGACTCCCGAGCGATTCGAAGGCGAGAGTGGTAGCCTGTCCGCTGGTCTTTCAATCGCAGGCACTTACGTCATTTTGGGCACAGCGGAAGAAAATAAGACGTTCACTATTTTAAATAGCGTGCGTTCGGACTGTCTAGGTTCTGGCGACATCGTTTCAGGATGTAGATGAGAAAATTTAGCCACCACAGTACGACTGCTATCCTGGGGTCTGTGCCTCACAACAGATCGAAACGGGTAGGGTGGGGATCTTTGGCAGCGGCACCTTTCGCCGTACGAGCTGCGGTGCGCTACCACACTCGACCTCCGTTACCCCCTTGGGTCACAACGCTTGCTGAAAGAAGTTTGGATCGTTTTACGCAGATTTTGCAGTGCGTACGAGACGCACAGCAGCTACGTACTACGTCCTAGATGCCCAAACTGAGGCTCGCTACTTGTTTGCGGCTCTCGTGATCTGGGGAACAGTATGCTCGCCATGAAACTGTTGGAATGAGAAGTAAAGAAAAGCAATATTATAAAGGTAGAGTATTTAAAACGGGCTTGCATTGTTACTGAACAAATGAAAATAAAACTGGTTAGGAATGCCGATCAGGTCGGGTGGGAATGTGATATAATATGCTCAAGGCATGTGTGAAGCTGCGTCGGAACAGGAATTCAAACTTGTTGCCCCCACCCCCGCACCTAAATTCTTCCAATGTTGCTGGCAGGTTTTTTTTAATTATTATTTATTGTTACTTTAAAGACCCCAACAGGGGCATTACGAAAGGACCGGGGTGGGGGGGATGCATGAAAAATACAGAAGATCAACACATGAACAGACAGGTGGCTGACACCTACAGTGCTGGTAAGTACTATAAACAATGAGAACAATTGTGTGTGAAAAAATACTGGTACATGAATACACTAGCAAAAAGAGGGGTCGATGCATTGCGGAACAAGACGGGGTCACCTATGGCCATGCAGAATCAGGGTAATCACCAACTCACACCAAGCATACCGGAGCTTCCGGTCGGGCTCGGTGTCCTGAAAAGCGCTGCAGGTGCTCGAAAACAAAAGACTCCCAAAGGAGCCCATCTAATTTGAATGGGCACCTGCCCACTCCGTGGTAGAGGGCAACAAACTTGCTCACCAGCAGGCCCGCACGCTGATTTATTGGGCCACAGCTGTGGAAGAGGTGCAGGACCAAACCATGGTGACCTAAAAGAAAATACTAGTCGCATTCTACTGCAAGGAAAGGCGAAGACTGCCAGCCCCGCACCCTAAGTTAACGCTGGAGGAACAGGTAGCGTATAGGCAAATTCAGTCAGGGTCCTTCCCCCACCCCCTTTTACTCAGTCGCATATGTTCCCCACTCAATACAGTGGGAACTGCCCAGTGTGCCAAGAGATAGGAACCCTCCGTCACAAAATAGGTGAATGTAGATTCAATCAAGACCACCCACCACCCCCACCCTTCCCCCTCTAGAGCGATGGGAGAACTTGCTGTTCAGCCCCACCCTGGAGGATCAGCTTCAATTGGTCAACAGGGGCCAGGCAGATAAGGCAGCATATAGGATCTCGTGAAGAGGGAAGCCCTTCCATCCGGCACAGACCACCGCGCTGAAATGCTCAGGATAAAAGGTTATTCTCTCTCTCTCTGATTGGTTAAAGTAGTTTGTGATCCGAGATGCGTGACATATGGGTGCTTTAGTCGTGACGATGCTCTTTTAGGAGGAAGTAAGAGTGAGTTATGAAGCATTGGATTATAATAGAAAATTTTATGAAATGGGATAAAGCATGACATCTATGGCGCGATTCATACAGCTGTCATTTCAGTGCAGAGACACTAGTTCCTTGGTAATGGCCATTAAGAATCAAACTGGCTGTGTGATTTTGAACTGTCTCAAGATGATTAATGGGATAAATTTGATGAGCACTCTGAATTGCTGCTGCATACTCCAACTTCTGTCCAACGTAAGTCTCGTGAGCTATTTTCCAGAGATGAGATGGTGGCGCCTTCAAATTTCTTTTGATGTACCCGAGAGTGCGCAAAGCCTCTGCTGAGTCTGTTTCAATTTGGTTATTTCAGGTTAAGTCACTAGGCAGTGTTGCACCAAGATATTTATAGATGGAGGCAGGCAGAGATGATAAGTCCAGAGCCAATGGAATACGAAAAATATGATGTTACATGTTTCTAGGTAAAGCAAAGTACTTTACATTTTGACATGTTTAATGACATAAGCCATTTGGAGCACCAGGCATGAATCAGGTGAAGGTCACTCGGAAGATTCAAATGGACATCAGACAAAGTAATTTTGCGATATAGGACACAATCGTAAGCGAAGAGAAAAAGACTACAATTGATGAGTCGTTAATAAAAATAAGAAACAGTAGTGGACCTAGTAATGCCCCCTGTGGAACCCCAGATATAACGTTAGTAAAATCTGAATATGGTTGTTAGCCATAGTGAACTGAGTGCGAGAAAAGTCACGAATCCAAGAAAGGGTCAAAGGGTCGATACACTGAATAAAAGGTTTTGAAATTAGATGACGATGGGGAACTCTGTCGAATGCCTTCGAGAAGTCTAGGAATACAGCACCGGTTTGGCCTTGCGAGTCAAGGTTAGTGATTAACTTGTGTTTGAGTTCAAAGAGTTGCGTCTTCATGAAAAAACCCTACGAAATCCATGTTGATGATTGTAAAAACAATGATTGGCTTCTAAATATGGTAGGGGATGGTAGTTTGAGGCAAGCACACGATCACCGCTTTTAAAGACCGGAGTGACCTTCCCCAGCTTCCAGTCCAATGGTATACGCCGTTCCACCTTCAGTCCGAGCGAACTGGACGCCACGAGCTATCCCAGCCGATCCAGCGTCAGGAGAAAATCGCGTGGCCCTCAGTTGGCCAGAGCGACGCAGGGAGCTCAAGGCCACATGACACTCTCTCAACGCTGGATTGGCTGGGATAGCTCCTAGCGTCCGCTGCGCTCGGACTGAAGGTGAAACAGAGTATAGGCAATCCTGCTGTAATGACTATGAAATAATGAATGTGAGGAATTCACTAGATATTACTTTGGTGTTGCTAATAATTTTGGGGCTAATATTGTCTGGGCCACAAGATGATGAGAGTTTTCAACCTTCTATAAGTCAAAGTATTCTGGAAGCAGAAATGTTAGTGTCAATGGGGGCCATGGTCTCAAAACCAGAGCAAGGCAAACTAGGTATATGATCAACGCTTTCGTTTGATAGTATGGGAGAGAAAAAATTATTTAAAGCTGTAGTGCAATGTGGCTCAGACACGGCGGCTACATTTTCATTCTTTAGTCCGATAGAGTAAGTATTAACTCTGGGTGAATATACCTTCCAGAACTTCTGGGGGTTAGTTTGCAGAATTCTTGGCAGGTCCAAAGAAAATAACTTTTTTCCGTCAAGTTTACGCTCTGTACAAGATTTGAGACATGAAAAATATTCGTCCCAGACTTTGTTGTTATTTACTCTTTTAGCTATTTTATACATGCACTTCTTTTTGTTATTTATAACGATCGTAAAGGTGTATTGTACCAGGAGTTAGGCCCGTCGCTGTGTACAATAACGTTCGGAACAAATTGCTCAGTTAGATTATTAAGTTTGTTTTTAAAAATAGTGACCAGTTTTCGTCCACCGATCTTGAACGAACGTTTTCGACATACGAGTGATAGAATGATGACAAGTTCCAATTCATGGGGACGTAGTAATCACCTTTGTTAAAGTCACGAATTGTTTGAACAATTGGGCTCCGCGTCGGCACAGTGATAGATAACTCGATGATCAAGATGCCGTGGTCACTTAAGCCAGCAACACACTTGACAGTTTTTATTATTTCTGGTGTGCTTGTAAGGGTAAGGTCAGGAATATTGTCGCCACGAGTGAGTTGTTCGACAACTGGGGTGCGGTTAAAATTCAAACATATATTGAAAAACTTTCGTGCAGTACTCGAGCTGCTCGTGGTAAGATGAACCCCGTCAATGTTTGAAAATTGAAGTCGCGAACGATAGCGAAGTCTCCTTTTGGGTAAAGGCTCTAAATGTCAAGCAGTATGGTGTGCAACGTGTCGCAGCGCTCAGAACCATTGTTCGGTAACCGATAATGCGATGGGCAGGAGATCAAACTATAAGGGGTACTTTATTGAACTTGTTGTCCCCACAGCCCGGTGTTTACTACCAGAGCATAACAGAGAAATTGAACCTCGTCATCAGTCGTGGGCACGTTAACAGCAAAAAGTAACAGTGTCACGGTTACAGTTACCTAGGGGGAAAAGTAACATTGTTACAGTGACAGTTACCGGCTTCAAAAAGTAAAATGTTACAGTTACTGCTAAGACAGTAACGCCGTTACTTTCTTATTACAGTACAAAAATTGGACTCAAGAAATCACAAACCAAAACAATATTATTTTATTTGTTGCACTACAGTGAGAAGAAAGGTAAACTGAGAAATTAGAAAAATTTAAACCCGAAGGGTGTTTATTTTCTTGCTTGATTCGCCATTTCAGCATTTTGTTGTGCAGAATTTATTTGCGAAAATTGATAAGTCAATGTTTTTGATGAGCGACATCGAAGATGACGCTTCAAAGGCCGCTTCTCATATGACCAAAGCACTGGTAAGAGCGAAGCACTTGTATCCAGACTGTGCATGTCAAGCAGTCTTGGGCAGTAACTAGTTACTAGTAATGCATTACCGGTAACTATAGAGTTGCTTTTTTGGTAACTTTTACATGTAACGAGTTACTCTATACTGCTGGTAACTTGCAACTGTAATACCGTTTCTTTTGTGTCGAGTAACTGTAACTGTAACTGTGGCCACGCATTAAACAAACAAAAAATAGTCTGCTTTAGCACACGACTGAGAACTGACGGACGAGTCAGAATGAAACCGGGAGATAAAGGAAGCGCCCGCGGTGGTCCCAGCAAACGTAATGTCCGTTTCCCTGACCTTGGCTCGCTCCTCTCATCCGGGGTGGGGACCATCTGCGGGTGTCGGTGCTCGTGCAATATGTCTCTGAGTGTTCCGTCTGGGCTGTGTCTGCACCCCCTCTCCCTTTCCCTTTGTAGGATATGTCTGTGCTCATTTTTACACCCAGCGGGTCACCGTCTCCTCTTCCCTATTAGTTTTCAAGGAAGCCGTCCCTACATTGTGCAGAAAGCCGGCGCTTGTTTCACTTATTTGTTCTCTTCAGAGCCGCTCGAGTAAACGCGAAGGCAGGTTCAAATGAAATTGTTTTAGTTGATAGCCTCAAGAAACACCCCAATGGTTGGACACTTTGTTGTGGAACCACATATGGCTTTTTGGACACAGACGCCGCAGTGGTCGTCGTACATTCTTGTTGAGCACCTGAAGGTCTCACTTTGTCTCCTTTCCTGTATATTCTTTCGAAGCTGTTTGACCCGCTATGTTCAGGCCTGCTTCCGAGTATATCCCGTAAGGTATAATTATGCGACAATCCATGTCCTCATTCGGTTTGGAGTGAAAAATAAACAAAAACATTAACTGATGTGGGCCGATGACAATATTGAAAAACATGCAGTTGATTGTAAGTTATAGTCATGTGCAAATAGTGGATTTTGAGTTTGAAGCAAATAGTGGTTTTGGCCAAATATTTTCAATTTGAATATCGAAATGTTTTCCCACGCATTTCACTACTGTTGCATGATATGCTTAGACGAACACCCAGCTAAAATCGTGAAGGTTGTTTTACTTGTTCATTTATAAGGTAAGTTTAACTATGAAATATTTATGAACTGTGACCTCAGAATTTGTCCGATGGCATGGGATGGCAAGTAAACGACGGATCTGATATAAAATGAATCCCATAGAGATGCCAATTTTAACCAATTGAGTGAATTTACAAATCTTCCATATAAAATATTCTTTCTTTAATCTCGAGCTAAAAAGAAGGAATTGTGCATGATGAACGCAGGTTGAAAGGGCATCTCTACCTAACATATACTCTTGCATAATAGTTTAATTTTGAAAATTTTACTACAATGTAGATAACAAATTCACAAAGCTTTCATTTATTTTCAAATACATCCAGAACGCGTGCACCATCCCGCTTTGAATGTGTGCGTTTCTTGCAAGTACGTAATTGCGATTGTCACACTTTTCGAAGTGTTTATTGCGGCAGGTTGCCCCGTTGAGTGCGCTCCTTACCGAGCACCGGTGTAATGCAGAGAAGCAGCACCAGCAAAGTTTGTTTCCGCGAGTATTGCTTCTCTGGAGTGCATCGGTGCTCGGTAAAAAGCGCGCTCAACGGGGCTAGCGCACTGCAATTAACACTTCGAAAAATGTGAATAGTGCAGTTCTTCTTGAAGCGAATATCGAATAGCACATTATTCAAAACTACTATTCGAAATTTTGAATATTCGCAGAACCCTAAAATACAAACAAGAAAATTCTGCTTGTTGTCCCCACAGCTATAGCGTGCCGCTAGAGGCGTGGCTGTTCGATCTCCTCCCCAATAGTTCTTTTAGATGTCAACGCAATGCAAATGAACACAGCTTCTATGCGGGGGCACACACAAACGCAAAAAAGAGGAGGTAGAATTTTTTTATTGCAATAAGCACTATTCCTTCTCGTTGAGAATGCCTGTCACATCGGTAAATGTCAAAGTGCAGATCACGGGAATAAATTTTGTTATCCTTTATTTCAAGTTTCAGCCAAGATTCTGTTAGAATGACTATGCTGGATTTGTTATCAGATATAAAACCACTAAGCTCGGCCCGTTTGGGGATGACACTGCAAATATTAGTGAAATTAATATTGCAGTCCAAGCTTTTCGATTGCCTTGGGCGGCGAGATGTGCGAAACAATATGTCCTTCCTTAGTCAACTAGAAAGTTCTAAAACAAAGTTGGAAGAAGATTCATACCGAAAGCACTTGTTGTTGACATATACAGCTTATCAAATTCGATTTTAAACGTTCCAGTTTATTTCGAACGAAGCGGACCCACTCAGACAAGTCTTTTCGCACAGCGTACTCAGAATTTTTTCGTTTATAACCGAAAAGAGAGGATGCTCTGTTTATATTTAAAATGCAAAAGGTTAACAATTCTCAGTTGGTTTTTATCTGCTACAAACTTTCCCAGGTGATGTGACCGATCAATGTTGTTCGGATCTCTAATTGCCTAGTAGCTGCTCACAGAAATTCAAAACGTTTGCCTCTGAATTGTCGCCAAGTTCCAGATGGTGAGTCGGGAGGACCAAAGAATAATAGCTTAGGACCACCCTAAGTCTATTCTTGGTAATATCACACCTAGAGTTCACTTTTGAAATGTCCGACGTTATTTTGCCGGAAGCTTCAACGCCTCTCAGGCATCCTCTGAGGACTCTTCCATGAAATTCAGGTCCGCCTCAATTGCCGTTACCCTTTCTCTGGGGTTATTTATCGATAAGTTCGTCGTTGACTAGGCATCCTGAAGCTTCTTAATTTCGGCAAGCATTGTTGCCTCGCCCTACCTCGATTCTAGTAACAACGCTGAAGATGCTGGCAAGCTGAGCTTCAAAAGGTCCGGGGTTCGTCTCGATGTCCCCGGATATTTGTAGTACTAGTAGTGCTAAACGGTGAGCTTTGAGCCAAGAACACAAATAGCTGGCGCCGACAATCACAAACATCGCAGGGGCACGACGACGCAATCATACGATTGTTACTTTGATAGTGGACAGTACTGGAAGTGTAACCAACCTGAACGAGGAAGAAAAGGGTTAACATCATGGTTTCGCTTGCGATGCCATGCCCCAACTGACCCTGCTGAGAAACGGGCTTTTGTAGACATGCGCCGAGAGAGTCGGTAGGTGCCTTTCCAGGCTGCCCGATGCCGTACATGTTGCTGTCCAAATCTGCCAGCTTGGTCGTTCTTCCTGCCGAAGGGATTCCCGATACATGGTCCAAGTTGACGCACAGGCCATGGTAGACGGGATGGTTTTCTCGGAGATGACCCGGCAAGGTTGATGAGAGTGTAGCTGTCAGCAAAAACCTGAACGACAAAGGAAACGGTTGACATATCACGTTTTCGCTTGCGATGTCGTGCCTATGTCCAGTATGACCGCTTCTCCGCAACATAAAGAACAATTTATATTCTGCCTAGAGCTGCAGTTTTCTATACTTTGTCTCCCTTTAGCATGGGCTGTTGCCACAGATTCGACAAGTGTGAGCTAATTGCTTTGGATCACGCCATGGTGGTTGCATGAGTGCTCATTCAGTGCGAGCGCTGTGAAGGCAGTCAAGTCTGCCATCTTGTGTTTGCGCAGACTTTGTGGTTAGTCCATGCTAAGGTGGGAGGAAATCTAACGTGCTGAGCTTATTGTACCCATTCAGCCGAAAAACAAATTACTTTTATCTAACTGGAGACGTTTGGCTAACAGCTAGGAGAGAAAGAGAGAGAGAGAAACATTTTATTTACAATGATGCTTCGTCCGCATTATCTGCATCTCATCAGTGGTCAAAAATATGCTGGTAGTGAGGGCGGCAGCATATGGTCCCTGCGACGTTGAGAATGTGTGACACTAATTGGGGCCATAGTGTCAGTTGTGCTTCCCGGGGTGGGGCGGTCCAGCTCTTGCAACTAACAGATGGAAGGCATGAGGAGGAAGGAGGTGAGGTAGTATGGAGATGATTGTGCACGGGTACAAATCGGTTAGGGTAGGCGTGCAGTAGTTATTAGGCAGATAGTCCAAAGCGCCGCAAAGCAATATTTAGCCGACATTTAAGCCATTGCACGGTGCAGGCACGTAGCCAGGATTTTGTTTCGGGGGGTGGCCCGCCCATGCAAAATTGCTGTATGAGGGGGAGGGGGGAGAGGAGGTTCCAGCAAAATGGAAGATTTCGGGGAGAGCCCGGGCCCCATGGGTCCCCCCCCCCTCCCCTGGCTACGTGCATGGCACGATGTATACATGAGTAAATCGTAGTGTTGCAGGGGGGAGGGGTGGGGGCAGGGGGAATATTGTGTTGTGAGACTTGAAAAGTTTAAATTTCGGTAACAAATCACTCCTTTTTTATTATTTCGTATACACGGTGCACATTTCTTTTCCTTGCATTTGCATACTGTTTGGTATACGCGTCTAATACATTTGATTAGAATATTTCTTAGTATAGTATTTATTATTGTAGATATACTATATGTCCATGATACTGTTCAGATCCCCAGCTAAAATTCCCATTAGATCCAATTTGAATTTTAACTGGTTTTAACCGGAATCGATTGGTTTTAGTGGGTTCCAATCGGAAGCACATTGGCCAATGGGTCTCAATTGCAATAATTTTACCAGTTGGAACATGAATGGGTTCCAAATGGTGCTCATTGGTTTCCATTGGCAGCGATAAATTGGTTGCCTGAATACCCGACTGGTACCAATCGTAAATTCCAATTGGAATCTAATGGGAATTCTCAACTGGGATATGTCGTATGCAAATTAACCTTCAGCATCAGCATCTTCTTTGCCTAGCATATTTTGTCCCTCCATCAGGGAAAGCAACCTCTCACTGGTGCGATAGTTTCGTTTAACTGTGTCTTTCTTCTAACCAAGTTCAAGGCAGCCGGAGCGAAAAAAAAAAAAAAAAAACGCCGTCCCACAAGCGCACTGGCAGGACAGTGGGACCTTGGCCGGAAAAGCGTTATCTGTCCCCGCTTAATTGGAGACGTCTGGTCACTTTATTGAAGGCTAAACATAAAACAGCGCAAAACAATGAGGACTAGCTCCACAGGACTAGTGCAGCGCTCGTCCTGTGGTGTTTGTTCCTTTCCCTAGTCCTCTTTGTTTTGCGCTGCTTTATCTATATGACATTTAACCAAACATAAACCTGAAATTTTTTTTAATCTACTGTACTTGCCCTTGCAATTGCTTGAGCTCCTGTACCATCTGCACAGCCTGCCTGTGAGTTGCCGGTGATGAGGTGCGCTGGTGAATCAGATGATATTCATGCAATAAATCATGGTAACTTAAAGCAGCTCCGTCGCCCAAACAAACCTTCATTAACACTTCAATTGTGTCTAAGAAAGACCATAGATCCTTGATTACTACGCTCGACGACATGCTGCTAACCACTCACATCTGCAGCCACTTGGTGTATAACAACCTGAAATGCTTTTCCTTCCACTGAACCAGCAATGCCTATGTGAATTTCATTCCACGCCGTTGGCCATTCTCAATGCGTCAGTGCTTTTAGCTTGGTTTTCTCGTTGTTTGGCACTGAGTACCGGATCCAGATATAATGCTCCCGGACATTATGATCCCAGACGATATGGTCCCGGACAAAATGATCCCGTACAATATAGTCCCAGACAAAATGGTGCCGACTGCTAGGCCGGACGAAATGGTCCCATGTAATTTTTGCGGCATTTTTCTTTTCTTTTTTTTTTCATGGTTTTCACAGGTTTGTAGATTGCATGAATTTATTTTTGCTAAACATTTGTGACATAAGCCGTTGGTCAGTTTGAAGTTACTTTTTTTCTTGCTTGCATAGTCTTCACAAGTTTATGTTATTAAATGTGATTCTCAAAATACTTATATTGCGAGCCGTTCGTCAATCTAGAGTTTATATTTTTCAGGCATAATTTTCGCCATTTGTTCTACTTTTCGTGTGTTGAGTTTCAACCAGTACCGAGAAATGCAACAGCAATTTCAAACAATCTGCACACAGTACGTACATGGGAGCCGTATCACGAATGACCCTCTGAAGGGCGTGGGCCAAGTACCGTTTCAAGACCGTAGACCTTTTGGATTGGATTGGGTTTTTATGGCGTAAGGGCTGCTGAAGCCAAACAGCATCAAAGAAGGGTAGACCTTTTGTGGGAACGTAATAAAACGTGTCATGTGTTCAAAAGCACGTTTATTATTTTCCATTCTTATTTTCTAACATTGCATCGAAACATGCGGTATATATATATATCTGCACAATAAATTGCCTTTATTCCCCCTATGACGCATCGACATGTCACGAATGGACCGTATTTCATATCTATCATTCACCTTAAGAGTAATCGCTGCAGATATCAGCGACATTTTAGATAGTGCATCAAAAGTGTCGGAAATTTTACTTGAGACCATTTTGTCCAGGTTTGCGCTCGGAACCATATTATTCGGGATCATATTGTACGGGATGATATTGTCCGGGACCATTTTGCCTGGGACCATTTTGTCTGTGACCATTCTGTCCGGGATCATATTGCCCGGGACCATATTGTGCTACACCCATTGAGTACACCCTGCCATATATGCTTTTTTCACCAATTCCTGGCCATCAAAATATAGCTTCTGGCACAGGCTTTCATGGCGAAGAATCTGCGATATACGGAGTGCACCAGAATCAGCAACCCAAACCGTGGATGCATTGGTATCACAACACATGATCCCTGCATTAAAAAATCATCTCACCAACGCACTGATCTCACCAGCTATTGTGCACATGCTTGGTGACGCCATAAATGCTCACAGGGGACAGACGGCCGCGCACAAGACAGGTGGTGTCGTTTTGTGTGCTGCACGCACAGGCCCACAGCGGGGTAATCGCACGTGCAGGGGATTACAGTTCCCAGAATGAATAGCGGCGGCAGCAGCATAACAAAACTCTTGAATAGGTCGAAAATATCCTCTCTGGGGACTCCGACATTTCTACTCCGGACTGCGTCAGACACGTGCGAAAGAGTGAAATTTTATGTGGTCTTTTCTGCCAGCTTCTGGAACATAATTAGAGTTTGCTGCAGGTCAAGAATAGCAGGAGAAGACTCTGTCCCTCTCTCTCGACATTGGAAGAGCGAACACTGGAGAGGAGCAAACCACCTATCATGACAAGTACAGGTGGTTTCCTCTACTCCACTCTCATGCTATCCTTGACCTGCGACAGACTATAGCGCCGTTGTCAACTCTTGCAACATGAGCAGAACTGTGGGAGGGTTGGGCTCATCCTTGCCCGCACGAAAGGCAGTCCGCTCAAAACGTCTGCTTTCAGATTCTTCAACGCACAGCTACAGGCTACACTGAATTTGATCAGTAACCTGCTGGGACCTGTCAGCATCATGGATCGTCTTGATCAACTCGAGTAAAGGATGCCGAAAACCTCGTCTTCGGAGTTTTCGTGCAGCGTGGACTCTGACGTACACTGCTCCAAGAGTCCGCAAAGAAAAAGAGGTCCAAGGCGCATACGAAGAAGGTTCCTCCTCAAGCTGAGTCGGCCGCAGACACTGCAGTCGCTGACCAATGTGACTGTCAGCTCGGTTTCTCAGCTGGGCACGGACACCATCGCCTGGTTTCAGCAGATGAATTTCTGGTTCTAGACATTTAAAGTTGCACCAGGTGAGGCCATCCCATTAATTGTATCCAATCTAGCATCTAAGGACTCCATGTGGATGAGGTACCACCTCAAGACAGCCAAGCTAAGAATGTAGGAGGAAATGGAGAAAGCTTTCCATCGTCGTTACAACCTGGACAACGAAGCTGGGGCGAAACAAAAGATATTCAGCACAAGTCAGCACCCGGGAGAGTTCCTGCACCGACTTCGCCTTCCGTAAACTAGAGCTCATCCACGAGTGCAGCTACCCAGAGACGAAGGCGGAGAAATGCAAGGTTATCCTGGCCACACTGTTCGACAAAGCACGAAAGCATGCTTCGACAGGCGCTTAGCATCGTTCAATGAGCTGCTAGACTCTTTCCTTTGCTTTGACCAGGTTGTCTTCAGCCAACCAAAGACACCGGTTTTGGGCTCTCGCTGCAGAGCCAGTGCAAGCTGCGCAGGGACAAAGAAAGTGCGCTCCTTCCTGCTATCGAAGCAGGGCCGGTCACCGCTTCATCGGAACGCTGACGACAGCAATCGTCACCAGCACCCTTCTGCAACAGAGAAGCAAAAGAAGCAGCATGTGTCGCTTTAGCATGCGTCAAAAACTTTGTGTCACATTCGGTGTTTTTCGTCTCAATACCCTGAAGTTCGTCTGCTCTGTCTCATTTGTGAGAGGAGCGGCCACTTTGTCACGCGATGCCGGCAAGAGATGACCCCAGAATTTCTGGAATGGCAACAACACTTTGAGTCTGTTGCATTGTTGACGGAGGAAAGGGAAACCCTGATGCCCCTAACGCCTGGAAGGTGTCATCAATAGTTTGTCACATCACCTCCAATGCGGACACGGAGCCCATTTTTCGTTGATCAAGCCTTCTTTTGCCAGAGGACTTCTGTCTCAGAACCTTGGAAAGTTCTCAACCCTCAGCACCAACGTTGGTGTCACATTCAACAGAGGTACGCAGCTCGGAAGATGACCTCCAGACAAATCAACCTTGCTCATGAAAACCAAGAAAGCGACTTTGACAGTGGTGCATGTATGTTCTCTTCGAGAAGGACTAGCTCGTGTTGAAGGAGGCCGCACTCATCAGAGTCAAGGCAACACTACGATTTACTGGCCCTCGCCAAATTGTGAGCCGGTTTTCTCCCGTAAACTACGAGTTTGAACTCGTGGACGGTACTGGCAGAGATGTACCGCACGTGGAGAAACTGAAGTCGGTCGTCAAATTTGTGCAGCCTCTACCTGAGGACTGAACTTTTGTAAAGTATAGCATATAAATTTGTTTATACGGTTTCTTCTCATTTATCACGTAGTATGTATATCATTATTTAATCATTGCATATTGCTCAACGCAGTATTTGTTTAATGTATGTTTAGTGTTTGTCGCGCGGAGCGCAATATCAGGTCGACACTTAAAAACCTTGGCATGTGACGAGCTGCAAAAGAGACATCGCTCTGAAGCGGCTCGTGCGAGCGCTCATGATCGAAATAAAAGTAGTAGTTTTGGCATGGCAGCTGATGACGTTGCCGTGTCTTTCCTGTGTATGGTTCCCATTTATCTTGATGACCGATCCAGTCACGATGGGTTTTCCTGCTGGGACTTTCTCCTTGTAGAGCTGGAAAATTGCCGCGGCAGCCGAAATTTTCAAGAACATCCTTTTCACTCTGTGTAGTCCTTTGATGGTGTTTATGGTGAGCATATCTGCTGTCTCTACTGTCACACACAGCTAGTGGAATGCCTTGTGGCTGGGGCCTCTGCCGTGGTCTGCGTGGGGGTGGGTTGGGGCACAGCGAGTTTTCTTATCTTCCTTTCTGGGTTATGATTATTCGTTGTTTCCATACGTGTATATGTGTTATCTTGTACTTACGACTACTGTTTGTTCATGTTTACACCTACTCAGCGGCGGGCTAGCAGATGCGCATGCGTAAGGGTACTAACCTATCTGTCTATCCTTGTAAGCCGCTGAGTGGGCAAACTTTTTCGTGCAAATAAAAATTATTATTATTATTAGTAAGGTCTGGTGTTGGAAAAACAGTGCCTCCAACCACGCTCGCCACAAAATCTGTTACAGCCCGCATCAGATTTACCGCCAGTTTTTCAACCGCGTTCGTTTTTGTGTTGGCTCGATTATGCCTTAGCTTTGGAGCATCCGTAGTTCTGCCTCCACTGCGGTACACATTGCAAACGGAACAGGGCTAGCCTTCAAAAACCGCAGTGCTGCATTCTCTTTCAGATCCAGGTTCACAGAGGGTTCTTTGTGCCTGCTCATCCCTGGGTCAAGAACTTCCTCATGAGTCAGCCACACGTCATCTAGGGTCTTGCCCTGGTCAAGGTGGAAAGCTACTGTGTCTACCTCAAACTCCATTGGTCTCCCTTCGACTTTGAGTAAGACCAGATAATTCTTGACCGGTACATTATTTAGTAAAGAAAGGGAGAAAACACAGGCAAGCTGGTGATTGACAAACATAGTAAACCCGAGACTTATGAAAAAAAGATGAAATGAACATTGAAGTCTTGGACACAGGTTGAAGTTTATTCAACAAACACCGCCTTATATACACGTCCATACCTCCTTCACAATCCACTTTTTGGTAAATATTTGCTGCCACCTAGACAAGCGACTGGGTTCGAGAATAAATGGCCAGAAAACAACGTACGCGCAAGGCATCTCTAACCCGTTCGACACGCAAAACGTGAGACACATCCGGTTCGCCCATTGAGCTGCTGTGACCTAGATACGGTTCCCCCAAACTTGCCTTTGTCCTCATCGTGGGTTATCTTCTGCCCCGAAGTCGACACAAAGAAACCATCTTCCCTCTCTGCTCGGCCAGAAGGAAGAGAAAGAAGGTACTAGAACCATTTACTCTCAAACCGATGTTTCTCCAAAAGGTTCATTGCTCGGCCAGAAAGAAAAGAAAGGACGTACTAGAACCATTTACTCTGAAACCAATGTTTCTACAAAAGATCGTACTACTAGGCGTAACATAACTTCCAACCATATCCAGCACACGAAACAAGAAACAAAAAAAAATGAAAGCCGTTTACAACTCCCTGTAACGCCGAATCAGAGCGCAGCTCTTGAGGAGGAGGAGGGAAGGGTACTGAGGTTCACGTGTTATCGGAGGGGGAGGGGTGGTCACGTGACCTTGGAGGGGTCACATGACCCCCTCGCCAAGGTCACGTGGGGGTCACGTGACCTGGGGTGTCACGTGACCTCGGGGGGGGGGGTCACCTGACCTCAACAGAAATTTTTCCGCTAGATTTAGCGGGGAAATTTACCCATAATGCACCGCGCGGTTACCCCGACGGCGACGGCGACGAAACGGGCGCCTAAGAGCTGCGCTCTAAAATGAAAGCCCTGTAACATCGAATTGGAGCGCAGCTCTTGAGGAGGAGGAGGGAAGGGTACTGAGGGTCACCTGTTCTCGGGGCGGGGGGGGGGGGGGGGGGGGGGTGTCGCGTGACCTCGCGGGGGGGGGTCATGTGACCCCCCAGAAAACTTTTTCCGTTAGATTTAGCGGGGAATTTTTTCCGCTAGATTTAGCGGGGAAATATTTCCGCTAGGTTTAAGGGGAAAATTTTTTTCGCTGGATTACGTGGGGAATTTTTTCCGCTAGATTTAGCGGGAAAATTTTTCCGCTAGATTTAGCAGGGAAATATTTCCGCTAGATTTAGCGGGGAAATTTTTCCGCTAGATTTAGCGGGGAATTTTTTCCGCTACATCTAGCGGGGAAATTTTTCCGCTAGATGAAGGGTGTTCATCTGCCCTTCATATATTTACTTATATGTACATTCCATCTCGGTCGACGGTGCGCGATGGTGTCCTCGGTCTCGAGCTCTCTATCTCCAGCCTCTGGTTCTTCTTCTCCTTCTTGCTGGCCCTATATTACTCCCCCCTCCGGGAAGGCCAAGGCACGGTTTGCCAATGCACATGTCGGCAAATTGATGACTTGGTCTGAAGTCATGGAGGGTCTCGCAACGATGATTTCAATGGTGTCTGGGGCGAAACCTGTACACTCTCAATGTACGCGGGTTTCAGTCGATCAACAGACACCATGTCGTGTCTGTTTCCTAGGTCTAAAAGGAAAGCCTTGGGGCCCCGTTGAATGACGGAAAACGGTCCGTCATAAGGGACCTGCAGAGGTGTCCGCATTGCGTCTCTGCGAACGAAAACGTGTGTACACGTATTTAAGTCTTTGGTCACGAAAACTTTCCTGTTAAGCGGTTGTCGTGTAGGTGGTGGGCGCAAAACTTTAATCGTCGTCTTGAGTCTTGATACGTAGTTCTGCATGTCTGGTACCACATTTTCTTCGACAGTATGGAAAAACTCGCCTGGCAGCCTTAGGGTTGTACCATAAACGAGTTCAGCCGGTTAGGAGGAGAGGTCTGCTTTGTAGACCGTACGAAGACCCAGTAAAACGAGTGGGAGTGCTTCTGACCAGTTTCTTGGATTTTTGCAGGCCTTTCGCGATGTTTTCAGTTGCCGATGAAACCGTTCCACTAGACCGTTTGAGGCCGGGTGATAGGACGTGGTGCGGATTCGCGTTGCTCCTAAAATCCGTAGGAGTTGTGCAAAAAGGCGGGACTCAAACTGTCGGCCTCTGTCAGTTGTGATTTTGTCCGGTACGCCGAAGCGTGAGACCCATGTGGTCATAAAGGCTTGGTCGACCTCTTCAGCTGTGATATTGGTTAGTGGTGTTGCTTCTGGCCAGCGTGTAAATCGATCAACGCACGTGAGAATGTAAGTAAATTCATTTGAAGGTGGTAATGGTCCAACAAGGTCGATATGAACTTCGGAAAATCTGGTATCTGGGAGCTTGAACCTGGCGACTGGCGCAACGGTATGGCGATTAATCTTTGCCTTTTGGCACTGCTGACAAGTACGTGTCCATGTGCGAACATCGACATTGATTTTGGGCCAGACGAATCGTGATGTGACTAGGCGTTGTGCGGCCCGAATGCCAGGGTGTGCGAGTGAGTGCAGAGCGGTGAAGATTTGACGACGGAACTGCTGAGGAACAAACGGCCGTGGTGTGCCTGTAGAGATGTCGCACGTTAGAGTGGCACTGCACCAAGGAAGATGAAGATCTTCGAACCTGAGCGCGGTGTGTCCAGAGCAGGCTGTAAGATAGACAGGTGGGGAAACGGCCCATAGAAATCTACCGCAGCGCCGTGACCGGATTGTGTACTCGTCTGCTTGCGGGTGGCTTGCGGGTACCCCCGATCTGCGACAGATGGCGCTGCGGCGAGAAGAAAAAAATTGGAATCGAATTTGCATGAAACTCTATGGGAGAGTGCGCAAAATAAAGTGAGTGCACGACAGTCCTCTATTGAAAATCCACGAGAAACGTTCTCCGTCAGTTAAACCGGTCGCCAGCGTTCGCCCACATGGAGTGAGAGTTCGCGGTGCTCCACATAGATGGCGCCACAGAAAAAGAGAAAACCGAGGGGGACACAATGCGGTCGCTCAATTGGCTCTCGTTTCACCACCTGTCTATCTTACACCTTGGTCCAGAGCGTAGATTTTGAAGTTTTTGGTCTGACTGTTGGGAGCGCGCCATCTGATGAAAATCGACGGTACTCAAGAAGGTTCCTTCCAACGACTGTATATCTGCGCGGGAGAGAGCGTCGGCTGCGTAGTTGCGAGAACCTTTGACGTATCTGATATCGGTTGTGAATTCTATAATTAACGCCATTTGCCTGATTTCTCGAGGAGGGTATGTATGTCCACTGGATGTTAAGGCATAAGTCAAGGGCTTGTGATCGGTGACTATGTGAAAGGAGCGTCCTCCGAGGAAGTATCGAAAATGTTTCAGTGCGCGCTGTATTGCCAAGAGTTCTCTTCCAAAAGTACTATACTTCTTTTCTGACGGGCGTAGTTTCCGAGAGAAGGAAAGAGGTTGCCATTGCTGCTCAATGTTCTGTTGTAAAACAGCCCCGACGCCTTCTTCGGACGCATCGGTCATGACACGCGTTGGAGCGTTAGGCACCGGGTGAACCAACATCGTGGCACTCGCGAGGTCGTCCTTAATCCTCTCAAATGCGAGGACTCTGCGATCCGTCCAGATGATGTCTTGGTCTTTGCTGTTCTTAGGACACAGGGCCTCTGTAAGAGGCTGGATAGTAGTAGCACAGGTAGGAAGGAAACGCCGGAAAAAATTTATGAATCCCAGGAATTCTCTCAATTTCTTGAGGTTCTGGGGCTTTGGAAAACGAATAATTGCGTCTACTTTATCCTGTAGTGGTCTAATGCCGTTGGTGTCATGGCGATGCCCAAGGGAAATCAATTCCTGAACGCCGAACTGGCATTTTTTTAGGTTGATGATGACGCCGTTCTCCTCCAGACGTGTCATGAGAAGGCGGAGGTGCTCCAGGTGTTCTTGATTTCTGCTGGCAACGAGGAGATCGTCATGGTAGGCAAAACAAAAATTGAGTCCTCTTGTCACCTGGTCAATAAATTGCTGGAACGTTTGTGCAGCGTTTCGAAGTCCAAATGGCATACGGACAAATTCGTAAAGTCCAAATGGAGTGGTAATAGCCGTTTTGGGAATGTCACTTGGATCGATGGGAATTTGGTGGTAAGCCTTGATTAAATCTATTTTGAGAACACTTTCATCCCGTGGAGTTTGCTTGAGAAGTCTTGAATGTGAGGCACGGGGTATTGATCAGCTTGTGTTACGTTGTTTAAGGCGCGATAATCGCCGCAGGGACGCCAATCACCTGGAGTCACCTTAGGCACCATGTGAAGTGGAGAAGACCATGAACTCGAAGATGGTCGGATGATGCCCAGTTCCAGCATGTGGTCAAATTCTTGACGGGCGATCTGAAGGCGTTCCGGAGCATGTCTTCGAGCTCTAGCGTAAACCGGTGGCCCGGAGGTTAGAATATGGTGTGTAACATTATGCTTTAAAGGCCGCATAATGTTGCTTGGTCTAGCCAGGTCTGGAAATTCTCTCAATAAGTTGTCATAGATAGAAATGGTGCTGTTAAGAGCAGGTGAGGGTGACAGAGATGCCTTTGTGATGGCCCCTGTAACGGTTTGTCGGGTTGTGGTGTCAAAAAGGCGTGAATGACATACATCGACGCAGAGGCCGAAATATGACAAAAAATCTACTCCCAAGATGGGATGGAGGACATCAGCAATAAGAAACATCCAGCGAAAAATTCGCGGAAACCCAAGATTGAGAGTGAGCGACTTCTGTCCGCATGTAGCTATGCCGGATCCATTTATTGCCTGTAAGCTCGAAGCGACATTTTTAGATTTCCGTTCTGTGGGAGACGGTAATACTACGCTTACTTGGGCTCCGGTGTCAATTAGAAATTTCACTTTTGTGTTCTGTTCCACGATAAAGAAAAGGTGACCTGGAGAGGTAGGAAGCACTTGACTTG
This sequence comes from Ixodes scapularis, assembly GCF_016920785.2. Lineage (NCBI taxonomy): Eukaryota > Metazoa > Arthropoda > Arachnida > Ixodida > Ixodidae > Ixodes > Ixodes scapularis. The sequence continues at coordinate 216,707,724 of NW_024609846.1, read as the reverse complement.
TCACCTTCAGTAAGCGCTTCTGAGGTTTTCCTTCGGCCAGCTGCAAGGTGGAGAGCAGTTGTGCGCACGGGGTCCGTAGGTACGGTGGTACCAGCAAACTGGTGGTGTGTCTGCTCGGCCTTTTGAGAAAGAGCGTCTCTTGTGATTCGGCTCAATCAGGTTTGAACGATGTTGTCGAAGAGCAGCCACCTCAGTTACCAAATGGGCTACGTCATCGTGCAGCCTTTGAAGATCAAAGGAAGACGCCTCTGTCGCAGGTAGCGGGTGGCCACTTGTGGGGTAAGTGGTCGCCTGAATCATTGGTGGGGCCGTATCTAGAATCTTGTCGACGAGTTCGGCGAGGTCGTCGAGAGGAATATTGCTGGATGTTGCCAGGATCCTGCGGACATCCGAAGGCAGACGCTGCAGAAATAGTTCTCGTAGAAGGGAAGAGTCCCGTAAGGAGGCTTGACTGCCCAAAAGTTGTGTCATGCGTCGTAGGAGCTGCGACGGCTTGCGGTCTCCAAGTTCCTCAGCCGTGAGCAATTGTTGCAGGCGTCGCTGTTCTGATGCGGTGGTTCTCCGGATCAATTCTCGCTTGAGGTGTTCATAGGGCTCTTGGTCTGGTGGAGAAATGACGATATCTCTCACTTCCATTGCCTCTGCAGACGACAAGGACGTGACGACCTCACAAAATTTTGTCATTTGTGCGGTGATGTTTCTACGGGCAAACTCCTGCTCTACTTGCGCGAACCACAATTCCGGGTCCGCAGGCCAGAATGTGGGTAGTCGGCGGCTGATAGTGCCGAGTTGGTGGACCAATTGTTTGGTGGTCGGCTGTTCACCTCCGGCGTTAGCGTCAGCCATGTCGGGCTACTGTGGGAAGAACGCTGAAAGGAAAAAACGACGGCGACTTGCCGTTGCGTAGTCCTGTCAGGTGCGAATTTCAGTTTGCTGAGGTCGGGATCACGTCCGGGTCACCATATGAAGGGTGTTCATCTGCCCTTCATATATTTACTTATATGTACATTCTATCTCGGTCGACAGTGCGCGGTGGTGTCCTCGGTCTCGAGCTCTCTATCTCCAGCCCCTGGTTCTTCTTCGTCTCCTTCTTGCTGGCCCTACATAGATTTAGCGCGGAATTTTTTCCGCTAGATTTAGGGGGGAAGTTTTTCCGCTAGATTTAGCGGGAACATTTTTTTCGCTAGATTAAGCGGGGAATTTTTTCCGCTAGATTTAGCGGGGAAATTTTTCCGCTAGATCTAGCGGGGAATTGTTTCCCCTAAATCTAGCGGGGAAATTTTTCCGCTAGATTTAGCGGGTAATTTTTCCGCTAAATTTAGCGGGGAAATTTTTTCGCTAGATTTAGCGGGGAAATTTTTCCGCTAGATTTAGCGGGGAATATTTTCCGCTACATTTAGCGGGGAAGTTTTTCCGCTAGATTTAGCGGAGAAATTTTTCCGCTAGATCTACCGGGGAAAGTTTTCCGCTAGATTTAGTGGGGAAATTTTTCCGCTAGATTTAGCGGGGCAATTTACCCTTAATGCACCGCGCGGTTACGCCGACGCCGACGCCGACGCCGACGCCGCTCAAGCCGGAAACGGGTGCCTAAGAGCTGCGCTCTAAAAGAACATGAAACCCTGACACAAAAGAACAGGCCAAAACAAAGGACCTCGAACCGCAAAGGCTGCGCAAGGCCAAGATGGTATAGCCTCGACTGCCTTCACAGCGCTTGCAGTGAATGAGCACTCGTGCAACCACCATGGTGTGATCCAAAGCAATTAGCTCACACTTGTAGAATGTGGCTAACAACAGTCCATGCTAAGGGGAGATGAAGTATAGTAAACTGCAACTCTTGGCAAAAAAAAAAAAAAAAAATTGCTAGTAACACTGGAAGAATATAGGAACAGAGATGGGGCAACGAATTTGAATTATGTGGGGGATGGAGAATATAGCACCCCTGCCCACCTGTTCCGACGCAACTTCGCACATAACCCGAGCCTATTTAAAGATCTATATCACATTCCCACCCGATCTGATCGGCATTCCTAATCAGTTTTATTTTCATTTCTTCAGTGACAATGCAAGCCAGTTTTAAACACTCTACTTTTATAATATTACCTTTCCGTGCAACTCACTGCAACATTTTTATGGCGAGCATACTGTTCCCCAGATCACGAGAGCCGCACTCAAGTAGCGAGCCTCAGTTTTGGCATCTAGGACGTAGTACGTAGCTGTTGTGCGTCTCGTACGCACTGCAAAATCTGCGTAAAACGATCCAAACTTCTTTCAGCAAGCGCTGTAGCACAAGGGGGTTACGGAGGTCGAGTGTGTTATCGCACCGCAGCTCGTACGGCGAAAGGTGCCGCTGCCAAAGATCCCCACCCCTACCCGTTTCGATCTGTTGTGAGGCACAGACCCCAGGATAGCAGTCGTACTGTGGTGGCTAAATTTTCTCATCTACATCCTGAAACGATGTCGCCAGAACCTAGACAGTCCGACCGCACGCTATTTAAAATAGTGAACGTCTTATTTTATTCCGCTGTGCCCAAAATGACGACAGTGCATGCGATTGAAAGACCAGCGGACAGGCTACCACCCTCGCCTTCCAATCGTTTGGGAGTCGGGCGACCTGCATTTGCACCATGATCGAAGAAACAGAAAGAAGCGACTTCAAATCACATTGACACAGAATTACTCCAAGCTTCCTTACTTGTGCCCTTCAGCTCTGCGCGCTCGTCAGCCGTATCAACGCTAATCACAATTAATCAGCGCCTGCCGCACGTGTTCCGCCGCTCATACAAGCAACAACAAACAATCAGGGTATTTTGCTGCAGAAAGTTACTTCCGCCAGTTTTAGCGAAATGCGGAGCTCAACGGCTCAGCCCCTGCTCAACCGACGTTATTCAAGGTATTGAATTTGGCGTAAGGGTAGTGTGTTTGGGGACTGGGAAAAAGACTACGGTATTGACTATGGCGTACGCCGAAATGACTGCGGTATTGATTTTGGCGCACGCCATAACCATTACCGTAGTCGAAGCGGAGGGGTAGTGAGATCGGCGTCCTACACCGGCACTCTGTGGTAGCATTCCCGCTATCGTCCACAGTACCACCTTCACATTCCTTTCCTGAACACAGTGTTCATCAGAGCAAATAGCGCATAACTGGTCTCCTCTTTCGGGTCTCTTGAAACGTGTGACGTTTGGTTCCTCGGCATATTTTGTCCCGAAGGTTCTCCGGCAGAGTTCATTGTCTGTTCCTCGGCCCTAGACACACATGTAATATTTGTGTCACGCACAGCCTCGTCATGAAGGTTTACCGCACTGTACGATGGTGGTTGCACATCCATGTTGTCCTCTGGCTGAAAGAGCTTTCATGGCCTCAGATGGCCCCTGCCTATTCCAGGTGGCGCCACCTCCCAACTTCACTTCTGCTTATGTTGCACTAGTGGCTTGCCCTGTACTCGCGGTAATCCAACAATCTCCGGGTCTGCAACTCCGAGCCCAGATGTGGTCCCCCTGCTCTAGTAGCCTATCATTTTTTGGCGATCTATCAGATGGCTAGTTCTGCTGCTGTTGCTTGAACCCCACCCTCACTCGTAGATCGTGGTGAAGCTGGACTAGGGCAGTCTTCAAATGTCGCCCCATCAACTGCTCCGCCGGCGTTCGTCCTATCAAGTGGTGTGGCGTAGTCCTGTAATTAAACAGAATTCTTTTAATTTTACCCTCAAAATCGCATTGTTCAGCTTTCTTTAGCTTCTCTTTGATGATATATATCACCCTTTCAGCAGGCGGGTGATACGGTGGAATATTTGTGTCTTGAGCTTCATTTCTTGCCAGTAATTCCTTGAATTCAGCACTGATAAATACAGGCTCGTTATCGATGACTACTATATCAGATAGCCTATGCGTTGCGAAAATGGTCCGCAAGCACTGTACCGTGGCTCTTCTCAATGGTGTGGGGAAAAACGAAGCACCTCCACCCATTTGGAGAAGGCATGAACCAGAACCAAAAGGTAGGTTCCCTGTAACTGCCCCTCCACCCACCCCCAAATATCAATTCGAATACGTGACCAGGTGTTTCCTGGGAAAGGCTACGGAACCTGCTGTATTGATATCAGTGGTCTCCAATAAACTTGACAATGCGCGACCATTAACCTTGTTTTCCATATTCTTGTCCTTGCCTGGCCACGATACGTGGCTCCGTGCAAACATTTTCTCGATGCCTAGGTGTTTGTTTGTTTATTTTATATTTGCATTCAGCACAACGTAGAGCATAATGGAGGCTTGTGGAAAAAGCTTTCACAAGGCGAGGTTGACCAAGGCCACAGGCCCCCTAGATTAGCATTTATGCAACAATAAAAAAATAATCGACATACTCGACAATTTAGAATATCAACAAAAAAGAAATGAAAATAATAAAGATAAGCAACAATGGACACGGTCAATTTACGGCACAACCATGCAATCGATGGATATCTGAAAAATACTTAAAGGGGCCTTTCTAACATATTTAAGCCCCTACCTTTTTTTCGGTTTCCACGTCTCTTCGGGTTCGGGCAAGCCAGCGGGTACGGAGAGAGTAACTAAGTATCAGTGCGTCATAATTTAACCACACGAAGCGGAAACCTCCTCCACCTACGGGGGCGACCTGCGGTGCCGAAAGCGTGCGATATGTGACGCCTTTGGTCCTGGCCTTTCCACTGGTCAGAGCCGCTAAAAGCTTCTTTTTAGTTGAACTACAAAATATAAGTAGCGTGAACCGTTTCCATTTTTTATAAAAGTAGTTTTTGTGCAGTATTTTAGATCAGACAAGAGACAAATGCAGTTAAGAAATTACGGAAACAAGAAATGACCCGTTGACATACCCGCCACCTAGCGGTGGGAAATGCGGCGCATACCAGAAGGGTGCAGTGGGATCAGGCACCGACGAGCGGCGAGCATAGAAAGGTCCCGGATGTACGCGGAGGCGCTGCGGTCGTATACAAGCTCGGGGATCCGACCGGTTCCGAGCGTTCAGAAGGCCTTTGGCAAACAGCTTTGGCTTGCGGTTTGGCCGTTTGGCCGTATGGCAGCGTGAAGTGACTCCCGTTCTGAACTGATCTTTACCCCGTGTTTGTTGTCGTTCTTACCAATGAAGTGTCATGCCGAATTAGTGTTTAATCGCGCAGCAAATGCAATGCGAGCCGCCCTAGCTGCCCGCTTCATACAGCCTATCCAGAACGTGCTTTAGTGGCGCCCTCTCGAGCCGTCGACATGGAGTGTGGCAGCCGTGAGTGCTCGCTCAGCTCACTACCCCTCCTCTAGTTCATGGCCACTTGAGGGACCAAGGACGTCATGAAGGAGGTTATTTTTTGCTTGTGTTTTTGTAATTTTAATATGCAAACTAAAAACCAGTAGAAAGTCCTTGCAGGGCCCCTTTTAACAGAAAAAAAACAAAACAAGATCGCGTACATGCACAATAACTCTCAAGGTTTAGTAATATTACACTCCACTTTTTACATCAGAAATGTCGACCGGGATGAAATAACAACGCAGTGATTTAAATGTAATATCTTAAAGCTCGACATTCTCGGCAGCTAATCTATTCAGTAATTTTAGTAGTTTGTTTTTCAACTTATCTTGCCCGTAGATAGGTCTTTGAGTGCTAGCTTTCGAAGGCTGACTATGGCGCGCTGTGTAAGATATAGTGTTACTTTGTAAGTCAGCTAGTTCTTTTAGAAGAGGTTATTTTGTTTTGACCTCTTGATTAAATGCTTCAGAAAGCCGATAATCGGACATTTTTTGGACGGACGGGCGGGCGGGTGGTAGGTGGGTAGGTGAATGGGTAGGTGGGTAGGTGTGTATGTTGGTGGGTGGGCGGGTAGGTGGATAGGTATGTAACAGAAAGGAACGTAGATAGGTAGGTTAGTAGGTACTAGAGGTAGCATTTTTATTTAAAGATGGTGGGGATGAATGAGCCGCCTCGGTCCCGGCAACCACTGAGAGCCTTGTTGATGTGTGCCGCCGATTCCCGTTGTTGTTGGAGGCTGAATTGCTTTGCTCAAATTTAAAGGAGCCGTGAAACGATTTTTATGCTTTCGCTAAATACTATCTAGAATCACACCCGAACGTTAATAACTGAATAAACTTTCCTTAGTTTTTCTTTCTATTCAGGGGAAGTCGACGAATTGCTGCAAAAAGCACCTTTGTTGGTTGTCATGAATTGCGATCAAAGTGCTGGGCTCGGTGGCAGTCCACAAAATATTCAATTAAACTCACAAAAACCCTGATACAATTTCTCGAGGACGCCCGGTTGATATAATCCTTGTAGGCAGAGACTGACATTTTGAATTGTTCAGCCCATCTTCCCTTCAGTTCACTCTTCGCGTATTCATTAAGCACCTCATACACCTTTTTATTCCTTAATGCTTTCCCCTGTGCAGAGTAGCCAGCAGAGACAGAAGTCCAGGCTTACCTCTATGCCTTTCACCCATAACTTTATTAAAAAAATTAATTGCGAAAACATTCGTCTAAGACAGCCTCAAGGACGACGTCTAAGACGGCGTCACGGACGACGCCGCAGAGGACGACACGAAAGACGATGTCTAGGACTACCACTAGTACGACCTATTGCGCGATCACGAGCACTACCTCTAGGAGGACCTAAAGGACTATGTATAGTTCGACTTCGAGTACAACGTCTAGAACGACTTTTACGACCAAAAGGACGAGTTCTAGGACCCTGCAATCATATTTAAGCATCTACCATTTTTGCGGTTTCCAGATCTCTTGAGGTTGGGGCAAGCCAGCGGGCACGGAGAGAGTAATTAAATATCAGTGCGTCATATTTCATCCGGACGACGTGAAAACTTCCTCCACCTATGGGGGCGATCCGCGGTGCCTGAAGCGCGTGATAAGTGAATTCTTCGGTCTTCGGCTTAACTACTGGTCAAAGCCGCTAAAAGCTTCTTCTTAGTCGAAATACAAAATATACATGCGCGAAACGTTTCAATTATTTATGAAAGTAGTTTTTGTTTAGTATTTTTGATCAGAAAAGAAACAAATGCAGCTTATGAAGTACGGAGACAAGAAATGACCCGTTGACATACCCCCCACCAAGCGGTGGAAAAGGCGGCGTATACTAGAAAGGGGTAGTGGGATCAGGCACCGACGAGCGTCGAGCGTAGAAAGGTCCCGGATTTACGTGGCGACGCTGCGGTCGTATATGCGCTCGAGGATCCGAGCGGTTCCGAGCGTACCCAACGCTTTCGGCGAGGTTTGGCTTGCGGTTTTGCTATTTGGTGACATGGCAGCGCGAAGTGGCTCCCGTTAAGAACTGATCTTTACACCGTGTTTGCTCTGGTTTGTGGCCAGTGAAGTGTCATGCCGAATTAGTGTTTAATCGCGCAGCAAATACATCGCGACCCACCCTGAGAGCCCGCTTCACACAGCCTATCCAGAACATGCTTTAGTGGCGCCCTCTCGAGCCGTCAACACGGAATGCGGTAGTCGTGAGCGCTCGCTGAGCTCACTACCCCTCCTCTCGTTCAGGGCCACTCAAGCGACCTATGACGTCACGAAGGAGATTATTTTTTGCTTGTTTTTTTGTAATTTTAATTTTCCTGACTTTTAAAAAAGCTGGACAAGAATGACGAAATAAATTTTATTCGTCATTCTTGTCCAGCTCGCTTGCACCTTTGCATTTAATTGCATTATAATTCTAACCTTAAATTTGCAAGCTTCACCCTTGTTGGTGTTAGACTGGTGGCAGCTGATAAACCCCGTTTGCTCTACTGACGTCTAACCCCTGGTTAGCTCAGTTGGTAGAGTGCTCCACTTGTAATGGAGAGGTCCCGGGTTCGATACCCGGACCAGGCGGATTTTTTCGGTCGCTCACCAGTCACCTAGCTATGTTTGGAGTTTTATGTTTGTCCTTTGTCCCTCTTGTTCCCCTTCTCCAGGGATTTATTTCGTCATTCTTGTCCAGCTCGCTTGCACCTTTGCATTTAATTGCATTATAAAGCTAATAAACTTTATTTTGTAACTCAATTCCGAGTTCTTATATTATTCGTCCCCGGAAGATGAATAGTCGTTTTCGGATATTGTGGAGGTGTGGATGCCGGGGTAGAAATGATTCCCCGTGTGTGCTGGGCTAGAAGTGGCAAGAGGATTTCTTTGAGTTCTTCAGGTTCTCAGCTCGCCCAGGAATAGGGGATAGTTGGAGGGAGGAGGTTACATGGGAAGTATGAAGGGGAGGAAGTTTCCTTAGAGCAAATCCCGTATGTGTGCTGATTGGAAGGGTATCCTCCGGAGACCTGGCATTTTGGTTGGTTGGGGAGCCCTAAGATGTGAAGGTGAAAGAAGTCGCGGGGTAGATAGTGGGTCTGCGCCTGGCATATGTAGGTCGTATCTGCCCCGGGGAGGAGCTTGGAGGGAGAAAGCAGGATACACCGTTGGCATCGTTGTTCGTAGAGGTGACGCCTGCGTTTTCTGTGTTGTTGGGCGCGGTAGTTCCTGGGGTTATATATCTCGGGCCACGACGTATAGGGGCCAGGGGTTCGCTATCGCGAGCCAGAACGTGGGTACGCTAGTTCCCTTGAATTCTCTTGTGGACGGGATTCACTCCAACACGATCGTGAGGTAAGGGTGCGTGTGGTAAGGGTGCGTTGAACGTGACCCGGTACGGTATCCGACTCGAATTCAGGCGAAGCTCCTTGATTGTTGAAGCGCACAGTTATATCAGGACTGGAGTGCTCGTGGAGAGTTATAGCCTCTGGGATGGCCTCTGTGATGGATCGAACCTACGCTGCAGTCGGTGAAGGGTCATCTGAGTCGAGACGCGTTGACGTGGAGCGTGGGCCCACAACAACTTGACGACGTAGTGGGGTTGGACCTTGGCGTCAGTGGTATACATGCCTTGCAAGGGTATTGCTAGGTGGGTGGCCCTATCCTATCGGTGTTGTTTGTCCGCCTCTGGATTCAAGTGTTTAGGTATGGGGCGGAGAACGATTCTGGGTGAACTGGCCATTGGAGGTGGCCCTAGAGGAATTTTTGGGAGGCGGTTCGTTGGGTGACCAAGGGGTTCGAGAACAGCCCTTCCCTATTTGGAAGTGATCAGTCTGTGAAGCTGGGCTCTGTGGTGAACTTCTGTCCGCTCTTCGAGGGTAGCTAATTAATGCTTTCCGTTTCAAAGTTGAAAGGGACCGATATTTTATCGATCAGTATCTTAGAGCGCAGCTCTTAGGCGCCTGTTTTCGCGAATAACTCTGTCGGCGTCGCCGTCGGCTTCGTCATCGGCATAACCCCTCGCATGGTATTATGGGACGTCAAAGACCTATACACCATACCAATTCCCCTCTATATTTAGCGAATATAGTGAATTGGTGTGTAGGTCTGTGACGTCCCATAATGCAACACTGCTCATTCAAGTTACCCGCTTAATTTAGCGGTAAAACTGACGTTATGTGACCTCTACACCAATTCAGTTTCCCCGAGGAATTGAATTGGTGTTAAGGTTTCCCGCTAAATCTAGTGGATAAACTGAATTTGTTCATTGGTGATGGCACGAAGTCGTCTGACGTCATTTTCACCGCTTGATTTAGCGAGGAAACTGAATTTGTGTTGAGGTCACGTGACGTAATTTTTTAAGATAAATTTAGCGGGAAGTGTGGGAGGAGAGGAGGGTATGGGGGAGGACGAGGAGGATAAGGTTTGGAGGAGGAAGAGGGGAGTGTACGGAGAAGGAGGAAAGGAGTAGGGAAGTATACGGATGAGGAGGATTGACTGATTGACTAGGGGCTTTCTGGCGCAACAGCGACGTGGCCATACTGCGCCAAACTTAAATATTTACGCAAAGCAACGGTAGAGTGTTATTTAATGCAGAATTAAAAGTCAGATACTCGGGCAGAAGACAAACTGCTTAGAAGGACCTAATTATCTGTGGTGATCACTTACTGTATAAAGTGAATGTTGGAAAAGCTAGAACTTATGCGAAAAACCTGTTTTCTCAAGGAACATAACAACACGTTCAAAAGGAATAATCGGCTGCTCGCCAAGCACTAGTGCAGGATGAAATGGAATACAATACATTGCGAATTCCGGAAAACAGGAGCAGCTCTGGAACGAATTCAAAACGGCAGTTAACACGTGTGTCTCATGTTTTATTCCACAACGAACTAAACGAACTAAGAAAAACCCTTGGATAACGCGAGAAATCATCCATGTGAAGCGCAAAATAAATAGGCTTCGTAAGAAAGCTAAGAAGACCAGAACTCCTCTAAATAAGAACAAAATGGCATTACTCAACAGCGATCTTGAACAAAAAATCAAGTCGGCTAAATGCAATTTTTTTTTAATATCAATCTTCAACCGTTTATTCAATCTTCACCCGTCAAATTTGGGAACTATGTCAACCCAAAAAAACAAATCAAGTGTAGAAACGCTCTTCGGTGACAAAGCAAATCTTGCAAAAGCCTGCAATGATTATTTTCTTTCGGTCTTTACAGCAGATAATGGTAATGCACCCTCATTCGCGTCCAATTCCCCTGTCTTGGCTGTGAATGACGTTGTAGTTACCGAACAGGGTACCTTATTTCTTCTACTCAACCTGAACACACAAAAAAAGTGCTGGGCCGGACGATATACCAAATGAATTTCTAAAAAGATACGCCGAATGGGTAACAAAATATCTTGTTATAATATTTACACAATCACTTAACAAAGGGCAACTTCCTAAAGACTGGAAGTTAGCGAAAATCATCCCCATTCATAAATCTGGAAACAAAAACGAATTCCCGAACTACAGGCCTATCTCCCTTACATCAACTTGCTGTAAATTGCTCGAGCACATTGTTCTGAAGCATGTCTCCACCCACATCGAGAATAATCAAATACTTACACCATATTAGCACGGTTTCCGACGTCACATTTCAACAGTGACGGAACTTATTGAAAGCATTCACGATTTTTCCACTGTCATAAACAATAGAGGACAGGTTGACGCCATATTCATTGATCTGTCCAAAGCTTTTGACAAGGTATTTCACCCAAAGCTATTGTTTAAGCTAGAATCTATACTAGGAGCAGGAAAAATACTCAGGTGGATTAAACACTACCTTTAAGATCGCTATCAGTACGTAGCACTTAATGCGCACTCATCATTCAAAGGCAAAGTTTCATCGGGGGTCCCACAGGGATCAGTACTGGCACCTTTTGTGTTCCTAATATACATAAATGACTTGGTCAAAGATGTGAACGTAAAAATTCGCCTCTTTGGTGATGATTGCATACTTTATTCACAAATATATAATCCAAACGGCCAGATTAACCTAAATAATGCGCTTTAACACATCATAAATTGGTGCCATGATTGGCAGATGGAAATAAATTCGAATAAAACTGTGTTTATGACCATAGCCAATAAAAGACAACAATACTCCTTTCCTTACCAGATAGCAAATAACCTCTTTGAACAAGTCGGTGAATACAAATACCTCGGCCTCAACATAAGTCAAAATTTGCGTTTGGACTCACACATTCACTTGACAACAAATAGAGCTCTAAACAAACTAAGTTTCCTTAAACGAGTCTTAAAATTTTGATCCCATGCCACTAAATTACTAGCCTACAAAACTTTAATACGTCCTATGCTCGAGTACGCCAACGTCGTCTGGTTCCCCCACACAGTCTCCGGCACCAATAAGATAGAAAGAGTTCAGAGAATGGCTGCGAGGTTTATTTGCAATGAGTATAGTAGGCACGTGTCTCCCTCTGAACTTTGCAGGCAACTGGGTCTCTCCTCTTTAGAAAAGAGAGCAAAAATCGCTAGACCTAAATTTTTATACGAACTAGCCAACGATCATTTCAACCTACCAAAAGAAAATTATCTCATCCATACAAGCAAATGATTAACACAGTACAACCATGGCAGGCTTTACGAGGAAGACGTCGCTCATAATAACTGCTTTAAATTCTCTTTTTTCCCCCGAACCATTAACGAATGGAACCACCTGCCTCAAAATATTGTTCATTCCTCTTGTATTGAAATCTTCCTCGATTACGTAGATGGCCACTTTTCATCATAAGTGCAATGTATCTATTGTATTGAAGTTGTTTACTAATTTTTCATTCTTGACTTCTATATTTGCTTTGAATATTGACCTGTAAATTGTGTGTTGAATATATTTTTTCCGCTTGTAATATTTCAAACTGTACCACCCTACAACAACCCCGAATGAGGTTAGTAGTATTGGAAATAAATAAATAAATCTTTCTTGTGCAAGGGCAGAGCAGAGACCCAGAATATGCCGGACCGTCAAGATCTCGCCACAGTGTTCGCAAGAAGGTGGATCTGCCCCAAGCAACAAGTACACATGGGTGGCATAAGAATGACCAAGCGTCAAGCGACAGAGTAATATCTCACGAGACCGGGTTTTGTGGGAAGAGCTCTCCCATATACCTAAAACAGATTTGATAGAGTGCAGCTTATTGTCATGCTGTTGATTCCATTCTGTTTGCCATTTTAGGAAAATTGCTGCCCTGAAAATAGGCTTCAGGTCTTGATGTGGTAGCTGCAGACGTGTTTCCATCAAGTTTTTAGAAGAGGCCGCAAGCCTGTCAGCCTTCTCATTGCCCCTGAGCCCAACGTGGCTGGGTACCCAGCAAAATATGTTATCATGTCCCTTTTGTAGGCCCCTATTTATTTTTGCACACACACGCTGGATGAGATTATGCTTTGAATCCTTTACAGAGCTCATTGCAGTTATAACACTTTCAGAATCAACAAACACAATGGCCTTCATTGTACGGCTTTCTATAATATAGTCCACTGTTGTTAATGCACCTTGAAGTTCTGCAGTGAATATACTAGCAACACTGTTCAACCGCTGAACGCTCGTAAATGATTCGGAGTACACAGCAGATCCAACAAAAGAGGAGGTCTTTGCCCCGTCGGTATAAAACTGTGCATAATCTTTGTATTTTTTTAGTACCTCATGAAACTCCTGCTGGATGATTACTGGGGAAATGTTATGTTTGTTGAACCTGGTGAAACACCAATCGCAGCTGACTGGCAGAAGGTCCCAAGGGGCAACAATGTCGGTCCTTTCGAGCAAGCTTATGTCATTCAGTTCGAGACTAAGAGATTGACGGATGTCCTCAAGGCGAAGACTAAGCTGCAGCACAATACTAGGCTTATTTTGAAAAATAAGGAAAGAACTAGAGTCATGCACACAGCGGTATGTTGGATGGTTAGGGTTTGACAGGACTTTGTAGGCGTAAATCAAGGTAATATATTGCCGTCTTTTTTCCAGCGACATCTGATTTGTCTCTACATATAAACTAAGGACTGGAGATGTCCAAAAAGCCCCCGTGGCAAGTCGAAGGCCAAGGTGGTGAACAGGATACAACATCTTGAGTGCCGATGACCTTGCTGATCCGTAAACTACTGCTCCCTAGTCAAGGCGGGAGCTGACGAGGGAATTATACGGGCGCAGCAGACACTTTCTGTCTGATCCCCATGACCTGTGTGACAAGACTTTGAGGATATTAGCAGATTTTAGGCATTTAAGTTTTAGCTGTTTCAAATGTGAAATAAAATTTAGCTCCCTATCAAAAATGAGTCCTAAGAACTTGTGTTCATTTCGGGTACTTAGGAGAGTTCTAGTGATCTCTAATGATGGATCCAGCGTTATTCCGCGGTTTAGAGAAAACGGTACGCACACCGTCTTCTCAGGTGAGAACCGGAAACCATTTTCGTCGGCCCAATTACTTATTTTATTTATTGCGAGCTGCAGCTGGCGTTCACAGCTGGAGAGATTGCAAGAAGAAACTGATATTTGAACGTCATCAACGTACAAGGACTAAGGCACAGTGCGTGGTATTACCTTCGAAAGGGAGTTGATCTTTACGGCAAATAATGTAACGCTCAATGGGGTGCCTTGTGGCACCCCATTCTCCTGAATAAAAAGGTCTGAATATGTGGCACCTAGTCTAACTTTGAATGTTCGGTCAGACAGAAAGATTTTTATAACACAAAGCGTGCGACCACGTAAACCACATGGAAACAGGTCCCTAAGTATTCCATACCGCCAGGCCGTGTCGTACGCCTTCTCCAAGTCAAAAAAGACTGACACGCAGTGCTGCCTGTTTACAAAAGCGTTACGTATAGTCGTTTCTAGGCGCACTAGGTGGTCAACACTTGACCGCCCTCCACGAAAACCACACAGGTTCCGATTGAAGAAACCCTGCATTTCAAGGAAATACACCAGTCTCCTTATAATCATCCGCTCAAATATTTTGCCAATACTGCTCGTAAGTGCAATAGGGTGGTAGCTGGATGGAACTGACGAGTCTTTACCAGGTTTCAACAATGGGACAACATGGGCCTGCTTCCAGGCTTGGGGAAAGTATGCCTGCGTCCACAGATGATTAAAAAACCAAAGCAAAGTTTCCAGAGATTTTGGGGCCAGCTGACGAATCATCTCGTATTGAATCCTGTCAGGGCCAGGGGCCGACTGTTTCTTAAGACTAAGAGCCAACTTAAGTTCATGCATTGTGAAAGGTTTGTTGTATCCAGCAGTATTTCCTTCAGACATACTAATGCGATGGCATTCTGCATGAGCCTTGAATTGTCGAAATTCTGCCCGGTAGTTATCGGAGCTAGAAATGTTGTGGAACTGCTCTCCGAAGACATTAGCCACATCTCTGAGCGAGGTTGCAGGAGAATGGAAAAGAGGAATGACAAAAGCATGATAATTACCCTTGATTTTGTGGTATCGATCCCACACTTCCTTGGACGAGACAAAACTGTTGACAGAAGAGACATATTTCATCCAAGTTCCTCGTTTAGCTCGTTTCCTCGTCCATCGAGCTTTTGCTTTTCTCCTTTTGAACTCTATTCTATTGAGAGGAGTTGGGTACCGTCTGAACGTATCCCAGGCTTTATGCTGTTCTTTTTTTGTAGATGCACAGTGTTTGTCCCACCATGGCTTACACCTCTTCGGTATGTTTTCAGAAGTCTACCGAATAGCCTCAAAAGGTGCATTAGGAATATGTTCGGTGACATTTAATGTGGCATCTTCTGGAGACAAACTTGCCAGGAGTGAGGCATCCAGCGTTGCCTTTAATTTAAAAAGTCGCCAATCTGCCGTTTCTAAATTCCACCTAGGAACGCGCTTTAAAATGGTGGGAAGTGCGACGTTGCTCTTTAAATTGACCGGAAAGTGGTCGCTCCCAAAAACGTTCTTTAAAACGTTCCAAGAAAAACAAGGAAACAATGAGGGTGATGAAATAGACAGGTAGATGGATGTGAAGGAGTTATGAGGTGCACTGTAAAATGTTGGTTATTTGATATTTAAAAGACACAAACCTGAAGACAGTAAAATACGCTCTATGACCTTGCCACGAGAATCAAGTCGGCCACTGCCCCACATAGGATTGTGAGCATTAAGGGGATACCACAACAAAATTTCGGCGCTCATTTTTGGTCTATATGTGTTCAAAAGAGCAGTATCACATGGAACATACCAATGTCTTGTTAAAAAAGTCTCGAAAAGGAATTTTAAAACGAATTAAACGATCAGCAAAGAGCACCTGGTGGATGTCGCTAACGCCTCGTTTGTAATGCTCGTCTAGGAACCTTGACAGCTAGTGACGGAGGTTGTCTCGTCTCTGGCCACGACGAGAGAAGGGGGAAGGAGGAACTCCCCTCTTCCCGAGAATCCCTTTTATGTGTCGCAGAAGCCGCTATTGTCCCCCTGGAAGATTATAGAAGATTAGCCCGTCACTCAAAATTCGTACAAAAGCAGCCGCTTCGGTGGCTGGAACGACTAGGCCATCCTCTCGACGTCAGTTTCGCCGTAGCTTTGCTCGTCTTGAGACGACCTACGTCACGATTGCGTTGAATGTCACGTGCTCTAAGCTGGGCCTTCTCCGAGCGCTTGCCAGAGTGAGCCGTTTATAACGAAAAATACAGCCACCAGGATCAAAATACAAACGTGCGATTGTCATTTACGGATATTGTGGATCATATTCAACCTATTTTTGAACACGACGGGAATATTTCAAATTTCGTTGAAGTAGCCCATTAAAATCGCCTAAAATTAAGAAGGGTTCTGGCAATTGATCAATAAGACCTTCGAGTTCATGAATATGAAGTGGAACATGTGGGGGAAGATATAACGACACAATGGTAATAAGGCGGTCAACTAAAACATGGGTTGCCACAGCTTGAAGTGGTGTACGAAGAGGAACCTCAGCACATGCTACTCCTCTCCGTACAACCACAGCAACACCACCAGAAGACTGGGCTAACAAACGATCTTTCCTAAAAACACGGTGACGACGTAAAAATCAGTGTGAGTGTTCTTAAGATGAGTTTCCTGCAAACAGACAGCAATAGGTTGCAGCTCGTCCAGAAAATAATGAACGTCATCGATGTTTTGTAGTAGACCCCGGCAGTTCCACTGCAGGAAGCCAACATGGCCCATCTGTTTGCTTGCTTAAGATGTGGTTAAAATGTGGGGTTCGTAGCTGTGACCAAGTGGACAAAGGTTAACTTGCGTTGGTTGGGGCACTGACACGTGGTTTTTTTTTTTCTTCTGATCCCCCTTTTCTGGGGCACATTTTGTGCCCCCCTTGGCAGGTGGAGGTGGTTCTGCCGGATTAACAGGTACTTCCATGGCCTCCTCCTCCCGCTGGGAAGTGGAAGGAGTGGGACCCTCACTGGCTGTGAGAGGGAGTGGCGTCAAGCACCACTCGAGGCTTAGGGCCAAGACGATGAGGCATCGTCTTGGTACGTGGAAGTTTTGGTGGGGCCGCCGGGGTCTGGGAACCCACAGGAGCCTCGCTGGGGGTTGGGGGGCTGGTGGAGCACTCTAAGTTTCGAGGGCTGTACTGAGTGTCCACCGATGCCTTGAGTGGCGGCGCAGCCCCCCTGGCTGCCGCCTCGGCATAAGTCCCTCCTTGGAGGAAGGCAAATCGTTTCCTTGCCTCAGGGTATGTCAGGTTCTCTTTAATCTTTAAAGCTAAAATCTTCTTTTCTTCTTGGAACTTTGGACATGCTCGAGAGTAGGTGGGGTGGGAACCAGAGCAGTTGATACACTTGAGAAGTGTACCTTCGCATGTGTCGGCTGGATGGTCTGTGCCTCCACATCTAGCACACGTTGTTTTTCCTTGACAGGTTACCGAGCTGTGACCAAATCTTTGGCACTTGAAGCATCGCCTTGGGTTAGGTATATAAGGGTGCATTTTGCAGTGGAGATAGCCTGCTTTAATGCTCTCAGGCAGTACGGTGGATGCAAAAGTGAGGACCAGGTGTTTTGAGGGTCTCTCCTGTCTATCCCTGCGTATTGAGATTCGTCGCACAGCGACCACTCCCTGCCCGGAAAGGCCCTCCAAGATCTCGTCCTCGCTCGATTCTAGAAGGTCATCCTCTGAAATGACGCCCTGGCAGCTGTTCAAGGTGCGATGTGCAGTGACAGATACTTTGTAATCCGAGATCTTGTTTAAATCTAAGAGAACCGCACTTTGAACTTCGTTTTGTACTTCAACGAGCAGGTCACCAGATGCTACTTTCTTTGCTTTAAAGTTTTGACCAATTAAGTTTTCTAGAGTCTTTGAAATAAGAAAGGGTGAAAGCTTGGCAAGTGGTTTTCCATTTTGTTCCCAATGCATTACAAGAAAGCGGCTGAAGCTATTCTGGGCTGTAGCTGATGAGTCTTTGGTAACTACTCCGGTCCGGACCCTTTTCAAGGTCCGATCGGGGGAGGTTTTTTGCTTAGAACCCATATGAAAAGCAGAAACGTCGGCATCCGTAGCGCACCACCCACCGCGGAGTCCAACAAGGGGATAGGTAAAACATCTCATAACAGGTCTGGCTTGTCTGAGTATGTTACTCTACCACTGCTACTAGGAAGCGATAACGAAGTGTGGATCAAGAGAGAGTTCTGTCGCCACCCAAGGCTAGCCCTTGCCGCCAAAGAAGGTCAAAACGAAGAATAGGAGAAAGGAGGAAAGAGAAAGAAAAGAGGGGATAGTAGAAGGAATGTCGACTGACTGAATCATCCTGGTCGGGCCAAGCCAGGACACCCGTCTACGGGAAGCGGGGGCCGAAGTGGTGTATTGCCTCAGCCGGGGGGCCCCGAAGGGTCCAAACCTACCCCGAGTTCGACTGAACCACCAGGATGCCCTTTTTCCCGGACACGGGAAAGCCACGCACAGCCAGACATGGGCGGGCGAACCCGCATGGCTCGGGGTCCGTGGTGACGCCACTCACCAAACACCTGCTTTCACAGGTGCCCCCTGCGGGGACGGATGAGGAGGAGGGGCATATTCTCCTTTCCGTACCTTCTCCTCAAGAGCTGCGCTCTAATTTCCCGTTACACAAATTTGTGAGCGCCTTTAACTTTTGTAACGAAATTAGGAGTGTAGCGGAGTGGACACGGACGCGTTTGGTAGGATAAATGCACTTTACTTTGGGCCCGAGAACTGCACTGCGAAGACCGTTCTTCATACGCGTCAGGATCCGAATCTCTCGATTCACATGAGCCCAGCACGCTCCTATGTCTCGAGTTTTTCTCGTCTTACGCTACTACGAGTAGAAAGAGGCAACATCTGTGGTTTAGTGCATGAAGCGACGTCTGGAACCAACGATGTCTCGTGAGGGAAGAAATGAGCATAGTTGTAAACCTGAGACTGGGGATACGGACAAGGGACAAACACAAAACGACACGGACTTCGTCCGTGTCGTTCTGTGTTTGTCCCTTGTTTTGTATCCCCAGTCTCGGGTTTACAAATATGCTCAATTTACACCAGCTAGCCTGCACCCTCACCATTGCTTCATAAAGAAATGACCCGCAACAGAAACGAAGTTATTGTGCGGGCACAGGAATGACATACGCTGCCCCACAATTTTATGTTACTCAATATAAACGCCCGTAGTCGTGATGGCCTGTAGCTGAGCCGGTTGGTTATTCATGCTTACTGATTACCAGCTGAAAGTTCGGAAAAGCGACGAAGAGAGAAAGAAAAGTGTTTCTTTCTCTCTTCGTCGCTTTTCCGAACGTTCAGCTGGTAATCAGTAAGCCCGTAGTCGGTTAACAAAATAGTGAACTTGGAGCATGTTATAGTTGAACCGCAGTTGCGGTAACGGAAACGTAACTCAACTGCGACATCAAAGAGCATAAGCTCTTGCCAACCAGCTATTATGTGATGCCAAATCACCGTTGTGGTCGAGGCTGAGGTGTATCCGTTATTGTCTTCAACAGAAGAAAGTGAACTCTTATAACCCCCCCCCCCCCCTTTCTGAAATACTATCCGTGTGGTCTAAGATTTACCTTGAGATCAAGACGGTTTTGCAGGCGGAGTATATCGGTCACCTCGGCTGAAGTAGCTGTTGTGGATATGTTGAGTTACTTCATATTGTAATTAGAGCTACAGCATAAGCACTTGATTGTTGCGGGAGAACTAAACATTCCGGGCGTGGTATGGGATACAATATTATAGGAAGAACGGGAACAGGAATCAAAGGCTGCAATAATAAATATGTGATTTCGTGATGGACTTCATTAAATATTGAGGGACTATCCTCGTATACAGCATGGTAGCGAATCAATTCTGAATCTTCTTTTTTTAAGTGATTGTTGTGTATTCAGGCCATATGTGATTGACGCAATGCCCGGTATTTCAGATCAGTCCACTCTTAGTACTTTCATGACCTTGAACCCAATTCGGACAGAAACTAAGGCGTTATCAACATACATTGGTTGCAATAAGGCTGGCGACACAACTCTTCCTGATCAGTTACACATTTGCTTCGGACTGTTTGAGGCGCTCAGATCCGACAGGCGCGGCGCGTGAATGACAGATGGCTAAGTTTTAAAGGCAATTGTACACAAGTGCATAAAACCGTATGTTCCTGTGAAGGTAAAACATAAAAGAACACACAGTTCCTAGATTAAAAAGGAAAGTCATTCAGATTAAAAAAAGTGAAACCACGTTGAGGCAGGATCCGGCGGGAACGAAGTGAAGTTTAAGAAATCATGTTATGGGGGCATTGAGCTCTGCAATGAAAATTTGGATAGACGAACCAAGCACAAGTATTTTGATGTCACCCTGCAATAGTTTCTTAAATAATCAGCACGAAAGTGTTCGAGACATTTAACAAAAAAAAAGGGGAAAATGTCATTCCGAGTTTGAGGGATTGTTCCGGTGAAATTTGTTCTTTCGGAAAATAGTTAAATGATATTGTCACTGCTTTTAGGAATATCAACCCCACAATATATGCATGTTTAATCCTCCATAGCACAGGTAATCAAATTCAAACAAAACAACTGCTCAGATTGCATCCGCAAAACGCACCGCGTTTTAGTTCGCAAAAGCGGAAGCTTTGGGGTAACGTCTTGGAAAGAGAGCCGCGACAGCCCTTGACTGCTGTCTCAGTAAGATAACTTCGTTCTAAGAAAGACAATATTTATGGTTGTGATAGAAGTTCAATTCTTTGACGACGATCTTTGTACGCACCATCAACCATCACCATATCTGATGTGACGTGAGGACAAGACCAGCCATGCATACTTGCGAAATTTTGCGTGGTTTCGCATTGATGAGCATATTTGACTTTTAATAAAATAAATATCCCATATCTCTGTATTTAGGCCCTCTCTACGTGACCAGCGCAAAAACTTAGAGACTTCCGGAGATCACCGGACAATTAATTTCTTTAAGATACAGAGGAGGGCGTTGCTAATGAGAAGCAAGACATTGCAAACCGGTTTAATACATTCGATGTGTTTCACAAAAGATCATAATTTACCAATCGAGGTTCAACTACTTGGAGACTTTCCAGATACGGAGGACCTGGCACTTTCAGTGGAAGGAGTACTGGCTTTAATAAGGGATCTAGAAATCTTCTAAGTCGATGGGCCCAGACAAAATTCTAATGCCTATCTCAAAAGATACGCAAAATAAATGGCCAAATAACAATTCGCAATTTCAAAAAAGTCGCTGTCGACGGGATTTTTTCAAAGGACTGTAAAAGAAGTAAAGTAGTTTCTATACCGAATATACGGAAGCTACATCTGTCTCCAACTATTGGCCCACGGCCGTAACTTTAACGTCGTACAAAGTTTTAAAGCATATAGCTCCCAAATATGTCAGACTCTTTCTTGTAACAAATGGTTGAGCGATTACCAACGTGGGCTTTCGTGAGGGCCTATAGACAATGACCCAGTTTGTACAAGTCTACATTATCTTTGTGAAGTGGTTGACAGTAAAGGACAGGTATATATAAAATAATTGGACGTTAAGAAGGTGTTCGATAAGATCAGAAAAAAACAAAATATCAGTTCATTTAAAATTTGTTTTAAGACATAGTGAAGTGTTTAAGTGGATATAGGATCATCACACTAATACCAAGCAATTTGTAAGTATTGATAAAAATAGGTCTGAAATATGTCATGTTGAGTCAGTTGTGCCACAAGGCTGGGTATTCGGGCCATTCTTGTTTCTGGTGTACATTTACGACCTTAGAACTCTTACACATAATCAAACCAGATTATTTGCAGATATTATTGATGCCGAAGGCAAACCTGTCTCCTATCAAATTGGGTTGAATGAGTATTTGTCTAAACTAAATTATTGGTGTACAAAATAGCGAATGTCGCTATACACGTAAAGAAACCGTATTCATGACTATAACCTACACGCATCAGCCTTTGGCGGTTAACTACGAACTTTAGGGAGTCACCTTAACCAATGTTGCTGAAAATAAGTATGTTGGTGTCACTAAAAGTTTAGATCTAAAAATAAAAGACGTTTACAATTCTCTGTAATGCCGACTTTAAGCGCAGCCCTTGAGGACGAGGAGGGGATCGTACAGGGGGAGGTATCCCCCCCCCCTCCTTTTCTCCTCTCCTGGTCCCCTCCCATTTAGCGGGAAAATTTCCGTCAATTTCCCACAAATTGAGAGGGGAAACGTAACCCGCTACACATAGCGGGGAAAGTTTCCCTCTAAATTTAGTAGCAAATTTAGCGAAAAGTGTCTCTTTGAATTTAGCGGGAAATTTAGCGAAAATGTCCTGGCTAAATGTAGCGGGTTAAGTTTCTCTTCTAAATTTAGCAGGAAAATTGTCGTCACGCGACCTGAACAGCAATTCAGTTGCCCCACTAAATTTACCGGGGGAAACTTCGACGTCCCATAATGCAACGCGCGCGGTTACGCCGACGCCGACCCCACTCAACCCGTAAACGGGCGGCTAAGAGCTGCGCTATAAAAGAACAAAACGTTTTATTGGCAACCCCAAGAAATATTAGAAGTTTTCAGACGAACGCTCTGGCTTAATTGCTTGACATAAAACCAAGATGATCGCATGCAATATGTTAGCGAGCCCAATACTGGAGTACGCGAGCGAAGTCCGGGATTCGTGCGTAAAAAAAGGCTTGAATTAAAATTGAAAAAAACTAGAACGACGGGCATTATTTTTCATATACTCTCGGTATCGGAACAAGAACCGGTTTCACAGCTGCACAACAGAGCCGATTTACCGATGCTCCAACTCCGTCTAAGAATTGGTAAATATTTTTTTCACAATATTATTAACTTGGTTATTGATAACAAGCACCACTACATAAGTGACGACATGTCTCGAATAACGAGGAATAAGCACAGAACACATCTGAAAGAAAGGTTTAGTGAGGAATGTTTTGGGATACAATTTTTTCTTGCAGACATCGAGGGATTTGCACCAATTACCATGAAATGTAAGTGCACGTAGGCAGGAAGAAATCGCATCTCTTATTTCTTAACTCGCGAAGGCGGCAAAGACTGTGTTCGTTGTGTTCCCGTTCAAAAATGTCAGATTTAGTCCGGAATAAAAAATGCCGGTTCCGCCTAGACCCAAAATTGGGGCACCAGTTTGTATCCAGCCTGAAACCGCGCATTTCCAGCCCCAATTTTAAACCCAGGCGGGGCACCACCGGAATTGCAGCTGCGCTCACCACTGGACTCTAGAAAAGAATTTCGCGCAATGCCCTTAGCCGTTACATGCGAGAGATCGTCGCGATCTGTTGTTCAAAATGTTGCACAAAAAACTTGCAACATTTTGAACAACAGATATTTTCTGCGAACTGGAGTGCGGTGTTGTCTAGAGTATCAGCTGACGAAGCATTCGATTACTTGCTCGATAAGTTTATTATGATATACGACCGTTGCTTCCCCTGCCAACAGCAAAATATTTCCCGCAAATCACGTAAACCATGGGTTACGTCAGAAATAAGAAAAATGATAAATAAGAAAAATACTCTTTACCATCAATTCGTACGTAGCAGAGACGTTAGCATGTTGGCTAAATTTAAGGAACAAAGAAATCAGTGTACCAGGGCCTTAAGGCAGTCAAAGCGTTCTTATTTTAACAATTTGTTTCAAGGTGTAAACAGATCTGATGTTATATGGAAAAATTGAACGGTATACTTAAGAATGGGCCGCACAAGGAGATAATCACGAAAATCAAAATTGAAGGCACCGATATAGAGGGTGAAGCTTTAGCTCAGAAATTTAATGAACATTTTGTTAAGCCCGCTCAAAGTGTGTGTTCTATGAGTGCCTCCAAATACATGCTTAGTGTTTCTGACAGCTTATTTCTTACCCCAACCGACGAAGAGGAAGTATTCTCAGCGTTTCAAAACTTAAAAAAAACAGTAAAAGCTTCGATATATACGACATTCAAATAAAACCAATTAAATATGTATTGCGGGCGATTTTACCCTATTTAACGCACATATTCAATTTAGCGCTTAAGTATGGTACCTTTTCCAAAAAAAAATGCAGATAGCAAAGGTGACTGTAATATATAAAACTGGTGATAAGTATGACTTAGGAAATTATCGACCTATTTCGGTTTTACCCATATTTTCCAAGGGATTAGAGAAAATCATACATCAAAGGCTTAATAATTTTTGTGAGAAATTTTCAATCATTAAGCCCTGTCAATATGGATTTATGAAAGGTCGCTCGACTGAGATTGCACTTTTAAAACAAAAAGAACTACTTTTAGGCAACATCGAAGCGAAGCTGATAACACTGGGCATATTCATTGATTTCACAAAAGCCTTCGACCGCATAAATCATAAAACGTTACTTAAGAAACTGTTCATTTATGGTGTTCGCGGGGTCGCTTTACAAATGATTACTAGTTACCTTCAAAACCGCCATCAGTGTGTTGAAATAAACAAGAAACGATCAAATTTCAGACCACTAACCGCCGGTGTACCACGGGGCAGTATATTGAGGCCACTCCTCTTCAACTTGTATATTAATGGCCTAGTAAATATTGATGGTAATGTGAACTGCATTATTTTTGCGGACGATACGAGTATATTTTTTTCCGGCGTTAACATAGATACAATTATAAGCAATGCGAACCATGATCTTTATCAATTAAATGCTTGGGCACTATCAAATTCCCTGCAAATAAATGTAAGTAAAACAAAGGCCGTGGTATTTAGATCTCGGAATACAAATTGTAGTCCTAGGTCTGTACTTTTGCTTGGTACAGGCGCTATTGATATAGTTGAGAGTGTAAAAGTCCTAAGGGTAATCTTTTATCAGTACATGGCTTGGAACGATATGGTGCAATACACATGTAAAAAGCTATCGGAGGCTGTGGGTATAATATACAGATATCGCCACATGATTCCTAGTTCGGCCATGATACTCGTTTAAAACTTTATTTTCTACGCTCAATATAACTATTGCTTTTTGGTATGGGGAAATACGACCTTGACTAATATAAATCAAATGCATATTCTTCAGAAGAGAGTGATTCGTATGATATCTCATACTAGCTATGACAGTCATACGAAATCATTGTTTAAAAAATTTAATATTGTGCAAATTACCAGTCACTATAGTTACAAATTAGCCCTTGCCTATAAAAAGTCGTTCCGTACCAACCGTTTACTTTTATCGATCTCAAATCTTCAGTTCAGGGAAACGCTCTACAACACTCGTTCTGAAAATGCGTGGGCAGTACCGCACTCCAGGACCAATTACGGCGATCAAATGCTGAGATATACGCTACCGCGCCTCTTAAATTGTTGCAGTGAATTGGATATAAATATTTTAAGTGGAACTCGGAAGGACCTGCTTTCTGTATTTGTTACAGAAATACGTCCCGGAATAGTCTTAAATACGTTCCGGATTAGTTAAAGTATGAATCGATTGTACGATTTAGCTCACTTATTTTCTTTTTATTGGTGTAGAGATTGTGATTCTGTATGAGTTTGTGTACGTGTATATATTTTTTTCTCTGCTGCGGTAGGGAGGGGATTTAGCTCACTTATTTTCTTTTTACTGGTGTAGAGATTGTGAATTTGTATGAGTTTGTGTACGTGTATATATTTTTTTTCTCTGCTGCTGTAGGGAGGGGGGCAGAGGCTCGTGAAAAAAGCAACACTGAGTTGCTTTTTTTCTCTGCCTCCCCTCTCCAAACGAAGAGAAATAAAGACTTTTGACTTTTTTTTTACTTTGATTTCAGACCGACGCGGACTGGGTCTGAAATCGCGACGATCTCTCGCTTGTAACGGCAAAGGGCATCGCGCGAAAGACTTCTGTAGAGTCCAGTGGTGAGCGTAGCGGTAATTCCGGCGGCGCGCACGTTCGTCCAGGTATCGTCAACAAACACGGTGCACGGAACACACACACAGGACGCACAAGCACAGTATCCAGTGTTGGAGTGCATCGGGAAGTTCGGGCGGGCAAGCGGTATCCGAGTTGTCCAAGTATTGTCACCAAGCACACCAGCGCCAAGAGCATCCAGATGCCGAGCCAAAGTGGGATGGGTCGGCAGCTTCACACTATATAAAGATTCAAAACCGAGGTCAGTGGGTATCCATCCAGGCAACGATGGGCGCGTCAGTATCCGTGCGCCCGCAGCGCGAACGTCGCCGCCGGGCGTGCGCCGACTGACAGTCCGACGAGAGCGAAGAAGAAACTAAACTCTCGGCGCTGCGCTGCCGCCGACTGAAACAAACAACAGACAAAGCCATACGTGCGCGCGGAGAACGCCCGTTCGCAGCGCCTTCGCAGCGGATGTGCCCGTCCCTAACACGTGACCTGCGAGAAACCGCGGAAAATCCCCGCCGACTCCCCCCACCCCTCCTTCCCACCCATCCCCACCCCCTTCTCCCCTCCTTCAGTCACGCATGTGCGCGCCCGCTGGCTGGGAGCTGACTCTACCGGAACAAGGGGAGCGGATCGGATCCACCGAACACAGTGCAATTGCAGTGCGTTGCGTCTCCCTGGATCCGACTGGTTACTTCCAGAATCTCGCGGATCGGAATTGTCCACAAGTTTAGAATCCCCCGGATCCGAACTGGAACCGCTCCGATCTGACATTTTCATACGGGTTAATACGTTGGGCTGCACTTGTTTGATTTATGAACTGTGCTTGTTTCGGTGCAGGGCAGCGCGTGCTGTGACTGCTGTGTCTTACACATTCCGTGTTAACCTTACTGAGTTATCCAACTTCTATCTTGGTCCCGTAAGGGATCTATTTTTTTCAAGTAAAATCAATCAATAAAAATAATTTTGCGAAATAATTTCTGAAATCCTCGAGAATTAAATAAAAAGAATTGCTCGGCATAAACGTTCAGCAGGCCATCTCTTTAAAAACATGTGTTGATATGGACGTCTTCTAAAAAGGTAGGGACACTTGGCCTCTTGATATATTTGATCATTACGATAACAATTGAAAAACGACTAGATGGTAGAAGAATGCTGCTTCAACGAACAAAAAGTAGCTCAAGCTAGCTGGTCATGGATGAACATATTTTAGGATATAACCCCGATATTGAAGAATATGCGAAGGACTTTATGCGTTTTGTCGTCCTTCATTTTAAATGAGAAAGCATTAACTGTTCCATGGAGCGAACCGACGCCATCAGCTCTGAAACCACGCCATTGGCTGGCGCGCGACATCAAGCAACGAGGCTCTCATTGGCTCTCGTGCGGCGTAGTTTCAAGAAAGCCACCAGAAAAGCTCTCTTCATGGTGACGCAGCGCACGCAGCGGCCCGGCCTCCTTTAAGAGCGGTGCGGCGGTGCGGGCCTGGTGGCAGTGCCCGCTGGGGCAAACTCCGGGGAAGGTGCACGGCCGAGTTCAGCGCGGCGCGGCCACTTAACGAGAGGGCGCGCTCAGCCGGCAGGCGGGGGAACGTGGCCGTCCACGCCACTATGCAGGAGACGAAGTAAGGGAGCAGGAGAACGACATTCAAGCTTTCGCATTCGCAACTCATATTGAGTGCTTAGGTATCCTCGAACGTTTTCTCCAGTCTCTGTGTTTTGTCTTAAGGCTGAGGCCCCATGGAGACTACCTTGAAGAAGTTTAAACTTTGATCCCTTGGTGGAGACAAAAAAACGCGCACAAAGCAATGTGCGAGTTTTTCTGCATATGGATGTTTTCAAGTAGCGTTCGTTTCCACGCGCTGTTGGAACAAACTTGCCGAAGAGGAATACTGAAATAAAAGTTACTGTGTAGGTCAGCTGGTGAACGATCACAATGATGTGAAAAAAGAAAAAAACAACTTGAGACTATGAACAAAGAAATTGGGACATACACGTTTTGAGACGGTGTGTCTCAAAACTCAGTGACCTTTAGAATTTTGTAGTGTATGCCCCCTTTTCTTTTTTCCTAAACTCACTTTTGTTGGTTTTTTCACTATGTTTCCGAAGAGCTTGTAAACGTAGACGACCCATCTGCACGTTTACTTTCTCTGTACAGTCACTCATCACTGCGGACATTGTTTCGAGTGTATTGCATTTGTCTCAACCACATCCTGCGAACTTTCGGAATTAACCCACACATTTTTGTAATGTTGCCTTGCTAAGAACCGTTCAAGCGACTTTTTGAAATTTTTTACATGGTCCGTATCGGGTGTTCGGTGCCACTTTTTGATATACCGGTATTTTTGTGTGTTAGTATAATTTTATTATTGCATGGTTTGTTTTATTTTGTACGCCACACTTAGTGATTGTAGTATTGGCATCTCTACAGGCGGCCGTCAAGTCAATATGTAAATAGATAATAAATATATAATTAAGTAAAACACTTAGCTTATGATAGTGCGCAAGCGACCGTGGACGGTGCGTATGACGTCACAACTTCAAAAAACAATCAACAAGTCACGTAAAGGGAGCGGTAAACCTTCTCTCGCGATTACTTCAGTTACCACAAGGGATTCCTTGGAATCCAAGAACACTAAAAACTCACGGCGCTACCCGCACCCTCGAAAGAAGTAGAATCTAGATAAAACGTCTCATTAAAGCATAATCATGACGTCCCCCCACACCTTTCCCGAATAAATTCAAACTTATCTCGATGATTCTGATTAACCTGAAGAGCACAGGAGTGTGTCGTATGTGGGGTGCGTGCATCCGAAATAACCATAGCTTCCTGTAACCAAGCATAGCAAATCAGAGCGCAGGCTTCGTGGATACACAACACGTTTCATTTTATTTATTTACTTTGGAGGCCGAAGCATTACAGAGAGGAGTGGGCGAACTAAACACAGAAAATAACAATAAACGTCTACATAAACACAACAGCAGGGTTATAAAAAAATGTTTGCAGAGGGCAGACTTGAAGTGAATGGTGTTAGTGAACAGGGGGATGGAGGCGGGGAGGTGGGTCCCGTCGACGAAAGTTTTGGGAATTAAGGGGTAGAAATGTAAATTAGTGCGGCTGCTTGACACGCCAATCTTGTACTGGTGGTCGCTGCGGGAAGAAATATAAGATGGTGGCAGAAAGAGAGAATCACGGAGGGGAGAGTTAAATTATAAATTTTATGAAAGAGACAAAGATGAGACATTTTTCGACGCAATAAAAGGTCGGTCAAGTTAAGGTTAGATTTCATTGAAGAGACACTGGCAGTACGGAAGTAATTCGAAAAAATGAAACGCGCCGAACGGTTCTCGATGTCTCTTATTTGTCGAATAAGAGTTAATATTAGGGTCCTATATTGATGATGAGAATTCTAGCTTTGATCGGACTAAAGATTTAGAAAGCAGAAGTTTTAGGTTACTTGGGGCTAAAGTTACGCCGTAGTTAACCGGGTGAAAGATTAGCGTTGCTTATGATGTGGTGCACGCAATTTTGCCATGAAAGGTTATCGGAAATCGTAATGCCTAGATATGTGTAGGAGGAAACCTGTGTGAAAGAAACATTGTGAATGGTCACACGGTAACACATGATTAGAATGACGTGAAATTCTCATCGACTTGCATTGGGCACCCTTAAGTTTTATTAGTCAGGTACCACACCAAGATGAAGTATTGTCTAGGTCAGACTGAAGGGCGGAACGATTACCAGGATCCTGATTTTGGCGATAACACAATCGTCAGCAAAAAGCTTTATGGATGAAGAAATGCAGTTAGGCGGGTCTTTAATATAAGCATGAAAAAGCAAGCGCCCAAGCACTGACCCCTGTGGTACACTCGACTTTATGGGGCAGTGAGGGGGATTATGACCTTTGGCAGTCACAAATTGCGTGCGCTTAGACAAAAAGCATTCTATCCATTTTAAAATATTACGGTCCAAGTTAAGCTTACTTTGTTTGCAGAGAAGCAGACTCTGAGAGACAGTATCGAATGCTTTAGAAAAGTCGATGAAACGCAGTCATCTGTGATTAAATAATCCATAGCTGAGAACAAATCGTTAGTAAAGGCAAGTGGTTGAGTCTCACGAGAGTAATTTTTCCTAAAGCCGTCTTGATGAATACTGAAAAAAAAATGGTTTCAAGGAAGGACACAATGTGACGGTAAATGGCATACTCCATGAGTTTGCACGGTATACTTGTTAGTGAAATGGGTCTATAATTATTGGGACAATGGGTGTTACCTGACTTGTGCAGAGAAACCAACTTCCCCACCTTCCGGTCGTTCGGGCGCGTACAGGATTCCAATGATTTTGCAAAAATCTTTGATATTATAGAAGAATACACTTCGGTGTTCTTCAAAAATGTGGGATTAACGCCATAATCACCTGGAGAAAAGGCAAGCTTCATATTTTAGATTCATTTGCATATACCTGCCCAGTCAGTAACTATTCGATCCATTGGGAAGAAATCATGAACCGGAATATCGGAAAGTACAGCAGGTGTAATCTGAAGAAAGGACAATGAGAATACAAAGTTTAAAACAACACAGCAGGTCTGCCTAGGAACGACCAGTTTGCAGTCAGTGGTAAGCTCAATCGGTTTCTTTTCATTTCCGCTGACCACGTGCCAAAACTAGCTTCGATTGTTTTCGAGTAGCGATGGGAATGTTTGATTAAAAAACGTAATTTTAGCGAGAGACCGAGCACACGCGTACTCATCTTCTGCACGATGATAAGCTGTCCATCTATCTGGGATCATAAATAGCTTGGTCCGTCGGAAAAGGCGCGTTTTCTTGTTCAGTAACCGTTTCAATGATGGCTTAAAGCAAGGCGACTGCGAGTTTCTAATTTTACGAAGGGATATGGAACGGTTAGTCAGCTCTGTTAATTTCGATTTAAGCACAAGCCAATTTTCGTCCAGCGTTCGCTCAGGAACTTTTACAAGAAAATAAGATAAAAATACCTCTAGTTTAGTATTTATTATGCTGTAGACAACTCTGGTATAGTCCCTTGTAGTTAGCACATTTGCGAGTTGAGGTGTTAGGAATATTGAAGTGAATAACAGAGTGGTCACTCACACCTCGTGAAACTGAAAGGGACAGAACAAGGTCTGGGTGGAACTTGTCCCAGTTCTACGGGTTAGACATTTAACGAGTTGCGTGAAGTTAAAATTGGAGCATGTAGAAAGAAGAGAATTGCATTCTGAAGAGCCGAAGCTTGCTATGGGAATAGGCGCGTTCCAAGTTACGCCGAGGAGATTAAAATCACCAAGGACGAAAATGGCTGATGACGAGAACCTTGCATGTGATGTATTTAAAGCATCATGGAAATCAGAAAAAAAGGTGAACTAGGGGGGCGATAACAAGCGCAAAATATTACATCCTCATAATTCAGACAAATGCACGCTGAAATTATTTCTAGAGGAGAAGCACGCGACACATAAAAAAAAAAAAAAGTTCGACACTTACCCCTATCAAAACGCCACCGCCAGTTCGAATTCTCCTGTCACACCTGCAGAAGGTATACTTTTCTTGGCAATTTAAAATCTCACTGTTATCTACTTTTGCGGACAGCCAGGTTTCTCTCAATACCACTACATCAGCAAGACACGTGTCGATTAAAGATGACAAAGCGTCGCGCACGTTTATACCACACCTGACGTTACAAAGCAAAAAAAAAAAATCACGTGACAATGAATCAACAGATGCGGTAGATGAATGCAGATTACAAACACCACCCCTCGTTGACTGATGGTTGTCGCATATACATTACGGGAGCCTCCGGGACGAAATACCTCTGAGACACGTTCTAGTTTTTGGTCAGAAATATAACACTTGTCGTTTACGAACAATTTGTTATGACTAAATTTAAATTTGGGATGCTGTTTCTTTCCAAACTCAATTAAGTTCCTCCAAGACAACGTGTTGCAGGGATAAAATCCCCGCCAACACTAAGGCCGTTTCATTTTAGCTTAGCGCGGATTGGAACCACCTTGTCCTTCGTTTTAAGATACGAAAACTTGACTATTGCACGCCTGCATTGGTTGGCAAACAAATTGTCCCAGTCTGTGGGCACCTTCAATGTCAAAAGACAACGCGTTGATAATAGGCTCGGGTGAACCACTATCGAAACAGCTCGATAGCGCGTTTTTGATCTTTATTTCCGCCTGCAACCACGTCTTGGATGCAGCGTCAGGAATCCCGTGAAGAAGGAGGTTGTCACGCCTGGACTGGTCCTCTATTTTAGTGAGCCGTAAATGCAAAGCGGCATTTACTTTCCTTGGAACACCGTTCTCTCGTCGCAGTGCATCCATGCAACTTCCTTAGGACCCGGCTTTATTCTCAAGAGACGTAAGCCTTTCCCCAATAGTTGTAATTTTACCATCAATAGTTTTTTGGCTCTGTCTTATTTCATAGATAGAGCCGGTCAAGCAGAGCTATTTAGCTCTGCTTGACCGGTCTCGAATCTTTGTGACCTAGAATTAAGTTCGTTCAACAGGTAAAACACCTGCGTGAACTGGGACAACTCCGCCGCACTCATAGGAAAGAGGTTAGATTCAATGTCGCCACAACATAGAAGCGATAATAAAAATAACAGATGACGCAACACAAGACTGCAAGTGGTGTGGGCAGGGCAGCAGCAAAAAAAAAAAAAAGCGGTCATCCGAACGGTAACAGTAGCAATTGTCAAGATTAAGAAGTACCTGGACAAAATAGAGAAACAACTTGTCAGACATATCGGCCGCGCTGCTTCGTACCTGCCCACTGCAGAAGTTGTCGAGACAACATGTGTTTATAGTCCTGGAGAGTAACGCCGATGTCCCACGTAGTCTACCGGCATCCCATGCAACCTGGTTGTCGAAAATGTGACTGGCCATCGTCCAGTCACGAAAGGGCAAAGCTACGACGTTGCACAGTCGGCGTTATTTGATTGGCGACATGAGCTCATAGCATGCACTGTACTCCGACAGCATAGGCATTCCTTCTCCCTCCTCCTCAGACGCGCTCACCTTTTATCTTTATGCTTTGATTTCGTACACCCGCGCGCCGACGGTAGCGGCGCCTAGATTGGCCCAAGATAGCTGGCGGCATTCTTCGAAGGACGTCACTACTTTTCCGTATAAAGGGGCTCCAGGCGGCGCCAGCACAGTGAGAGTCCACAGTTATACCCCGCTCGTTGTAACTTTGCAAAGGGTGAACGATGATTCCCACATTGCGCGCCGACGGCTTCAATTAGCGCGACGTATTTATATTATTTATTGTACTTTTCCGGTGCCCCTAAACAGCCCATAGGCCTACATAAGGGTGCACCGTTGACACCTACATGCAGTTTTGCATAAAAAAGATGCACGCAAACGCATACATAATTTGAACAAACAAAAACGTGAAAAATAAATGTAAATGAGAAAAGTGCATAAAGTTGAAAACAACACTGTTTGCCAAAAAGACTGATACAAGAGGGCGTCACATTATAAAAGCACTAGCAGAGACCGGAAACTAAAACTTTCCCGCAAAAAGATGTCTACTTCGGGCGTGTTTGCGACATTTGACATGTTAAAATTATACTGGATACGCTCAATGGGTCTTAAGCTTTTTGGATCAGAGGAACCGAAAACACGATGGGAGCGAAGAGACCTGCCAGGTACAGCAATGAGTACGGATGAGGTTAGCTTGGGGCAATCTATGAAACCGTGAAGACATTTGTGTAAAAATAAAAAGTCTCGTGCCTGCCTCCTTTCGGAGAGGCAATGCAGGTTTAAAATCTTCAACAATCGCTCATGGCTGAAATAAATTCGCCAGTTAAAATAACGATCGTAAAGTAGTCGAACAAACTTCTTCTGTACATTTTCAAGTTCATTCAAGTTTGTCTGGTTTAAACGATTCCAAACAACGCTAGAGAAATCCAGTTTAGACAGGATGAGGGATCGGTACAAATGCAAAAAGCAAGAATATCCTCTAAAGTTTCGAGTCATTCTGGTAATTGCGCCCAAAGTACGGTAACATGTATTGCTTAAGTATGCCACATGATCAAAGAATTTAAATTCACTGTCCAAGAAAACTCCTAGATCACGTGCAACTGAGACGCGCTCAATCGAGCATTTGTTCAAAGTGTAGTCAAAGGTGTTAAAGAAATGTTTTCTCGAAAAAGATATGACTTTTGTTTTAGCAGGGTTGAGAACCAACTTGATGTCCTTGCACCAGTCTGCCAATGCTGTAATATCTTGCTGTAGTTTATTGCACTCAGAAATGTCCATAATAGCTCGGAAAAGCTTAACGTCATCGGCAAATTGTAACATTTCCGAGTGATTTATGCATGAGCAAATATCGTTCACGAAGATGTTGAAAAGGAGAGGCGATAGGCTAGAACCCTGCGGGACTCCCGATTTGGAGAGGTACGCGGTTGATTGTGCACCACCGTATGAAACAGAATTCCATATGTCATGCAGATAGCTCTGAATCCATTCGAAAAGTGGTGAGGAGATACCATAGGACGCAAGTTTCTTAACTAGCAGTGAATGGCTCACTAGGTCAAATGCTTTTTTAAAATCAAAGTAAATTGCGTCGACCTGCTGCTTCGACCCTAGTTTGGCACCCACCAATTCCGTAAACGCTATTAAGTTTGTTTCCACAGAACGATTTGGCATAAAACCATGTTGTTGCACGTTTATACGTCTGGAAAAAAAATGCATGATATGACAATGCATGGCCTTTTCGAACACCTTGGCAAACGAACAGATCAGTGAAATTGGACGATAATTAGTGACAGTTAGTGCCGACCCATCTTTGAATATTGGCACAACTAGAGAGTACTTCCATGCAGTTGGAAAAAGCCTATCTTTCAACGACCGATGAAATACAAAAGTTAAAATCGGAGCTAACACGTCACCGCACCCTTTCACTATAAACAAAGGAATTCCGTCGGCTCCAGCCGATTTCTTAGGTGGTAACGCCCGAATCGCCGCAAAAACGTCGTCAATGCTGAGCTCAGGAATTGATAAGAATGCGTTTTCCTGGTCTGGCAGTGTGCAAGTTTGAGACGTATTTCCCGTGGAATCAAAAACACCAGAAAAGAAATCTGCAAACGCTTGACAGACGTCGCTCGGACTGCTGAGATGTTCCAAACCGTTATATAGTGTTATCGTCTGTGCCGTTTTCTTTTTATTTGAGAAGTTCCTGGTATACTTCGAAAGACTTTGCGGATTTTGCTTTAGGCTTGATTCAACACTTTGAGTGTGGCTTCGGAGGTCCCGACGATAAAGACGCTTCGCTAAAGCTCGCTCCGGCTTGAACTTTTCGTACCAGAACAGATTATTAGTCAGCTTGTAATGTCTGTGATAACGTAGCTTTTTCCTCAGTGTATGTTTCAATTCGTGGGAAAACCAAAAAGGGTAGTGATTTGTGACGCCATGTACGTAAGCCGGAATGAACATCTTCATAGCTGATGTCACTAGGTCTGTAAGCATTAGTACATGTTTATCTACGTCATCTTTACCTGATGTAATGACTGACCAATCTGTGTTCGCAAGAAACTCGTAAAGCTCCAGGTAATTCCCCTTTGCATAAGAAAAAGCAGTCGCTTGCGGACATGCTGTACCTTGGTTATCAGCTATCCTCAAATCTACTTCAAACGGGACATGCCAGGTGTCAACAGGGACAAGTGGGGCGCTAGCTTGTTGTAGTATACATTCGTTATCATTTGTAAGGAACAAATCCAACACGTTGCCTTTGTAGTTGACAAGAAAAGTTTTTTGGTATAGTTCCAAGTAGTTCACGAGCTGAGATAAATCATTCGCTTTTCTTCGCACCTCTGAGTTGGACGAGTTTATGATACCAGTGTCCCAATTCACACCAGGCAGGTTAAAATCGCCCGTAATAAAAACACGGTATTTAGCGAAGTCTATCATGCTCAAAGCGTGATTAATACAAGAACTAAAGGTGGAAAAGTCGCATTGCGGAGGGAAAAAGTAATTCCCCAGAAGAATATTCTGTTGTCCGTGAAGATTAATTTCGATCCACACTGATTCCTTGTAAATTTCCATATCAGGTCTGCGATAGGATTCTAAATTGCTTCGGACTGCTATCAGAGCACCGCCCCCGTGAATTTGATTGCACATTTCGTAATCTCGGTCCCCACGATAGACTGAAAACTGGGACGGAAAATACTCGGTACTAGGAATATCCTCCCGCAACCATGTCTCAGTTATACAGTATATATCATATTCAGAAGCGATACAATTTTCCATGAACTTCGCAGCCTTTCCACGTATGCTACGTGTATTCTGGTAATACAAAGATATAAGAGCGAAACTCGCACGCATTGGAGCATGATGCAGCAGAAAGCCTGATAAGTTTTCGCAGTAAGGGCGTACTGCGGTAATACGTAGTAACGTTCCGATTGGTCCTTCAGGGCTGTAGGTTCCGCCGTACTGGCAGGTTATCAGATCACGGCCTCCTTGGCTCCTACCCAGTACTTCATGCTTCAGACACTAGGCTAAACGGCGTCAGCAGAGTAAGAGCTCACATTTGAACAATGCAGCCGCTACTCCCAGGCATACCTAATGTTTCTTGCTTCAGTCACTAGATATCGCCAAACCATACGGCATTGCAGGTTGCCTATAGTTGAAGGCTTGAACCGCATACTTTGAACGTCCTAAAATTAGTGAGAAATACTTTGCAGGGGTTATTTAATATAAAAAGCACAATAAGATAACAAGAGCCACATCACAGAATGATTCAGAAGTTAACAAATTTCCAAAACGAATCCAATCATCACTTGTGACCTGCGCGGAGACTGGACCAATTTGTCGCGAATGCACCTCCGCCCTCTGCCGCGGCTCCAGCTTGAGCAGTAACCCAGTCATTGCTATGTGTGCGAGTGACAGAAGGATATAAGTCTGCTCGCTCCAGTCCCCTCTGATTGATCTTCCTGGAGGTCTAATAGGATGAGCTCCGGATAGCTTCTGGCCCCCGAAGCTCTATCGCGTTAGGCGCGACTAATTGCAGCAGATGCCATCGGCTCTGCTCGCATAGACCCGATCTTTCTTTCCTTTCTTCTTGGGCCTACAGGCGTTTGTAGCAGTGTTGACGGCGGACATGATCCTAACACGTTACATTTAACCAGTTACTTCCGCCTAGCTACTTTTTTCAGTAACGAGTAACGTATTTAGTTAGTTTTAAGGCTAAGTAAGGAGTAACAGTATATCGTTACTTTTGAGGAGTAACGTTTACAACAACCTTTAAACGTATTCCTTTTAATTCGAACCCGAGTATGCGTTCATTGGGACAAAGGCACGTGGGCAACCGGAAAAAGCAACTAATGGGTATTGCAGTATAGCAACGTTTATCGCTGAACACGTCAGTCAAACTCTACAGATGGGAATGTCTCCCATCTGTGATTCTTGGTTGAATCTTCTGGAATCGTGTATGGGGTATAGACTCGAATTCAAACCCGGAGGATGCAAGCACTGGAAGGCACAGAACCCATTGTCAATTTCGAACTTTAGATGCATAAAAAACAAAAGAAAGAGAAGGGAATCTCCAAAATCCCTAAATCATGACGATACGCGGCCGAGTTCCCCATCAAAAAAGTGATGAAAGATCGCAACATACCGGGGTCACCTCCGGTGACGGGAGGAGCATGTCCCGAAACAAAAACCGTTAGCAAGCGAAGGATACTCGCGCCTCTGACCGGTGGAACCGCGGAGTGATATCTCGAATGCGCGCCGTTCGTTGCCCGTAGAGCCCGGACTATGATTCAAGCCAGCGAGCGCGCACTCGAAGAGCTGACGACCGGACGACGGACATATCAATCTTGCTAAAACAAAACAAAACAAAACAAAAAAAAAAGAAAACGAGCATGGTGCGTTGTTTCTGTGACGATTATTGCTGTAGTATGTTCCCCCTAGGCGTAAAATTACAATTCTTCGGCTGCTCTTATTTGCTTTTATCATTTACAAAAGCGTAAACATTTTGTAATAAGAGCTTTCACAATCTCAACGAAATGTCGCATTTTTCTTGGCCACATGTCCTGGCTGCGGAAACTCCTCCCATCGCCGGAGATTACCTCAGTGTGATCGATCTATGATCGCTTTTTTAATAGAGAACTCGGCCACGCATCGTTGCGATAAACGGATTTCTAGGATGCTTATAGCCCTCAGAGTGAGTTATGGGCATGTTTAAACGATCTCGAAAACCTTGTTTTCCTCGTTTTATGATCATAACTCAATCTGCGGGCAGCCGACCAGTCCCGCTCGTCCCCACGGGAACCTCTCGCTCGCGAGTGGCTAACAAGCGCCGTCCGTCGTTCAACCATATTCAGAATGGCTTGGTAGGGCCGCCTGTCGTTCTGCGCCGACGGTAAGTGTCGGGAAATTTGATAACTGTTTAATACGCAGAGCGGCCGCGCATGAATGTAATTTTTTATTATTTTTTTTTGTGTTTTTAGATTGAGTATTACAATAATAATAATAATAATAATTCTTTATTTGTATAATGCCCCAGAACAACCTATTGGTTACAGTGTGGTGGCACATAAGAAGTTGAAAAAGGGGGAAAAACAAAACACCTAAAAGAGTACACAACCCCCCCCCCCCCCCGACATATGCTCTCGAAATTAAAACATTTCACAATCATAAAGCAGAAATATGCATATCAAGCAGTCGTTTGAACGCAGCAAAATTTAAGCATATGTCTGCATCAGTCGGAAATTCATTTAAACAAATTTGCATTCTAGCCAGAGGGGACGGTCTCGTTTGGATGGATCTTATAAAACACGCTTGAGTTTCTAACGACTCGGGCCGGTACATGAAAGTTTAAAGACGACACAAGATTGCTATCAATTTGGCCGTGAACCACTTTCTA
The DNA here is from genome assembly GCF_016920785.2 of Ixodes scapularis. Taxonomy (NCBI): domain Eukaryota; kingdom Metazoa; phylum Arthropoda; class Arachnida; order Ixodida; family Ixodidae; genus Ixodes; species Ixodes scapularis. The sequence continues at coordinate 216,669,256 of NW_024609846.1, read as the reverse complement.
CAAAAATATAATGTCAGGAGCAATCCTTCTTTTTGAAAGGTTCTGGAGTGAAAGTTCTCTAAGAAGGTATTCATAATCAAAATAACATTTTCTTTCAAAATATCTATCGTAAACAAGGCGTACAAATCGCTTCTGTACTCCTTCTATCCGTGCAGCGTCGGTCATTGTTAGCGAAATCCACACTGAACTACAAAACTCAAGTTTAACTCGTACAAGGGAACAAAACAATCGAACTACGCACATTATATTTGAAAAATTATGCGTCAAACGTGATATCATCCCCATTGTTCTAAAGGCAGAAGCAACAATTTGTGTAACATGATATGAAAAGGTAAGGTTACTATTGAAATAAACACCAAGGTCACGAACTTGTTCCACACGTTCAATAGTGGAATTGCCGATAACATATTGATGTGAAATTCTTTCGCGTTTTCTACACATAGATAGCACTTTTGTTTTACCTGGATTGACCAGCAAAAAGTTACATGAGCACCAGTTTGAGATACGTGATACATCTTCTTGCAAAAGAGCACAATCATCTTCCGACTGGATACTAAGATAAAGCTTAATATCGTCCGCAAATAAGAGCAGTTTCGCATTTTGTATGCACAATTCTATATCACTGATGAATATAAGAAAAAGTAGCGGCCCCAAATTCGATCCCTGAGGGACTCCCGAAGTTGGAGTAAATACATCTGAGAAACTATTCAAGATTCTTATTCTACTCTTTCTATCCGACAGATAACTACGAAATAAGTTTAAAAGAGACGACGAAACGCCGTATAAAGAGAGCTTATACAAGAGTAAGTCATGATTTACCTTATCGAAGGCTTTTGATAAGTCAAAATACACGATATCAACTTGCCAACGTGTAAAAATAAATGGGACAGTATACTCAAGGAGAGAACAAAGGTTCGTTTCTACTGAACGCCCTTTTATAAATCCATGCTGAACGGTGCTTAGTTTTCGCCAAAACTAAAAAGAAAGACGGGCATGTAAAACTATCTCAAAAACCTTTGAAAAAGAACACAACAAAGACACGGGGCGGTAGTTATCTACCCTGGACGCGTCACCGGCTTTGTGTATTGGCACTATCACTGACCTTTTCCAAAGACATGGGAAAACACCATTTCTCAGCGATAGCTTAAATATGTGCATAAGTAAAGGGGCAAACAAATGAGCGCATCCTTTAATAATAAAGTTAGGTATTGTATCATCTCCCGCTCACTTCTTCGGTTTTAATTTTTGAATTGCCTCTAAAATTTCATTTATGTCAACCTGACTAAATGTGAAATTGTCGTTCCAACCAGTAGCGCAGATTGAAGACTTGCTTTTGAATTCTTCCTTAATAAAACGAGGATCTCAAAAAAGCACTTTAGTGCCCTTTAAGTGCAACGACTACTGAAAAAAACAAAAATAAATAAACCTTGAAACAAAAGCAAGTGTGTATTGGGTCCTCAAAGTAACAAAAAAAGTAACTCGCAACTTTTTAGGTAAAGTAACGCGTTTCTTTGGAGAATCGGTAAAGAGTAACGTAATTAATAACTTTTCGAGCGAGTAACGAGAAACAGTACTCAGTTACTTTTTTGCGTGACGTCTACACGTCTGATTGTCGGTAGCGCGATGTCGTGTTACATGTTTTCGGAATGGCTGTAACGAACTCGCTGCATTAACAACAAAGTAACGTATAACGTAAGCTGTTAGCGAAAATCGAAACTTCTACACGTCTATTCCGTTTTCCCACGGTGAGCTCACAAATGGTGTTCGTTTTACACGCAAAGTTCGATGTACTTTTTTACACCGGAGTTCTCGTGTAAAATGATCACCTTGGAACACGTACTTCGGTCCGCGATCACATGTCTAGGAGTGTTTTTAGTAATGGCCGTGCAAAATAAAGTGGCAGCCGTTTCGTGAGAAGGGATCTACGAGCGAGACCCAGCGGTTTACACGGCTCCTCGCAAGCGTGAAAGCGTAGGTTGCACGTGTTCATTCATCGTCTTCCGTACGCGCTAAACCACTGCAGACCTTCGCTCCCAAACGCCTACAGCGTATCTATTACGGCGATTACGCGGTGCCTCCGGTGCCTCATGCCGGCTGCATTTTCACTGAGACCAGCTAATTTTGAAAGAAGGAATATGTTATCGACCCCAGGCATAAAAACTTTATTGAACTCAACATATGTTTGCCGTGGGCGCCGACGAATCGCTCCGGCACTTTTGGCCAAGCGCCACTACAGCGAAACCGTCGGCGTTTTCGGCCGGCCCCCTCACCTCTTTCACGCGAGCAGTGTTGCACACGAGGTCGCTAGACTTCGGTGTTTCCGCTCAAATCTCGTGTGTGTTTTAACTCTGCAACTTTCCTCGTAGGAAACTGAAAAGAGCCTGAGAAATAGCTAAGCGGCTGCGATGGCATACCGCCATTTCAATAGACGCTTGCTTTCCTACTTGAAAGTTATAGCTGTCGTAGCGCCCCAAAATGTGAATGGGAATATTAACAATGTTAAACCACTAAAATTGGGCGGCAGCTAGCGCCACGTGGTGAGCATTCAAAATAATACAAAAAATAAAAGAAAAATGTCTAGGTTGGGAAACGCCGTGCAAGGGCGCATTGCAGTACACAGGGAACACAGCTGGCAAGGACGACACAGCTGATACTCCACAAATATTTACATACAAACGACTCACACAGACACAAACAGCTAACAGAGGCACCAACCACCCGGCACATCCACCCACCTGCTCGACCGGCCCGCTCTCTAATGGCCTTATAGGCATATCTCTATAGGCATATCCGGTATGGGCGACGAAAAAATAATAAAAATTTCAACCTGCAAATAGTAAAAAAAAGAGGGGAGACAAAATGAGAATGTGTCACGATTACGCTTACATCCTTAATGTCTTCTATTGGCGTGGCGACGGCAAAACAATGTTTTTCGCCCATACTAGAAGTGACGACAATTCAAGATGGCGGCGCCCTTGAGAAAAAAATCTATACATGGCCGTTCTTTTTTTTTTTTTTTTTTTGGGGGGGGGCGCTAATGGTCGGTGATTTTCACCGTATTTTACACTACTACAAAGACACTGCTAAATTATTACCTATATAATACAGCGACATGAATTTGATTCGGGGCACTACACATTTCTCTTAGTCTAGGCCCTTGCGAAAGGACACAATATATTTTTTTAAATGTTCCCAACTTTCCAAAAACTAGCACGACTCAGTTTCCCTTTTTGTTGTTCGAGTGATGAAGTCTTCAATGCGCTAGCGACGAAAGTGCCTCCTGCTGAAAAACTATACCGGGTGTTTCACGAATGGTGGACGAATTCGATATTGCGAAAACTACGCAGCGCACTAAAAAAAGGCTTTTGTCGGTTTGGTCCTACACCAGGGGCCTATTTAGGAAAATTATTAAAGTTCGGAATAACTAAGTTGTTAAGTATTTTCGTGTAACAACTTTTTTTTATATATTAAGTTTAAGGGGATGGTCTCAATTAGAATCTTTCTGAGCATTATCGAAAAACACTAAATCAACAAATTCATAACGATAGAAGGCACGCGCGGTATTTTACGGCTTTCTGAAAAACCGCACAACTTCGACGGGTTTTTAGGTTTCGGTTTGGAAAAGGAAGATGGTGGCCAATGGTTGAGGCGGGCCATAGCCTGGCGGGCTTATGTGTCATTGCTATGCCGTATGGTTTGAGAGCACGGGTGAGTACTTCGCTCGTGCCTCTGAGGTACGGAACGCACATGCGGCTGGAGGAATGAGTTTTCACGGCTGCAGATGGCTGACGTAGTTTCCAGTAGATATTGTTGACACATCTTGTCAGATATGCGTTCTTTCGAAAGTACCGTTTTATAATATCAAATTCCTCTTTAAGTGCCTTATCTGAATAGTGCCGAAACCATTGAAGATTTGTGAGATGTAGGGTGGTCTGATAAAAAGTGAAAGCCGCTTACAACTCCCTCTAACGCCGAATTAGAGCGCAGCTCTTGAGGAGGAGGAGGGAAGGGCACTGGGGGTTTAAACTAACCAGGGGGGGTCACGTGACCTTAGGGGGTCACGTGACCTTGGGGGTCACGACACCCCCAATGCCGATGATGTCATCACTGACGTCACTGATGACGTCATCAGTGACGATGACGATGCGGGTAGCGATGACGTCATTAGTGACGTCACTGATGACTTCACCAGTGATGATGACGATGACGATGCGAATGTCGGTGACGTCATCAGTGACGTCGCTGAAGACGTCATCAGTGATGATGACGATGACGATGGGGATGCCGGCGACGACATCAGTGACGTCACTGATGATGTCATCAGTGATGATGACGATGACGATGCGGATGTCGGTAACGTCATCAGTGATGATGACGATGACGATGCGGATGCCGGTGACGTCATCAGTGATGATGACGATGACGATGTGGATGCCGGTGACGTCATCAGTGATGATGACGATGACGATGTGGATGCCGGTGACGTCATCAGTGACGATGACGTCATCGGGGGTCACGCGACATCGGCGGGGGTCACGTGACCTCGGGGGGTCACGTGACCTCGAGGAGGGGGTCACGTGACCTCAGGAGAGTCACGTGACTTCGGGGGGTCACGTGACCTCGGGGGGGGGGGTCACGTGCCCCCCCCCCAAAGAGGTCACGTGACCCCGGTGGGGGGCTCGCGCGGTGCATTATGGGACATTTCCCATGATGCACCGCGCGGTTACGCCGACGGCGACGGCGACGCCGACGCCGCTCAAGCCGGAAACGGGCCCCTAAGAGCTGCGCTCTAAAAAAGTGAAAGCCGTTTACAACTCCCTGTAACACCAAATTAGAGCGCAGCTCTTGAGGAGGAGGGGGGAAGGGTTCTGGGGGGGGGGGCGAAGTGACCTGGGGGGGGGTCACGTGACCTTGGGGGGTCACATGACGATGCCGATGATGTCATCAGTGACGACACCGATGACGACATCAGTGACGATGACGATGCGGACTCCGATGACGTCATCAGCGATGATGACGATGCGTATGTCGGTGACGTCATCAGTGGCGTCACTGATGACGTCATTCGTGATGATGACGATGCGGATGCCGGTGACGTCATCAGTGACGTCACTGATGACGTCATAAGTGATGATGACGATGACGGTGCGGATGCCGGTGACGTCATCAGTGACTGACGTCATCGGGGAGGTCACGGGACCTCGGAGGGGGGTCACGTGACCCTGGGGGGTGGTCACGTGACCTCGGGGGGTGCCACGTGACTTCGGGGAGGGGGAGTCACGTGACCTTGGGGTGACCTTGGGGGTCACGTGTCCTTGGGATGACCTTGGGGGGCCGCGTGACCTTGGGGTGGCCTTGGTTACGCCGACGCCGCTCAAGCCGGGAACGGGCCCCTAAGAGCTGCGCTCTAAAAAGTTAGGTATCGTCCGATGTGCTTTGGTTTTCTATACAGCATATACAAATGCGTCACCAGTTAGGAGCGGCCGACCAGGTCGTGAAACGTCGCGCTATTTAAACACAGTTGGTTAGAGTACCTGCAGCTTCTTTTATTAAAAACTCACTAAGAAAAATGATTTCCGTAAATATTGACACAAGCTCAGGCGCACGTGAGCGACTTTGAAAAACAATGTGAACACAGATCTGACGTGCACGTATATTTTAGTAGGACTGAACGTAAGTGTTTGTATTGTGGGGATTGTGATCCCTCAACATTCTGTCGCGTCAGTGTTTTGGCGCGCCTTGGCGGCCGCGCTGGCGTAGCGAGAGGTGGCGCTGCTTACCACTGTGAGTGGCTTCCTCCTCTCCCCCCTTGGGGCGATTTCCGTAACGGACCCCGCACAAAGCAGATCGACGTGTCGCTCATTGATTGGCCACTTCGCCCCCGCCGTGATCTTAAAACCAGCGGACAGCAGTCTCGCTTCTCCTCTTCTTCCTGGGATTCGGCGGCGGCGACAACGGGGAACCTTCCGGCGCACCGGTGAGCGTTTACCCCGTACTTTGTACCTTTGTGAACGACCGTTCGGCCGTGGGCGATCTCCACACCGACGGCGTTCACCAGCTTATAGCCGCTGTGTTGTTATTTTGTTTCATTGTAAATAAACAGTTTATCACCGTTACCAACGTGACTGGTGTCTGTTTGCGCTCAACGAGCAGCATGCCACGCGAGTACAAATCCGCTTCGCGGTAGAGCGTCTCGCCGCGAACGTGGTACTCCCAAAGGCAGTGGCCCTAAGGAGAACCACAATTTGGCGCCCAACAAAAGGGCTGACGACCAGAACCCTGGTACGTCTGTGTGTGGCGACTGCTGCCGAGTGACGAGTCCTCGCGCAACCAGCGCTTACCGTGACAATGCAGACCGACTTCTCGGATTTGCTCACGCTGGCGACCGTGGCCGACGCATTCGCGCGGCCCCCACTTCAACGGGAAGCCGAAACGCCAACCCTCCGACGTGAAGCGCCCTACGACGCACTCCTGGAGCCGAGCGTGGTTCCGACGCCATTGCGGACGGGCGCCATCGCTCCCGGATCTTCCCTGAACGCACGTGTTCCGCCGCCGGCACAAAGCGAAGCCTACCGGTCTCCCCACGGAGAAACCGCTGCGGCGCCTCATCACACCTTGCTCGAAAACGCTGCACGTGTGATTGAGAGTCTGACAGGTGCCTTGCGAACGACAACACTCGCACCACAGGCCCAACGACCTCCGATCCGAATTCCCGTCCCGACTTATCGGGGTTACGCAGACAAAGCGAGCGCTAGGGACTTCCTTGACGATTTACGGAAGTACCAACGCGCGATGGGAATGTCCGATCGTGAAATACTTGAGCGCATTCTGCCAATCGCGCTCGTCGACGAAGCCGCACGCTGGTTCCGACTTGTCGGTGACCAACCCGGAACGCTCGATCAGTTCCGAGAAGCGTTCCGCCGCGAATTCCTTCCCGCCGACTACGAGAGAAGGATGCGGCGGGAGCTCGAACAGCGAACCCAGCATCCGGACGAGTCCCTGCTGGAGTTCGTACGAGCCATGCAAGAGCTCTTCGAGCTCGCAGAACCCTCAGCTCCCAATGCAGAGCGAGTGGAACGCGTCATACGCCAAAGCCACCCGACTTTCGCTGCGTATCTTCGAGGCAGCCGTTTCCGCGACCTGAACGAGCTCGCCTCCGAGGCCCGGCGCCTTCAGGGTGACATTCTCGCTGCCCGTGCGTACCGGCCTCCGCCTCCAGCGTCAGCGGCCCTCGAACCGCGCTGCGCGTGGAGCGGGGACACGCCATCCCGAGCACCAAGGCGCTACGATTCCGCAAGCTATGCGGAAGATCGGGGCCGAGACACGTACGCAATCTCAGATCGTGCGCTCGACCCGTACTCCTACGGTAGACGAACAAGCCGGCCGACGCCGCAGTTCAGAACCACCGGCTCGCGCCCCAACGAGGCAGCGAGGCAGGAGGAAACGAGGATCCCTCAATCTCAGCGAGCCGATGCACGCTACGACATAGCCGGCGAAAACCAAAACGCACGGCGGAACCCCCAGCGGGGCGACGACAGAAGATGTCTTCGGTGCAATCGCCCCGGTCATCTCGCTCGCCAGTGCCCGGAGCGGCCGAACACGGAATCGCACCGCGCGGGAAACGAGCAAAGCCACCGGTAAACGGCCCTTGGACGGACGGACCGGTGGCTAACAAAGAATCAGAGGGTCCCATGGCCACTCTTTTGCCGACCGCCTACAGAATAGGCTTCCCGACCGGCACGCCGGCCCCGTTCATTTCTGTAACGATCGCCGGCAAGGCATTCAAGGCACTCCTCGACACCGGAGCAAGCGCTTCGATGTTCGGCGACGAAGTGTTGACTCACCTCCGACAGAATTCTGTCCGACTCCAAGAATGCAACACTGCCTTTCGGGCAGTGTTGCATCTAGCAACTAGCCTGCGGAACCGCCCTTTCGGCTGGTACCGCGCGGCTGGTCGCGAGATGGGAGAATCGAGTAAGACGACAACGCTTCGTTCATCTCCCTGGCCTATCGGTGCCCATTATTTTGGGCAGAGACTTCCTTGCCAAAACAGGCATTGTAATCGACATCAGCAGCGCAGGCTATCGGGAGGGCACTTTTGCACCCCTGAAACCTTTCTGCGAACCCCCGGTCGTACCGCCAACGCCACCATTGGCGCACGCGACGAGCCGTCGAGAGAAAACGAGGGACTCCCTAAACCGGGTCATTGACCCCAAGACAACGAGTCCAGCGCCGATGGCAGCGAGCGCCGCCCCCATCGGGGAAATGACGCACCCACCGCTCACGCAATCATGCAGCGTGTCAGGGCGAGAAAAAGCCCGACTGTCGTCGTTGTTGCGCCGCTATGACGCAATGTTCACCGACCGACCTGGCTACACAAATGAAGTGCGACATCGCATTGACACAGGCGACGAACTGCCAAGAAGGCAGAACGCTCGACCCGTAAGCTTGGCTAAACGAAAAGCCATCGACCGTGCCCTGGACGAAATGATCGACACCGGAGTCGTCCGGCGATCTAACAGCCCCTGGGCATTCCCCGTGGTGCTGGTCCCGAAGAAAGACGGCAGCTAACGTCTTTGCGTGGACTACCGCCGTCTCAACGACGTCACACGAAAGGACGCCTACCCGCAACCGAGGATCGACTCGATTCTGTCCAACTTGGGCAGTGCGCGGTACTTCACCACCCTGGACGCTAGCCGAGGCTACCTCCAGGTTCGGATGGAGCCAGGTGACGAGGCAAAAACAGCCTTTTGTTGTCACCGCGGGCTTTTCGAATTCACACGAATGCCCTTCGGTCTGTGCGGAGCGCCTATGACGTTCCAGCGATTGATCGACCGAGTACTGGGAGAAGCAAAATGGAAACACGCAATGGCCTATCTCGACGACATTGTCGTCTACTCCAACACCTTCGAAGATCACCTACGTCATCTCGAGGACGTACTCGACCGGCTAAAATCCGCGGGAATGACCCTGAACCCCGAAAAGGCTCAAATAGCCGAAACCCGCATCGCCTTGCTCGGGTTCGAACTGGATCGCGGGCGCCTTGCGCCACATCCCGACAAACTAAAGGCAATCCTGGAGTTTCCGGCGCCAACCGACGTGAGCTCCCTCCATCGCTACCTGGGAATGGTGAACTTCTATCGCCAATTCATCCCAAACTGCGCGACGCTTCAAGCACCACTGACACGCCTATTGCGAAAGTCCGTGAGTTGGAGCTGGGGTCCCGAAGCGGCCTTTCGCCGCACCTCCCGAGCGCTCGCGGACACAGCTGAACTCAAGCTACCCGACTTGAACAAGCCCTTTCTGATCCAAACAGATGCCAGCAATCTTGGCTTGGGCGCGGTCCTGCTCCAACAGCACGAAGGTGTACTCCGACCGGTGGCCTTCGCCAGCCGCTCGTTGACGCCAGCTGAAAGGAACTACAGCACATGCGAACAAGAGTGCTTGGCCATCGTCTTTGCACTCCGGCGTTTCGACATTTATGTCGACGGGACCACTTTCGTGATCGAAACACATCACCAAAGCCTAATATGGCTCTCCCGACTTCGCGAACCCGCTGGTCGCTTGGCAAGATGGGCTTTGATGCTGCAAAAATACGACTACGTCGTGCGGTACCGGAAAGGCAGCACAAACGTGGTGGCGGACGCATTGTCACGAGCCCCCGTAGACTGCACACAAATTTCCGCAAAGACCCAGGCCGAGCCAACGACATCCACATTGTCAGGCGAAGCCGTGACTCAGTCCCAAAGGGAGGCAGCCGATCTGACCACCCCGGACGAGACGATCAACCACCTAGACGCAGTGAGCGCAGTGGGAATCGTGTTCAGCAAAGAAGAGCTTCTGAAAGCCCAGCAGAATGATCCGTTTTGTCAAAAGGTGATCGACGGACTCGTGGAAGAGTCGGACGCCGTGGAGGCGGGCGGTGCGACCGCCGGGCGCAACACTACTGGTATTGTAGTAGGCGCCGAGTGCCGGGACGTATCTGGTATTGGTGCGGGCACGGAGGATTCATATCTGCTGAGCAATGACGGGCTCTTGCTGAGGTACATACCCTCCGAAAACGACTCCGACGAGGCGTTCAAGGTAGTGGTACCCCGCAGTCTGAGAAACGCAATTTTACGCTACTATCACGACTCGCACTTGGCCGGACACGCGAGCGGCTCCAAGACTTACTCAAAGTTATGTCGCATCGCCACCTGGCCGGGCATGAAACGGGACGTTTTCCGTTATGCCCGCACCTGCCACTCTTGCCAAAGCTTCAAACCGAGAGGCGGCAAACCGCCGGGCCTAATGCAACCGATTCCGAGCCAGCAATCATGGTCTCTGGCAGCCTGCGACGTGGTCGGCCCCCTACCGAGGAGCCCTAAAGGACACCAGTATCTGCTGGTTGTAATTGACCACTTCAGCAAATGGACGGAACTTTTTCCACTCCGTAAGCTGACAGCCCGAGCGATCACGGAGAAGCTCATGGAGGTTTTCACCCGTTTTGGATTCCCCGAAGCTCTTTTGACTGATCGAGCGAGCTACTTCGTCGGGAAGGTATTCGTGGACGCGTGCAAGGCCCTTGGCATAAAGCACAAAACAACCACGCCATACCACCCACAGTCGAACATCACGGAGCGATGCAACAGAAACATCAAACCAATGCTGGCCGCCTTCGCGGAAAGGCACCGTGACTGGGACGCATTTATCCCCGAGATCGGGTTCGCACTTCGGACCACTCTCAACCGTTCGACGGGCTTCACCCCCGCTTTCCTCACATTCGGGAGAGAGCTTCCGAACCCCATGGACCGTGTCCTAGGGGCGAGCGCCGGGGTGGACAACGCGCAGCCGACGCAAACGGACCACGCGCCGCAGCTACAAACTCGGATGACGGAAGCCTTCTCGGAGGCGCGTCGCAATCTCGGGGTAGCGCGAGCGAAACAAAAAGCTCAGTACGACCGCTCGCATCGAGATCTCCGCTACAAAGTGGGCGATCTCGTCCTCAGACGCAACCATGTTCTGAGTGATGCCAGCAAAGGCTTCTCGGCCGCTTTGGCTCCGAAGTGGTGTGGCCCGTACCGAGTGCAGGAACTTCTCTCCCCACTCGTGTACAAGCTGACAAACTTGCAATCAAGAAAAGTCGGTGGGCCGGTACATGTGTGCGATCTGAAACCCTACCATGAGAGGGAAAACGGGGCCAACGAGCAAACTCAGCCGCCGCAGAAACATGCACACGCAGCGCGAGACGACGCCAGCAGCGAGCGAGAGGCGCCCCGCTACAATCTGCGTAGACGGAGGAACTATTATCCGAAGTTTTCGTAGAGGCAGCCCCTGTAAGTGGCGAAATGTCACATTAAGGGAAGTGCAAAGCACAATACACCTGCTGCCTTCGCGAACGCGCCAGACACCATTGTTACTGGCAAGCAGTGACCTACATACGTCACCTCAGCGTTCGCTCCCGGATGAACCCGTAGGGGAATCCCCCAAACACGGCTTCCGAGGGAAAGGGTACGCGTAACTGCCATTGGTCAGTTATTGCCACCTACGCTCACGTGGGCCACTTGTCAACGCAAAAGCGCGGTGCGAGCGTCGTCACAAGCGGTCGGAGACCAATTGTCATTCTACCGCAGTACGTTCCGCACCTACGAAGAGGACATCCAGCATTTGCTTCGCGTCGTTCGGGAGCTGCTGTCTCCTGGCTACGGCAGTTCAGCGGTGTCCAGGGACCACGGCTGGGCGTGACTCGTCAGGCAGCCCCTCTACCCCAGCCGGCCGCGGGCCAAACCAGTAACCCGTCGTTTTCGTGGGCCGTCGGTTCATCATCTTCGGGACCCGCGCCGCGGTCGGAAAGCTCGCCGACCAGGGACCAGCTGTTCCCGTTCGTCCCGTGACAAGTCCCAAGGGCCCCAGGGACCTGGAGCAGTTCGCCCGGCAGGGCTCGTGGGCCACGCACTACATCGGCAGCCGAGGGATAATCCACCGGGACCTGGCCGCCCTCAACGTGCTCGTCGACGAACACGGCTGCTACAAGGTCGCCGACTTCGGCCTCTCCAGGAGCACTGGAACCCCGAGACGGACGTGTACCACCAGAAGCCCAAGGGCGCCCTCCCAGTGCGGTGGATGGCTCCGGAGTGCGTGCAACTCGAGGTATTCCCCTTCAAGTCCGACGCCTGGGCGTTCGGAATGCTGCTGTGGGACATTCGTCTTCGGGCTCGTCGCCCTACCCCGGCCTGGGCGCTCAGGAGGTGACCCGCCACGTGCGCGGCGGTCACGGGATGACGCAGCCGACCGACTGCCGCTGGGGGCTGTACTGCTGGTGAGGGACCGCTGGACGAACTTTTGAAGCATGGACCCATGAGCCGGGCTGTTGTGTCCCGTGGCGGCCTTTTTCTTTTTTTTTTCTTATTTTAGTCTAGTTGTTGTGTGTTCGTGTTGGTCCACCCGTTTGCGGGTGACTATTGGCTAAGGAGGGGGGAGTGTGGGGATTGTGATCCCTCAACATTCTGTCGCGTCAGTGTTTTGGCGCGCCGTGGCGGCCGCGCTGGCGTAGCGAGAGGTGGCGCTGCTTACCACTGTGAGTGGCTTCCTCCTCTCCCCCCTTGGGGCGATTTCCGTAACGGACCCCGCACAAAGCAGATCGACGTGTCGCTCCTTGATTGGCCACTTCGCCCCCGCCGTGATCTTAAAACCAGCGGACAGCAGTCTCGCTTCTCCTCTTCTTCCTGGGATTCGGCGGCGGCGACAACGGGGAACCTTCCGGCGCACCGGTGAGCGTTTACCCCGTACTTTGTACCTTTGTGAACGACCGTTCGGCCGTGGGCGATCTCCACACCGACGGCGTTCGCCAGCTTATAGCCGCTGTGTTGTTATTTTGTTTCATTGTAAATAAACAGTTTATCACCGTTACCAACGTGACTGGTGTCTGTTTGCGCTCAACGAGCAGCATGCCACGCGAGTACGAATCCGCTTCGCGGTAGAGCGTCTCGCCGCGAACGTGGTACTCCCAAAGGCAGTGGCCCTAAGGAGAACCACAGCATCTAATGCTTCATAGGACCGAATATATTTCCGTACTGCCTTCAGCGTTTTCGACACTTTCTTTGCAGCTGGAAGTGGTCGCAAATAATCTTCAAGATGTTCTCAAGGCGTTTTGCTGTTTGTCGAACCCGCTTCACCGGGGGCTCACCCTCCCTACTTAAATCAACGTTGTGGTAACGACTGCTTTACCTTGCTAAACAAACTCAGTCAACCTCCAGATGCTTGGTCGGGTTAATAAAGTTTGAACTTGGGTTTGGGCTAGTTGGTTGTACATTGATAGACGTGCTGCGCTGCGAAGTTCTACAGAACAAACGCGTGACCAAAAATTGAAAGGAAAAGGATGAGTTACATTGAGATGAGGAGAAACACAACAAACACTCATATTAAAAATGGCGCAAAAGAAACGGGACAAAAAGACGAAGAACCTCACAGGACAAGCGCTAACTGGTCACTAAACTTTATTGAAAGCTTCCAACTTTGCTATCGCCATGCACGCGCTTAGTCTCGTATCAACAGAAACAGGGCGTACCGCCAAATCCGGACATTCATACCGCCCACCGCCTGTTCCAAAAAGTCAGTAAAACAGCTACATCACCCCGCCGCACAATCCGAACGAGGAAAGAAATAAAGAAACGCCGCGTTAATATTATCACGTTAGATTTTATTAATGAAACTGTACTCTTTCGGCTGCATATACACCGATGCGACGCTTATGCAAACGTCTTTGTCAGAATCATGTATTTTTACCGCCTCCAGCAACTCTCGTTCCCTCCTTCCTTTGTTACGTCCCTCCACCTGCGCACCGTCCAGCGTGGGGGAACAACCACAAGTTTTACAATGCCCCGGTAAGTGGGAACCGTAATTGTTGCCAAGAGAAGCCGCATGCTCTCGAAGTCGATCATTCTAGCAACGTCCCGTCTGCCCTATGTAAGCACGACCACACGTTAAAGGAATCCTGTAAACCACCTCAGTGGCACAAGGCACAAACTTTGTCACGTGTTTCTTGCTGCAAACAGGTTTCTTCACTTTCGGCCCGCTCACCATAGCGCACAATTTCGACAATCTGCACGGGGCAGTGAAGACAACGTCCAAGTCGAACTTTGATGTTATTCTTTTCAGATTGTGCGACACCTTATGAATGTCAGGTAGCACTACAAAATTCTTTGGTTTCCTCTTAGGGGCAGCGGAAGAGCATTTCAATTTCTTTAGAAGGGGTTCCGCAACTCCCTGTATTAAAACCGAGGGAAACCCGGAGTGCTCCAAGCGAAGTGTCTGGAGGTCAAAACTCTCACTAACTACATGCGGATAGGACTTCAACAGAGCCGACCGGAGGCAGAGCGAGGCGATGCCCCTCTTTATCAATTTAGAGTGGGCTGAGACAAAAGCTAAAAGGGCCTTTTTTGTGCGTGGCCTGTACATCCAGCACACATGGTCAAGGGAGTTAAAAGACAACCGGACATCTAAAAACTGTAAAAAATCTTCCAACGGAAGTTCGTAGGTGAAATGTAAATGCTTAGAAGATTTGCTAAAAACTTCCAGAGTAATCTCGACTAAAGAGACCAGGCTTTGCTCTGCAGGAACACTAACAAAAATAATAAAATCGTCGACGTACCTACAAACCTTCACAACGGGGATGTCAACCAACTCATGCAAAACCGAGCGGTCAAACATGGCAAGAAAAATCTCACATCGTACAGGCGCCACACTAGACCCGATACAAATGCCACGCCTCTGCACATACACCTTGTCCTCAAAGCAAACAAGCGTTGAGTTTAGGTAGCAGTCCAACACTTCCAGGAAGGCATCAGCCGTAACCCCACACGCGTTTTGAAACGCAAGAACGCTCGATGTCTCAATAAGTTCCCGAACAGCAACTAGAAGTTCGCCGTGTGGAACCGAATAAAACAATTCTTCAACGTCCAAGGATAAAGCGTTGTTGACTCCAGATAGGCCCTTCCGTAGTACGTCGTTGAGGTGGTCCGAACTGCTCACCTTGTAAGGGTTTTCTGGGATCAGGTTACTCAGGTGTAGCTGCAGAAACATGCTCACCTGGGCCTGCCAGCTGTCTCTCTATGTGACGATGGCTCTGAAGGGGCACTCAACTTTGTTGGTCTTCGCCGCAAAGAACATCTTCAGGACATCCAGTTTGGAATTTCTTCCACGCTTCGCCAAAGCCTCGAGGTTCAACTCCTCCAGCATCTTGACCGCCCTAGTCTTTGCCCTAGCCGGTCGTGTGTCTGCTAGTTTGAAGTTCTTGTTGATGGCCAGCATAGCTTTCTCACCAAATAAATTGTTTGGCAGTACTGTGAAGCTTCCTTCTTTGTCAGACAACAGGAGCGAAAGGTCCGAGTAGTGGAAGTGCCGGACAACCCTCCGGAGAACCGACCGATTGTCTTTGCCACCTACGTAGCTCCTCTGCAACGACTCCACTCCTTCCGAAACACACCGCTCATTTTCCTGTGTGGGAGCCTTGTCCGCAATCCTGTGGACAGCTGCCAAGAGTTCGAGTTTGTCCGCAGACGTTTCAAGACTAAACTTTGGTCCTCTATCCAGCACTCGCTCCAAGGCAGGTGGGACCGAAGCACCACTCAAAAAGACCACCGGAGCAACAGAAACTGTCGTCTTCTTACCCGGTTTTGCCAGGTTCCACCGAGTTCTGGACCAAAGAAACTCCGTCGTCTCTACCGCCAACCTACGGTATTCAGCCAATCGGGTAGCTCCAGCTTGGCCGTCCCCGCACCACTTGAAGCAACTGACTCTCAGCCAGTCGTGAAAGAATCGAACTTGCCGCCAACACTCCGACTTGAGGATCTTGCAAATTCTCCTCCAATGCCCGATGGACGGACCCAAGGCACCAAACAAGGAAGCAATGTCCGGTGGGCACTGTCCTTTCCGAAGACAGTAGGTAAGGTACCTGGTCTGGCACGTCGAGATGGCGATGACACTCGTGCACTGCGCGAACTGCTCACATAGTGGAAGCTTACACAGAAAAGAACCCAATGAAGAAGAAATGTATTGTAAAAGCTTGGTCTGCTGGGCAAGTTGATAGTGGACATTCATATTAAAAATAGCGCAAAAGAGACGGGGCAAAAAGACGAAGAAGCACACAGGACAAGCGCTAACTGGCAACTAAACTTTATTGAAAGCTTCCAACTTTGCTATCGCCATGCACGCCCTTAGTCTCGTATCAACAGAAACAGGGCGTACCGCCAAATCCGCACATTCACACCGCCCACCGCCTGTTCCAAAAAGTCAGCAAAACAGCTACATCACCCCGCCGCACAATCCGAACGAGGAAAGGAATAGAAAAAACGCCGCGTTAATATTATCAGGTTAGATAGTGTTAATGAAACTGTACTCTTTCGGCTGCATATACACCGATCTGACGCTTATGCAAACGTCTTTGTCACAATCATGTATTTTTTCCGCCTCCAGCAACTCTCGTTCCCTCCTTGCTTTGTAACGTCCCTCCACCTGCGCACCGTCCAGCCTGGGGGAACAACCACAAGTTTTACAATACATTTCTTCTTGATTGGGCTCTTTTCTGTGTAAGCTTCCACTATGTGAGCAGTGCGCACAGTGCACGAGTCTCATCGCCATCTCGACGTGCAAGGCCAGGTACCTTGACTACTGACTTCGGAAAGGACAGTGCCCTCCGGACATTGCTTCCTTGTTTGGTGCCTTGGGTCCGTACATCGGGCACTGGAAGAGAATTTGCAAGACCCTCAAGTCGGAGTGTTGGCGGCAAGTTCGATTCTTTCACGACTGGCTGAGAGTCAGTTGCTTCAAGTGGTGCGGGGACGGCCAAGCTGCAGCGACCCGATTGGCTGAATACCGTAGGTTGGCGGTGGTCCAGAACTCAGTAGAACCTGCCAAAACCGGGTACGAAGACGACAGTTTCTGTTGCTCCGGTGGTCTTTTTGGGTGGTGCTTCGGTCCCATCTGCCGTGGAGCGGGTGCTGGAAAGAGGACCAAAGTTTAGTCTTGAAACGTCTGCGGACAAACTTGAACTCTTGGGAGCTGTCCACAGGATTGCGGATAAGACTCCCACAGAGGAAAAGGTGCCGTGTGTTTCGGAAGGAGTGGAGTCGTTGCAGAGGAGGTACGTAGGTGGCAAGGACAATCAGTCGGTTCTCCGGAAGGTTGTCCGGCACTTCCACGACTCGGACCTTTCGCTCCTGTTGTCTGATAAAGAAGGAAGCTTCACAGTACTCCCAAACAATTTATTTGGTGAGAAAGCTATGCTGGCCATCAACAAGAACTTCAAACTAGCAGACACACGACCGGCTAGGGCAAAGACTAGGGCGGTCAAGGTGCTGGAGGAGTTGAACCTCGAGGCTTTGGCGAAGCGTGCGAGAAATTCCAAACTGGATGTCCTGAAGATGTCCTTTGCGGCGAAGACCCACAAAGTTGAGTGCCCCTTCAGAGCCATCGTCACAGAGAGAGACAGCTGGCAGGCCCAGGTGAGCAGGTTTCTGCAGCTGCACCTGAGTAACCTCATCCCAGAAGACCCTTACAAGGTGAGCAGTTCGGACCACCTCATCGACGTACTACGGGAGGGCCTTTCTGGAGTCAACAACGCTTTCTCCTTGGACGTTGATGAATTGTTTTATTCGGTTCCGCACGACGAACTTCTAGTTGCTGTTCGGGAACTGATTGAGACATCGGGCGTTCTTGCGTTTCAAAAGGCGTGTGGGGTTACGGCTGATGCCTTCCTGGAAGTGTTGGACTGCTACCTAAACTCAACGCTTGTTTGCTTTGAGGACAAGGTGTATGTGCAGAGGCGTGGCATTTGTATCGGGTCTAGTGTGGCGCCTGTACTATGTGAGGTTTTTCTTGCCAAGTTTGACCGCTCGGTTTTGCATGAGTTGGTTGACATCCCGGTTGTGAAGGTTTGTAGGTACGTCGACGATTTTATTATTTTTGTTAGTGTTCCTGCAGAGCAAAGCCTGGTCTCTTTCATCGAGACTACTCTGGAAGTTTTAGCGAATCTTCTAAGCATTTACATTTCATTTTCGAAGTTCCGTTGGAAGATTTTTTACAGTTTTAGGATGTCCGGTTGTCTTTTAACTCCCTTGACCATGTGTGCTGGATGTACAGGCCACGCACAAAAAAGGCCCTTTTAGCTTTTGACTCAGCCCACTCTAAATTGATAAAGAGGGGCATCGCCTCGCTCTGCCTCCGGTCGGCTCTGTTGAAGTTCTTTCCGCATGTAGTTAGTGAGAGTTTTGACCTCCAGACACTTCTCTTAGAACACTCCGGGTTTCCTTCGGTTTTAATACAGGGAGTTGCGGAATCCCTTCTAAAGCAGTTGAAATGCTCTTCCGTTCTACCTAAGAGGAAACCAAAGAATTTTGTAGTGCTACCTTACATTCATAAGGTGTCGCACAATCTGAAAAGGATAGCATCAAAGTTGGACGTGGACGTTGTCTTCACTGGCCCGTGCAGATTGTCGAAATTGTGCGCTATGGTGAGCGTGAAAAAAATTGTGCGCTATGGTGAAAGTGAAAAAACCTGTTTGTAGCAAGAAACACGTGACAAAGTTTGTGCCTTGTGCCACTGAGGTGGTTTACAGGATTCCTTTAACGTGCGGTTGTGTTTACATAGGGCAGACGGGACGTTGCTGAAATGATCGACTTCGAGAGCATGCGGCTTCTCTTGGCAACAATTACGGTTCCCACTTACCGGGGCATTGTAAAACTTGTGGTTGTTCCCCCACGCTGGACGGTGCGCAGGTGGAGGGACGTAACAAAGGAAGGAGGGAACGAGAGTTGCTGGAGGCGGCAAAAATACATGATTGTGACAAAGACGTTTGCATAAGCGTCGCATCGGTGTATACGCAGCCGAAAGAGTACAGTTTCATTAACGCTATCTAACTTGATAATATTAACGCGGCATTTTTTCTATTCCTTTCCTTGTTCGGATTGTGCGGCGGGGTGATGTAGCTGTTTTGCTGACTTTTTGGAACAGGCGGTGGGCGGTATGAATGTGCGGATTTGGCGTTACGCCCTGTTTCTGTTGATACGAGACTAAGCGCGTGCATGGCGATAGCAAAGTTGGAAGCTTTCAATAAAGTTTAGTTGCCAGTTAGCGCTTGTCCTGTGTGCTTCTTCGCCTTTTTGCCCCGTCTCTTTTGCGCTATTTTTAATATGAATGTCCACTACCAACTTGCCCAGCAGACCAAGCTTTTACAACAAACACGAATGAGCGCAGTTCGCCCATTTGTGTTCGTTGTGTTTCTTTCCATCTCAATGTAGCTCATCATTTTCCTTTCAATTTTCGGTCACGCGTTTGCTCTGTAGAACTTCGCAGCGCAGCACGTCTATCAATCTATCAATGCTTGGTCGGGCGTGTCCAACAAGCTTTTGTAACCAGTTGTTACAGCCTTCGCAGGCAATGTTTGCCCGGTCCGCGTCTCGCACTGTTGCCTCGGGAACATTCCACGGTTCTATGGGCGCATCGTCACATTCACTGGAGAGTTCATTATAAATGTCGCAGCAGAAGTAGTTCAGAATGTTCCCAATCTCGCTGCTAGTTTTACTCTTGATGTAGTCTAGTCCTTCGGGCACGGGCTGTGGAGCGAGGAACCCCAGGCCATTAAGCATCCCTAAGGGCTCTCTAATGTTGTCGCTAGACTTGCCATGTTCCAAGAGACCCAACACCCCAAAATGCAAAACATAAAACAGATTTTTTTTATATTTTATTTACAATATATGTTTCGCCCGGTGAGCTTTCATGCCGGTAGTAGAAGACATCTGAGCATGTGTATGGGTATGTGAAAAAATGGGAGAGCTTGTATCCGTTGAGAATTTGCCCGGTGCGTTTTGTCTGGTGAGTTTTTGTCTGTTGAGTTTTTGTCCGGTTACCTAATCACGCGTTGCTGGAGTTTCGGAAATTCCATGTCCGTGTCTTGCTTTCTTCAAGATTATCCCCGAAAACTCATATTTTAAATGACGTAAGAAATGGACACCAAGAAAAACAAAATATGGGGGAGAAAATAACCCCTGATAAAACACCTCCAAATTTAAAAAAAAAATAAACCTGGAAAAGACGGAAACCTAGTTGTAATTAAGGACCTGCAACGAGAACCTGGGAGCGAGTTGTGAGGGGCGGCCGGAGAGTCAGACACAGAATAGTTAAGCGATGGTACGCTATTCATGACGAGAACGCTGATCCATTTCTGAGGTCACGGCGAACCCTGCTGAGTCGTTAATTGCTTCAGGAGTGCAATATCAACGCCAGACTTGATAGGGCAGATGGTCAAAAAGCGTCAACGGAGGACGTCGAGGGAATCGACGGGACGCAAAAATAAAAGAGAGACTCTGATAAATGTGGTCACGGGGTTGGTGAAGGCGGGCGAAAGAGTGATAGTAAGCATAGGAAACTTGTGCAATGGAATGGCTGATGGAATAAAAGCGGATTATTATATTTAATATGTATGAGTGCAAGTTCCATTTTAAGTCATGCTAGTGTTCTATTTTAATTTTTTTTATTTTCTTCCCCCTCGGCAATGTTCGCTTTGACAAGCAATATATGCCGCTATTTTCTTTTATACGTTCAGTGCTTGTCGACAACGAAAATATAAAGAAAAATAAAAAGAGAAACGATTAACGTGTGTGTAAGCATGATGCGGATGCGGCCGTTCTTGTTTATAAAATTACCATGTTTTGTTTTGGAGGGTTAACTGGCTTTTTTGTGTGAATCAGATTTTGAAAGTTCTGCAAGAAATTTGGTACTCGATAAGTGTTTGCTGCGTTGCACTGCAAGGAAATCAGTACCTACCTTCAATTCTAGCATAAGCGAACGAAAATGACAAAATACAATTGCTCGTGAAATTTGTGCCTATATGTGGGCCTGGTGGCATCGCTACCAAGATGAGTACTAGCTCGCCCTTCGTCTTGTTCGTACGGATTCTGATCTTCAACGCTCCCTTCGCTGAGCCCGCGGCTGTGTCTGGTTTTTACCCGGCACGTGCGTGGTATGCTCCATCTGATTGCTTGTGGGATGACGGTGCTATCAACTCCCCTGGCCTGTCTTTCGGCGTTTCCAACTGTGCCACTATCTTCGGCCAGTTTGCAAGCCAAGCGGCATCGACAGAAACGGACTCGCCTATAAACGAGGAAGCATCGACCGCGCCGGACTGTGGGTCTGGTGGCATCGCTACCAAGATGAGTACTAACTCGCCCTTCGTCTTGATCGTACAGGTGCGTAATTTCCGCTGCCTTTATACGAAAAAGAGTAATAATAGGTGTTTGCTCTTGCTACCAGGCCTCCAGTGTCGTCTTGCCTTTGTGTCTGAGTGTACTGCCGTGGTACGGCAGTTGGTGCTCCTCTGTGGAGATGTAGAGGCAAGTCTCGGCCCTGTCACCACAGAAGCTATAATGGCGTTGCTGACTAAACTTGACGCCGGCCAAACAACTGTACTCGACGAGCTGGAAGCAATCAAAAACAAACTTACACTCACTGACCAGATGGTCAACGCCCTGTCTGACAGAATTACGCGAATAGAGCAGGAGTTTTCTAATTTTAATTCAATCTGAAATGATCTTGATTAACTCCGCGGTGTCACGACGACCCTTACTGATAGTTTAGCGACTCTGGCTGAACGCGTAGATGACTCGGAAAATAGAATTCATAGCAACTTGCGCGGATACTGTGACGTGAACTTATGCCATGCCACAACATACAGCGTCCGAGCAAGTTGCTGCGGAAAGTTCCTTGTGGTGTCCGTTTTCATAGCCAATGTCTACCCTGCTTGAGCCTCGCATGGGGCGCTTCTCACCGAGCACCGGGCCACTGCGGAGAGGCAACACCCGCGAAGCAAATCCCGTGGTTGTTGCTTTTCTGCAGTGCACCAGTGCTCGGAAAGAAGCGCGCTTAGCGTGGCCGTGGGAACAAAAACAAATTACACCAAAACGCCCTTCAAATTAAGCGGCACATGAATACATTATAACATAGCGGGACAACCAAAAGTTTAAAAAAAAATTGTTTGAATTAACCGGAAGTATGAAATATCCTAGTTTGAATTATCACGAGCCTACTGTATACTTGATAAGAAAACGAAAGCTTGATGGGATGAAGACTATATCTACTGCTTTGTTTTGTTTACCCAGAACACAACTCACTGTCATGCAACCGCCTGTGATGCTACTGTTTTCTCTGGGAGCCATTTTCATTTTTTTTGTCCTTTCCTTATCTGTACCGGTGCATTTTCCAGGTATTCAGTCCACATGCATATTCCCAGGAGAAAACGAGTGCCTGTCCTGTTTCCTTCAGTATAAGCCCCGATAAACTGTTTTTTTTTTTTGTTCACCACAAAATTTGGGAAGAAATGAGCCCCAGGAAAATATCCCCAAACTTGAACATAGGTAAACCTATGGTATGGAAAAGCAAGGTATGTTATTGCTGATGTCGAGGTGTGGAATGTCTTCTGCTGGCACCTATGGAAGCTTGGTGCAGACGCAGTGATCCCCAGAGGCGGTGCGTGTAGCACTTGGTCTCTGACTGAACCGCTCTTTCACTCACTGCGCCTGCGGCGTAGCGTGCAGTAGTAGACAACGCGCGACACGAACTGCCTGAGGTGCTTGCTGCGTCTACACCAAGCATCACCGGGTGCCAGCAGTTGAAGTAACCGAGAAAAGGACGACTGGAAACCTCGGAGTGGCTGCTAACGTGGAACGTTTAATCAGCTAGCTCTAGCACTTTTTGCCCCGGCTGTCGTCACAAGGACTCGTGCGAGCACCCCCGCAGTAGGCGGTGTTGCAGTGACGTAGCAGTCTGTTTGTGCCAGCAACACGGGCCGGCGCGAGTGCGCGCAGCACTCGCGCTGCTACGTCACTGCAACACCGGCGCAGCCGGTGTTGCAATGACGTAGCATTCCCTCCCCCCTTATAAGTTCAATATGTCCGGTAGTTTCCGCTTGCGTGTCGAACGCCTGGGCAGAGCTGGCTGTGTAGCCTGCTCAACTGGCCCGAAGTCACTGTGCTCGTAATCAGCCCCGTCACTAAAAGTGGCCCCCATATCCTCCTGCTCACCTGTCTCCACCTTTCCTTCGGCCTCTTGTGGGGTGTGTAGCAGGGTTGTAAAAGTTACTTGAAAAATGTACCTAAGATACAGTTACAGTTACTCATACGAAAAGATACTTAGGTACGCACCTAGGTACTTGCTTAAAGATGTACCTAGGTAGAGGTACAGTTACTTTAAAGATACTGTCTTTATTTATTTTTCCAAATTTGTTAAAATATATTGGATGTAAAGCTTTTTATACTAAGGATACACTCAAAAACGATTTCAATAAATGTGCTTTATTGGTGTCGATGCGATGTCCACATCGGTTTTGAGTCCTCATGTGCCTTATTCCCACGCTCCAATTGGTTCACCGAGGCCACAGCTTTCAGTGTTTACCATGTCACACAGAAACCGCCGAAACTCGCTTATTGACGTTCTTGCCCTGAGAGCCGGTGCTGACGCCGACGGGCCAAGAAGACGTCGGCCGCATGAAGAAACGCATGAGTCGAGTGCATATGCACCTAACCTTCGCGACGACGAGCGAAAGGCTTTAAGTTTCCTCGTTTTATTTTTTCTTTCGTTAGTCAAAAGAAAAATGAGCTTTTTTTTTTCCTTTGGAACTTTCTCAGTTTTGATAACTGCAAAATGTGAGTCCGATTTATTGAGTGGAAACTGAATTATATACGCAATGTTACATTGCTTTACGATTGTAATTATAATTTATTTGCAATTATATTTTATACTGTATTTATGGCAGAACAGTGCCACCAGCAGGACAAGATACAGGTAACAGAAACTGCACACATCGTTCAAGTTATCTCCTTCCTTGTATAGCTGTCAAAGGAACTTCAAACACGCAATGAAGTCGATTTCAGTTTGAGATGAAGGAAGCAGGTCGCTATTTTCCCTAAACGAAATTCCGAAGCGATTAAATAAATTGGTGAACACCTACATTCACTGAAGTGTATCGTTCGATGAAACTTCATAGGCGGGGCTTCGTTCGCTAAAACGTCGTTCGATCAAGTCAGTGCCTCCAATGCCGTACCCAACTCAATGTTAATCACGCCACATGGTAGTGTGTTAATACTTCAACATTTATAGTTTCTACCATTTTGACGAAGTGAATAGAAAAGTACCTGTTAAAAGTAGGTTCACTTAGTTACAAGTTATTGGAAAATGAACCTAAGATACAAATACAGATACCGGGAAATTAAAGTACTTAGGTGTGTACCTCAGGTACAACAAAAGTACCTAGATACCGATTTTCAGTTACTTGTACCTAGGTACATTACAACCCTGGTGCGTAGCACCCCCTCGACGCAGTTGGTCCAGGTGACGCCGCTCTTGTCCACCAGGTGTATCCAGGGTGACCATGAGCCTTCCTTCGGTCGATATCACCGTCCCTGGTAGCCACCTTTGCCCTGGCTGAAACTGCCGCGACCAAACGCGCATTCCTGGAGTGACAACCTAGTGCTCGAGGTCTCTTCGGTGATCTCGTCATGCTCTTGTTCATCCTCTTCTCCGGGAAAGTAGCCACTGTCATGGAACGTTTCGTCTCTTGGAAGGCTCTTTCTTGTTTCACCCCCACTTCTCTTGCGTTCCCTTGGCCAGCAGTCGATGAAAGAGACCTAGCGCGGTTGAAAGGTTAGGCAAAAACTTCGCGTAATAGGTCACTAGCCCCCAAAAAGATTCAACTGGCGCACAGATGTTAGCCTTGGTGCCCCTGTCACCGCCTCGAGATTGTCCCGCTGAGAATGAAGGCCTTTCGCGTCAATGTTATGTCCCAGATACGACACTTGTTTCTCCCGGAACCGACAATTGCCTTGGTTGAGCTTGAGTCCATTTATCCGGACTCGGTCAAACACCTGTCGGAGCGTCGAGGTGTCATTCTCCTTCTTGGCGACAATGATATCGTTCATGTATACATTAACACGAGGCAGTCCATGCAGGAGTGCTGGGGCGGACGCAAAGCCGAAGGCCAGTCGGTTGTAACAGTACAGGCCCTGGTGTGCGTTCAGCACTGCCATCTTCTGAGCCTCCTCGTCGAGAGGAAGCTGATTGCACGCGTTGCGTAAATCCCATGTGCTGAAGACCTCTCCTCCTTAGAGCGACGCAAAGATATCGTCAATCTTCGGCAGAGGATAGCGCTCCAAGTGTGTCGCCGGATTTACAGTCACCTTAAAATCTTCATACAGCTTTATGTCACCATTTGTCTTCGCTACCGGCACGGCGGGTGTGGCCCACTCCAAAGTGCGGATTGGGAAGAGCACTCATTCCTTTAATAAGCGATTAATTTCCTCCGGAACCTTATCTCGATGTGCGTAAGGAACCGGTCGCGCCTTACAGAGCCGGTATACCCATCCTCGTCGCCACTGAAGTAACCGAGAAAAGGACGACTGGAAACCTCGGAGGGGCTGCTAACGTGGAACGTTTAATCGGCTAGCTCTAGCCCTTTTTGCCCCGGCTGTCGTATCGCGGACTTGTGCGAACACCCGCGCGCTAGGCGGTGTTGCAGTGAGTGGCAGTCTGTTTGTGCCCGTGACACGGGCCGGCGCGACTGCACGAACCAGTTAAGATGACGTAGCGGCAGCCAGCACAGTGCGGAGCACTGGCAACGTGCTCTGGTGTTCCCTTCAAAAGTGGTCCACTCTGTACATATGGCAATGGACCCTTAACAAAAGCGTCTTTCGTTAGAACATCTGTCATACTAATAATTTGTAAGTAACTTTTTGTAAAGTTATGCAAAAAAAACATGCTATTCATATGCACAAGAGGGGAAAGTTGATGCGAACAATGTAGTTGATGCGGGTACTTGCAACTGGTGCCACACTCTTTCTTATCTGCTTTTGGCTGTTCATCTCAAAGCTTTCATATTTTATTTCCATGGGTTGCCATGTGTCCGGCCATTTTATTTCAGTTTTTCTATCGACATTGGAAGAATCAAGTTTTCCTTCGCTTGCCTTTGTTTCGAGAATCTTAAACTCGCAGAGCTCGGGTATGGGAAAGGCACCGTTGGGAAAAGCTTCAGTGCACTCCCTACGTTGCTTCGTATCTAAATTTTTTAACCTATACTTGTAAATTTTGCTCCTGAGCACTCTGCACTTGCATAAGTTTGCTACGTTCAGTAGAGTTTGTGAACTATGTCGATGCTTCGTAACAGGATAGCTTGCTGGGCTTGTTGGTTGAACGACATATTAAAAAAAACAGCACAAAAAGGACGTAACACAAAGTAGAAGTACACAGGACATACGTTGACTAAAAACGAAAGGTTTACTAGAACTTGCCATTGTGCGCGCGTGGAAGTTCTAGTAAATCTTTGGTTGGTGGTCAGCATATGTCCTGCATCCTTCTTCTACTTTGTGTCCCGTCCTTTTTCCGCTGTTTTTTAATATCTCAATGTTTGCTCCATTTTGGTGTGATAAGTGCCTTTACATTGCGCATTTCAAAATGTTTCCTTCATTTTTCTGTGATAAGTGGATTCACATTTTGCACTTCAAGCTACCTGAATATTTTCTACCTTTTGCTGTGATAAGTGAATTTACATTTTGTATTTCAAGCTACCTCAACGTTTCCTTCATTATTTATGATAAGGAAATTTATATCTTGTACTTTGAACACCTTCAATGTTCTCTCTATGTTGTTGTGAGGGATGTTCATCTTCTACACCGGTTATGATTTTATATTCAAACATCATGCCCATACCTGTTTACAAGCCATGCACACAGTTTTAATCTATTGACATCTTGTAAAGCTCCTTCCTCTCTGAAACCTTTTCTGAAATAGCCTGCATCTGGCGCATCATAGCCTTAATTTTTTCGCCATAAAGCACCACTCAGTCCACGGTCTTGCTGTGATAAATGCCACTACTTTTTTGTACTTCACGTGTGCCCTCCAATAAATTCCAAACCGAAAGAAATGAGTCATTTTATTGCAGACTATATAATTTCACAGTGACCGTGCATGGATACACAGGCAGCCAGGGTGGCTCCAAGACAAACTTCCAGCCCAGAGCTTCCCTGCTGGCTGGGTGATACATCTGCGGACATCATTTGCTCATAAGTACTTTGGGATTTACCCAAAGCACTGCTCCGCTGGTACTGCTTACCGCATGTTTCTGAGGCTCGTGCTATCGGCGAGGAGATCAAACTATGGGGGGTGCTCTCTCCAGCTTGTTTTCCTGAGAGCTCCGTGTTTACGCAACAGAAGGCCCAAAGACTTGATGTCGGCGGAGTGCAACAGACTGGATCTCTCCTGAAAGCAGTCGGCAGAGGATGCGAGCTGGACCCACTTCGGCCTTTGTGCTGAGCAGGTGCTGGACACGTACACAGTGAATGCCTTGTTCATGCAGGTCGAAATGGCTACAGAATAGCACCTCCTCAGGGGATGGGATGATACGATCCCAAGCGGAACGCTGCTGCAGCCGCTTGGGGTGCGGGCTTTTCCCCAATATTGCCGCTTTTTTATTAGGCGCATCAGTAAAACTTAGATCTGTTACGGCTTAGGTTTTTTTTTGCAATACTAATGGGATAATATTTACAGGCAAACAAAGGAGCATAACAAAGCATAGCACTCCACGTTATCCTGAAAAGAAGAGAGTTGTTCTGCAATAGGAATGAAAATGGGATTAAAAACGCAGTTCGATGTATTTTTCTGCCTTTTCATGTTACAAGGGGCAGTGCAACAATTGTTCCGTTTTGGCAAATTAATTGCAGGAATCGCTACGTTACCTATAAAGTGAAAAAAATAAAATATTTATTTTTTAGGTGCATCAGCTTTTACTGAAAAAAGAAAGCATTTTGAAGGTCTATGCACAGTGACATCACTCGGAGCGCCACGTTTAATTCCATCTTCAGAGCCCCCAGCCCTCCCTCCACACCTGTTGATATTTCAAGGTATGATTCGGCTACAATAGACCAGCTACTTAGAATCGTTGAAAGCGGCAGCAAGCAATAGAGACAAGCTTGTTTACCGCGGGAATAAATAGGTAGAGTAGTGACCAAGAAGTGGTGGTTGTGTTCACTCCAGATAGGCGGTGCCAAAAAAGGTTGTGCACTCCGAATAATGTTACCGTTGTTCCCATGACCCCCACATGTACCTGCAGATCTCTAGAGAAATATACTTTTTTCCTTCTTAATTACGTGGCATTTGGGGGGGCAGTGCCACATTGTCTGCCGCTTGTGCCAAGATAAACAACTATTAAAATACAAACTGCAAATCCTTTAGACGTTAGGATCCCTGCACTGCCCCTTTAATTAATGCTTAGTACAAATGTTTACCAGGCTTGCAGCAAATGAAATGCCAACTCGGAGCATGTGGTTTAGGTGGCAGCTGGTGGGAGGTGCTGCCCGTGCTCTAAATTTGTTTTCATTATTTTGAGGGAAGGGGTGTGCTTTGTGAGTGCGGGGCACTGGTTCAGTTTGGCCGCGTTATTGAGTGTCGCTCCCGTCGGAAGCTATAGTGCGTGCCACGGCCCCGCCAGTCGTTGTCTTGGCCGTGTGCTTTTAGTAGGTCCTTCCTATTGCGGTAGATAGCTAGGTTTGTCACAACTTATGTCTATGAAAGGCGCTTAGTACGACTTTGCCGCTGTGTAGGGCGGCACAGGTGGATCTCGTGATGTTAGCCAGTCAGAAAAATTTACACCCGCGCACAGAAGGCTCACACCTTGATTAAATGTGCAATGCGCAGGTTAGTTTCACCAGGGGAAATTTTGAGGCATAGCTTTTTTCTCCCCTAAACAATGAGTGACAAACTTTCAAAAGTCAACAGGGCCTGTTCACAGACGACCGAGTTAGCGAAGTCTGCTAGCTACACATATCGGGAGATGGCGCCGCAAGTTATAAACGTCGCCAACACAGTCGTCTGTGAACACGTCCTGTTGATTTTGGAGAGTTTGTTAATCATATTTACGGAAAGAGAACTATGAAATATTCAAGACGACGACGACGATTTGAATAGGAAGGAACATTTTCTTATGCTTCTGCTGTAAGTTAGAACTTCACCAGTTTTCGCTAATTTTCTCGTTATGGGCGCCCCTTTTGCAAAGGACGCGCCAACCACTGCTCCACTAAAATATCAATCTGGATCCTGTGCAGCTTGTTTCTACCCAAAGCAGCATCTTCACGAAACCTGGAACACGCACTTTCAAATGCACGGGTTGCACCCGGCGTCACACTAAGTCACCAAAAGACCAGGTAGACTTACCAGATACCCCAAATGACAACTTTACGAACGCTTCCATGGAAGAGCCAGCGGCGGCACAGGACGACATTTACGTCCCCGCTGGTTTACTGCGCGTGATCGACAATATGACAATACAAATGAATATACCGACATAGAGTTCAAATGCTTCAAAGCTGAAAACAAACATATTCGCTCCGCAGTGCAGCAAGAACCTAATGAATCGCATCCCAATCCCGTCTCCACCGCCACATCTTTATGCTACTGCTACCACCCCTACATCCCACTTTTCTTCAGCGGCAAGCAAGGCTTCGTTTGTACCACCCACACTTGCGCACCCGAACAACTGGCCTTCTCTTCAACGTTCGAACTTGACGACTCTCGTGGAACCTGCCCTTCTTCCTCAACCATCTGGTTTTCGTGGTGGGGATGTTCCGTATCTCGCGCGCTTGACGAGTGACGGTTTCACCGATGTCAAGCTTCGACGACGTGCCAGGCCTTCTACTGGCACTGCTAAATCTGACACGGTGCAGGCTCTTGCTAGGCCCCAGCGCCGAATGACACTTTTCGTATCTCGACTTCGACCGGATACGTCAGTTTTCGATGTCCAGGTGCTTGTCGAGCCGGTCCTAAACGGGAAGTGAATTGTCCGTTCTAAAATGGTAACACAATTTCCTCGTATTTTCTCTTTCATTTGCGTTGTCACCAGGCCGTGTTCCACGCCACTCACAAACCTGAAGTTTGGCCGGAGGGCGGCATGTTTGTCAGTTTTTTGGCCAGTTTGACCATGCTCGTACTTAAATTTGCCAGAACTGCGCACAAAAGCTGACGAGTTTATATAAAATCTTATTACTGCCGACTAGCGATGCGCAGTATTTCAAATACTTTGTGTATTTTACATTTGTATTTAATTACAAATTGGGTAATGTATTTGACGTGTGTATTTAAACACTAAAACGTGGGTATTTCAAATACAATTGTCATTAAATACAATTTTGTGGGCGAAAATACATCCCTCAGATTTATTGTCACGACTCAATTTGCTCATCCTAAGACGTGCCCAGAGCAGGAAGAAAACTGCGTTCTGCACCGAATGCAGTGTCTCTCAATCAAGCACAAGTGTTTATTGACTTTGTGATTACGGTGCTAGTCCAGGGCAAGAACAGTGACCGAATCGACGTTCACAGGCAGACTTGCTAAATAAGTGCCTGTGACAAGTTGTGATGCTTTCCAGCCTGATTTCCATCCATACTTTTGCCTGGAACATTCTAAATGCGCGGGTCGTCCAGATTTTCGTAACTGGTGCGAGTTACAACAATAAAAAATTCTCTAGCCAGTGCTGCGCGTCTTGGTCGTCTCGGTTCTTTGTTGGTCTATACCAAATTGTGATCGACAAAAGAAGCTGCTTGAAGCTCTGTACTTTTTTCGCCTCTTACGTCCAAGTTGATTACATTTTTTTTTGTGAATATATTTCTATTACGTTACTAGAGCCTCGCACACTAACTCGAGAGTGTGCAATACAAAATTAAAATGAGATACCCAGAAACCCGTTGTAGGTGCCCTGAAGTCGCTGACGCAAATTTTCAGGAATGTATTTGGAAAAGTATTTGCAGGAGACCAAACACACTTGGTTGTATAATTATCTTGTGCTTAAATGCTTTTTGGAAAGGTAATTAGATTTGTAAATAAATACATTTTTGACGAAGCATTTTGTATTTGTATTTCGATACATATTTGCATGTATTTCGCCCATCCCTGCTGCCGACTTTGACGTTATTTGTTTATCGTAAACGTGGCTCTGCATTGGAATTCCGAATTCGAATTACTTTACATCTAACTACAATGTGTACCGCTGCGAGAGAGACCATATAGTCACGAGGCGAAAACAAGGTGGTGGCATATCAATGGCGTTCCACTTTTCCCTTAAGTCACACCAAAGGTTTGACCTGGAATCGTATTCAGAATGCCTATGGGGAGAAATTAAAACTGCCGATTGCTTTAATTACCTTATTGGAAACGACTACTTTCCACGGCGATGTAATCCTTCAATTTTTATTGAACATCTTGAAACACTTGAACAACAAGTAAACTTCGATGGGTAGAGATTTCAAATGTACGGCGATTTTAACCTTCCTGAAATAGACTGGTCATTCAACGTCGTAAATGGTGGCGACTTAATCACGTCAAATAAGGCAGCCGGGTTGTTATTTTTTATACATTTTTGTTGGCTGAATCAGCTTAACAGTTTCGAAAAATTCCCGGGTAATGTTCTTGACCGAGTGTTATTAAATAATCTAATCGAATCAGTTAGTACTGTTTCAACCCATAGTGCAATTGGATGGATATCATCCACCTCTTAATGTTCAAATAGGGCTTGCAAGAAATTTGCAAGTGTTGAACAGACCCTCTACTTACTGCTACCCCAATGGAGATTTTTCGGGAATCTATAAATATTTTCATAATTATAACTGAAGGGCTGTTATTGCAATAGATGGCACCAATCCCGCAACAGAAGCGTCTACTTCAGTTGTGCAAGATGCGATCAGCATTTTTGTTCCAAAACGCAATTTTCAACTTTACTTTTTCCAGGACTGGTTTTCCAAACATTTAAAAATGCACCTTAAAAAAAAAAATTTTCGGAAAAAAAACAGGCTGTAGCTTCTGGTACACTAAATTTAGTACTGATCATTCTCTCGTCAGAAAATTTTACTCGCGCGATATAAAGTTACATCTTGATGATGTCGGTGCAGTCTGAAACGCCGCCCAGAAATTTTCTGGGAGTTTGCAAAGCAGGACACTCATAACAATGCGCATAAAATTTCACTGTGGGATGGTTCTAATTGAAACACTAAGTAATTTTCGTCCGTACAAGAGGCTGCAAAATCGTTTTTCAGATTATTTTAGTCAATGGTACACAGTTGGTCAGCCAAATATTGTGACTATTGACAAAAAAGTAAACTGCTGGGATGTTTTATTGGGTTCTAGAGTGGATACGGATGAAATAGTGAAGTTTAAGAAACCTTAAACCGAAGTTATCTACTGCAGTAGATTGTATTCCGAGCTCTATAGTCAAAGGTTGTGGTGACTTGCTAGCACCGATTTTGAAACACATTTTCAACTTGTCGCTCTCGTGTGTTCCCATCGTTATTAAAGAAAGAGGTTTATCGTGTCAGTATTAAAGGGGCGATTCACCAGTTATATGTGACCTGTTTCTTTATTGTGCGGCTTTTCTAAGGTGTTTGAGAAATTTATTCATAAATAGTTAATTCATTACTTTCATCAAAAATTGACTTTGCAGCACGGGTTTATTCTTGGCTTGTTTCTATATTGTGCGGCTTTTCTAAGCTGTTTGACAAAGTTATTCATAAATAGTTAATTCATTACTTTCATCAAAAATTGACTTTGCAGCACGGGTTTATTACGGGACGGTCATTTGAAACCAACTTGTGCTCTTTTTACATTTCACTGCACCAATTGTTAGGAACAGGCGACGGGCAGATGCGATTTATTTTATATGTCTAAAGCATTCCATTAAGTTGATCATGAGCTATTGCTCCACAAATTGTGGTTATGCGGTTGTTGTCCTGAACTACTTCGCTGGTTTCAATGCTATTTGTCATGTCGTACGAATCCTGTTCGAATTTCTAGTGTCCCTTCTAAACTATTTTACTCAACTTCAGGTGTCCCCCAGGGGTCTATTCTTGGGCCTCTTCTGTTTCTAATATTTGTTAACGATATAGCCTCACGTGATAAAAAAAAGCTGAGCTCCTACTGTTTCCGGATGAAATTAATATTTTTATGCGCGTCGCTACTCCTCTTGATTGTTATGCTCTTCAGCACGAAGTGTATAACATACTTTATTGGTTTTTGGCGAATAATTTGCTCCTGAATCCTATCAAAACTAAGGTTCTTCCTTTGAGCAGATGACACACTATTATGCATTTTCCTCACTCTTTGGGACGAACTCCAACCAAACGCGTGACTGTAATGAAAGACATCAGTGTGTGCCTTGATAGCGCGTTGTCATTCAATGATCATGTTCCTATTATTGTTTGGCCGTGCGAGGAAAACTCTCGTTATTATATCTCGAATAACTCAAAATTTCAGACGCCTTGCTTGTATGATTCGTTTATTTTGTGCTTTAGTTCGTTCACGGCTTGAATTTGCCTCTGTGCTTTCGAATTATCAAACACGTACACAGTCTTTAAACATTGAATCAGCACAAAAAGGATGATACGCATTTTATATGACAGACACTTTCAGCGTCGCTTTTGTTATAATTCTTAATTGTTTCTTAATAGTGTTTTACTTAGGTCCTCTTCAAATAGAAGATTTGAGCGTGATCTGATAATTTTACACAGGTTGGTAAATGGTTAACTTGACTGATGCTGACCTACTTCTGAATTCTGTCGATTTGCATGTTCCTTCTGGAGTTACCAGAAATGTTACTGTCTTTTACGTTGAATTCATTTTAGAGCGCAGCTCTTAGGCGCCCGTTTCCGGCTTGAGCGGCGTCGGCGTCGCCGTCGGCGTAACCAAGGTCACCCCAAGGCCACGTGACCCCCAAGGTCACGTAACCCCCAGGTCACGTTACCCCTCCCAAGGTCACGTGACCCCTCCCAAGGTCACATAACCCCCCAAGGTCACGTGGCCCCCCAGGTCATGTGACCCCCAAGGTCACGTGACCCCTCCCAAGGGCACCCCAAGGTCACCTCAAGGTCACGTGACCCCCCAAGGTGACCCCCACGTGACCCCCAAGTTCACGTGACCCCCCGAGGTCCCATGGCCCCCCTCCCCGAGGTCAGATGACACCCCCCGGAGCATATTAAAGAATGAGGGGAGGAGGAGCAGGAGGAGGAGGAAGCTACTACCCTCAACTCAGTACCCTTCCCTCCTCCTCCTCAAGAGCTGCGCTCCCATTCGTCGTTACAGGGAGTTGTAAACGGCTTCCACTTTTTAAACTCGCCTCTTTCTCGTATGCAAAATTGATTTATATAGAATCGTATCCTCTAGGTTGGACATTTTCACAGATCGGAAGCTTTTTTTTTTTTTTTGGCCGGAACTTGACAAGTCTAGTTGAAAGTTGAAACTATATTACATTCTCTGTTAAATGTGCCACCTATTTCTAGTCATGTTAATTTTTCACATTTGATTCTAAGCGTGTGTTTTGTTTCTTCTTTTTATCTTGTGTACTCCAATGTGAAAACCCGCGTGGTTGTTTTGGGGAACATAAAATAGGCTTTATTACTATTATTAATATTCTTAATATTATTATTATTAATATTATTATTTGTCCTTGAAATTTCACACAGTAAAACTGACCTGCTTAGTGCACATTCGGTTGTAGTTCTAACTGTCGAAGTGCAGGCACCGATATTTCCAGGTCGCCTTACAGCACCTGATCCGCTTGTGCCACCCTATATGTACATGGGTTCTTTCCGATCTTGGCATTTATCCTTAAAAGGGCACTAAACCACATTCTGCTATAGTCGAGTGGCCGCTGTGACCACGGCCTTATGCAACAAAGGGAAGGATTGCAGCCCAGGCTTTCATCTTATTATTCCGCCAAAGAGACTCCGGTTGATGCCACAGTGCCGATTCATTGACAGAGCTTCCTTAAAAGAAATAAAAACAAAATAAAGTTGTTTTGTAGAATTGCACATGTCATTTATTCGAATGTTTTAGTCCATAGCTTCAATAACTGCAATAACGATTCCTATTGCTCTACTGGCGCCTTTGCAAATGCATCGTATTGGTACGCGACATCGTTGTCGGAGCGTAAAACGCTCTTCTAAAACTCCTTTTTTGCTCTGCGCCCACGGCCTTCGCAAAGAAGGGACTAGCAATATTTGGCGCTCTAATTCAGTGCACTAGCTGATCGATCAACAGACAATTCATTATGTACGATACGCCTCGCAGTAGCGCCAGATTACAGCCGCCATTGCTGACCTTGTCTTGTCTTACCAAGGTACAAAGCCACGGAAGTGGGCCTTGACGAGCCTCCACAAAGGCCCATGCTGCGTACACAGACACAATCGAATTTCAAATATCAATAACCTGTCCTGCTGTTTTAACGATGAAGTGAAGCGATCAAATTAAGAGGAAACACAAACTGAAACCCCATAATGGCGCCTTCATGCACACCTGCTGCAAAGCGTCTATTGACTATACAGCTCGATAAAGAAAGTTGTAATAGATCATTCTGGTGCATTCGATACCCCCGATAACGACACCCGATAACGATAAGATGTTTGCGCAAAGGCGGAGGTGGGGTATCACGCATTGTTATCGGAATCGTCAGAACGATATATTACAACCTTCTAATATATCATAGGGACGGTTAGCAGCTTCTTCCTTGACATGTTAGATGCCACACGCTAAACTTGTTTTTCGTTTACCCATCAAAAACTAAAGCTTCAGCGGCGTTATTTATGATCATTGCTATGTGCTTTCGGTATTTACCGAAAATACCCAAAAAGTAAATCCCGAGTGGGTTGTGTCAAAATTTGGAAAAACCTAAGAATCTAGAATTTAAATAACTCGATTCAAGAAAATGCAAGCTTCGGGGAAAAAATGTGATGATGATGATGATGATGATTGGGGTTTTTTGGCGCAAGAGCAACTTAGGCCATATTGCGCCAAACAAAAGTTTTTCCAAGAGGCTTAAAAGTATAAAAGTATAAAAGCTTAAAAGAATAATAAAAGTATAGCTGGTGTAAAAAGCCAGTTTTATGAAGGAAATTTAAAACTCGATTGAATGGTACCAATGGTTGATCGCCGAGCAGAAAATATGGGTGAAAGGGAAGGTGACCACGAAAAAGTTCTGGAAAACATGATCGCCGCTCTTGGTTTAAAGATTTACAATGCCACGGGATGTGCAAAACAGACATAGCTTTCCCACAGTTGTCGCAGAGTTTAACGTCCTCACCACAGAGCAGGTGCAAATGAGTCAAACGGGTATGACCGATTCGTAAGCGGCAAAGGAGAACTTCAACCTGACGGTCTTTATGGGAGGAACTCTCCCACACTCCCAGTTAGGGCTTGATAACATGAAGCTTGTTCTCATTTTCCATATCCCAATCCAACTGTCATGACTTCATAATTGATTTGTGGATGATTGGTTTCAGGTCTTGGTGTGGCAAGCCAAGAGGCAGTTTAGGGGACTCTTTTGCAGAGCCAGCAAGCGTCTGCTTTCTCATTGCCGGAAATACCTACGTGGCTAGGAACCCAACAGAATTTGATCAAGTGTCCTAGCTGAAGTGCTCGGTTTAACCGTACCTGAAGATATTGTACGAGAAGGTTCTTACTGTCTATTAAGGACGAAATGGCTAGAAGAACGCTCTGGGAGTCGACAAACAGAATTGCTTTCATGATATTGTTCTCCAGTAAGTACTCAACAGCCATTGAAATGGCATACAATTCAGCAGTAAAACTATTTGCAAGAGTATGGAGTTGTCTAACTTTTTTGAAGGCAATGGAGTAAACCGCACACCCCACGAAAGTTGATGTTTTTGATCCATCAGTGTAAAAGTGTGAGTAGTCCTTGTATTTCTGTTCCAGTTCCGCAAACTCCTGCTGAAGAACGAGTGAAGAAATAGCTTTCTTTCTGTACTTGGACAGTGACCAGTCACAGTAGATTGACAGAAGGTCCCAAGGTGCGATTCTTTCATTGCTCTTCAGCAAAGCAGCTTCACTAACGGGAAGCTGGAGTGATGTTGCCATGCTTTGAACTCTGAAACTCAGAGGCCGAACAATACTTGGCTTGTTTTCAAAGAGTCGGAGGGGTGTAGCAGATTGGAGGGCATCAAAAGAGGGATGTTGAGGAAAACTGTATATCTTGTAAGCATAACAAAGAGTCAAATATTGCCTTCGTCTTTCCAGAGACATTTGATGTGTATCAGCATAAAAGCTAGGCACAGGTGATGTTCGAAATGCCCCCGTGGCAAGTCGGAGCCCCAGATGATGGACGGGGTCCAACATCTTTAGGGCAGACGGACGCGCCGACCCAAAAACAATCGCGCCATAATCCAAGCGGGACCGTACCAAGGAGTTGTAAAGTCGCAAGAGGCACCGTCTGTCAGACCCCCAGGTTGTACGCGACAACGCTTTGAGAATGTTTAAAGATTGTATGCATTTATGTTTCAACTCTTTCAAGTGGGGTATAAAAGTGAGCTTTTTATCAAATATTATTCCTAAAAACTTGTGGGCCTCCTTTACAGATATAGCAACATCATTCAAGTGCAACACTGGATCTGGAAACAGGCCATGGTGGAGTGAAAAGGGAACAGGTATTGTCTTTACGGGGGAGAACCTAAAGCCATTTTGATCAGCCCACTTGCTCATTTTATTGGCTGTGAGCTGCAGTTGCCGTTCACAGCTGGACAAGTTACAAGAGGAAAACAATATCTCCACATCGTCCACATACATTGAATAGGATACAGATGGTGGTATAACCTTTCCCAGGCTATTAATCTACACGGCAAAAAGTGTAACGCTTAATACTCCACCCTGAGGGACGCCATTCTCCTGGAGAAAAACATCCGACAGGATGGAGCCCAAACGCACTTGGAAGGTCCAACCCGTCAAGAAGCTTTGAATACAGCGAAGCATGCGACCTCGGACACCCTATGAGTACAAGTCTCGAAGGATTCCATATCTCCAAGTCGTGTCGTAAGCCTTTTGCAGGTCAAAAAAGAAAGAGACACAGTGCTGGCGATGGACAAATGCCTCCCGAACAGAAGTCTCCAGGCGGACAAGGTGGTCTACTGTGGAGCGGCCTGCTCGGAAGCCACACTGATTTCTATCAAAAACACCCTCTGCCTCTAAAAAGTGTACAAGGCGGCGATTAACGAGTCTCTCATAGGTTTTGCCCAGGCAGCTTGTCAGAGCAATTGGGCGGTAACTTGTCGGTAAAGAGGGGTTTTTGCTGGGTTTCAGTAGAAGGATTATGTGTGCCATTTTCCAGCAGTCCGGAAAACAAGCAGCATCCCACAATAAATTAAAAAAAGTGAGCAAACTGCTTAGGGATTCAGGCGACAGTCTTCTTAGCGTCTCGTACTGAATCCTATCCGGCCCAGCCGCAGATTTCTTTTTGACGCCGAGAGCCAACTCAAGCTCACACCGTGTAAATGGCTTGTTATAAGGAGCACCCTGACCACCAGACAAAGAAATAGTTTGTTTTTCTGCTTCTGATCTAAACCTCTTAAAGGATTCACTATGGTTGGCTGAATTAGAAATTTCCTGGAAGTGTTCACCAAGAATATTTGCTTGTTCCCTCAGGGATGTTGCTGATGGAAAGAGGGGTATCCTGAAAGACCGATAGTCTCCCCTAATCTCCCTGAGATGACCCCACACTTCCTTTGAAGAAACAAAGCTGCTCAAAGAGGTGACATACTTCTTCCAAGACCGGCCTTTCGCTTGCCTTCGCGTCCAGCGAGCTTTGGCTCTTCTTTTCTTGAATTCAAGTAAATTCCTAGAAGTAGGATAACGTCAGAAGATGCACCATGCCTTGTTTTGCGACTTGCGTGTTGTGGTGCAGTCATCGTTCAACCAGGGCTTGCACCTCTTGGGGAGTCGTCCAGACGTCTGGGGGATACAGCGTGATGCGGCATTTATAATAGCTTCAGTAACACATAGCGTAGCATCTTCA
The DNA here is from genome assembly GCF_016920785.2 of Ixodes scapularis. NCBI lineage: Eukaryota > Metazoa > Arthropoda > Arachnida > Ixodida > Ixodidae > Ixodes > Ixodes scapularis. Next base: position 216,630,405 of record NW_024609846.1, on the reverse strand, counting down.
GGGCTCATGTTTACAAGAACAGATGAATCAATAAATGCTTCCAAACAAAAAAGAGACCAATCAGCCTTTTCCAATTTCCACCTTGGAAGTTGTGTCGGAATAGAAGGTATTGGCATCGTCCTCTCAAGAACAATAGGGAAATGATCGCTCCCAAAAGGGTTGTTTAAAACAGTCCATGAAAAGCATGGAAGTAAAATTGGTGATGCAATAGAAAGGTCAATAGATGTGAACGATTGATGTGCTGCACTAAAAAAATGTAGGTTCCCTCTCATTAAAAAGACACAACCCAGATGATAATAAAAACCGCTCTACGACACCTCCACGTGAATCTTGGCGAGCACTACCCCACAAAGGGTGGTGGGCATTAAAATCGCCTAAAATTAAAAAAAGGTTGAGGTAATTGTTTTACAAGTGGCTCATGTTCACTGATATGCAGCGGAGAGTTAGCAGGCAGATAAAGAGAAACTACCGTGATCAAACGGTGAACAAGAAGGCGCACCGCTACAGCCTCTGAGGGTGTAGAAAGGGGGACCTCAGAGCAAGCAACACCATTCTGCACCACTAGTGCCACTCCTCCAGACGAGTTTGAGGAAATTCTGCCTTTTCTAGAAACCTGGTGCTGACGTAAAATCTGCGTATTAGTGTGACTTAAATGTGTTTCTTGGAGGCTGAGTGCAATGGGTCTCAGCTCGTCCATAAAATAATTTACGTCATCAATATTTCTGATTAGGCCACGGCAGTTCCACTGCATAAAGTGGAAGTTGGTCATTGTTTTAAAAGTGAGTTAAAATATGAATAAAGAAAGAAAAAAAAACTGGGAGAATAAATAAAAGTTCTAAAGCTGCCGCATGTGGCAAAAATTAATTCGCAATGTCACGTTGGGGGGATTACCGGTTTTTTGCTTTTCTGCTTTTTTTTAATAGTCTGCCACTCCATATCGTCTTGGTCAGACGTATGAGTGGAGACTTCTCTACACTCATCCATGGCCTCAGTTTCCTGAGGCGAGGCTTTTTCTGCAGATTTGTTCAGTTTCGGGGAACGGGGCGCCATGCCTCGCCCGCGACCAGCCCCCGCCGAAGAGGCAGACGAGGTACTGGGCGAAGCGTCGCTCAAGTCCACCCGTTCCTGTCTCTTAGGCATTGCAGGTGCGGCACGAGAGCCATGCCGCTCCTTTGGTGATGGTCTCTCCAGGGAGTGTGGGCGAGAATGTCGACCTTTCTCCCTGGAAGGAGATCGCGAAAAAGGGACGGTTGCGGGAGCTACCGGCCCATACTGGGTTTGGAAAACAGCCTGAGAAGACACAGGCTGTTGCCCTGTTGGAGCGAGAGGATTCGCACCCTGGCTTGGAAGGTCCGAAGACCGCCCAGCCGAGATTTCACGCCCCGGAAGCTGAATCTTCAGCTGGGGCGTGGGGGACTGCCGTGGCTTCCCATAGTCCAGAAAGGACGTCTGGGTTGCCACTGCAATCTTCAGTGGTGCAGGTCCCCACTGCACCACTTGGGCGTAGCCACCTTTCTGCACGAATGCAAAGCGACGGCGTGCTTCAGGAAAAGAAAGGTTTTCCTTAACTTTCAAAGTGAGGATATCTTTCTCGTTTTTCCATGTTTTGCATGATCTGGAATATGCTGGGTGAGCTTCTGAGCAGTTTACACTGCGTGGGTTGTTAGTACATGCATCAGCTTCGTGGTCAGTCTTGCTACACTTTGCACAGGTGGCCTTTCCACGGCAGCTCTGAGAGCCATGGCCGAATCTCTGGCACTTAAAACATCTACGGGGGTTCGGCACATAAGGCCGAACCCTGCAGCGAAGGCACCCAGCCTTCACAGCCTCATGAAGGGTTGTCGATTGGAAAGTGAGTACAACGTGTTTGGTCTTGAGTTCATTCCCGTCACGACGCATGGTGATCCGCCTTGCAGCTGTGACACATTGGTCGGAAAGGCCTGCAACAATTTCACTCTCAGAGGTGTCAAGAAGGTCATCCTCTGAGATAACCCCTTGAATGCTGTTTAATGTTCGGTGGGGAGAGACAGAGATGTCATATCCAGAAATAGATGTTAAACTAAGTAGTGCAGTACTCTGCTCGCTTGATTTGATCTCGACAAGTAGGTCGCCAGATGGCATTTTTTTGCTTTAAACTCCTCGCCGACCACACCCTCGAGTGTCTTTGCGACAAGGAAAGGCGATAATTTCGAAAGCTGTTTGTCACTTTCGGAGTGAACAACTAAAAACTTGGGGAATCTGGCAGATGTCGGTGGTGTCTTCTTTGCAGCTTGAACTTCGGTGCGGACCCTTTTCAGGGGCCGATCGAGGACGGTTTTAGCACGGGAACCCATAAAATGGGAAAGGAAGTTCAGTGCCCGCGTGCACCGCCCACCACGGAGCCCAACAAGGGGGTAGGTAATGTGCCATAACAAGAAAGGCTTGGCTGACACAATTACTCTACCAGTGCTGCCCGGGCACTATACCCTAGTGTGGTTGCAGGGACAGAACCTGTATCCACTCAAGGTTAGCCCTTGCCGCCTAAGAAGGTGAAAAAGGAAGGAAGAGAGTGCAGAAGAAAAGAGAAAGAGGTGGAAGGAAAAGTGAAAGAAGGAAGAAGAGGGTAGAAGAGGCGACTGACAGAATCATCCTGGTCGGGCCAAGCCAGGACACCCGTCTACGAGAACCAGGGGTCGAAGCGGTGTATTGCCTCACCCGGGGGGCCCCGAAGGGTCCAAACATACCCCGGGCTCAGCCCAACCACCAGGGTCCCCCTTTCCCCGGACACGGGTACGCCACGCACAGCCAGACGTGGGCGGGCGAATCCACATGGCTCGGGGTTCGTAGTGACGCCACTCACCAAGCACCTACTAAAGTAGGTGCCCCCTGCGTGCGGGTATGGTGGCCCACGCGACTGGGGTCCGTGGTGACGCTACTGACCAAGCACCTAGCACCTAAGGTGCAAGCGCCCCCTGCGGAGCTCGGGGTCCGTGGAGACGCCACTCTCCAAACACCTGCTTTCACAGGTGCCCCCTGCGGGGGGAAAAATGTGTACAAAGCTTATTTTGTGAAGACCCGAAGCACCGCTTGCACTGAACATTCCGCGTCGGCCCTTATTTCTTGGGAAACGACCACCCCCTCCTTCTTCTTATCTTTATTTTATTGGTACCGGGACGGTTTCTCAGTATTCGGGTCAGACGCGGAATCTCCGGAGGCTGAGGAATACAACCCCCCAACATTTACCTGTTTTCGTCTTAGACTTGTGCAAGCCCAACACAGATCTTTTTCTCCGACACAAAGAGGAATCATTGAATCCGTATGAAAAATAAGCCCCGTGAATAAAATCATCTACGATTTTTGAGAACTGTACCCGTAAACACGGAGGGCCATTTACAATCCAAGACAAAACAAATTGTCGGTAGTAGTTTAAACAGCGCTGAAATTAGTCTGCCGGCATATGGCGACATTGTTACCTACTGTAGATGAGAAATTTAGCCAGCGCTGTACAAACCACTAGCCTGGGGTCCTTGACGTGTACCACGCACTAGGAATACACGACCGCACGCCGGTACGATGCTCATTTAGATCGAAACGGGTAAGCCTGGGGATTGAACCTAGGATTCCTGGGTTCTCCAGCGGGAGCTTTCGCCTCATATGACTCGAGCTGCAATGTGCCAACACACTCGGTCTCTGATTTTCCTCAATTAAAAGCTATTTCTAGGAGAAAAAAAAAAACCCTGCAAACCTAAAAGCTATCTTTTTTTTTATTTCTTTTTCAAACAAGCGAGTCACATCGAAAACGTCATATCTAGCATGGAAAATCGGCTTCCAATCTTTTGGCGTGGTTGTGAGAATGTGAATTAGTGGGAAGATACTTAGGGCACGTTTTTTGGGGGAAAGTTAATATATTATAGACATCAGCGACGAAAAAAAAAAACAGATAAAATTGTAGTCTTCGCCGTTTGTCTTGGTTACAACCACCGTTTATTGTCCCGACTACCCTCGATAATCTTTTATCTCAACAGGACGGACAAGAGGAAAGGGGAGGCTTCCAGCAACACCACCGGACTGACGTTTCTGTCCCTTTGGAGTGGATAAAGCCAGTGCGTGATACCAGCCCTTTATATCAATATAGCGGGAGTCCCTGTCGCGATGCTAAGTATATGCTCATAATTTTGCAAACGCCAGCCCTCTAAGTGCTTCTAGGTAATTGAGCGTTATTGAAGCTGGAGCGAAGTTTTATGCTGGAACCCTTTGAAGCTCTTTGTCTTTTGCGTTGGTGACGTGGCCATGTCCAGTTCTCCTCCATCGCAATTTCTTTGGAAGGTAAGTCATCACTTGCTGATTTTTCGCTTGAGTAAGCTTTTATATGTTGGAAACTTCAAGTCAAGCTCTTTCAAGTGTCCGTATTCGCAGATAATAAGCAACTGTTGGAAATTGATAGTTAGAAAATGTCCTTATAGTGGTTGTGTACGTCCGTCTTATGATAACTTTTGTCGACCATGGGACATTTTCTTTTCTTGCCTTGACTCTTAGCGTTAGCGAGATTTGGCTTGTTTTTACCAGGTCTTTTTTTACGTTTTTTGTCTGACATGTTTGTGCTCTCGACATTTTTATAGCGAAGCAATTAAATAAAATAAAAATAACAGTGCTATAGCTATGAATGTTAATCTACGGGGTGTCCCAAATAGCAGGCAGGCTCTTTAAATCGACCGCAAAATTTGGTTTCTTAACCTATCGCGCTACGATTTTGTGCAGCGCTGAACACAGATGGTGCATCTTTTTGTAAAAATTTGCAAAAAGAGGCTTTACCTGAGGAAAAAGGAAAAAAAGAAAAAAAGTCTTAACGCTTGTGGAGATGCAGCGAAGCCACCGGTCTTCAAACAATAGGGCTTTCTATTGTTTGATGAGCGCTGCCTTCGCTGTATTTCAATACAAGTGAAGATTTTTCTTTTTTTTTTTACTTTTTCTTCATATAAGTTCGCTCTTTGCAAATTTTACAAAAGATATGGGCCATCAGTGGGCAACGCAGCACAAAATCGTAGCACGATAGTTCAAGAAACCAAATTTTGAGGTCGATTTAAAGAGCCTGCCTGCTATTTGGGACGCCCGGTAGATAGACACTATCCCCGTGGCCCGTATGCAAGTGCCAGCCCTTTTCGAAGATACAAAGAAGTGCGTCCGGAACTGAGTCCCCTTTGTGTTTAATTACGAATATAAGGCGTGAAACGTCTTATATTCGTAACTAAACACACGTTAAACGTTAAAACGTGAGATGTTATCTTCCGGAAGCTTCTTCAAATCACACGAGCTATTTGTAGGTTCAATGACCAAAAGTCGGCTCACCTTACGAGCTTCACTGTGATCCCATCTAGAACCCCTAACAGAATGCCGCTTCAAAGTAACGAGACTTCCGCCATTTTGGAGCTTTAAATTATTGTTGGCAGTTTTCTGAAGCTTTCTCCAAAATCACAGGAAACGGTTACTCGTAATACCGAAATGTTAAAACAGTCCGCAACACGTTAAAATGATGTCGCCTTTCTTTCCTTACACCATGACTCACTCTGAGGAAGTAGCATTCTGGAATTGTAGTAATTGCCAATTGCACCCTATCTTTAATAACCAATAAAATGGCGGCGCGCACAAAAATATCGCAGGATTGAGTGCTGATACTCTAAGCCAGGGGTCTCAAACACGCTGCCCGCGGGCGGCATGCGGCCCGCGATTCGCTGGTACGCGGCCCGCAGGCAACCGGCTACAACTCCCAGTTCCCATGTCTCGAACGCTAGAAATAGCATGCGCCATAGTCATCTCACCTCGTCGATTCATTTTCGCTTGAAAAATAGCTCTGGTATGTTAACATATTCGCATAAAGTTTATACTTATCTGTGTTCATTTGCCCTTTGTTTCGATTAGCTCTTTGCTTTCCAGCTTTTTGTAATGTACAACAATTCTACTACTGCTGAAAGCACGAACTATTCGTTGAAGGATGCATCTCGGGCTACGCGGACTCTTAATCAGCAACAGTAGCTACCAAAGATAAAGCTAAGCGCTCGGGATTCTAGCCTTTAAAAATATATTACCAGTAAAAGACAAGTATCTGTCCACAGCGTTTTAATAAAAATCGGGAGGAAAGCAATAACTCTCGAATAAACTGATCGTTTTTTTAAAGACATGTTTAGCTTGGACAATTCCTGGGTTAATTGAGCAACGGGAAGGACAGAGTTCTTGCTCTCTTGTTCCATTAAAAATATCAGCACGTTGGCGGGTGGTGTCATTTTAATTCCTTTTATTACATGAGGTCAGGCCTCAATGTAAAAATGTCTCAAAATGTCACAGGCAAAAATTGTGAGTTCACAAAAAGCATAGAACACGAGGTCTCTTCCCTTTAAAATCTTCTGAACCCCCCCCCCCTCCTTCCCCCCGGTGTTGCGTTGGCCCTCGACCTTAATGGTGTGCGCTATCTGCCCCCCCCCCCTCCCCCCCCCCCCCTCAGATGAGTTTTGAGATCACTGCGTATGTGCTTTAGCGGCTCTAGGTACCACATATTGCAACCCCTTTTAAGGCTGTCGTTTTATTCAAGGGTATCCGTTACGGTTACGCCGTTTCAACGATGGACATCATCCTTGCCATGGTGGCAATACTGATACTCTCAGTCCTGCTCTTCAAGGATAAGTCCAGGGCTACTGACAAGAACAAAATATTAGCTCCTGGACCGAAAGGCCTTCCTATCCTCGGGTACATGCCATTTATTGGACCCACTCCCCACGTTAAATACAAAGAACTTTCCAAGATCTACGGACCGATCGTAAGGTAAGCGCATTCTTAAGTGGTCGCAGCATCTGCGAGAGATGTCTATGCAAATTGTCGAATAGGTTTAAGGCTCGCCTATAAGATTTAACGCCTACAGGCACAACACACAGAAAGCTTTGTGCACTGATATTTTTGAAAAACAAGCAGCGTCCTCCTCCGGCGCCGAGAGGTAATCTGGAAAGCGGCTTTTCACGAACGGCTTTGTAGACAACGGAAGCAACGGAGGCGAGTGGGTCCGTAGCCTGGCAGCTGCTCTACCCTTTGTTTCTTATCCCCCCTCTATTCAGCATCATGCGGTACACGCTGCTGGAGTAAGGAAAAGCATACAGGACGTTCCCAGGTTTCCTTGCGCTCCTCTGGCGTACGATGCTAAACATTATACCAAGTTGGGTTGTTTTCTTTATTTGCACATGGCGTTTACCAATTGGAACCACCTCTGCGCCTCCATTGTCTCAATCGCCAAAACTGCCGCGTTAAAATCCGCCGTTTTCAATCCTCGATATGAAACCACCTGCATTGTATGCTTGTTTTCATCGTCCTTTTAACACCCCCCCCCCCCCCTTCCTCCTCCGTGATGCTTCGGCATCAAGAGCAAAAAAAAAACAATAAAAAAGTCTAGCTTGCTTTTTTAGTGCCGTTTGTCAGAAACGCTTATGTATGTGAGAGCTTGCACACCGGATTGATCTCAGTAGATGCACGTAAGCAAATTCGCTACATTCGCAGCACATTTGACCTAACACTATGCTTTAAAGTTTATTAGAATGACGAGAATTCCGACCCACGTGCGTTTTCGCTAATCTTTATTAGCCCTACGCCGACGTAGGATAACATAGTTCAACAAACCCGCTTGTTGTATGCTATAAATGGCACCCAACGAGGCCTCGTGGCAAAGGCTCTGTCCATAAAGAAATAAAGATAATGTCCTGCCATACCATTCCAGGGTCAAAATGGGGTCAACAGACGTACTCGTGCTGCATGACGTACAGTCAATAAAGGAAGGATTAAACAAGGACGAGGTGCTGGCTCGTCCGCCGTATTTTCTTCTAAGAAGAATGGGAATGGACGGTGAGTAGAACAGCTGCCACACTCTTCATACATCACACAAAACACACAGAGTTGGCGGCAGACATGTAAGACAACAAGTATAAGCTGATACTCTTCAACCAACTTCGAAGCATGATTTTTTTTATTCATTCGTATGTTTCATGGATGTCCGCAGACAGTTTTTTATAACCAATGTGACCGACATACAAGGAACAAATACGGTTCAGACAGTGACCGAAGATTGTCTTTTGTATGTTGCATTATCGGTGCCACTGACACTTCAAGTGTTGTCCACAAAGGATTTGGATTCGCTCCGGGTTTTTGTCGTCCACGACTGGTGCCGGACAGAGGTGAAGGCTTTTCTTTCGCTTCCGGTCCAGTGTAAATTTTTTTTTTTTTTTTCTGAGAAAAAAGCGGGCGTCCGACTACGTCCTTGAAATGTGCTCATGGCGTAGGTCCAAGGGCGGAGTCATTAGCATTCACACGTTCTGCCAGTCGAGATCCCGGTTGCTGTTATGCGTCCGGAACTTCCTGAAACTAGGAAAAGGGAGGAGATGTTGGTGACCACGAAGACAAAAACCGGCCTGTTTCGCGCCCGACAGCGCGGTTCATGTCATTGCTGAAATAGTACACGCGTGCCGAATGGAATAACCTATTTGAAAATTGGACTATATTGATTTTTTTCTTGTAGAGAGCCGCACTAACCGTGTTTTTTGTGGAGAGCCTTTAAAGGGGCGGTGCAACGATATTAAATTGGAGTATTTTTCGCTTTACTCGAGCTTGGTGGCACTAGTGGGATTTAAGGATACTCGCACGCAACGCCACTGACGAAGAAACTCGTGTTGCGGTATAATTTCAAAGACAAAAGCGAGCGTTTTCGTTCCATTTCTTCTTCGCGAAACTTGATGACGTAGCTGGAGAATCGCAGTATCTTCCCGTGGCGATATTCGAATGTGGATCATAGATTGGACCCGAGCATTGCGTGAGCATTAGATTTGGGCACGGGATACTCGATAGCTCGAGAAGCATTCGGATAGTTGTTCGTAACTAATCGCTGCAATGACTACAAGAGCCGAACAATAACATAGTCAAACTCAGCGCGTGTCCTGCGCCTTGCCAACCCCAGCGCCTGGCTATGATCAGAATTGGCGGCATATAATCGAATCTTTTTCACTCGGCCGCTTGTCCTGGCTGCGAGTTGAGGGGGTTAACGCTGCTCGCTTGGGCAGAAAAACGACGTTTCTCCCCACGTTCTCCCCACGAAGAACGGAGAAAGACAAACGCGTGTTTCATTGGTCATTAACGTGTGGGATTTTTTTAAGCGCTATTCCGCAAAGTAAAAACATATTTGCATCGCCCCTTTAAGACAGAAGCGCCTCCTGGATTGACATTTTGATCACTTAGTACTAACTTAATGGGTCAATAATGAACACCGAATGTCGCGTTTTCTTTTTCTCGGAAACAATACTTTATATTGCAGGATATCTTGAGGCGGGGCCCAAAACGTTTTTTGGGAAACGTTTTAGTAACATAATTGCGATGCTGTGTAGAAACATCAAGGAACCAACATAGTGGTAAGTACTAACTTAGATAAGATAAAAGGGTGAGGACCGTTCAACGGGCTAATCAATTCCGCTACGTGTGGTGTTCTAGGAACTGAAATAGTGGTTAATTTGGCGGCTATTCTATTTAACTTATCGGATTGGCCTATTTTTCATTAGGAGGTACAAGGGCCCAATTAAGTGGCTTTCAAAAAAAAGCACCACAGCCATTTTTGTAGTTTTATACCTTTTAATCTAGCTTTTATTACGAACTTGAAACACCATTCCTTTTCCACATCTAAAGAGGGTGAGGAACTAACTGCTACGACGTACGCCATTTAGGCGTGGTAGGTTGTGAACACGGTTTATTATCAGGCACATGTTTATATAGGCAGCCCTATAAATTGGCAGCAGAACAGAACAAAAGTGATAGTGATGATAACTACACTGGCATTTGATTGCAAGTACATATTGTCATTCGGAGATGATACAGCTTCCGACAACACAGCATTTCTTCCCTCTAGGGTGAATAACGCACTACCGTTTTTGTTTGCTCTGGTACATCTGTGCAGCTCCTCCTGTTGCTTTATACCCGTAGTTGGCTGTTCAGGAGTTGGATCATCCGCTGCATCTTCACGAATTTCGGGGGATATTTCTTGCGTCGTGTCTGATGCTTGGTGTGCTGGTAGCTCTCGAGAACGGCTCTGACCTGTGCGAAGTTGCGCATCTCCCAGCGGTGTGTCCACCAGGACCATCCGGCCGCCGGTTGTTGTAGTTACGATTCTTGATAATCACCGTTGCCCTTCTCCAACGCTTCGTTCTCATACTAGATCTCCGACCAGCTTGCAGTGTGATTCCTGCAAAGGCGTGGATGAATTGACAGGGGGCAGCATGCACGAGTCCACACGGGATATAATCTGGAAGCCCAGAGGTCTCGGTAACTGCGAAGTGCCGTCTGGTAGGGGTGTCCGTCCGTATGCATATAGTAATTTTGCCAGACGCGTTGATAAGCCGCCTTGCTTGACCTTTTTTCAGGCCGTCCTTAATCGTTCTGACAGCTCTTTCCGCTAGGCCATTAGACCGTGGCTGGTATGGAAAAAGGAAGAAGGGGCATAAAGGAAGAAAACGGAGTTAACTTCGGGTATTTTGTCCCGGTTTGCTCCTTTCTTTTGGGGGAGAGGAACAGCGAGAACAATTCTGCCGTAAATTGGGCTCCGTTGTCTGTCACGACGGCCCTCGGAATTCCGAAGTGCCTCAACATTTGGCGTACAGAAGATATTGTGGAACCTGCGATGGAATTTCTTATGGCAATAGCTTCTATACATTTGGAGTGCGAGTCCACAGCGACCAATATGACCTTAGTTATTGGCCCCGCATAGTCTAGGTGAACCCGTGACCATTTCTCGCCAGTCTCCGACAAGTTGACAGGATCTTTGACAGCAATGTAGGCTGTGCCTGGATATTCTAACTGCATTGTTGCGAAAGCTATTCGATCGGACCGTCGAGGCCCAGCTATCAGAACAGCGTCCGCACGACCGCCTTCATTGCCGAGGATCCTTGATGGGTCTGGTGTAGCAATTGGAGCCCTGGACAGCCAGAGGTACGACGACTCGATGTCCCCATAGAGCGAGTCCTGGGCCGCGACCAGTTACAGCTTCCTGTAAAAATACAGTTGCATCCGCGGATCGTAATCTTCTAGTTGCCTTGCTCACCCGTCTAACATATTGGCTTTAACCATCGACAGCAGCCGATCCTCAGAAGTCAGTCCCTGCAGTATTTTAGCGGAGTGGACGGTTTCATCTAATTGTTTAAGCGAGCGCGCATATTTTGGCAACTCTTTAGCTTCTTCTTCGGGAATGTTTACTGGAAAGCGGTTAAGGGCATCGGCCTTCTGGCCTTAAGGTCACATCTTGTAATCAATCTTGTATTGATATCAGAATCTGTTTATATCATCTATATGTACATATGACAGGGGCATGGGCAAAAAGCCAACACATGTTGGCTTGAAGGGCCCCACCCCTTGTTTTTTGGTAGAGGCGGATAAGCAAAGTGTCACAAAATGTAAAAAAAAAATCAATAATCATGAGCAGGAAGACGAGTGAAAGAAGCATGCAGGAATTTGTAATCGGTGAATAAAACACCGGTATCATAAGGCACTAGACAAACATAATTGAGCTGCAAAGACATATGTTTCAAGGCACGAGGTATTTGTGTTTCTACGGTGAAGTCGTTGCTCCTTAGATTATTTAATAATGGTGGGAGGTGGTGTCTCAACACCTCTGTCCCATAGCTTGTTCTGCTCTATGGTACCTTCCTGACATCCTCACTACGAGTGGGATAAAATGTATAGTATGTTAAATAAACCTGACACTGAGGCAGAAATGACCGTATAAGTCGAAGGAAAAGAAAAGGACAGGACGATGTCTCAAACTCAGCTCTGTTTGCTGAGTTGAGACGTCGTCCTCTTCTTTTCTGTTCCATCAACTTATATGTTCATTTCTTATTGAAATAAATTTACACTGGCCTAACACAACAACAACAAAAAAAATATAACAACAACACAGACGTTTCGCCACCTATCAGGGTTGCATCATCAGTATGAACTGGCCCGGTGGTGGGGAGAGTCAGAAAACCAGTCTACTCTAACCTAACAAGTCCCCGTAAACGTCCGGTAGGGGGCCCAGGTTTGTGTTGCACGAGAAAGTTCGTGGAATCGTGGTTTCTCCGCCGGGATCCTAAGGCGTGCAACACAAACCGGGGCCCCCTACGGGACGTTTACTGGGACTTGTTAGATTAAAGTCGACTGGTTTTTCGACTCTCACCACCAACGGGCCAGTTCATACTGATGATGCCACCCCGATAGGTGGCGAAACGTCTGTGTTGTTGTCATATATTTTTTCTTGTTGTGTTAAGCCAGTGGAAATTCATTTCAATATGACTACCCCTGTCTTTTGGAACATATTTGCATGGTCACTTCTGCCCCAGTTTTAGGTTTATTGAACATGGTTAACATTCTCCAGCTCGCCTGCACCCTTACTATAATATAAAATGTATACTTCGTGCTAGACCAGCGATTTTTTCAAAGAAAGGATTGTACAGTTTACTGGTCACTGCGCATGTTAAAATTACTGTGTAGTCATAGAGGTGGGTAACTGGAATGATATGCAGAGCCTTAAAAAGGGGCTGTGTATGAGAATCATATGAGACATTGAAGATACTCCGTGTGGACTTTTTTCTGGAGGACATGAAGATTGTTTATGTTGATTAATATTGTGGTTTTCCAATCCAGATGACAATAATTCAGGTGTGAAGAAAATAAAGTTGTATAAAAGTGGTTTCATTTTTACTGAAAGGTCGAAGCGAACATTTTTTTAAGAATGCCAATGGCTTTCGAATTCTCGCGAATGATACTTACAATATGAAATTGCAATAACAAAGTTTCCTGCAAATTACGTCAGCGTTCTAGTACTAGGTACTATCGCAATGATAAAGGGCCAATAACGAGGTTGTAGTAGAAAACAATAGACTTATTCCTCGGTTTAACATGCACTGCCTTAGTTTTGTAAGTAATAATGTGGAGTAAATTTACGAACCTCCTTCTGAGACGTGGGTGAAGTGTACGATTTGCGACTTGCGCAAAGTTTTCCTCATATTGCGCAAAAAAATAAATAAACTAGGTTGATCGGCATATTTGACATAAGTTGCCTTCGTACTAATTTTGACATTATATATATATATATATAGAGAGAGAGAGAGAGATATATATGCATGTATATTAAATGTAGAGCACTGAATATACTTCCCTGAGGAACACCGACAGTAAGTGATTGTAAACCTGAACGCGGTTTGTCGATGACAACACATTGTTGACGAATTTATAACTATGAAGCCACAACTTTAAAACTTACCCCACGAAATCCGTAAAACTGAAGCTTTTTAAGTGGATTGGTATAATTAACGCTGTCAAACGCCTTTGAAAACATTCACAGATATACCGAGAGTGGTACGATTTTCTTGAAAGGATTTCAAGATTATTTCTTTCTGGCGTAGCAAGGCTAGTTTAGTTGAACGCCCCTTTCAAAAGTAAGACTGCGAGGGGGTCGGAAGAGAGAATTGGTTGCATTACGAAGTAATTCTGGTGTGGATGAGTCTTTCCAAACACTTAGAGACGACGAGTAAAATAGAGATTGGCCTGTAATTGGATTGATCATTCTTGTCGCTACCTTTAAAAATAAGTACCGCCTTTGCCATTTGCATTTGACGCGACAAGTACCGAGAGATATCGCAACGTTGTAAATATGAGATAATACAGGTGCTAAGAAGCCAGACCGTATTCGAAAGGCCTAATTTGAATATCGTCAATGTCACTCGCTTTACTATATTGGATTTAATTGAATGTTTTGAAAACTTCGTATTTGTCAGTAGGGTGAAAAAAGGCACTGCTTTCATTGCGAGTTTCTAGCAGAGTGTCGAACCGATATTTTTATCGGTTCGGTTCGGGTTCGGGTTCACGGCTTTCGGTTCAGTTCCGGTTCAGTTCCGGGGAGCAAAAAATAACGGTTCAAACCGGTTCGAACCGGTTCGAACCGGTTTGAACCGCTAAATTGAGAATATATTTTCCGCGTTGTTCTGTCAATAGCAACTATTTAGGCCGTGAAACTAACTGCTGTAAACGATCTGATTTTTGCGAGGACCTATTCTTGAGAATTTCGTGAATCGCCTACGATTCTCGGAAAATGGGTCCCGCGAACAATTTCGGTAAAATGTAAACAGATTGAAATTTATATTGAGATTCCACCGCGGTCGAGAAAATTACAACCCGCGAATTATTCCAAAACTTCAGCTTTGACCTAAATCGCGAAATATTGAGCCCACGAAAAATAAGTTGTTTACAGTGTATAGTTTTCTTTTTTTTTATCGTTTGTTCAATCCAGTTTTATTTTCAGGTACCAAAATTATAAAATTCTGTTATTTATTCCTACACAACAAGAAAAGAAAATCTACATTAACATTCAAAACGTCGAGTCTATACGACTCAACATCCCTTCGTTTTCCAGAGTCACATGCATTGTACCTGAATCGAAATGTTTTCGCGAAGTGAAGTTGGTTGCCTAAAATACCCGTGATTGGTACAAATTTGTATCGCAGTATCAGATGTTGAATCGGGGTTTTGCCCTGGAACTAAGGAATTAATTACAGTGATTAAAATCATGAAATCGGCACCTCGTCGCCATATATACCATAAAATGTGTTTTACGGAATACGTTTCACAATATATATATGATGACGAGACGACTGAGCTTAAGGCAATATAATTTTCAAAATGTCACGAAAGTCACGGGACAAGTCCTTCCAGTCTATATTTTATAGAAACACTAAGCGACAATCGCAATGCTTGTTTTTCTAACTAGCATTGTTTGCTCTCAGCACCATGATGCGGGCGACGAATCATGCGAAAAGGAGTGGCTGAAATTGTTCACTCTAATCTATGAGCACCTTCGTACTGATATCGAATCTGACCTAAAACAGTGCTTACCCATGTGTACATTTTCTTATATTGGATAAACTGGCATAGCCTGGATGTTGAGGTTTGCTCTTGACAAAATGCCGGTCAATTTAATTTGCAAATGAGCATCATTCTCGCTAATTTATCATTTTTGTTAAATAGAACAAAGTGGTATTTCGTGCTCTACTCAATTCGGAAGCTACTTAATCGGACACTTTCTGAGAGTTTAAGTGTGCAATTGTCATAGTTCCAGCATTCGTTCCAGTAAAAAAAAACGCGATAATAAAAACATAAAAAAGGCGATAATAAACTTCTATATATTTGAGAAGTTATATATGCGTGAGGAACATATAGGTATTTAAATTAGCTTCAAAATAAAAAAAAATATTTAAAGCTTTTCCAAATCACCTATAATTAACGTGTCTATAGAGGATAAAAGCGCCAAAAAAGATTTACAGAACATCTTTCAGATAATTTAAAGGTGCATTTACTTATATATCTTTGAGGTGAGGATCTCCTATATATGCTGCCAAATATTCAGACAGGAATTAAGTATATTTTTATTATCGTCGATAAATTTGACTTTATGAAGTTCACATAACCGCCTGAGACCGACACGGAAGGACGACACTCGAAAATACGCCAGCTGTTGAGTCTTCGGCAACGTGCTTTTGTTAGCTGTTTTGCAGTGTAAAATACTGGGTTGCAGGGTATGCCAAAAAACACCGTGGTCACATGATATATCGGAAGGCAAATACACGAAATGGGCAGAAATATGGAGATGACACGCAATTTTTCCTAAATAATCCCTTACACAACGCTTTACTGCAAAAAGAGATGCATAGAAATGCATAAAATGATATTCCTAATTAAACATAGATTCCGCGCAGGCCAAACGAAGATTTTATAAATCCTAATATAAATCACTTTTGGGCATCAGCTTGCCTCAGCTCGAAACGTCGCGAGATACTACCTCGGAAGGCTAATGTTACCTTAGGTTTTACGTGCACTTGTTTTGGGACCTTACTTCACGACTCTGTTCTTTATCAGTCATGTGCTCCAACATCTGCGAGACTGCTATAAATACTACACAACTTTACACCTTGGACGTCTACTGCTGGTGTTGCAAACGTCGCACTTCACCAGAAAGCTGAAGTATTTAACATGGTTTGCACGTGACGTAATCGCACTAGATAGTGGTTGTCATTGCGAGTTGTTCTTGCTGAGAATATCAAATCCGGTGGGGCAAAATGCACGCTGCAAAAGTTTCGCGCTCAGTGCAAGCTGTGTATTTGAGAAGCACACATTTTTCTTGTTGGTGCATCGTCGTTAGGCACGGCGCGAGTAACTCGCACGACGAAAACGTGCTTTCTGGCAAGAGTGTTTTTACAAATAAAAGTTTTACCAACTATCCATCTGTCACTACCGTTTCCAAGCCACGCTTTCTAGTCTGCGCCGAAAATGCGGTGCAGAGGAATCTTTACGACACAGTATGTTTTAAAACTACCCCCCTTCCCACTCCCTTTTTTTTTTTTAGTTGCTCCTTGATAGTTTTTATTCCTCAGGGATTGCCTGCCCCGTATTGAGTGGTGTTCACTCGACAATTATATTTGTGTCACTTGTTAACAGTAATTCTTCCTTGCTTTTACTTTGCACCACACTGTGAAGTTTAAACAAAATACAGGGCGGTCGAATCTTGGAGAACTTGAGAACGACACTCCTGTGAGACTTAGAGCGGCTGCTATCCCCCTGAGGCCACTAGGATCCCTCTCGCACACACTGATAGTTCCATGTAACGTCGGACTAATACGTCACATATAGACCCTTTAACACTTCCATTCTCGGGACAACTTTTTGAGGCAGTTCAGCAATAACGAAAACATGTTTGGGAGCCTCAATGGTGTGCATACATGTAAAATGGGTCGTGCAGCATTTTTTTTTAACTTAAGTTCAATAAATACCGCTAAGATGTAATCCCTGACGTTGATAACTTACAAAAGCATCCATTAGTTTTCCCCTCCGCGAAATGGCAGACAGTCGAAAGAAAGAAATGAAACAGCATTCCCCTCCTCAACTCGCAATTAGAACTATCAGCCACGTGATCTGATCCTAATATACACACCGCCAGTGTTTATCATAGTCATACGCAGGGTTGGCAAAGCAGAGAGCATGGGCTGATCTTCAGATATAGTTTTAGTTGGGCTACAATGCCCGAGCCCCACTAAAGCGACAAACAGAAACAAACAACAGCGGCTAGCCTTAAACCAGAGTATTTCGCGATTTGACAGGCTTTGTAGAATAAAGAAGGCTATGCTCAAACACGAGTATCATGCACACGATGGTACCATTTGCAGGCTTGTAAACGCTCGTGCTAACTTCGCGAGCACCGAACAACTGAAAGCCGTATAAAGGTACCATCGCGAACATGCTGCATGTGTCTGAGGCTTGTCGCTGTCGTTTGTTTCTGTTTCTAGTTCTAGTGGGACTCGGGCCCATCATAATCTTTGAGTTGAACACGAGCCGTCACCCGAATGTTTGGCGATGCTGGTTGTCATGAACCAGAGCATTCAACTCGGGATCATTACAATCGGGTACATCATGGTGTCACGTCACTCTCAGTGCGAAGTTGTGATGTCATGTGACGTCACGGTATCAACAACGTTAATAGATCCAGGGACGTCCTCAATTTGAATCTGCGCGGTGAGTCACGTGACGTCATGGGGTCACGTGATGTGACATTACTTGACAGCGTGTCTTGACATCATGACGTCACGTGACGATGTGACACACGGCTAATCATAGTGCCAATAAGAAAGCGTCGCAGAAAACCAGGATTTATTATACATTGCAATTCTGTATATGACGATTTGATCAATATAGAAATACAGCTGCCAGTTTTTTTTTTATTCCCAAATAATAAATTTGTAATACTAACAAAAAAAATAATACCGCGAACCGTTTTGAACCGGTTACCGTTATATTTTTTTTCCGGTTCAGTTCCGGTTCAGTTCCAAGATGGCGGCGAAGATTTCGGTTCGGTTCAGTTCCGGTTCGGCTAAAAATAACGGTTCTGTTCCGGTTTTCGGTTCGGTTCGGTTCCGGTTCGACACCCTGGTTTCTAGGTAGCTTGTTGACAGAGGGATCTGACTGCTATGAACATTGTTAGCGAAATAGTTGGTAAACGAGTTCGCGATTTCTTGTCCGCGGAACATTCTATCGCCAATTTTAATTTCCAAAATGGTATTGTACACAAGGGATTGATTTAGGAGTTGATTTACTATTTTCCGTGTTCTCCTGACATTAAGCTGAGCGCCGGACCTTGTCGTATAAAGAAAAACAATCATCTCCCTCTTTTGACATTAAGGCTTCATTAAATGTAGAGTGCGAATAATTTTTCTTTGCTTGCCTGAGCATTTGAGTCAGTCTATTTCTATGTGTCCTGAACTTTTTACGTCGCTAGCCTTCTTTGTATTTAGGAATTTATGGTATGGTATATTTCTATCCGAACCATCTTGAGACATCCTTGGGTTACCCACGGCTTATGAGTGTGCCTAATACCAAAGCCCAACGCCAAATTCTGACAGCTTCCATCGCAAGTGTTGGTCGACCTTCTTTCAGCAGTACTACCAAACGCTTGTGATCAGTTACGACAGTAAATGCTCGTCTTCATAAATAGTCTTTGAACGTCGTCATTCGGAAGACTGGGGCTAGTGATTTCCGTTCTAGTTGCGAATAATTTCTTTCTACTTTTGAAAGTGCTCGTGCCCTAAATCCCATAGACCGACACGCGGAGCGGCTCTGCTTACCAACACGGCCGGAAGGTCGCGCATGTGCGGAAGCTGTGTGGGCGAAAGCGGCCAGGCTCTCCCTGTTTTCGCCATTGCGTTGTGTGGTGCGCGCCCATTGTTGACGTTGTAGGGACGCTTCTAAGTTTATTAGTGCATTCTATTTCGTGACTACGTATGTCGTATGCTGTACCCGACTATTTGAGCTCACTAGCCGAGCCTGGATGGCAGCGGTATCGAGACAGACTGTGCGTGGAGGGCGTTGCCTTCGTCCATCCGTACGCTGTAAACAAAGCCTCCTGGACTTCCGACGTGAAGTTGCTGCCACCCACATCGACGGCTCACGTCGTCGTTTATTTAGTTTTTTCGCCAAGCCAGTTCACCGCCGACACGGTGCAGGCGTACAAGTCTCTCGAGGCCTACGATTACTTCGAGCCGGTTTCCGCACTGCCGGCGGGATCAGCAGACTGTGGGTCTCCGGAAGTGTTATTATTAATTGATTTAATACGCACAGCGTCTTCAAGTCAACGTCTAATATTTTTTTATCCTCATCACCAGAATTAAGGCATTGCAAGCGGGAACGCTTTGTTTGTTGTGCAGCCTTGGATGTAACACGTTACAAGTAAAGGCGTTACTGGTAACGCTTTACTTTTTTCAGTAACGTAGTAAGCTACTGGTTACATTTTCGACACAGTAACGAGTAACGTTACTTATTCAAGTAATGTTACCCGTTACTACTTCTTCCCAAGTCTTAAAAAAATTACACTTAATTTTTTTCCGCCTTTTTAGCCGCCAAGCCATGTGAATTTCTGAGTTTTCTGCGTTGTTTATTGCATTTTTCTCCTGAGAATTTCGATGAAACCGTAAAAATAAAGTAATTCTCAATAGTTTCTGCATGAGCAAAGTTTTTTTATACATAAGCTTATGCATACTTGTACCGTCAAAACAATAAAACGTGTAAACATAACTTAAAAAGTGACAGAGTAGTAACCTGCGTTACTTTTTATAGGTATACGATAACGCGTTCCATTCATTTTTAGGTAACATGGTCGGTAACGCGTTCCTTTTATTTTCAAGTAAGGAGTAACGTATATCGTTACTTTTTTTTTCCGTAACGCCTACAGCACTGCCGCACTGTCGCCGATCTCCTGACGCTTGGTAGCACGGGCGTAGCGAGCCTCCGACGAGCGCTTGGCCGGTGCTTTGTGCGCGAACACTACGAAAACAAAATCTGGGTGGTCTCGATCAGACGACTGTTTCTCTGCACATAACCAAGCCTCGGGACGGAGATTGAAATGGAAGTCGCACTTGCCTTCAAAAAAGTGCTTGCCGCACGAACGGTCTTCCGCGTGAGGCGACCATTCTTTCCGATCCACCGATATTATCCGCCTTCAGCGCCTTTTAGAATCAGCCGGGAACTTGGGAAACTCACTCCGCTACGTTTCCTGTACTTTTTGGCGCAATTAACGGCTCCAGAGCTTTGCGTCATGCTGAAATGCTATGACCACCATGCAAAACACGCGCCCTTGTGCCCACACATCCCGGCTCCGGTGCGATTGCAGCGCTTCCGGAGCTCCGTGACGTGAAGCCCGCCTGCCGGTCTATTAATGTGCCCCCGCTTCCCCCAAACGGTGGAACAGCAATACCCCAATATCATAAGGCGATGCATTGCATTCAAAGCGCAAATCATTAGAGGGGTCAAAACGTGTGAGTTCGTCTTTTTCACCTAGAACTTTCTTAGCCTTCTTGAACGCATCCTTCTTTGTATCGCCCCACAAACCGTTTTTAGTCTTCGTTAGAAGTTCATACAATGGTGCCAAAAGGGTAGCCATAAATGGTAAAAACTTTCCGTAATATGAGAGCAGCCCAATAAAAGTTTTCAGTTCGCTTACGTTGGTCGGACACCTTGCTCCTATTAAGGACGCAAAGCTGTTTTCGGAAGGACGCAGGCCATCGTTGTTAATGCGGTGTCCGAGATGGCAGACATTGTAGTGCCAAAAGTTGCATTCCTTTTGTGCAGCGTGGGGGATCCCGTTTTCCTGGAAACACTGTAGCACTTGCTTAAGACGGTTTAGACTGTCATCCTTTTTCTCAGACACAACGACGTCATCGAGATATGCGTGTGTGCCATCTACTCCTCGCAGCAGGGTCTCCATTCTTCGCTGAAAGATGGCGGGAGCAGAATAAATGTCGAAAAGGTGCTGGGTGTACCAAAACAGGCCGCGATGGATGTTGATTAGTGTAAACTTCTTGGACTCTTCGTCTAGTAGCACTTGAAGGTATGCATCTCGAAGGCTGTATCTCTCACTCCAGTACAGTGACGCGAACAAGCCGTCAATTACTGGTAGTGGATACCGTTCGGTGCTGCAGGTTCAATATCTCCGCAAATTCTTATAGACCCGTCCTTTTTCTGGCACAAGAACAATGGGCGTTGCCCATTCAGCATGAGGAACAGTCGAGATAATCCCGTTTTTAAGTAGGCTGTGCAATTCGGTAGGCAACTTGTCTCGCATCGCGTATGGCAGGAACCTGGCTTTGGAAAACTTTGGTACGGTGCCTTCCTTCACATTTAGATGCGTTGGAGGCCCTTTTTGGCAACCCTTGTCCGTCGCTGAACAGCTCTACATGCTCGGGGAAGAGTTGTTTTTAGCTCTTCGTTCTGCGTCGTTTAGTTTGTACCAGTTAACTTTAAAAGTGGCGTCTCCAGAAACTTGAGTTTTTGTATCAAGTCGTGTTCACAAAGACATGGTCCCCGCACAGTCTATAATTATTAAAGTCGTAGTTATCACTTGACCACAGTACCGGACTTTGAGAGTCACCTTACATGCCACCGGTAACCTTTCCAGGTAGCGCGATAACTTCAGGTCTGAACGCTCCATCTTTGACCACTTGAGGTGGTGTTTTCGAACACTGCCTCAAGTGGTCCTGAGATCACGCTTACAGGAGGACCAGTGTCCACCTTCATGACGATTTCGACACTACGCAAGCAAAAATTCCTGCGAACAGGTGCGACCAACTTGTCGTTGGTGGCAGAAGAAGATTTCAGCAACCGCAGAGACATATCGCTATCATCGCTGCTGAGCTCGAGGCCGTATATTAATCACGCTGTTGCGTATAGAGTTTCACGCGCCGCCTCGGTCGACTGACTCGTATACCACAAATCACTTGAGCCGGGGCGGGTGAGGGGGGGGGGGGGGGCGACAGAGTTTAGAAACTTGAATCAGGGATGGGGAGTTTTTCGGAGAGTCTTTAGTCTACGTGGTCGGCGTAGTGTTTTATGACCAGATGCGAGAACAACTGGGAAATCTCTGGGTGGCCGGTGTGTGGCTCGGGTCCCTTTGTGTTGGGTCCTTCTAAAGGAAGGACGCGGCTAACGCGTCTTCTGCTCAAAAGTGTCTTTATAGCAAAGTGACGTTCAGTGTGTACCTTTAATGAATAGTTGTTCACTAGAGATCTTCGAATCTGGTTCTACAACGCACGCCTTGACTTGTTTCTTGCCTTCCGAACGGCACATCCAGGCTGCATGACTTTTCCGGCCACACTGGAAACACTTCACGTTTAAGAATCCGCAGGCTCCTGTAGCGTGTGTTGAGCTTCCGCATCTTCCGCATGAGTTTGTCAGCCCTCATGAATGTCTTTTCATTTTCTCAAACTTGCATTTTCGCACCTTTTCGGGAAGCTTGTTCAATTCTGGGTTTTTAAGACACTCCGAATGCTTTATTTTCTTAACATCTTGCGGGGCTGTTTCCGCGGCCCGCAAAATCTTTCGTTTTTTTTTTTTTTTTTTTTTTTTTTTTAAATGTAAGTTTTGGTTGTGCCAGCAACAGTTTGTTCACGTCCGTTGCTCGAATGCAGCACACAATTTTGTTCCAAATCATTGTGTCTAGCATAGTTCTAAAATTGCATTTGTTGGGTAGTTTTTTTCAGTTACACTATTAACTCTTTCGCCAACTCTTCTTCTTTCTGATTGGTGGCGCTTAAAACTCTTCCGAAGTTATCAGGACTCCTATGCATGTTAATTCGCTCACCTTCCTTAGAGAACAGCGGCCACCGAACACTTCGATTGTCCTTGACCCAATTCCTTATACGAGAAGGGCACTTCCCTTGGCGTCGTCGGTTATGGCGTTTCTCTCGAAGTAAGCTGCAATCCGGATGATGTAGGAGGCCCACTTGCCCTTTTCATCGTCAAACTGTGACACCTGGAAAGTCATGTTTGCGCGACAGCTGCAACACGTCTTTTTTACCCGCGTCGACTCGTTATTGTCGACACTGCTACGATCAACGGCAGAAGGCATGGTAGGTTGTTAGCGCGGTCTATTATCGGGCACGCGTTTATATAGGCAGCTTGATACTTTGGGTGCAGAAGAGAACCAAAGTGATAACGATGATAACTACACCGGCGGATGAATACGAAGTACGTGTCGTCGTTGGACGATTGTACATCTTCCGATGATACACCGCAAGCCGTAAGCTATAACCAAAATTAACAAAAAGACACGTCTAAGAACGCATTTTTCATTAACTTTCCAATTTTTGCTCAAGACAAGCATTCCGGGAAACTGTTGCGTGTTGTTTAATTTTATATATTTCATACCGATTACCGTGCATGTCCATGCAGGAAGGAAATAAAAGTGGCACATGACAATTGAAAATACGAGCTACATATTCATATTAGCAATGCATATAAAAACTGCTTTACTCATTTTTAATTTTATGTTCCAGTCTTTAGACCGATTTCGAACAGCGACTAGGCTTGAACTAGGCAAATATGGCCTGGGGTGAAGATGTACTTCTATATAAGTCTCGATCAGTCACTTGGGTGGCGCCTGAGGAGGCGATTGCTGGGACACGAATACATTTCCATGGAGTTGTGCTAATTGGGTTCACAACGCTTTAATTGACCGGTAATTTTCCCACCCTTACGTGTCATTTTCGAAGGACCACGAAATCACACTTTTAATTCAGCATATGAACTCCCGTTTCAGGAGTCATTACCATGAACGGGCAACAGTGGCTGGATAACCGTAGGTTCTGTCTGCACGTGCTCAGGGATCTTGGATTCGGGAGAAAGTCCATGGAACAACACATCACAGTAAGCTATTGTACTCAATATTTTCTCGAGAACCCTGAGCTAGGTCTTCACCGCTGCTCGTCGTTTACTCGCTTTGTCGGAAGAGACTCGAATATTCCG
This sequence comes from Ixodes scapularis, assembly GCF_016920785.2. Lineage (NCBI taxonomy): Eukaryota > Metazoa > Arthropoda > Arachnida > Ixodida > Ixodidae > Ixodes > Ixodes scapularis. The sequence goes on along the minus strand of NW_024609846.1, from coordinate 216,606,546 downwards.
GTGACACTGCAAATACGTCTTACAAAAGAGAGTCTGCAAACACTGTGGGAGGCCCCCTTGTATGGCGGTCCGATCACATGATTTATGCAATAACTGTTTGCATAAATGTTCGATGCGCGCATATGTATGAAGAAAACATGATTGGAACATGCATGAGTTGTGTTCGCTTAGAACCTTGTAACGTCTGCAGCGAACAGCGCGCGCTTTGTATGATGTGTGAGCAGAGGGAGTGTGTCTCGAAAAAGCCTTTCTTTGACCGGCAACAGGAGGAGGTAGCTCAGCTCTGCGACGTCCTGCAGTCTTGGGGCGGCCAGCCGAAAGCGATTACGGACATAATCACGTCGAGCATCTCGAACAACATCACGGCGCTCGTGTTTGGAGAGCGATTTCACTACGATGACCCCAGGCGTCATTTTCTGGACACGAGGTTGGTCAACTTTGCCCTCAATGCAAGCTTTGTCTCCACCCTGGACTTTCTGCCCATTCTGCGCAAGCTCGTCTCGTACGTACCGTCGTCGAAAATTCGCATCGCCGAAGAGCAACTAAAGGATGTGCACGATTTCATCAGGCAAGTACGGTGTTCGGCAGTTAACGTGACCGGATGAAGTTCCCCCTTGACATTTCATGTCGGACTTGGTACGGTCAACTATTTTGTTACGTGCTCGCTGACCACTTGGCTCCCGATTATTTTGTTTTAGAGCGCAGCTCTTAGGCGCCCGTTTCCGGCTTGAGCGGCGTCGGCGTCGCCGTCGCCGTCGCCGTCGGCGTAACCAAGGTCACCCCAAGGTCACGGGAACCCCAGGACACGTGACCCCTCCCAAGGTCACCCCAAGGTCACGTGACCCCCGAGGTCACGTGACCCCTCCCAAGGTCACCCCAAGGTCACGTGACCCCTAGATCACGTGACCCCCAGGTCACGTGATCCCTCCCAAGGTCACGTGACCCCCAAGGTCTCGTGACCCCCGAGATCACGTGGCCCCCCTCCCCGAGGTCACGTGACCCCCCCCCCACACGAGGTCACGTGACCCCCTCCCCCCCCCCCGAGGTCAGGTGACCCCCCAGAGCATATTAAATAATGAGGGGAGAAGGAGGAGGAGGAGGAGGGGTCTACCCTCCCCTCAGTACCCTTCCCTCCTCCTCCTCAAGAGCTGCGCTCGAATTCGGCGTTACAGGGAGTTGTAAACGGCTTTCACTTTTTTGTTGATGTTATCATCTCATTGTACGTAAACAAGGGCACGGTAACACTGTCATACCCTCAGCGAAATTCTGTCCTGATTGTACGGCTGTAGCCGAGCAGAAAGAAGACTGGCGGTATCGAGTGCAAGAACAATGTTTTGTAGGGTTTTTCTTTTTCCTTATTAACAGTTTATTTTTTTTTTCACCAAATACTCTGTTTTAAAATTTTGTGCTAGGATCTTAATTGCAAAAATGAAACCCTTGTTTGATGTCAAACGTGCGATGTATTTATTTATTTTTGTTAATGGCATGGCGTCTACTATGTACTGTCGAGAGCAAACGTTTGGATAACACCGGAGCGGCGACCAAATTGCACGGCCACGCTCCCTGATGGCGCGCCGCCTGCTGCACAGATCTGCGAAGTGCGGACGCGCATCCTTGCTTATATGCTAGCCTGTTCAACTCAACACGACGTGCTCCGGTCTGATTGGAACAGCGATAAGCGCCGCTCCGGCAGCCGAGATTACACAATCTTTGCTCATCGCTCCGGACAGCGGCCGGGTGGCCAAGCTCACGTGCCGTGCGGCACGGGCAGTTCGCGCGACTCGATAAACGAGTCAAAGGTGCAATGCAACAATTTTTTTACTTTGCGCAAATATCGCTTAGAACGAATCGCTTTAAAGACTGTGGTAGGGTTGCCTTGTTGCATGCCCATCCGGGAGGAACAACACGAAGCCGGGGTTTCCAAAAACAAGAAACTACATTTATTAAAGTAACAGGAATGGATTGTTAGTATCAAGTTCAACGTAAAACATTGCCGGAGCGTTCGAACTGCACGCCTCCGTGGCCACGGTCCGTCATCCCTTCTCTGTGGGCGTGTGCCTTCTTTTATAGGCTTTTGTGCTTTCCTATACGTGCGCTATTGCGCGCCTCGGCCGTTGTCCACTTTGGGCATTCGGCAGCGGCCTCTGGCCGAGGTGGGAGACTTGCTCCCACAAGACATACGAAAAGACGTCCCAACGCAATAGACGTCCCAGACGAAAAAAAAAACGAGCGGCCGTCACGTTTTTAATTTGCAGCCGGAACAAGTGGCCCACGTGGTCTGGAATCAATTTCATTCCACCAACGTTATTCATCACCTCGCCCTGGGATCGGCAAAACACATGACACGCACTGAGTTCCAGGCATTGTTACGGTTCAGCTATTGTAGTCGTTGCACCGATGGGACACGGCTCACTACCCGAATGCTTGTCGAGTTATTGATTATCACGTCACAAAATTAAAGCCCCTTCATGTTTCAGAAGAAGCGCAAGGTGCGTCGATGCACGACGCACGTGCGACGTGCAGCCCTTGTGAAGATCGTGGCGGAACAGCGCAGCACTGGGTCGCTGAACTCGTCAAGCACAGCTTTGCACCCGAAGTTTCCGGAACGCGCCATTTGGACTCTCGCGACGCTGACGTCGCGCCGAGCGAGGTGTCAATCATTTGAACGCTCATTTCTTTCAGAGAGGCAGAGTGTTGGAAAGTTCATCGAGGCGCGCGTGCAGCGCGCGAGGGTAGCGAGGAGCCCGCTGATTGAACGGCTTCGCCGATGACGTAGCGCCCGTTTGTCCCTACATCCCTACGCCAAGCTAAAATTAATGCTTTCCAGATTGTCCCTAGGCAACCTGCTGACGCTCCACATCCCTCCAAAGTTTGTGTAAAAAAAAAGTGATTAGAAACCTCGTTTGTCGAAGTTGTCGGTGACGTCAAAGTGACGTTTCCGAGCTTTGCGAGAGCCGTGGTTTGAGCTCGAGCTCTTCGCTTCGGATCGAGGCGAAGTTAAACTTTGTCAACATGGCGGTGCCGTACGCTGCGGTCGAGCATATCTTCCGCCACCGTAGGCGTCGCTACCGAGACCACCGGGGACGCCTTTCAACTCCCCGACGACGACTTTCGGCGACAGTACCGGCTATCGGAAGCCGTTGTGCGTTGAGTCTGCGACGAGCTTCGTTCGGCGCCCGGACTTCGAGGCGGCGGACAATCGCGTCTACCATGACCGTGGAACCACAAGTTCTCTGCGCGCTTCGGTTCTTCGGAACTGGTAGCTTTCAAGGCATGGTGGCGACTGACGAGCACCTGTCAGTCTCCCACAAGACTGTGAGCCGGGCGGTCAGAGTTTTTGCGGCTGCCATCGTTTTTTTCTGTAATATCCGAAGGGGTACTAATAAGCTGGTATACAATTTAGAATGTTGGAAAACAAACAAAAACCGGGGTACCTTTTGGGTAGGGTGGAGTCTCCCGGAAGCCGGCAAAATTATTTCTCCGAAATTCTACTGGCAGTCGTCACTCATTGGCGGTCAAATCAGTTCATCGAACGACGTGTCATCTACAGATCGTTTCATCGGCACGTGATGTAATCACATGAAAGAGATTTTCTTCCGTTAGAGGTATATACACATTAAAGGAGCGGTGCAACGATATTTATTTGGAATGTTTTTCACTTTACTAGTGCTCACTGGCACTAGTGGGACTGAAGGAACTCGCACGCTACGTCACTAGCCAAGAAACTCCTTTGTTGAGGTGTAATTTCAAGGACAAAAGCGCTCATCTTCATTCAATCTCTCCTTTGCAAAATTTGATGACGTAACGTGGGGATCGCAGCGCACCCCAATGACGATATTTGAATGCGGTTCATAGATTGAACCCGAGCATTGCGTGGTCACCCAATTTGGGCTCGGGATAATTACTAGCTCGAGAAGCATTCGGGTAGTGACCCGTGTCCAATCGCTGCAACGACGACAATAGCCGAGCCATAACAATGTCTGGAACTCAGCGCCTGTCCTGTGCTTGGCCAACCCCAGTGCGTGGCTATGATCAACATTGAAAATCGGCTCCAGATTGCGTGGCCGGTTCTTCTGGTTGCGAAGTGAGGGGTTGAACGCTGCCCGTTTTCCTTTGATTTTTTTCTGGGACTTCTGTTGCGTGGGGTGAATAACGAACTCTTGTTTTATAGGTCATTAACGTGAGGGATCCGTTCTAAGCGGTATTTGCGCAAAGTACGAAAATTGTTTTATCGCCCCTTTAAACATTTTCACACCTTTATACATGCAAGTGGGGTGTCCCATAACTAAGACACCAATAAGTGTATCAATAGACCTCATAAAAAAATGTAAGCCTCACACTTTTAAAAATGTGCGATTTTTTAAACACCTGTCTTAAAACGTGTGATAATGCACTACACCTTTTTATAAAGATGTAAAACTACAATACCCCTTCTCGCCAGGAACGTAGCCAGGAGGCGAGGAGCATAAGGACCGCCCCCCCCCCCTCCCCCCCCCCCCCCGAAAACAAAATCCTGGCTACGAGTCTGCTTCTCGTCAAGGTGTAATTGCCACAGTACATTTCTTTTTTGGGGTGTACTAAGTGGTCCGGGATCCAATAAAATGAGTGAACAAACAAATTACACGAACGAGTCCCCGAAACGGCACGTCGCTTCTTGGCGAGTGTCAATGCAATTTCGGCCGAAAACCGGCTTCAATATTGGCCGGATGTACTGTTTTGCGCCTCGTCCCGACATCCGGCAGGTATGGGTGTACCGATGCAAATAAACGATTTGTGTCTAATAGCCCTGGCACCACTGATCTCTTAGTAAGCTGGATCGCGGATAGAGGCCTGTATTGCTGGGGTCGAGCGGCACCACCGGCAGTCATCGCTTGACACGAGCTAATGAATGCTATAGGAGAAACGGGAAAACTCAATTTTTATTACGTTAGTAGGTTGTTCTCGATCATGAAACTTCTATCGTGTTTCCGCAAACAACAGTTAATATTGTGGGCAAGAATATTAAACGCGTGAGAATGCTAATCTTTTTTAAATAAATGTTGTCTGGTTGAGGAGTCGAGGGCGACTTTGTTGGGCGTTAACTGTGATGTGTTTAATGAGACAAGGGCTACCGAGAGTTATTGTGGAGTCATCCCTGATCTCGGAGTCATCAGAGCTCAGCAAACGATAAGTTAGAAGGCCTTTACTGGGGACATTCGCATCGTTTGAACCGCATGTACATAGTACTTCATGGTGAAAGCGTTTTCTTTGAACTGCTGTGAGTGCTTCCGTGACAAACTGAAACTCGGAGCGTGCCGTTCAGTCGCTGAACGTGCCATTTATTTAGCAGCCGAAGCAGTTGCGACGTCGGGAAAGTCGGTGGTGCTCCGGCCAATTTTTTTTAATTTTAAATCGATGTTCGAACGTTTGACGAATGTCTATTTGATCTCCAAGCACCGGACATAATCATCGCAGCACGTCATAAAATACTCGCCCTCGAGCACCACGTAAAAGCTTCCTATTTTTGCGTGTTTCTCCCTTAGACTTGCGTGTATTGCCTCATGGTGTAATACGCCAAGACAACAAATACGAACACGAAGGAAGAACTAGACAGGGCGCGGCGTATTGCCTGTTGTCAAGAAATGGACGCCGGTGAGGCCACTGACGGGTTCCCGATCCGCGATCCAGACTTGCGCAGTGAGAGTTCTAATGCGTTGCACCCGCGGAGTGCTGCACAGAGAACAGGCCCCGAACGAACTTTCCGAATGCACCGAGCGCAGACTGATGCTGTCGCCATAGTTGTTGTAGAAAAGTACCGACCTTAAACCGAAACTAGCGCCTTTTTGTTCGACGTGATGGGTAGGAATGCGAGAGCGTCAGTCGCTGCCATCGTTTATCTATGAACGTTGGTTGCTGCAACGTGTAACTTATATTTGCAATGACTTCCAATGAAGGAGCTCGTCTGTCACAGATAACTACAGACGGCGTAAGTTTCCGAAACCAGCTGACTGCAAAACAGCATACACTTGAGAAAAATTATGGCACTGTACGCGCAAGAGCTTGCTTCGTTTTAAGCATAGTATTATGAGGAAACCAGTTTTTTGGAGCATCTAGCAATACGTTTCGTAAGACTTTTTATTTCCCTGGTGAGGGCATTGAGAACGAGAGCTTTCTCAAACAAAATACAACGGGGCAAGATAGCTGCCGTTCAAATAAGGCTTTGCTTTAGCCTCGGGCAACGTCTTCATGTTTAGCCTTCCCGAACGCTGAGTAAATGCGTCACAGGTTTCTGCTGCGGGAGCTTTGTCGAAAAATGTTCCACTTTTCACCCGCACACAGATGATGCGAGATCTCGTGGCCTCTGTGTTCGTCCTGGGCCTTTCATAACACACTGGTAGGTTTCAGCGTCTATACGGCAACAAGGTGACTCAAATTTTGCAAATAAAACACGGGTCGTCGATTCCTTCCTTTGTGAAATATCAGACGCTTACAATTCAAGCTCGCGTTTGAGTTTGTGGGCCGCGGGACTCGATTTCGGGCAGAAAACTCACTTTTTCTTTCAGTTTCGCTGTGCGAATGCCGCATCGTAGCAGATGAACTCTCGTCGTCTGCTCTCGCTCCTCGCCTGGGCTAGGCATGACGGGATTGTCGGCGCTAGAGAGCTCAAGGACAACTTCCAGCGAGCGGCGTGAACGCTCGCCTCCCCGCGCTGTCTCGTGCTCTCGTGCACCGCCTAGAGATCGCGGGGGATTTTTCGTCAAAAGTTTCGAAGTTCAGCGTGCGCAGGGAGGAGGAAACTTTGTGGCGTTTCTTTGGTCACTCCCCCCGCTACGTCAGAAAGCGAAGAATGTTTTGCTCCACGAGTTTAGCTACACTGAGCTATATTTCAGACACCGAGTTCTTCCCAGAAGTGGCGCGCGGCGCGTGTCTCGAGCATTTCCACAACAATGAATAGCACCACTTTTCCCAGGGTAGAGGGGCTTTACCCAAAATCGGGAGCTAAAGCCATGTTCGGGCACAGTATATGAGCCACATTCAAATATCGTCGCTGGGGGATACTGCGATCCCACAGCCATGTCATCAACTTTTGCAATGTAGAGATTGAAAGAAAACGCTCGCTCTTCTGCTCGAAATGACACTGCAACAAAGGAGTGGATTGGCATAGCCTCCTCTATGCTCACAAAGACTGGCGTTTCGGCGACAGAGCCATAGAGTGCCCGATCGCAGATTTGGAGCGCGAGGATCTGGTAGCAGAGAGCACAACTCAGGGAAGCTGGTATTCAGCACAGAGCTTTTGCAGCGGCGAGGACCTCAAACATGTTTTTCAAAAGCGACGTGAAAAGAAGAGATAGTGCAAGGCGCGCGAGGCACACGAGCGGACATTCCATCGCTCGGAAGAAGTGTGTTTCGGCGTGTCGCCACAGCGGGGCGCCCGTTACATGACTCGATTCTCATCCATCGTCTGCCGCTCTAACTTTTTAGTCTGGGTGGCCACGTCTCGGGGCGATCTGCCAGGTCAGGCTTTGTCAGTATAGAGGAGGCTATGGTAATGGTAAGTGGCGTTGCGTGCGACTGTACTTGGGTCCCACTAGTGCTTGTCTAAAGTGAAAGACATCCCAAACGAATATCGTTTCACGGCCCCTTTCAACACTGTCGTTTCATACTTTTGAACACTTACCTTCCGCAATGCGCCGAGAAAGTAAGGGGAGGGGGAGACGAGTGCACGCGGGGACGTCAGAACTCCGAGCTCTGATTGGAGCGATTAGTGGGTAGAGCTAAAGCCTTCGTCTCCACTGCATTCGCCTAACGCGTTTGAATGCGAGAGCCAGACCATAGCCTCTTCTATACTCACAAAGCCTGGCAGTTCCACGACGGAGTCATAGGCTATGTTCCAAATCTTACCCGAGTAACCTGCCTCCTACGTCAGCGAATAATACCACGTGACATCGCGAGTAAACGATCCGCGAGTCGATTTTGGAACGGCCAGGATAATCACCTGGATACTACGCGGATTGGCTTCGTCTTGGGCGACGGCAAAAAGAAAACAGCAGCGATGGCAGAAAATAGCAGACGATCCTTTTGATCATGGAGAAAGCACCCGAAGAACGGTAATGTTAATGACGACGCGGTGTATTTTGACGTGGATCCACCAGCTCCTTTTACTCACCTTCGTTTTGAGCTGTATATTGAGATCAAAATTACTTACTCCTTACAGCTAGACATAAAAAAATGTTTTTATTAATCAGCGCGATCGCTGCAATTCTAGTCACGGTGCCCTAAACGCATATATTCCACGCACTGTAATTTGCACCGATTATGTTTTGCGGAAATATATTCCACACGGTGTAGCGGTACAGCGCGAGGGTGTTTTCTCCAGAATGATATAAAACTCACGTTCGCTTTGACGCGAATGTGATTACAGTGAAATTTTCGAAGCCTTCACTGCTTCACAAACGTTATTCTCTCATTACACACACTCTGGTGGAAACAAAAATATTGCCGCGCGCAAGGCTGAGAAAGAAACGCTCGGTCACGGTCCTCCAGAAAGTTCCCGTTTATTCATGTACCGCACGTAACTTCTATCATTTATCCCTGCTTTTGTTTTCTAGAAAGTACGTGTTCATTCTCGCCCCGATCACGCGACGCTCGAACCGCTTTCGCCGAATCTTCGAGATAGCGGCGCACTCTAGATAAGAGGCCGCCCGCGACCTTGTCGAGTCAGTCTCGCCCTAGCGCTCGATTCTGCTGACACGCCGACTTCGACGCCCGCGACGCTCTGCTTTCTTCTGTCTCCTTCTTTATTTTTGGCACAACTTCGCCACATTAAACGTTTATTTATTCCTGTTTATTTCTTGTTTATTAGTCACCACCCGTGACATTTTGGTGGAGGTGCGGGGTACCGCATGTTCGTGCAGCGGAGCCCCCCAAGTTCCCGCACTGCAAGTCCGAACCCAAGCTCCCGAGGACCCAACGAAGACCAGATCGAGACTCGATCAAGTCGCCGAACCCAAGGGCTACACCCGGAATACGGACCTTTACCACCCAGGACCAGGCAGCCGACGATGGCCAACCAGTCGCAGACCCCCGCCGCTCCTGCCGTCGTCTACCTACCCGTCGCTCCTCGGACACCGGCTCCATTCCACGGCGAGCAGTACGAAGACGTCGAAGCCTGGATTGACCAGTATGAACGCGTTGCCCGCCACAATTGCTGGACAGACCAGCAGCGCCTACACAATGTCTATTTTTCGCTTGAGGGGACTGCCAAGCACTGGTACGAGAATCATGAGTCCTCCCTGACGTCGTGGGACATTTTCAAGAACGATCTCAAGGCTACCTTCATCAACCACCACCGCCGAGAGAGAGCCGAGGACCTACTGCGAACCAGAACCCAGGGCCCCAACGAGAGTGTCACCGGCTTCGTAGAGGACGTCCTGCGCCTGAGCGCCCGCGCCGACCCTCGGGCTACAGAGGAGAAGAAGCTACGAATCCTCATGCGGGGCGTGAGAGAAAACATCTTTGGTGGCCTTGTCCGCAGCCCTCCGACAACTGTCGAAGATTTTGTCGCCGAGGCAACGAACATCGAGCGTGCCCTGCAAGCCCGAGCCAGCCACTACCAGAGGCTACCCGGCGTCAGCGCGGTTCCGCCGTCCGCTTGCGACCTTGGGTCCAGCATCCCAAGCACTCGCGAGATCATTCGCGACGTCGTCCGGGAGGAGCTGCGAAAGCTACTACCCGCCGCGGACCGACCAGCTTCGCTCTCCATCGCTGAGGTCGTGCGGGAAGAGGTGCAGAGAGCCATTCAACCAGAGGTTCCGATCAGCGCAGCAGTCTCCGAAGAACCCGCGCTAACTTACGCCGCAGTGGCCCGACGGCCACCGCCTCCTCCTAGCGCCTATGTCGCGCCGCCCCGACGCCAGTCTCCTGCGCCGCAGCACGACCGACGCCACGACGACCAGCCCCAGTACGCCAGCCAGGAGCCCCGTGCACCCCGGAAGACCGATGTGTGGCGAACGCCCGACCGACGCCCTCTGTGCTTCCACTGCGGGGAGGAAGACCACACCTACCGCCGATGCCCATACCGTCGACTCGGGCTGCGCGGATTCCACCCAAGCGACCCGCGCCCCCGGTATGGTGAACGCCCTCGGGAGATCGACGAGTACCTGCGACGACCTCAGTCCCCCGAGCCTGCGTCCCGCCGAGAGTTCCGGTCGCCGTCACCGCGACGTCCAGCTTCGCCGATGCACCGACCCCGACGTGAAAACCTGTCGCCCCTCGCTCCTCGCCGGGGAAACTAGGCGCGGCAACCCCTGCAGGTGGAGTTGCCGAAGACGACCGACGTAAAGAGCCTCCACGAACGACGGAGCGCTCCCACTCTCCCGACGATACGCATCACAACGACGCTCCTGCTTCGGTGTCCAACAACTTAAACGTTGTAATTGACGGCCTCGACTCATCGGCACTCGTGGACACCGGAGCAGACTACTCAGTCTTGAGTGGGAGGCTCTCTCGCCGCCTGCGAAAAGTCATGACGCCGTGGGATGGACCCCAAATACGAACCGCCGGAGGACATCTCATCACGCCAGTCGGGAGATGCACTGCTCGCGTCGAGAGCCACGGTGAAACGTGCCCTGTGAAGTTCGTCGTTCTGCAAGACTGTTCGAGGGATGTTATCCTCGGAATGGACTTTCTCTGCGAATATGGCGCCGTCATCGACCTCGGGGCAAACCAGTTGACGCTGCGGAAACCTGTTTTACCGCCGGTAGAGACCAACACAACATCAACCGCGATCCGAGTTATCGCCGACCATGTGAACCTACCGCCGCGGTCGAGTGTTTTCGTCACCGTTATGGCCGACGCCGCCATGCACGGTGAAGCTCTTGTGGAAGGCAGCGTCCAACTGCTCCTCGAAAAAGGAATTGGCGTCGCAAGAGGCGTAACGGATCTCCAAGAAAGACGTACAACTGTTCTTGTGACGAACTTTCGAGAGGAGCCGCAGCACTTAACGAAGGGTACCACCGTGGGCCACGTCGAGGAGCTTCAAGCGCCAGCGGTGGTCACCGCAATCTCCGAGGAAACCTCGTCGCCACAGCAGAAAAGCACGACGCCGCCGCCGCTCGACATTGACCCCGAGCTCCCAGCTACGAAGCGCCGGCAACTGATTGATCTCCTTGCCGAATACAGTGACTGTTTTGCCACGACATCAAAGATTCGCCAAACACCAATGGCGAAACATCGCATTGTTACCGACGACGACGCACTTCCTGTCCACCAGTCGCCGTATCGGGTCTCCTTAAAGGAAAGGAAAGTGATTCAAGATCAAGTCCAGGAGATGCTCGACGACGACATCATTCAACCCTCAAGGAGCCCATGGGCGTCCCCAGTCGTCCTTGTAAAGAAGAAGGACGGAACCCTGCGGTTCTGCGTGGACTATCGTCGACTGAACGCCGTGACAAAGAAGGACGTCTATCCGCTCCCCCGCATCGATGATACGTTAGACCGACTGCGCCACTCCCGATATTTTTCGTCGATGGACCTGAAGAGTGGTTATTGGCAGATTGAAGTCGACGAACGTGACCGGGAGAAAACTGCCTTCGTCACTCCCGACGGACTATAAGAATTCAAAGTGATGCCGTTCGGACTTTGTACAGCACCAGCCACCTTCCAGCGCGTCATGGACACCGTGCTGGCAGGTCTGAAATGGCAGAGCTGCCTCGTCTACCTGGACGATGTCGTGGTATTCTCACGAGATTTCGACGAACACCTCAGACGACTTCGAGCCGTGCTTCAAGCCATCAAGACCGCCGGCCTGTCACTCAAGCCAACAAAGTGTCGGTTCGCCTATGGGGAACTAAAGTTCCTTGGCCACGTCGTGAACAACAAGGGTGTTCTACCTGACCCCGAGAAGACCCGCGCCGTAGCTGCATTTACGCCGCCGTCTGACAAGAAGGCCGTGAGAAGATTTCTCGGACTCTGTGCCTACTACAGGCGCTTTGTTCGAGACTTCGCCAAGCTATCCGCACCGCTGACACACCTCACGAAGGACGCCGTAAAGTTCGAGTGGGCAGAAGAACACCAGAGGTCATTCGACGAGCTCAAACGAAGACTCCAGACGCCCCCGATTCTTGGCCATTTCGACCAGTTTGCTGAAACCGAGATCCACACCGACGCCAGTAACACCGGACTCGGTGCGGTACTAGTCCAAGTGCAGGACGGAGCCGAGCGAGTTATCGCATACGCAAGTCGGACGCTGTCTAAAGCGGAGAGAAACTATTCAACGACCGAAAAGGAGTGCCTCGCTGTCGTATGGGCAATAACAAAGTTTCGCCCATATTTGTATGGAAGTTCTTTTCGCGTAGTCACAGACCACCACTCGCTCTGCTGGCTGGCGAATCTGAAGGACCCCTCCGGACGCCTCGCTCGGTGGAGCCTACGACTGCAGGAGTTCGACATGGCCGTGGTGTACAAGTCCGGCCGGAAGCACAATGACGCCGACTGCCTGTCAAGGGCCCCAGTCGAGGCCGGTCCTGCCTGCACCAAAGAGGACGACGATGAGTGTTTCCTCGGCGCTCTGGATGTAAGCGACATGGCAGCACTCCAACGAGACGACCCTGAGCTGCGAGCACTCATCGAACACCTAGAGGGGCAAGAAAGCGCCGTTCCCCGCGGTTTTGTTCGAACACTGCCAACCTTCTCCATCCGACAAGGCGTACTGTACAAGGAGAACTTCAGCGACAGCAACACGGCGTGGCTGTTGGTGATCCCTTCCAGTCTTCGAGAAGAAATTTTTCAAGCCTGCCACGATGACCCGACGGCGGGACACCTTGGTTACAGCAGGACTCTTGCGAGGATACGCGAAAAGTACTACTGGCCCAAGCTTGCGAAGACAGTACACCACTACACCCGATCTTGCCACGAGTGTCAACGAAGGAAGAAGCCACCGACGAGACCGGCAGGACTTCTTCAGCCTATTGCGCCGCCATCTGCCCCATTTCAGCAAATCGGTATGGATTTACTCGGACCTTTCCCACCGTCGACGCAAGGAAACCGATGGATAATCGTCGCAACCGATTATCTCACGCGGTACGCCGAGACAATAGCCCTTCCATCAGGAACGGCTGTTGAAGTCGCCAAGTTTTTCATCGAGTCCATTGTCCTCCGGCACGGCGCTCCCGAAGTCCTGATCTCAGACCGTGGATCATCATTCATGGCCCAGCTGACGCAAGAAGTCCTTCGTCTCAGCCACACCAGCCATCGTCGCACCACGGCGTACCACCCGCAGACCAACGGGCTGACGGAGAGACTCAACAAAACCATCGCCGACATGATCTCCATGTACGTCGACGTGGAGCACAAGACATGGGACGAGGTGTTGCCTTACGTCACATTTGCCTACAACACGGCCGTACAAGAGACCACCGGAGTGACACCCTTTCAACTGGTGCATGGGCGCAAAGTAACGACCATGCTGGACGCGATGCTGCCCCATGAGCCAGCTGACAGTGAGAGCGACGACGCCCAGGTGGTTGCTCAACGGGCCGAAGAAGTCCGCCAGCTCGCCCGACTCAGGATTCAAGACCAGCAACGCGCCGACGCGGGCCGCTACAACCTTCGTCGCAGGGACGTTCACTTCCAGCCCGGAGACAGGGTGTGGGTTTGGACGCCCATCCGTCGCCGCGGCCTCAGTGAGAAACTGCTGAAACGGTACTTTGGACCATACAAGGTACTTCGTCGCCTCGGCGAGCTGAACTACGAGGTGATGCCCGACGGAACACGAACATCGTCACGCCGCCCACCACGACCTGAGGTCGTCCACGTCGTGCGCCTGAAGCCGTACTACGCTCGATAGGACTGTGGACCTTTTGTGCTCCAAAAGACTCTTTAGTTTATCGTTCTTTTTTATTTTGATTTGTTTTACACTGCATCGGGGCGATGCACTTTTAAAGGGGGGAGTAATGCCGCGCGCAAGGCTGAGAAAGAAACGCTCGGTCACGGTCCTCCAGAAAGTTCCCGTTTATTCATGTACCGCACGTAACTTCTATCATTTATCCCTGCTTTTGTTTTCTAGAAAGTACGTGTTCATTCTCGCCCCGATCACGCGACGCTCGAACCGCTTTCGCCGAATCTTCGAGATAGCGGCGCACTCTAGATAAGAGGCCGCCCGCGACCTTGTCGAGTCAGTCTCGCCCTAGCGCTCGATTCTGCTGACACGCCGACTTCGACGCCCGCGACGCTCTGCTTTCTTCTGTCTCCTTTATTTTTGGCACAAGTTCGCCACATTAAACGTTTATTTGTTCCTGTTTATTTCTTGTTTATTAGTCACCACCCGTGACAATATTACATTATTATATACCGAGTTCAAACATTTTCGGCCTTGAACGTGAGATTACGGCATTCCCCCAACGCCGAGGGCGAGGATGCGGAGAAGCTCCTGTTTACGCTCGCACTCAGATAATAACAAGTACACGTTGCCGGGGAAGGTGGACGGTCTGGATGTAAAGGCGGGAACACATTTGTGAAAAAACGAACCGAAAATCGGAGAGAAATCGGAGGCTGCGAAAATCGTAGCTTGCGATTTTCGGAAGACGAGCCACATCAGTTGGAATGCGCGGCGCGGAGCTCCGACTTTAGGAGGCTGTGCGGTAGTCTGGCGAACTGGCGTCCCGCATTTCGCGCCTCTTAAAAACTTTAGCTATTAAAAGCTCGTTGAATGCCACGCGAGCCTTTGTACCACCACCCTTTGATAGAGACAGAAGGGGTTTTCTAAGAAGGTTGAGACGAGAACGCAGGGATGGCATACGATGTTGCCTGCGCTGCTTCCGAAGCTGCGTGAGCCGCCATGTTGCGAGCCGATCGTATCTTTTCGTTCCGTCCTGTTCCGGGCTTTCGCTCACCGAGCTCCTCCGCCCCGAATTCGGAGGCGCCGTGCGAAAATATCTGGCGCTGCAGATCTTTCGAACCGCTCCCGATTTTCGGAAAAGGGGAGGAGCCTAGCTGCCGTGCGATTTTCGTGTGCGGTTTTCGCACAAAATTCGGCTTTTTTTCGCAAATGTGTTCCCGGCTTAATGCAGTCAATTCCTGCGTTGACAACAGCAAATCGCAATAAGCACACATGCTGCACCTAATTCTTTGTCATTTCGAACGTCCGCCACCAAAACCAACGGAGCAAGCGAGCTTTGACGGCTGTCGGCGCAGAAAGCAGACGACGAACAGATCACGTGACGTATTTACTCGATTTGATCCGACTTTACCCCCCGATCGAGGAGGGTAGCGCGAGTAATTACTCCGGAGTAAACAGCCCGCTTCTGGAACGCGAGTTCTGACGTCATCGAGTAAGCTCGAGTAAGTTTTGGAACGACACGGTACGAAACTTTTACTCCGGAGTCGGATCGAGTAAATTTTGGAACACAGCCATAGAGTGTCCGGTCGCAGATTTAGAGCGCGAGGATATGGTAGCAGAGAGCATTGCTCGGTGAACCTCGTATTCAGCGCACAGCGTTTTTAGCGGCGTGGACCCGGAACCTGGTTATACAGCCCGAGGAGAAGAGAAGCGGTAGCCCGAGGAACGCGACGAGCACGAGCGGACATTCCATCGCTCGGGAGAAGTATGTTTCGGCATCTCGCGGCAGCGAGGCGCCCGTTACATTCCTCTCCTCTCACCCGTTGTCTTCCGCTCTCCCTTTTCACATTCCGCGGCCGAGTCTCGTGGCGCTCTGCCAGGCTTTGACAGTATAGACGAGGCTATGGCCAGACACCGGACGCCGGCGTTCCTTGTTCTAACGCGTTCGTCGAATGCAGTGGATACAAAAGCAGCGGGCTTTAAGTCTACCCACTAATCATTCGAATCGGATCTCGGCGTTCTGACGGACCCGCCCGCTCTTGTCTCATCCTCTATCACACTTTCTCGGTGCATAGACCCCTCTAGCCAGCCAGTTTCGTGACGCCTCCACATACAGTATAATTGTGGGCACTGGAGTCTTTCGGCTCACATGACGACCGCGATGGAAGTCTGCAGAAGGAGAGCACGAGACGGCACAAACCGTCTTATGCACTGCCGCCTGCCTCCTGCGGACTACAGTTATGGCGGTGTCAAGCATGCTCGGAACGCTCACAGAGATCGGAATATAGGAAGTATTCACTGACGGCCATATTTGTGTGCGCGAATTCTTTGCGCGTGCAGATGGCGAGCTTACGCAGTTCTTTTGCAACGTGCACTTCGCACCATCGAGAGTGGCGGCCTCAGCAGCCTATTGATATGAGCTCGTTCTGAGCATGCGCTCTAAACATCGCCCTCAAATATGGCGTCCAGTGAATACCTCCTATTAGCTCTTACATCATTGCGAACCTGGAATGCTGAAGCGAAGTCACTTGGTGACGCTTTCCTTCCGAACGATCGATAGTTTAGATTGGTTTAGATACACGTGTGATAAAAGACTGAAGCACAAACCGAGATACAACGTGTGGTGTTGGAGTATTTAGGCATTACTTGGATTGAGGACTGCAGCGTGGTAATTCACGTTCGTTTAATCCGCCATTTTCTGATACATCAATGTTGCCAATCCGTATAGTCGATTACGCTAAATCAAGGACACTACAGCTACCTTCCTTGTGGGAAGGTGAAATTAAGTATCTAATACATCAAATAAAATGTTGCAAAGTAACAAAACAAAATTAACTAAATTACATGCTGACGATATTCAGCTGAACACTTGCTGAGATGAGTTCTTTCATTTTGTAATAGTTCACTCTTCTTCACAAAGAATTTAAAAGGGATTATGTTGCAAAGTCAGCAAGATGCCGCGGTTTCTGACGGGGTAGAGTCGACGAAGGGGGCTCTGTAGTCTTGCAGGCACTGATGGCCCAGGTGCTGAGGTGCGACTGTCCGTGCTGGATGACGGTGGCATGGTGTCATCTATGTCGGTCTCTGCTCTGCGTGGCACTCGGTTGATCCGGGAGGCATCCTTGAAAAAACTAGCGTTATGTGTGGTAATTCGGTTGCCTTGGGATGCTTTGATCTGAGATCCATGAATGCTGGTGATGGTATAAGGGGTCGGATCGGTAATACGACGTAAACTTGTTGTGTTGGTCTTGTTTACACAGGACTCGCTGACCCACCCAGAAGCGATGTCGACGAGCGCCTCTCCGTGTGTCAGCTCGATGCTTGTTGCAAGCCTTTCTTGCGAGCTCCCTTGACCTCAGTCCTCCGGAGTCCACTGTTCTTGGGGTTGGGGCTGCATAGAGGGGAAGGAGATTCCTCATTGGTCTTCCAAACAGCAATTTGTAAGGCGTTTTTGTTGTTGTGCCTTGTTTTGTAGATCTGTAAGACATCAAGAAGGTATCTAGCTCAGCCTTCCAGTCCTTGTTTTCGAGTTCGCTGGTGTGCACCTGTTTCTCTAATGTCCTCATGAATCGCTCCACTTCACCGTTGGACTGAGGCCATAGCGGTGTGACTCTGTGGTGTCGAAATCCCCGCTCTTGGGCAAACTCAGCAAACTCTGTGCCTTGGAACGGTGGCCCGTTGTCCGTTTTCACTTGTTCTGGGATGCCAAACTGGCCAAACACTGCTCGGAGATCGCTCAGTACATTGCGTGCGCTTGTCGAATTGAGGAGCTGTACCACAGGGTATCCCGAAAAGTCGTCTATTACCACCATTGCATATTTCCCATCTCGAAATGGACCACAAAAGTCGAGGGATACTTTTTCCCAGGGACTGCTGGGAGGTTCGGTGATCGCAAGTGGCTCTTGAGTTGTTTGGGGTACCGGGGTATGGAAGGCAACTCTTCACCAGCATGTGCACAAGGTTGTTTATGCCCGGAAACTATACCTTTTCTCGTAGTAA
The DNA here is from genome assembly GCF_016920785.2 of Ixodes scapularis. NCBI lineage: Eukaryota > Metazoa > Arthropoda > Arachnida > Ixodida > Ixodidae > Ixodes > Ixodes scapularis. The sequence goes on along the minus strand of NW_024609846.1, from coordinate 216,588,731 downwards.
TTGTTTCGTCTTTACGATTCCCCGGTGACCTCGGTGTGCGAGTTGCTCTGCACGTTTCTGGAGACCAGTTGGAATCACAAGGCGTGTCCCTCTAAGGATGAGACCTTCTGGTGTTAAAGTGAGTTCTGCCTTCATAGCTGCAAATGGCTTTAGTTCTGGTAGCAGCTAGTCGTTACGTAGAGGATGCTGGATGGCTCTCACCAGTAGCTGCAGCTGTTGGTCTGCCTTAGTCTGTTCCACAACTTCCTCGACCGAGAAGGCTTTTGGGATGCACTGGCGTTGGATGAAGCTTACATACTCATCAGGAGCTTTGGCGATGCGAGTGCCTGTCTCCTGTAGTGGCACTGGGTGTCTTGAAAGGTAGTCCGAGGGGTTGCTGCTTCTTGCAGTGTGTTGTACGTCAAATGGATACTGTTGGATGCGGAGAGCAAGGCGCTCTATGCGGGCAGATGGTGAAGATTTCGGGTTTCCCAGGATGCTCACCAGGGGCTTGTGGTCTGTCAATAAAACAAAGTCTGCACCACACAAGTAGAGCCGAAAGTGTTCCATGCCCCATACTGCTGCCAACATTTCTCGCTCGATTTGGGAGTAGCGGCTTTCCACTGGTGTTAATGCTCTGCTTGCATAAGCTATCACTGCAACCTGTGCACCATCTCGTTGTGTTAATATGGCACCAAGTCCGTGTGGGCTTGCATCTAGAACCAGCTCTGTCGGCTTGGCTTGATCGAAGTAGGACAGGGTAGATGCGTCTGACATGACGCGCCGCAGTTCGTCGAGGGCTTTCTGGAGACGTTCCGTCCAGTCCCACGTTGCATTCTTTAGCGTCAGTTCACGCAGTGGCTGAGTAAGGTCAGCAAGGTTTCATAAAAACCGACCTGAGTAGTTGACCATTCCCAAAAGACTCTTCACCTCTTGAGGAGACTCTGGTACTCTTACTTGTAGGAAAGCCTCGATTTTCTTAGGGTCTGGACTAACACCCTTTGATGAAAAAATGAGCCCGAAGAAGGTCAGCTCTAGCTGGTGGAAGTGACACTTCTTTTCATTGAGCGTTAGTCCTGATTCCTGAAGTCGACGTAGGACTGCATCTAGAGCGGTGTCATGCTGTTCTTTCGTCTTTCCGAAGACCAGAATATCATCACTGACATTTAGGACGTTTGGGATGCCGTTTAGCACTGAGCGAATTGTGTTCTCGAAGATCTCTGCTGCACTGCTGATGCCGAAGTTGAGACGTTTGTACCGAAACAAACCAGTGTACGTAGAAAATGTTGTTCGTCGTCTCGAAGACACGTCCAGTTCCAGCTGATGATAGCCGTTTTTCAGGTCAAGGTTTGAGAAAATGGTCGCTCCGTTGAGAGCTACGATGATGTCATCAACTGTTGGACACAGATGTCGTTCTCGTTAAATGGCAGTGTTCACAGGGCGCATGTCGATGCAGATATGGATCTCATCAGGGATGTGTGGTTTCGGTACAATAACCACTGGAGACACCCATGGTGTGGGTCCAACTGCTGGCTCGATTATGTCCTCTGACAGGAAACGGTCGAGTTCTGTCTCCACAAGTGCTCGCACTGCAAATGGAATGCGTCGGTGCGGTTGAGCGATGGGAGGAACAGTTTCATCCGCGAAGAGGTGGATTTGCTGCTCCCTGAGTTTGCCAACTCCTTTGAACAAGTTAGGGAATGATTCCACGATCGACTTTTCTGTTGGGGAGTTTTCGACTTGGTATGTGATTCGAACAAGACCAAGATTCGATGCTGCTGCAAAGCTTAGGACCGCTGCGCAGCTTGTCGACCCGTTCCGTTGATTGTTGTTGCGGTGCTCGCCGATGATTTCGTGGGGCACGGGTTCGAGGGGTCTTCTGTTTCCACGGACGGCACTTCTGACACCATTGTGGTGTTGGAGTATTTAGGGATTGCTTGGATTGAGGACTGCAGCATGGTAATTCACGTTCGTTTAATCCGCCATTTTCTGATACACCACTGTTGCCAATCCGTTTAGTCGATTACGCTAAATCAAGGACACTACACAACGCAGGACAATTGTATACCATTTTTACAATCCAGAATTAAAAATGCAAGGAAAAAATGGTACTGTTGGTCGCTAAGTGTAAACTGCCCATGCCACGGAGCACGAAAGTTCCGTCGCGCGGCCACTGTCCAGAGCGATGAGCTAAGTTTGTGGAGTCACGGCGGCTGGGGACCTAAACTCGCCAAGCACAGAGGTGTACCCGAAAGATCGCGGAGCGTGCCGATGGAACGCCGGCGACAAAAGCGCGAAGTCATCGTCGAGATAGTCTAATCGGCACGTTACGTGAACTTCGACCCCAACTTTGTGTTTGACGAGTTTAGTGTCCCTGAAGTGGCGTCCATCGCCGATTCAGTCTGGCCGCAGCGCATCGTGTTGAAACGAGCAAACGAGCAAGCCAATAGATAAGCGAGGATGCGCGTGCGAACCGCAAGGGTCACAACAGCATGCGGCGATGAAATTTGGTCGGCGCTACGGTGTTATCCAAACTTTTGCCCTCGACAGTACGCACACACAAATTTTGTAGTTACATGTAGTGTTTTGTTTTCACAAAAGGAGACTCATAACTAGGTCAGGTATGTCTGGAACTGAACACACACACGTACCTTAGTAACTCTTTAGCCCGATGTGCTGATCGAGCATCGTCCTTTTCACTTAAAGTGAGCAGATGCGAGAGCGCTCTAATGCCCTGAATGCAAATGTTAGCAAAGATTTGATGGGTGCTTACTGGAACAAAATCAACGAGAATAACGGTGGAAACGCAAGCTTCAATCGTGAGTCTTTTTTACTTGCGCCTTACTTGTGCCTGCTACATGTGCATATTGCTTGGCCCTTAAGCCTCGTCTTACTTGTGCCAAATACTTGTGCATGAACATTGTCTTAAACATTACTTGTGCCTGTTTTCTTGGGTCTTGAACCTTGTGTTATTTTGGCTTATTACTTGGGCCGGGTGTCTTGTCTTGCTTGAAGCTGTGTTGTGCCTAATACTTGTGCCATGAACTTTGTCTTTGAGATTACTTGTGCCAATCACTTGTGCATTGAGCATTGTCTTAATCGTGCAATTATTACTTGTACCGGGAGATTCGGCTTCCTTGGATCTTACTTGTGCCTACTAGTTGTGCCTTGAACCTTGTCTTGGACGTTATTCGTGTCTACTACTTGGAGCTTGAACCCTCTCTTAGTTGGATCTTACTAGTTCTTATTTCTTAAGCCGCGAGCCTTGTCTTACTTCGACCATGAGACATACTTCTGTTCAACTTGGGCCGATTACATGTCCTGTGTTCCTTCTCGTAACTGGACATTTTATTTGGATCGCGGGCTTCGTTTTACTTGGGCCTTACTCGGACCTATTGCATAGGCTGTGAACTATGCTTTACATGGGCCTTATTTGGGCCTAGAGGTTATTGTATTACTTGGGGTTTACTCGGACCTATTTCAGGAGCTATGAACCTTGTCTCACTCCGACCTTGCATGGGCAGTGAGCCTTGTCCACCGTGGAAGAAACACATTTAAATAATGACTCTGGCCGCTCTTCCCGCGGGGAGCGAGCGACCAGATGGTATTCGGAGCTAGCCTCGAACCAGGAGTAGTTAGTTCCACGCCGCCGCGGAGGACGCTGCGGTATGGAATACCTCCTCGGCGGCCATGGTGTCGGCGGCGTTGCGTGGTCGCCTTTTTCGCGGTGGGGTCGTGTGGCATGGGTATGCGGCCGGTGGCTGGACTCGTGTTTTGCTTTGCTGCTGTGCCGATCACAGGCGCCACCATCGTGCACGAAGCTGAGCCTTAACCCGAAGAAGAAGTAGAAGAAAAAGAAAGAAGACAACAAAGTTTTACGAACTCTGGCGACTTGGTGGCGGCGTGCAGGAGGTCAGCTACAACAAGAAGGGTTGAGCGAGGGAATACGGTACCAGCGCTGAAACGAACAACCGGAGGAGTTGGTTTGGGAGAGACGCCAGAGTCGTGTATGCGGAGAGTTTGCCAGTCTATGGCGTCGCCACCGTAAAGCCCCGCTCCCGAGTGAGCCAATCAGCCCGTGGCGCAGAGCGAGAGGCGTGAGCTCATGCGCGTGAACTCCCGGCTTCTCCGAGTTGAGCGGGGAGGGCCGCCATTTTCATTCATTTGCCCGGCGAAATGCAAGGGATGTATGGATGGCATGAATTTAAGTTTCTCCACGTTTGAACGCAAACTTTTGTTAAGGCAAAAAAGAAATACGCCTGTAACAGACGACGCGTAGCCTCAACAGTGTTAGGCGCCGACAGCGTTGCGTCAAATTGGCGGTCGTCTTCTCTTTGACCTCTTCTTTCTTTCAAGCTCCTTCGGCGCTCTCCTCCCTTTTCTTCACTTTTCTGTTCTTCGGCACCTTCGTCGCCACAATGACTGGCCAAACTCACCTCATATACTGCTCTGAGGGACGACATACTTGGGCGCCATCTATCCCCGTGCGAGTGAGGCGGGCAATCAAGCGAGGACGCCCCCCATGTGATGCGGTGGTGCCCTGCCCTAGACCACTGTCGACCGCCCCGGGCGACCAGCGAAGAGAGGATTCCCGAAATGCTGGGATTCGGGGAAGGGGCCCACGGTACAATAACAACCAAGCGCATTCTCGTTGAGTGGAGTGAATTTGTGCGATCGCCAATCAGTGAAAGTGTCCCAAAAGTGGGGAAAGCTGGAACAAAAAAAGAAAATAAACTTTTACCTGGGTCGGCTACCTAAACTTTGCCTGACCCCTCTATCTCAAAATGGGTTAGCAGCCTGAACTAACTAACTAACTAAGTAACTAAGCGCCCTCGGTGCGCCGAACGTAACGTGGCCGCCGCGTCGCACAGAGTGTCATCACCTCAATGTGTTTCTTCCACCGTGTGCACAACAAGAAGGGGTGAGGGAGGGAATGCGCGACAACCGCTGGGAGAAACAACCAGAGCGGGGGTTTGGGAGGGATCCGATACTTGGGCGCCCCCTATTCCCGTGCAAGTGAAGCACTTGGTGTGCCGAACATAATGTGATCGCCGCGTCGGACAGAGAGTCATCACCTAAATGTTTCTTCCACCGTGGCCTCGCGTTACTCGAGCATATTAATTGGGCCGTTGGCCTTGTCTTACTTATGCCTTACTTGAACATATTACATTGACTGTACTTTTACCTATTCTTTGTAATCTGAATCTTTTTTTGCTTGGGCCCATCCTTGTTATTTGGGTCTTATTTGACCTCTAGGTGCAATAGGGCTTCTCATTATTATTCGCGTGGAAAGATATCAATAATTTGGACACTTCATTTTTTATATCTGTTATATTCTAAGCACAGCATCGAATGCATTTCCTGCCTAACCGTTCCCTTGGAGGCTTTCTCCTTCTTTTGGAACTACTTTTTTTTTTGCTTGGCGTGTTCCTTCTAGATAAGAATGTCATAGCAGTGAATGCTCTCCGTCTTCTACTGGAGCCAGTGCGGGACACTGATCGACCACGAGCGGTTCGCGGCGTTCCACTGGGACACGTGTTCAATTAGTAAGAAGAAGGCAGGATTACAGTTTACTGAGCACCGCGTCGTACTCAAATCTAGCGGTCAGTAGCTTGCATGCACCAGCAAAGGCTAGAAGGCGCGCTCTTAGCTTGGGAGGCTGCTTCTGCTGCGCTACAGTTCGTGCAGCCGAGGTGAGTCCATGAGCAAGGAACTCAGGCTCTTGCAACTTTCCCATCTCGCAGCACAGACATTGACTGGTAACGCCCTGAACTTTTTCGGAGCCGGAACGCACAGTGTGAGGGCGAGCATGTTGTGGCACCTGCTTAACTGTGCCCGAGACCCCGAAGGTGTCCAGAGGAAACTTCAGCAAGAAGTGGACGAAGTCGTAGGCCGGGTGAGAGCTCCTGAATGGGAGGACAGGAAAAACATGCCCTACACCATGGCTGTCATCTGGGAAATGCTGCGCTGGAGGACAGTAGCGCCGTTGGGTATCATCAGAGAGTAAGTGAATTGGACATTGTACAAGGGAAACTTGTTATGGTTTCAACCAATCAATCAGTCAATCAATCCATTTTTCATTCATCAAGAAATAAGGTAGAAAAAAATGCTAAATCGAGTGCAGCCTGACGTGGTCCCAGTTCATTGCAAAGACCATACGTTAGGCAATGAATTTTTTTTTTTGAACAGTAACAGGCACAGTGAAATGATTTTCATGATTTTTCGAAATGGAGACTGTAATTCATCTTCAATGTCCATAAAAACCGGAGCAGGAGTCCGTTTTTGTTTTATTGACTTAAGTTTAGAGGGAAAAAAAAGATGAGAACTAACGTTTGCTTCTCTCCTCGACTCGACCGGACTATGTCAACAACATGTGAAATCATGTGGCCATGACGTAAAGTTTGCCTTTCTACCTGAAAAAGAAGTTCTACCAGCCGGGCGAAGGAACCACGTCGGAAACGAGCACTGGATACACGGACGTGTGCATTCGTCAACAATCAATCAGTCGAAGAATTTTTTTTAATTCACGTTCGTTTCTAATGAGCGTCGTTTCAGCATTCATTATCGCTTGCGAATAATAAGTTCCGTGGTGTGCTTAAGGACGGTGGGAGCATGAAGTGATAGTACTCGTGCCCAAGCCTTTCACGACCGCGTGATTTCTCGTTTTGTTTTTGAGTTCAGAAGGGAAGTTATGAAGGAAGAAGTTCGTATAATCATTTCATTGTCCCTTTATGTATAGATAGCGGAAACAACAAGCGGATATGGTGCATGTTTAGAGTTATTCTCGCAGCTTGTGATGTGCTTTGTTGCGTGTAATGATCACACACTATTTCGACTCATCAAAAATATGAAAATCTCGGAATGAATGCAGCATGCAAAGAACTTTGTTTTCTCTTCTAAGTGTAACGGCCAGCCTCAAATGACTTGAAAAGACATGCATCAATCACCCTGGTCAAATAAATGACTCGCATCAACAGTCATTAAGGTGATCTTGCTGATGATCTGCAAACATTTCACAGAAACCTTTTCACAGAAACCTTTTTTAGAAAGGACGAGTTGCAATGACTACAATCCATGTTTCGATAACGTTAAGCGCGAGCCAAACTAAGACGGACTGGTTCAACGACGCACTAAGAGACTGCTTGAAACGTCTCACCGAGCTGTATTCACGCTGCCTCCGTCCCTTGAAGACCTAAGCGCAGTATATTTCTGATTCCATGTATGAAAGTAAACAGAAGCATCTGCTTCATGTCTGCATACCGTAAATGAGTCGCCAGTGTTCCACGTCATTTCCATTTGTGAGGTTATGAGGTATGCTGCGCGGCCAAGGTACACTAAATAAACACGTAAACCTCGAATAAGGTGATATGGTAGCCTGGAAAAAACGCACCGTACATGCGACTGTACGGAAGAGAACGTACATGCTACCACATCTTTACACTCCAATGTTGCTAGTGTAATCGTTCCAAACGCGCGTCCCATCTAGTAGCTCCGGTGCCAATTATTAGAGTCTGCCAATGTTGGGCACGTCCTCTGAGTGTGTATGTGACAAGAGTGGAGCCTCAGCGTTTGGTAAGAGCTCGTACGGAACCACACGCTTCGTGCTCAATAGATGGCGACCGCGAGTGCTGCTCCTTTGACTTTTAAAAGGGTCTATTGCGCTCACTTCGACACGATTGGAAAGCATTCTGGCTGGAGGGTCATTGCTTATTTTGACCGACAGAGCCGAACGCGACACCACCATAGGCGGTTTCCACGTTCCCGCTGGCACCGTGGTGATGTCGAACGTCTGGGCGCTTCATCACGATCCGGATGTTTGGGAACACCCCATGGACTTTGATCCGACCAGATTTCTGAGCACGGATCAAACCAAGCTTCTACCGAAGCCAGCCGCCCTGCTCCCTTTCAGTACAGGTGAGTCGATATCACGGATGACCACAGGCCGGGGCACAGCGGCCGAAGCATATTTCAGTAGAATGTGTTTGTTTGCAAAAAAGCTCGCGCGTACCTTTCACTGCCAGGCACTCGCAACGCTGTCTTTCTCGGCGCTACAAATGTGTTTATTTTTATATTAATTTTAAAACTGCCATAGGCGAGAGCATTACAGAGGGTCCCAGCTCATTGTAAAAAAATTATTTTAGAAAACAAAAAGCGCCAAAATCAGTTTATGCAAAGAAGACATACAATTGTAAGTTAAAGAAAAAGTGAAATACAGCTTCATAAATATGAGTATGCGGCAGCTGTGAAAATAGTTTCACTTACCTTCTCGTTCAAAGGCAGTGAATTGGAAAGAAAAAAATTAGTTGTACAAAAAGCTCGTTCGAGTCTTTAGCGTCTCGGGGAACAAAGGGACTGAATGAGGTCACTGATTTAGTTTTAATGCGCGTCACGTTTATATGCATGGCCTTTACAACATGCAATTCATTGAAAGGCGTGGGTGAAATTAACTGGAAATCATATGTAAAAACAAATTTATAGCGTGAAAGCAGTCTGAATTGTTGAATAGTTTGTTTAGATACGCATGCCCTTCTAGGCCGGTGACACTTGTCTCATGCGAATAGCTCGAATAAATAAACCCGACTGCGCGATTTTGAACTGATCCTAGGTTATAATTGAGGTAATTTCGGTAATGTTTGTGACTGTTTATGATATTAGTGAAGTGGTGTAAATGATTGATAAGCTATACCTACGGCATCTAAGGACAATAATTGGTAACGTAAAGGCTTCATACGTGTCATACAGAAACAGGCATCAACTCACGCGCTGAAACCTCGTTGAGGCCAACGTTTGCTGGAGCAAGCTCAGTTTCACGACTCCGCCTGCGACGTGTGCTTAGTGGCGGTAACGAGAACTAGCAGTGTTGCAGTCGACTCTTACTTCCGGATTGTGTAGCCCGCCAACTTTGAATAGCAACACTTGAGCTTGGGCAAGTTGGTGAATCATATTAACACTTCACAGCGCAAGAAAACAGACGCACACAAAAATAAACTTCAAACATTCAAAGAAAGAACTTTCAAACTGCCCTGACTCTCAACCCTGTGGTGTGTTACACTTCATCTTCATCTTTTCTTGCTATTACACGCATAGATGTAAAAAGGAAAAGGAAGAAAAGAAAAAAGAAAAGGAAGCTCTCAACGCGCACTCTAACGCAGTGGTAGCAGGCGACGCGCGAGGCAGGGAAGGAAGGTCCGACCGCAGCGCCGCTAGTTCTCGTGACCGCCATTTGGGCCAGTCGCTTCCGCAGGCGAGAATAGGGAGCTGGGAAATTGAGCTTCCTCCAGTAACGTTGGTAGAGGCGTTATGAAAGATACCGCATTCAGGAATGTACGCTTTTTTTCATCCTGGACGTATTTCATGTTCCTTCCCTTCCGGTTGCTATAATTAACTTTTTTCTTTAGCTAAGCCGCTACTTATGCGTGTACCTTCTCGCCTGTTCTTTCTTTCCGCTGTCACCATTTTCAGAAAGCACCGTCCGGCGCGACGAACCTATTCAGCGCCCATCTTTGCACGTATTTGTCTTTTTGATGCTTCCATTTGTTCACAGTAGAAGTATGGGGCTTAAAAAGCAAGAAACCTAATGCAACGGCACGATTTCACTGTCTTCTTACGGGCGCAGAGGCATGTTGGCCGAGCCTTTTAGCTCGCAGACACCCTTCCAGACGGCACACGTTACACGAACACACACGAAAAATATATTGTAAACAAAAAGTTTTCTTTACTCTTATTTTCCTCTACTTTTTTGAACAGGACGGCGTATGTGTCCCGGAGAAACGCTGTCTATGATGGAGCTGTTCATATACCTGGCCACGCTAATGCAAAGGTTCACGGTTCTGCCCAAGGAGGGAGACACCATCTCCATGGACATCTTCGACGGTTTCATCACCCTACCCCTGCACACCCAAGAGATTCGATTTGTACCGAGATGAGCGAAGTGATGAGCGTTGGATTTGGAGAGTGTCTGGTCGAAGTAGAGCACAAATTTCTAATATTAAATAAAAATATAAATCTGGATACCCAATAGAATTATTTCTACCTTCTTGCCGTACTCTCAGCACCGCCTTCGGATTATTGGGGCGCTTAGCGTATGGCTTCCCGTACAGACGTATGAGCGAGAGGCCGGTCTCACTCAGCACATCTAGTCACCCATATTTACGCCCATTCTATTTATCTCCCGCCACCCGCCTCCTCTCCTCCGGCTCGGATAATTCTAGTGAAGAGAAGCGGAGTTTATATATTTTAATTTAGATAAGCAAGGTTTCCACCCTCATCCTCACCATCAGACGTACTAAGCGTTATAAGCTATAGGCACGTTTTTAAGAGCATTCATCAAGAACCTAAGGTCCCACGGATTTATTCATAAGTAACGTACAGCGTTTTCGGGGTGGTTATTACATTTAAATTCGGGGGTGTTCTATAGAAATTAATTTGTCCTGCAGATTCAGTGTTTCTAGGCGTCAATTTTTAGCGTCAGATCAAATATTTGTGTTTATCTGGACATTTCCACCACGCGTTTTACTACGTGTACCTCTTCAGTGCTGCCTTTCTTCATTTATTAGTTCGCTAGATTTTGAAGCGTCCCCGTCACTATTTACTGTTCAGTTTACTCATATTTGTGTATGAATCTGAATACAGTGAATACTTGCATGTGTTCTTTTTCGTGTATTACCCACTTCTGTAATAAACACAGTGGGGATGACAGTATCGATAAATGAATGAAGGAATATGTTGAAGAAAACAGGTTATGAGTATCGGATTCTTTAGGGAACAGACACGGGTCGCACGAGTGCTCCAAAAAAGTCCCGGTACCGATAAACCGAAAAGAAAAGGAGCAGTCGCGGTGACAGTACAGTGTGGGTTGCATTACTTGTTTGCATAAAAATTAAACTAGATTCCTTCCCGTAAGGTTTGGGCGTTTCGTATTCAATTGCAGCTCAAATTTTGAGGTTTTCGTTTTTCCTTAAGTAGGATAAAACCGACCCAGGTGTTGCTTGAGGGTTTTAGTAAATCGTTCCGATACCTCCAATACTGATACCGGATTCAAAGGTATGTTGCATTCACAATTCGGTCGACCGAATGTCGGGTATCATTATCGGAGTCGTCGCAACGATCTACTAAAACACTCTACTTTTCGGAGTCAGTCGAAAAATACAAACATCCGAAACATCTTTTACAAGTAAGAATTCGTGTTTTCAGTGAGTACTAGTAAACCCCGAAACGAAAACCCTGAATCCGTCTTATCTAATTCGGCGAACACTGTAAAACCCATAATCGGAGGTTTGTGTAAGAAAAACTCAAGCTTCAAGGAAATAAATCTTTCTCTGCGCGATATTTATTCGTTTTCAGCCTGCGCAGAGCTGTCCCCAAGGCTGTTTCTCCTTTAGAAAATTATTCCCACTGTCCCGTTTTCTTTGCACATCAGTACGTCTACGTTTTCCCAATATTTGTGTCACGCGTATGCTGCCTGGAGGGTGGGGAATTCCATGTCCATGTACTGTTTACTTCGAGCCTTAATGAATGCCGATTTCTTGTTCGAAGTCACAAACTCGCCCCAAAAAACACAAAATGTGGGGGGGGGGGGGGGGGGGGGGGGCATAAAACCCGAAAAGACATCTCCGATTTCGAAGGAAAAATTAGATTTGAACATGCATTGCACTGCAGGTATGTTTGAAGCAAACATATGTAAGAATCGCACATGTATTGAACATGATTCATCCGTGTCGTTGCGATGATTGTACCTTTAGAAATTAACCACTAACTAGCCCACTCTCCAACGATATTCAACTTGGATAGCTTTCACGAGAAGGAAACTAGATGGCCGGTCATGGCAGTCAGGCAGGTGCTACCGGACCTGCAGCGCGCATTCTACAAGGGTACGTTGACTTTGTATGTTTGTGGCAAGTTTTCCATGGATCCTGAAGACTCGTTTGCCAACCGTTTTCCAGCCTCGCTCCCAATAATCCAGTGCACCTAGCATTGTTCGGTTGGTTACATGCACTATCTTACAGATTGTGGATTTTCTTATCTTAACAAATACGGGCGAGTAGGAAACGGGTTGCTGAGCGTAATCAGACTCCTTGGAGGATTTTTTTGAAGTGAGCTGAAAACCGGGCGGTGTTGTCTGTCCTGATAAACAAACAGTCTCCCTGGCCACGCGAAGCACATTTTTATATCTTGTTAAAAGCTAACCTTAAAGTTGAATATCATAAGGGAGAGATATTACAGCGCATTAGCGCAACGTTGTAGAAGTTTTCAAAACACTTTTTTTTTCTTGCTTTAGTGATGACACCAATCCTATTTCCCCTTGATCGCAACTGCTTTGGAATGTAAACCTGCGCTTACTGCTTGCTCGCTGCTGTGAACTTTGTGCGTGATAGCACCTTCATTTTTTTAGATTATTTGAGGTGACCGATTGCGCAGATAACGTGTTGAAGTTATTTAAGAAAAAATATATTTTGAAAATGCAGTTTCAGTGGACGCAGTCTTAGGCTTAAGCTTCTGTATTAAGAAGATAAGTTCTCGCTACCAGGGAATTTTTTTTTTTTTTTTGCGTTTGCTCTGCAGCTCTTTGTATTAAAGGTTGTTCAGTTCATTCATTTAATCCCGTTAGTGTTTTTCCAACTTCTATTTCTGCGATTGTCTTCTGTCAGCGTCTTGTACTGAAATAGACCTAATATAAAGGTCCAGTACCGTTTCAATTTAGGATGTTTTGGAATGGCGTGACCAAGAGAAAAATATCGGTGGTTCCGATGGGCTCATATAAAGAAGCAGCCAAATATCACTTTATAGACTGTATCTAGTTTTTATCTAGTTTTAGTTTTAAAGAAATAACCGGTGCTGCCATTAAAAAAAAAAAAAAAGAAAGAAGCGAAATACATTTGGCATGTACTCGAACATAAACTCCTCGCGTCAAAACAAATACACCTGACCAATCGTCTCCTTTCTTTATCAGCTTTCCTCTCTTTTTTTTTTCCTTCTTTTTCGCTGGACTATAAATGTCGTCGCTCACGATTTGCTGAGTTCCGCTCCCACCTTCACCGCCCGTTGCACAACAAAAAGTAAAACCTCGCAAAACAGAAACGTTACAGCACTGTAATAATAATAAAATAATAATTTGATTAGATATGAAAATAGCTTCCATAGCCAACCGAGAGAAAGAGAAAAACAATATGCAGGGTGATCCAAATAAAAATCTACAGGGCTTTTTTCACCGCAAAACGAAACTATGCATTGCCGAGCGCTCATTCTCTGCCGAACAGTTCTCCACGAATCTATATTTATTCAAAACTTATATGATTTTCTGAACATTTCACTGGAAAAATGGGGCCCATTTTCGCCAGTTTTCGCTTTCTGGCGCCATACAACACCACGTGTTTGAAGGCTCCGTCGGCCACCATTTTCCCATTGACATTTTCAGAAGCTCATTTAGAACTTTTTAATAAAATATCGCTTCGCGCTGAAAATGTGGCATCTGGTTCGAACCTCCAGCTCTACCTTTGCCAGAAAATGAGCATTCGGCTATGCATAGATTATTTTTGCGGTGAAGAAAACCCTGTAATTTTTTGGGGGGGAGGGACAACTTGTAGTACTAACAAGATAAACGGGCAAAAAAATTGTATTCTCCAATGGCTGATGAAATGCAATTATGCCAATTCAAGAGTATGGAATTCTGTCTCATCCTCAGTTAAATGATTCAAGGCGCCGAAATAATATTATTAACTAAATTCAAGCTGAAGGATTCTATTATATTTTTACCAAACCTGTTATTGTGCCCGCCCAAAATCCTCGTATGCTCGAAACTCGGAACACAGCCACTGCACGTGTGAGAGCGAATGAAATCGGGGTGAATGACAAAGGTAACTCGCAATGCTGAACTTGTATACTAACAACCACGGGGACTGCGACTAGTATATCCCAGAGATGGCATTCGTTACCCGCACGATAGAAAACTGAACAAAAGGGTTCAAGCTAACGGGTTTTAATTTTGGTGAGGAACTTAGAGTACCAGTAGAGAATCATCTTGCGCTTGCCCCACATTCTAGCCCGCGTCAGTCGCACTCAATCTTTGCGGAACGACTCGGCAATAATACACCTGATGCAGTGCGAGTGAGCCGGGAGATTATTGAACTCGCCCAATCGAAACAACGACCGCCATGACAAGGACCGAAAAAGCGTTAAATTTTCCGTCGGAGGTCTGGGTCTCCGACGAATTCACTCACCGAGTAACGCCAACCAGGGATTTTCGGACTGCCTCCCCAAGCCACAAAAGGGGCCTTTAAAGGTCGCGGAGCAGGTTTCGCCCCTGACATATTGACTGCGACACTCCGTCACCAGGGTAATCGCGATACCGATCTATTTCAATGACCTCAACCGCTTTATTGAACGCGTCACGCATGAGGAGGGCAGAATAACCAACTCCTTTTTGTATTCTCATTCACGTGCAGTTATGCCAACAGGCCGTCATATGGTCATGGCCACGTCGTCCTTCTCACCGGCGTACCTTTCGCCACCGGTCACGCTCTTCCGGTTGCTGCGGTCCTGATCATCGGCGGGCTCCCCAGCACTACAGGAGGGATACTGATTAGCCACCACAACGTCGGCGGACCCTTACCCGCGAGGCTGCAACGTTGTGTGTCATGAAACACCACACAGTCGTCGGGTTCGCTTCCCGGGTTCGCTGAAGACGCCAGCTGCAGGTCCAACAAGGTTTCGATCCGGCAGCCACTCCACCACCTTTCCAAGGCAGCACTCCGAATAAGCGGTGCGCCCTGAACACCCCGTCATCCTACACCGACGAGGAGAGCGCCGGGTTATGCGCCTTCTTCCAAGTCCCACTTATATCAGAGGATGGTCACGTGAAAGGGGCCCTCCACGTCGAACGCCGACAAACTCAACGGGGCAATCAATCGGCAGAGACTCGGCCACTGACATCGGCCGACGTGACGGCAGCCCTTATTCTTGTTTAGCGATCATTCCCCGAGAGGCTGAAGACACCGGACCCGGCAACACCTTCGCTCAGGAACATCGACCTATACAACGTCAAGTGCACGTCTATCCCCGCCCTACAATGATAACGCCCTAACATCTATTTCTAAGCCACGATGACGACCCCGAGTCCTAATACCGCCACTCTTCCGTCCAAAATATTTTTTTCCATCACGTGGCCTGGTGACTTTGCTCGCACTGTCGTGCGGTAACAGGTAGGAACGAGCATGTGGAGCCCGCGATCGCCTGACTACGCCTGGGTCCCGGTATGAGCCAGCCCAACAGGATCAACAGAGCCGTGGACAACCGTAACACTCCGCCGGGGAACACACGGGCGGCCGTGATCCTTGGAGACGTCCAGGTGCATTGCCATTTTTGGTGCCGTGACCGTCATATCCCCCGCGGTCACTTCCGCCGTCGTGGTCAACCCTTGGGTGCCGTCATCTTCCTGTCGAGCAAGTTCCATGACCTGAGGTTGCACCTGAACATGCCACGAAGACCCTTGGAATGTCGTCGACCATTGGAGTATCGCTCAGGGCTCAATTAACGTTTTTTCTTGGTCATGGCATGGTGGAGCTCCTCACGGGACCCTTCGAAAAGGTCTTGACTTTCGACAGGAATGATCGTAAACCCGAACTGACATCATTTGCTGAAGAGTGCTTTTATTCTCCACACATTCCCCAAAAGGTGTGCATGTGGGGGGGGGGGGGGGGGGGGGGGAGGGGGTTAGGTATGGGGAATGAAAGAGGAATAAAAGCATTACACGTGTGAGGAACCGGGCGCAAAGGGACAGTTCGAGCCGGATCACCGTTGCAAATTGTGATGTTTCTTTAATTTTCCACAGTTAGCATTGCATATACAAATCCATTTAGCGCTCTCAGGACGGCGCCATTTTGTTAGATTGCGGGGTACTCTCGGCACATCCGGGAAGTTCAGCAGGTGCGGCGGGGTACAATGAGAGAAAGGGCACGCGCCCGACTCTGCTAGCAGACGACAAACCGGGAGGTTGCCGTTCTCCATCTTTGGGCTGTACCGGCGGGCAGTACCAAACATCGAACTTTCGCTCATGGCTGCCATAATGAATTTCTCGCGTTCTTTCAATATTTCTCGCTATTCCAAAATCAGCCTTTAACGCTCTGTTGTTTTACTTCAGTGAATGATTAACTAGCATATCTTTGTTCCGTTATTTCAATAGCAGTGGAGTCAACCGGCAACGCAACCTCTGCGTCTATTGCGCCATGAGAGCGCGTTTTTATTTATTATTCCATACTCCCAGTCATTGTCTCTAAAGTCCTACACCAGTAAGCACTTAGTAAAGTAAAATGGCTGCAGCAACCGGGTTTACTCTCCACCGGAGCGTCCGGCCACTCTAAAATAGTTTTTCCTATTTTGTTTTCAATCGCACGCGGGCAACATTGCAATTAAATTCGGTTAGTATTTTTATCGAGCATAGTATTGCACGATAATTTGCATATTAAAATCTGCGCATCTGCGCTTGAAATTTTCAAAATGACGCGATTTTAAGCCGAGTTTGATCGCCAACAGGATGTAAGGTAAAGCCCACTCGGCGGAGCCGACGACGCCCGGAGTAAGAGGGGGAGGGCGTTTTTTCTCTCTCCACTCTTTCTAGTGGAACAGTCTATAGAAGTTAAGAAAAGCGGTATTTCATGGCTTGCAGTCGGCGATCTACGAGGTAACAAATTAAATCCATTACGACGAGTGGTAGAAAGTTTGACTTGATAAAAAGCACCATATTCCATGCATCACGTTCATAAGTCCAAGCAGCACACGTAGGTTGAAATTTATTTATTTATTTATTTACTTATTTATTTATGCATACTGATATTGCTGGA
This sequence comes from Ixodes scapularis, assembly GCF_016920785.2. Lineage (NCBI taxonomy): Eukaryota > Metazoa > Arthropoda > Arachnida > Ixodida > Ixodidae > Ixodes > Ixodes scapularis. Next base: position 216,571,917 of record NW_024609846.1, on the reverse strand, counting down.
TGGATACTATTAGAAAAGTGCGATCGTGCATATGTCCAGAAGGCCCGGAATAGAAAACAACATAAACATCAACATCAGTCGCTCTCAATGGCACACAGATATTTATCGGGCGAAAATATTGGTATATTTCCGGGTAATGAGTTCCAAATTTCAATTGTTCGGGTAAAGACGTTGTATTTGGTTATCTCGTTACGCGGAAAAAGGAGTGAAATATTTAATTCGTGGTGGCTCCTTGTAGAGGTTGAAATGAAAATGTTTAGATTTGAACTTGATAAGGCGGAGTGAGATGAGTTAATTAAAAAGTATAGGAACTTCACATATTCGCTGTGACGACACGCAAAAAAAAAGGAACTCAGGCCTAACGTGGTAAGGTTAGAGGTGGCTAAGCATTCACTGTCCTAGCGGCCAAAAATAAACCTACAGCTCTCTTCTGAATTGATTTAAGTTTGTTAATACTGACTGTGTATATTGATTACAAACAATTGAATTCTACTCGATGATAGGGCGGATTAGTGTTTTATAATAAGTTTAGCATCCCGCGGGGCACTTAAAGTACGCCGCAGGTAACCGAGTTTGTAGTGGTTTGCTACATGTTAAGTGAATATGTTTAGACCAAGATATACTGTGCGTGAAGAGAAGTCCAAGGTGGTGGAAACTTATACACAACGCAGTCATCAGCGTAGACATATTTTTGTGCGCATATCACGACGCCAACCATTATTATATAGCGAAAAATTATGAGCCAATTCACTCTATGGAGGTGGATTACAATCGAAGCTGTTTAGCTCACGACCCAGACCCTCCCTGAGGATCCGTAGCAAACTAGACACGCGCGACGGGACCGCCACTCCAGGTAAGCGGAAGGAAACAAAACTAGGCACGCAAGCTTCTGGAACAACGACAAAGAGAGGGCGGTGCGAGCGCAGACATGACCGACGCGGATCGCACAGCGGCAATTATTTTAGAAACCTTTATTATCTACCTGAGAGTCTACTCATCTTTATACTGGTTCCTATTGATAAGTAATCTACTGAATAGACCTATTGCTAAATTACCCAAGCATCAAGGAGAATGCAGGGAATGATGTTCCACGCGCAGCACGTGCCGGCATCTGCAGCAGTAATGGTTTTAAAGCAAAAGCCTAAAACAAATGGCATCTTGCACGCGCGTTCGTCAACGCTTTATTTTAGTTATTTATTTCAAAGCTCTTATACGGGAAAGGCGTGTGCGTGCGGCGCGTGCGGCAGTCAGAGCGTAGAGTGTTTGGTCACGCACACGAAAAATCCATGGAACCCTAGCCATAAACAGCTTTGCTGTAGAAGAGAAGAGGACCAAGAGCTGATCCTTCCGAGACACATGATGACACATCGTTAATAGAAGACTTGGATGACTTAAAGCATGCATACACTGAGCGGCGAAAACGAAGACCAGCTATCCAATTAACCAGGGAATGATTGTTTAGTATGACATTGAGCTTGTACAAAAGTTTAGTGAGGAACCGTATCGAAGGCCTCGGAAAAGTCTATGAATTATAGACTCTGTAAGGAGGTGGACTAAATAAACGAGTTAGCTGAGCCTGAGACGTCGTCCTGTTTATTTTCTGTCTCCTATACGTTTGGATGTTAAAACAACATGCCAAAGTTGTGAAATTGTACTTCACCCCCGTCGAAAGCCCCGCTGTAATTCACATATGATGTACTTAGTGTCTAGATATTTCATAATATGTTTGTAGATAATATGTTCTAATAATTTGAACACATGAGATGTTAGAGAAATTGGTCTGTGCTTCGACAACGAGTGAGTGTTTGTACATTTATGAAATGAAAGGACTCTTGCAAGTTTGCATGACGAAGGTACTGTAGCGGTTGGCAGCGATTGATAAAAATCATTTAGCCTTTCCACTTTGGTGAAGAAAGAAGACCAGCGAAGCTGTACTATGGTGGGAATGACGTAATGGCCGGCCGCAAGTCGACAAGCCAGAGTGGAAAGGCTCGAAAGGTTGCACCACCTATGAGCGACGGCGGCAAGCGGACAACCGGCAAACACAACACTCTGGAGAGCGACCGCCATCTATCAGCGACGGCGGCGACCAGAATCTTGTGTCGACATTTCTTTGCGGGAGATACGATCCTGGGAAAACTAGCCTTCAACAGCCCCGCTCTAAAAAAAAATTTCGTAAGGTAACGACTGGTTTAAAGAAAATATAGGAAAAGAAATATGTTTGGAATGTCATCAGGACTAGTTTTTTTTTGCACCTAAGTATACAATTAGGCAATGACCAGCTGGTCATTTGTGGCTTTGTTATTGATTATAGAAGAATTATCAGTTATACTTGATGGGTAAATTTGACTTCCATAATTTATGTGGTTTGATGCTCATTAAGCTTGGCAGTGTTGCACGGAAGTAAAAGTATTTCGCTAAATTAGTTCTAAGTCAAAGTTCCTCTTTAGCTCTGTTGAATCATAGAGCCTTTACAGGATCACCGCTGCGTTTGGCACGGTTAGTCAGCCTACGCGACGTTGGAGATCCAATATTTCTCGTGTTAACGATGGAATCGATAGATTATTTTTCTTTGTACTAAGAAGCAAAAATTGGTGGATACAAGTTTTAACCAAGTTTTTAAAGGACATGCCTAAGCAATATACATCTCTGCAAGCACAAAGTTGTTCAAAGCTGTCAAAATAATCGCCTAATTAGCTCTCCCTCATCAGGCAAGCCCGGCAATAAAGTTCTATTTTCTTCGTATTGACATGAAACGATCCAATTTTCGGGTGAGTTTTCTCGTGTGCACACCAATCAGAAAAGTCTACTTCACACTCGCCATTAGTTTTATTCGTTTATTAAATCATTATCATAATCAACCTGAATATTTTCTTTCCCCTCACCACAAACGGGGTCCTCCATCATATCCGCTAATCTACACTTTTAAAAGAAAGTTAGTAGTATTTACTAGGTAAGAGCTAGTAACCGCTTGTCACATATGTTACTAGGTACCTAGTAACCTTAGGTAGTAACGGTCAAGCTACTAACGGTTACTAGGTCAAGAAGCTGGTAACTGTTACTAGCCTCTAAGTAGAATCCATGTCTTTTACTACCTCAAGCTAGTAACTAGCGCTACCTCCCTACATTGCTAGTAGATACATATACACACGCACACCCACATTTTTAGCACACAATCGACACAATGCATTCAACACAAACACACGCTACTCATCACTAATCGCTAACTTACAGGCGGGGGCAGCGGGGATCGAACCCAGGAGGTTCCTAGCTCAAGCTTTCGAGCTAAGACGCGTTAGTCCACTCCGCCACTTCCTCCCCGCTAATTTCATTGACTGCCTAAGGCCTTAAGTCTTTTATACTGACCATTTAAGTGCGCAAACTTGTCGTCGTGTATCAGCACGTCAGTTCTTCGCAGTCTCTAGGTCAATTGCGCCACGAGGCAAACCGCATGAAAGCGACGGGAACAAGCGGCCAAGGCGATGAGCGACGTTTCCTAGAAATTAAGAAACCTTGCGACGCGACGGGTGAGCGTGAGAAATAGCCGCGCTTGTTGCTATCTCCGTAGCTCGCTAAATCGGTTACATGCGGTTCAGCCTTCAACACAAATGCGGTCGCCGTCGGCGCGAGAGTGCTTTCTTGCCGTCTCCCGCGGCGAACGAAGGCTGTAATTGACGGGGAGTACGACGGCAGCTGCACTCCTTTCGCGTGCTGCGCTACAAAAAGGCATGCAAAATTAATACCGCGTGCAGCTCGCATCTTAATTTTTGTAGTACACTGACGAATACTCGCGTTTTTGAGGAGCGTATAAGCGAATTCAGAAAGTCTCGTAGAATGCCAAAACAGTTTTTTTTGCATTAGTCCCAAAGCCACATGCACTATTTACGACGTACACCAACGGTTGTGACAGTGCACTGTCACGACCGAAGTAAATCAGAATCATTCAACCACCGAGCACACAAACCGTGAAGAAGTTCCCAGTGTCAAATAAGAGGAGGCGGAGAAAAGCTCTTGGACGACGAAACCCAATCAAGTGACAGCGGCACCGGCTCGTTAGGACTATCCTCGGAGCCGTCCAGGTCCACGCACACACTCGCCCCGTCGAGCGCACAAACGTTAACTATGCACTCCAACACGGGAACACGAGAACTGCACACGACATAAGGCAAAAACGGCCGGTTCATATGGGAGAAATTAGCGTCTTGCGAACTCCGACTGGCCCCAACCTGCTTGTCGTACAATGTTGCCAAGCGTCTCTTGTGAAAGAAAACAACATATCTTTAAAAAATAATAAAAAAAAACAAAAAAAGAAAAACAGATTGAACTTTTTTTGTTTTCGGAAACGTTTTTAGTATGTGCTACGTGGCTATTTTCATCCCAGTTAAAACCAAAATGAAAATATAAACGCTTACAAACGAATTCAAACAAGAAGGAAAGTATCTAAGCCGCATGGCCATTGCATCAACAATGGCTGCTGCGCTAGCTGCAGCGCTGGCTTTCATGTCGCGCTTGCACGGAGACTGCGATTGTTATAAAGTCAGCTCCAACCCTTAAACATGCACCCTCATACAATATTTGACGCCACGATTGCGTGTGGATACCTCCCCTGCTATCCGAAACAGCAAGTGCGTCGCTAACGCTGGCAATCGGGTATGAAGCAAGCGCCGTCATCTTCTCCGCGCCTTTGGGGTAGTAAATAGCTAGTAAAAAGCTAGTAACAGTAAGAAAAAGGTAGTAATGGCTGCATTTGCTAACTTTTTACTACCTATCGCGTGTTTCAGGTAGTAAATCGTTAGTGCAAGGTAGTAACGCTAAGAAAGCGGTAATAACTGCTGCAGTTACTAGCTTGTTACTAGCTTTTTTTTAGGAGTGTACAAGGGGTCTGCGAAGCATCAGTGGTTGAGAACCACTTACCTAATCTATCAGTAATAGAAACATCGTCCGCACGATTAGGATCGGCAAAAGTAGAATAAAGGACACGTTTATTCGGAGCTAAATAAGAGATTGAAATAAGATCTGCCTCATGGTCCAAAATACCATCAATGATCTCAGATTCAAAACCACTTTCTGGGAGGGGTGAACTAAAAAAACTATATCTAAAACTGCTGTCCCTCTGTTGCCACATTCGACTAATTTCTTTAGACCATATGACAAAAAAGTCCAAAACGCTTCTCCTCATTGAAGCATCGTGACCCGATTCGATAATAAAAACCACTGGATGCCTGGTAACTTAAAATCTTTCATAGAAACTAGGTCGGAGAAAGACAGATTGTGAGAGCGCATGAAGTTACAGAGGCCGTGTATTTGATTAATAGGGGAACCAGGGGGACGGTAAACAACGCCAATCACTATCGCCTTATATTCCAGGTAAAGCTGGCAAATACTGATTTAATTATTTAATATCAGAGAGACCTTGACTCACAGAAAATATGATAGAATGCAAAAATAGGGCAGCGCCACTGTCTCTACCCCGCTATTTATCAGCTTTTACTAAGCTAAAATCGGGGGGTGCTATTTTGGTATCGTAGACAACGTCATGCAGCCATGTTTCCATTACATGTAGAACGTGAGCCGATTGGGACGAAATAGGTGAAAGAAAGTTTGAAGATGTGTTTGTTCAGCTTCTCGCGTTAACGTTTACAACACAAATATGTTGTGAACTACGCCGGGGTCAACGAGTAATCATATGTTATCAATAAATATGCGGTCATAACAGAACTGGACGCTAGAGCCGATGTTGAACAATACAACAAAGACATTCCACGAACTGAGCATACGTGCGGCGAGAAATCTCCAGGCACGCGCATATCTGAGCGATTACGTTTGAAGCGTTTTGTTCAGGACCTAAATTTTATCATGCAAATTCAGTAATTACATAATTACTTGACAAGAGCAATCGTTGCGACGTCTACCAAGTCTATGATATTTTCCAATTGGTGGGAAATTCATTTTTAGTTTCTTTGAGAAAGATTGGGATACGTTGGATAATAACGCCTCACTCTCTTCAAGTTTTAAGTTTTATTTCTTTCAGATCAACCGAAAGGGGAACAGAGGCTAAAGACAGAAAATGCCTGACGAAGGTATCTGTCCCCTTTGCAGTTCGTACATACGGTACACAGTATATAAACTTTGTAGAGCTGTATACATCAGATATTGAAAACAATGTCACTGCGTTAAACAATATCATCAAGAGAGGATCACAAGTAGTAATACAGATTATGAAAGAAACGTTTGCACAAGTTCAGAGACAAAACCATCAATTTGTTTTGTATAAAAATGGCTATAAAACAGTGTCACTGCGATAAAGAGTGTCCTCAGCTCTTTCTTATATTTGGAGAAGGAGTTATACAAATCCGCGAAGGTTCTAATTGAAATTAATAGTTCGGTCACTTGATAATCATTAGTTTGCTTTCCGTAATTTGTTCGAATCTGGGGAGGTCGTCTTAAAGAGTGCCGAAAGGTGTATCTATGCGCTACGTAACTTGTATGTATATCATAAGGTTTCACACTTCATTATAGTTGCATTAACTTGAAATTAAATTTAATTAGCCTTGAGTATACCGTGTTTTCTAAAAAGTGGCTCACTTGGAAGGTATTGTATATCTCCCGTGTAACTTTCGAATATCCGCAAAATGTTCTTCTTTAATTTAAGTATCTTACTGTAGTTTGTGAGCGTTGCTGTACTCCATACTAAAATGCAGTAGCATAACTTTGAGTAAAAAAGAGGGTAATATATTTGTTTTCTTTAACCATGTAGGATCAGTCTTCTTATTTTATACGAATATGCAACTGCATGAGAAATCTCGGCGGTCAAGTTATTTACACGCGTATCGCAGCTTAGCTCCTGGTTTAATCAGACGCCTAAAAGGTTTCGTTCGCGGACTTGCTCCAGAATTGTGTTTTCGAAATATAAAGTTATTTCAGTGTTATATTGATTGTTTATTGGAATAAAAATCTTAGAATTTAGTTGCACTTTATTTCTATGGAGACACACTGCTGGTTCAGCGAGATAGCTATTTGTCATTGATTCTAGGGATGCTTTGGAGGCAGAGGCGAAACGATGCATTGGTATCATCCGCGCATATAATCAGTTCGAGAGATCTGGGATTAGCAGTAATGTCATTTATATAAAGGAGGAACAACAAGGGGCCAATGATAGAACCTTGGTAGACACCATATTTAACTTCCAACGTGGTTGAGACAGTGTTGTTAACTTTGACAAATTGAAGGCGATGCATTAGATAATATTTTATTAAAGCCGAAGCTACTCCTCGTATTCCGCACAGTTGAAGTTTATTTAGAAAAATTTGGTGTCGAATTGTGTCGAATGCGTCTTGGAAGTCTATAACAACTCCCAGTGTGTATAATTTATTTTACATGTTGTATATTATTTTGTCTTCTTTCTGAACAAGTGCCTGCTTTGACGGTTCGCCCTTTCGAAAGCGCGCCATATTGAGATTTATTTATGACATCATGTTTTATAAGAAACTGATTCAATTTGGTTTGTGTGACTCCCTGAAATATTTTCAAAAACAGTGGCAAGACTGACAGAGGTCTATAATATTGTATATATGGTTTCCTCCTTTAAAGACAGGAGTAACTTCAGAAAGTCTGGGGGGTCTGGAGATATGCCCGATCCTAGGGTGCAATTTATGATATCAGATAATAAGGTTCTTATATTTTCAGAAACATATTTAATGGGTGCGGGTTCTATTCTATATACGCCGAGGACTACAATATTTTTTTATACTTATTTATAAGTCCTTCTACTTCTTGTGGGGTGGTTGGCGTTAACATTATCGAATTGGCTAAGGAATGAAGCCGTGCAAGGGCTCATTTTCGGATTCTAAAGGATCACCATCATTTAGAAAATACTCGTTCATCGAATTATATAGTTCTATGCATCTCACAAAATGCCCATCAATATTCACGTGTTTTATATCCATGGAATGACTATGTTTACTTGTTATGGTGTTTACGGCTTCCCATATCTTTTCGGGGCCACCCTGAACGCGATAAAACAGGCGCTTGTAGTATTCTTTCTGACTCTTTTTTTTAATCAGAGGATGTCTTTATTTGTATTCAATGCAGCAAGACGATCTTGGTCTCTACACTAAGAAAGTTTTGTTACATTTCTTTTAACTCGTATGTATAAATCGGCAGTCATCCAAGGTTTGCGAAATTTATTTCTCCGTTTATTATTTTTGTCTCAGCGGGAAAGCTCTGTCGTAACATGTTGAAATTTTATTTAGGAAACTGGGATACGCAAGATTCTGTTTTCGTCCTAAATATTCACTGTACCAGTCCGTGACAAAAATGTTGTCGCGAGACCATCTCAACGAGTCTTCACCTATTTTCCTGTAGTTGAACGTTTCATAGTGAGTTGCGCCTATCTTTCTATAAAGAAACCAGAGACAAAAAAATAGGTAGTGGTTGCAGAGATCATGTTTAAAAACACCCTGAGGGGACCTCATTACTGTTTTAATTTGTTATAAAAATATTGATAGAGCTACAGCGTTCCGAAGGCACTATGATACGCACTGTCACCGTATTTATACACCCACATGCAGCCACGAAATTTTTTTTTACTTTGATGAAGTCCCTTTTATTTCCAAGCAGATCTATATTTACGCCGTTCATAAAAAAAAATCGTTCAGCAGATGAAACGAGGAAATCAAGAAGGCCTCCAAAAAACGAGAGAAAAATAAGTTTTACTTCCCGCGGGGGGCCTATACACAACACCAATAAGGACGCCTCCAGCATGAACGACAAAACACTTTACGTCTGTGATAATCATAGAATACTCACCAAGTACCATGCCTTGAAATATCCTCACTATGGTAAATAACAACACCACCTTCTCTTTTATTTTTTCTTTCCAAGCTGGCACATTTATAACCAGCCAAACCAGGAGGTTCCACATATTGAGGGACCCATGTCTCCGTACAATGAAGGATATTACAATTTAGACGTAATGAATTGAAAAACAAATTAGGGTCATATTATTTCTTGATTATACTTCTCGTATTAAAATAACGAGAAGGCATAGTTGGTATATTGAAATGTTTGTTTAACTGAGGACTCGTCATATATTACCTACCGTTTTCCGTAAAAGTGGAAGTTATGAGAGAAGAGGAACGCTTATCCAACCTTTTATTGGACAGTCCGATTACGCGACCATTTTTTGAATATCACTTTGATCTCCGATTCTCCTGACAGCCGACGTGTCATCTTTCTTTGCATAAACCTTTCCCCAGCTGTCCAGACAAATATTCGTCTAGTCTCGTACCTGCCGGCGATTGCCGTTCCAAATAACCGCTTATACTGCCTCGTCAGGTGCTTGTTCACATACTAAGGATTGTCGGATCCCATTGCACCAATATCTGAGGTCGTCAGTCGATTCTTTGTTTTGCATCTTTCGAGCTACGCATTTCGCTTATATCGCTGAACAAAGCTTACTATTTTGATTTTCTCATTTCTTTGAGTAGGAACCCGGTGGCAAATGTTAATATCAGTGTTCTCAAGGGGCTCACCCACCAGTTCACCGATCTTCTTTACGATGTTGGTCGGGTTGCCCGTTACCGGGCTCTTATGATCTCCTAGTTATTAGACCTCATATGCTGTTCTAGATCTTCTACCTTGCTAGTTAGCTGACGGTTTTCAGTTTGTGTCTTCTTGTTTTACTGTGTTCGGTTTTGTTTCTCCCTGCGTAGTTCCCTAACTTAGTCCGGTATTCTCTTCAAAAACTCACAAGTGCAACTACAGCAGTAAACACTCTCATTCAGTCCTCTAAGCTCAGCTCGCATTTCGCTACGAACCTCATCTATAGTTTTAGTAAACGTTTTTACCTATTTACTCATTTCGAATGGTAAAGTGGCTGAAACACAGTTGGCACTATAATGCCCACACAACAACGTAAGCTGTGTTCGGCAACAGTTCACAAAACGTTTCGGGCAAATACTGACACCGGCATCTGTTGGACTCTCACCTGCACACAGGACGATAACGTTAGAAACACTGTCGGTGTGCACCGCTGCCGAACTGAGTGAGTTCCACCTTCGAAGTTCGCCTTTGTAGGTTTATGTGGCTGCAGACGGCGCTGAGGTGAAACACTTTGACTGGTCCTGATGCGATGCACGGTTAAGGGCGCCATCACACCCTCTCGATCACAAAGGACATATCAGCTTCTTCGGATATACCGTTCAAGATAAGGCTATTCCTGCGAAAGCAGTATTGCAAGTCGTCATTACTTGAAACAAGACTGTCTACCACTACTGTGGGTGATTTAAGTTCAGCGGGCCTATTTTTGTCAGCAGCTCCAGAATTAACCGACCTAGTAGGTGACGCTTCAAGTGCAGCCTCACGCGATTCGAAAGTCAAAATGTCAAAATAACGATGGTAATTGGAACAAAGCGTTGATGAGGAACTTAGATGATGGGAAAGAACATCTGCCTCTTCATGTTCATGTCAAGTCATTAAGTGAGGAGGAGGAGAGAGGAAGGGGATCGGTGGTCGAGTGCGTAACGCTCACCAACTCGTAAAAGGTAGAGTGAAAGCTCTACGCTCCAGAACTCAGGTGTGGAGAAAGGGGACGAGACGTGTCCTGGTTCGGATTGCCGCTTATAGAACACTAACTTAATCGGTTTCCAGGTCCCTCGTGTTCCCCAATCGCCCGCGGGCTCTTCCTCGACTTTTATTTCTCAATATCCTGCCGGGCCGGCGCTGGTGTCACTGCTGCTTTCAGAAGGAAGAGCCGCTGGGCAGGTCTGTTGATCTCTCGCTCATGAGAAAGAATAATGCTGCAGGCTCGTGGAAATTTATCTTTCCTGTGCAAAAGCGCTGCGATCCGACCGAGTTTCCACAGTAGGCGAGTATGTCATTGTGATTAACGATCACGATGTCGCCAGCCTTGATTGTTGAGGTTGGAGTCTGTGGGCTTTCATGGGCCGACCGCAACTGCAGGAGGTAATCGCGTTTTCATCTACGCCAAAAGGAGCTTAGGATTGTCTAGAGTAGCTTGACCTGTTTTTGAAGGATTGACTCTGTGGAAGGCTGGTTGAACTCCCCTAGTTGATGAGGAGTTGCTGTGAGGCGCGTGCCTATGAGGAAATACGCATGAGGGACAAAGCGGCTGTCGCCCTGAGGGATCGGAACCCAAAGTGGTCAGATGTTGGCTATTTACCGCTGCCTCCACCTCACTTAGCAAGGTATGTACCGACTCGACTGTCAGGCTGCTGCGACCTAGTGTTCGTCATAAGATGTCCTTCGTTGTAAAAAGTAAAAAGAGCACCCCAGGTTGCTCTTTCTACAATAAACTTCCACTGTAATCGAAGCCAGCTGCAGTAGTCTTGAACTTCGGATGCGGACTAGATGGCAAGCACTCGTGCGGAGCATGTGTGCTATCGGAGTAGATGGATTATGAAAGTCTGCGCCGCGTTACCAAACGCCGAAATGCTTGTAGAAATTGAGTTGCCGTCATGTTAAGCACAAGCTCTATGTGAATGGCGCGACTAACACCGCATGAGAAATGGGCGATGCACGCCTTGGAGCTGGAGTGCTGTGTACGTATAGAGGCCCAGCAAAATCGACGCTTACTACCGCAAATGAGGATGCTTCGTGAATTCGGTCGTGAGGAAGTGGGGCGTATTGGGTGGTTTTGGGTGCAAGGCGCCTCCACTGGCAGGGCAGGCACTTGTTCGTGATGCGTTTCACCGCTTCGCCAGCCTTGCTTATGCAGAAGCGGTCACAAAGCTCCATGAATGTTACTTGGACATCTCCATACATGAGCCGACTGTGTGTTGTTGTGAAAGGCCCGGAAGACAAGTTTCGCTGTAGAGTTCAACCGCCACAGGCGATCGCCCAGGAGCGTCGTCGCCGGGTGGTGACGGTCAGCTGTGTCCGGAAACAAGATAAGAGGCGCCTAGGGGTCGCCAACATGCCTCTTTCGAAGAAATGGCATGGCCTCCAACGAAGGATCATCGAGTTGACAGACGCCAGCGTCATCGAGACGTCGTTACTTTCCGGACGCTCTCCTTCCTGCTTCTGTCTGGCTTCGACGCATGGCGTCCGGCATGCGTCAACACCAACTGGAAAGGGAGGAAGCCTTGGTTGTGCCCGCCGTCCACTCTTACTACGTCAGCTAATGGGGCGGCTGCGAGAGGCGGCTCAACGGGTCCGGACCTATCCAGGCATGTCGCCCCATTGCAGGTGCGGCTGAACAGTGAGCTCTACCAGTCCCCCGCAGAATCGGCCTGCCTCCGAGTGTCTTTTTCGACGTGCGTATTTGTTCTGTCGAATTTCTCATGTTTTGCGCGTCGCTGTGAAAAGAGCGACGGTGAGATTCCGTGCAAGTGCTGTGTGCCGCGATGCCGCGGAAACTACACCGTGGACACCAAAGTGCACGTGTTCAAGTTACGAAAGGATCAAACACTGAGGGACGCATGGATACGCGCTGTGCCGCGGGAAGACCAATCCGGCACCGAGAATTCAAGGGTAAGCTTTCTTTTTCGTAGAGAATTTATTGTTCCATGGCAAATGGAAATTTAATATATGTATACATTCGTATAAATGTGGCTCGCAATCCGCACTTTAAGTCAAATACCCAAGGGTTTGTTCATTGGACGCAAAATTCCTTTCTACGTATGCGAACTTCACTTCGGACATGAGGACATCATCCGAGAAGCATCGCATACCGATGAAAGCACTGGCCGCACCATCACAGTGCCCTTATTCCATGTCCGTCTTCGCCCTGACGCTGTACCGTTGAAGTTCCCTAGCTGCCCGACCTACCTGTCTAGGGAAGCCACAAGAAGAGAAGATCCCGACTCCAAGCGGGCGCGCATGGAGCATGCTGCTATGCAAAAAGTTATCGCGGAGTCCGAGGAGATGTTTAACAGGGCACATGAAGAGGACAAAGTCCATTCTTTAGGAGAACTAATCGGACACTTGCGGAGCAAGGAGATGAAGTTTTGTAACATAATAGAAAAGGACGAAAGGCTTGTTATTATCCACATCGTCGACGGTGAGGCCCCGTGGCTGAAGTACTCTGTCTGCATAAAAGGAGACATGAGGTGACGCTACATGTCATGAAAATGGCGGTAAAAACGTTAGGTGCAAATCTGGTCGTTCTAGAAATTGCTGACAGTAAGAAGGGTATAGTAGAACTGTTCCAAGGCATCAAGAAGTGGGACGGGGACCTGATTTTCAACTCAGTCAAGGAAATTTCCGAGGCAATTTGCCTACTGCTGGATCAGTTGTCCACGTCCCACGCAGAAGACGACGCTGACTCCATTAGATTTCTGCGAGAGCAAGTAAGCTTGTTCCAAGCGAAAAAACAGCGCAGACGCTACTCTTCATATTTCATGGTGTTCTGTTGCATTCTTTTCACCATATCGCCTTATGCGTACGCTTAAATACGCAGCCATCGAAGCGTCACTTTGCCGCATCCCATGACGATCAGATCGGTATGCTCCTCTTATGGCATGAGCCCTCAACAAGAGCATCAGAGCGAAGCATTCCTCAATTACATGGCGAGAAGAATTTCTGACCTCAAAGATGACCAGCGCTTCGTCACAGTAATGGTAGACGAAATACACATCAAACTTTACTTTGAATACAAAGGGGGAAATATTACCGGAGCTGCGCTTAGCTCAAATGAAGCTGCAAACTGTGCGCTCGTTTTCATGGTGGGCAGCCTGAAGTGAAAATTCAAAGAAGTTGCGCACATCGTGCCAGTGCACAGACTAGACGCGGAGTTCCTGTACAAGAGGCTGAAAGATGTGATTTGTGGGCTGGAAAAGATTGGGTACCGCGTTGTGTGCGTCGTGAGTGACAACAACTCTGTGAACAGAAAAGTAATGTCCTACTTCGAATCGCCCGTTTCTAACAGTATTGTGTATCAACACCCATCAGACCCTGTAAGGCCGCTGTTCTTCGTTATAGACCCGGTACACATACTAAAATGCATACGAAACAACTGGATCAACCAGACGACTGACCAAGTTTGCTTCTACTTCCCTGAGATGCAAACAAATGCGGCACAGTCAGAGCGCATGCAAACAGCGTCATTTTCGACAATCAGTGACCTTCACAGCAAAGAATGTGACCAGCTGTTGAAATATGGCTTTGGGCTATCGAGAAAATCCCTTTACCCGTAAAATATTGAAGGGTAGAACGTAAAGCTTGCCTTGCAAATCTTCAATGATATCTTGCCTGTGGCGTTGCGTGCTCTTGGAGCGAAGCACAACCTGCTCTCATTTGAGGCCACTGCTACTTTCATCGACATCATACTCAAGTGGTCGAAAATTGTGAATGCGAAAACTCCGTGGAAGAGAACGAGGCTGAGAGACCAGTTACAACAACTAGTGTTCTCCGTGGACAACGATCCGAAAATTGACTTATTGCATTTGCTTTTGAAATGGCTCAATGAGGGGGAAAACAAACGCCGTGACAAAGGTTCTCTGACAAAGGAGACTCACGCTGCGCTCGAGCACACTACCTATGCTTTTGTGGAGCTCGCTAGGTACAGCTTCGAAGAGCTTAAAATGACCTATGTTCTTTTTGGTAAGATACAAACAGACTTCCTAGAGGACCGGTTTGGAAAGTATAGACAACTGGCAGGTGCGCAGTATCATGTTTCTATCAGGCAGATTTATGAAGTCGAAAACAAGCTGCGCCTGCAGAGCACCTTGCCGACTATTTCCACTGACCAGCATTGGGAACGTGTACGGAAGCAGATACACGCATTGCATCCCAGCTGCAACGTAGTTGTAAGCAGCGAGACGCTTTCGAAGTTACAGGACATCCTTCGAATCCTGGTCTACATTGCAGGATATGCCATGTACGTGACCCTCAAAAAGTTCAATTGCGCAAAATGCAAGGACGCGTTGACTGTGGATAAGAGAATCACAGTGTCTGCCGCCCATGAACACTATGCTCTCGTGAAGCAGTTAGACCGAGGATGTCTAGTGTACCCATCGATGTTTGCGCTTAATGCTGTTGCTCACAACTACGTTGTCTTAGAGCGGCTCGCTACGCAACCAGAACTGCTACTAATGCCCGAACAGCGCCAGGTCATTACGAAGCTGACGCTGCATTTGCTGACCAACGAAGAGCCATCTGACTTCGACGCCTGCGAGAACGGCCACACGAGTGAATCTGTGCTGAAAGACATCCTTCGGTGCAGCACGAACGTTTTACTGAAGAACCTCTGTATAAAGCTAAACGTCAAGCTTCTCGACGCTGCTGACAAGTCGAAAAAACGGAAAGCCGCAACTCTCCAGAAGAAATAGGTGTATTACTCCTAATGAAGTGCAAACACAAACGAACCTGGATTGTGTAAATAAATATTTCGCTCCTATAATTTTCGTCCAGTGAAATTTCTTTTACAGCGCATGCATGCTCGTTCTGGAAAGAAAAAAAAAGGGCCCGCGCGGTAAATCGGTGCGACAACCTCTCTTGACAAGCGCTCCGCACTTTTACCAATCCGCTCTATCGTGTGACGTCACGGGAAGATAGCTAAGGCCTTGTACGTTTCTCGAGGGTGTTGCATGCGTGGACGCCCTGGACATAGGAGGGGGCTTTGCGTCCTCTCCCCAGCTTCGAGCGTCGATGGGATTGTCCCCTTTGCGCACGGAAACCAAGACGCCTGAGGTTGGGGACAATTATATCTTTGCCCCATCCGGACTTCGATGGCGCCGTTGACCAACGAGATTGACAGGCGGGTGACACCGTGACCGATGTCGTCTGCCCTTCGGTGTGCGTGACGCGAGTGGCGGTGCGTAAGGGAAAGAGAGAGAGGCGTGCCTGAACGTTACAAACAATGGCCCCACCGTTTTGTCAAGGCATTGACCATGGAGATTCCCCGCTAGGAATACGGAAAAATGTGAGGTTATAAAAGGAGCAGCAGGCGGTTGCTAGTGTGTGTTCTCAAGAGTGTTCTCGAGCGCTCTCAAGCGCTCTGCCGCTGATGGTGAAACCTGTCAGTATGTATATAAACAGAGTTGTAAGAGACACCCTCCTGCTTCCTTGTCCTGCACGATTCCGGCTTCCTCATGAGTTCCTGCCCTGGCTCGGGTCTCTGCCGCATACCAAAGTTCCCGGACAACCGCTTGGTCCCAGCAGTGTGCTCGACACTAGCAGGTAAGTAAGCTCGTGCTTGCAAGGCAAGATTATCGGATGCTCCACATCTGGCAAGTCATCTAGCTCTTACAGTCGTCTTCTCACATGCAATAGCTTGTCCTCGCCAAGGAACGAGCGAGAATATTCGATGTTTGATGTAGTTAATGTTCATTGCTTCATCAAAGGCCTCAAAAAAGGATTACCTTTGTGTGATAGAGATCCAATAGGTATCGGCCCTTCTAAACTCAGCAGGCTTCAATAGTCCGGTTATGGACGGCTTGGTGACAAAGACCTGAATCTAAGCTATTATTGGTAAATTCCGAGTTAAGGATTCATAAGAGTGAGGCTGAAGAACCTTGGGTTGGTTTGTTGCTGTAACAGGGGTTGCCGGTGGAAAACTGTGCTTCATCATTTAAAGGTAGCCTGGAGGCACTCTGACGTACTTCTTGGGGCCAGGAGTGTTTTGGCTGTGGTAGCTAGAATGTCCGGTCCACTATCGTGCTTCGTTTTTGAGCGCAGAAGCGGAGATGCCGCGTTTCACGAGGTAGGCTGGGTTATGACTGTCTGGGCAATGTTCCCACCGAGTAGGGTCTGTCAGAGGTTAATCTCGTCGACTCGGTTTCTGACAAATAGCTGACATCTAGAAGAATCCCCTTTGATCCAGTGAAGCGCAATCAAGAGACTTGTTTGGGGATTGTCAAAACTTGGAGTTTTCAATACAAGGTTGATGAGGCGTGCTCTTAGACGACTGGCAAGCAACTCAAGTCGTGGCAATGTAATTGTTTTGATGTGGACCAATCGACTCCTTCTTACCAACAGCGTTTTGAAATCGCACCGCCTGTGTTGATGGAATGGAAGTAGACGGCAGTAGCATACGCTTGTGGGCTTGCATCCACAAAGACGTGACGCTCAATTGCGCTAGGCGACAAGGAATTAACATACCGGGGTATGTGAATGCTTCAAATATAGATATTTCTGTGCACCATGGTGTCAAATTCTGTCTGCGTGTCTTGTGGCGGAACATTGTCCCAGGGATGTTTGCTTATTCAAAGCGATTTGAACAGAGTTTTTGCACTAATTGTGAGAGAAGCCAGGTAGCCTAGAGGATAAAAAAGTCGGGAACAAAGTTGCCAAACGGAGTGTTTTGTAGGTTGCTGCGATGGGAGAAACGTAGTGACGCTTTGCGAGCTCAAAGTTATCTCGTCGCTTATGCACTCCCAAATAATCCAAACTGACTTTATCGGTGCAAACTAACTTTACCAATACCTAAGCCTCGCGTTCTCTTCATTCGTCCGCCGGTTTTATTGCCGTAAGCGGAGCCGTCTTCAAGAAACTGCGGTTCAAGCGTGCTTGAATTCGTCACCCATTTCCTTAGTTCCATGCTAGCGTCCGCGAGGATCGCTGTACTCTCGAGGTCGAGGCGCAGCGGGCCGTGTTCAGTGGATGCTCCAACAATTAAGTAATTGACGTAGAAGGCATCCTTGATGGGAGCAACAGTTTCAGGGTACCTGCTCTTCAAAGTTTTGAAATGATGCGAAGAGTGGCGGTAAGCAGAAATGGACTTCAAGCGACTTCAAACTGCACTCTTGTCATCCGCTATTCAATAGACTTTGGAGCATCTGTGGCGTTGTGAAATTTAATAATAATATTAATAATAATCGTTTATTTCACCATGAGATTTTTATGGTGGCGATCATGGACAAAAAAAGGTTGTAGAAAACAGCTTGACGGGTCCCCGACCGCATAAAAGCAGCAGAGCCAGCGTGATACTCACAGTATAAAATACATACAGAGCACAAGCTTGCGGTTATTGAAAAGACCTTCGTCATCACACACTTTGTTAAGGCTGATTCACAGGATTGTTAACTTTTTGTCACTTTCTAGTTTTTGAAGAGAGAAAAGAAAAAAAACGGTGATACAATCGCGACATAACTAATAAAAAACAAGATAAAAGGATTTATGCACACGATCGACATCAAACAGGAGGGTCCGAATATCCTTGACAGATAATTTCTCCCAATCGAAGTTTTGTTCGGGAAATAAATTTAATAATTTCGGAATAGTGTATCTGAGCATTTGTGTTCCGTAGTTCGTTCTGGGAGTGACCACCTCCCAACAGCTCGCAGAACGAGTGGGATAAGGATGAACATATTGGGACAGGCGTCCAAGGCTGCGATGCTGCGGTTATTGAAATCTGATCCTAGGCGTAAGTTACATCTTGTACGAAAATAACAGATACTGGCCGGTGTGAAAAATGACGGTTCGGCCTGGATCTGAAACGAGGGCACCAGTTTGGATCCCACCTGAATACGCACAGTTCCAGACGGGATACAAACTGGTGCCCCAATTTCAGATCCAGGCGGAACCGGCTGGTTCCAGTGGTTCTGAAGATACACTGGTACCGCGCGGTACATACCGAGATACAAGCCGGTGCCCCGATTTCAGACCCAGGCGGTGCGCCGCCGGAATTCCCGCTGCACTCACCACTGCACTCTACATGAGTACTTCGCGCGTTGCCCTTAGTCGTTACAAGCTAGAAATCGCGACGAGTTCTCGCTTGTAACGACTAGGGGAATCGCACGAGGTACTTTTGTACAGTCCAGTGGTGAGCGCAGCAGGAATTCCGCCGGCACACACGGTCGTATAGGCGTCGTCACCAAGCACAGTGCACAGAACACTCAAACAGCACGCACAAGCACAGTATCCAGTGTTGAGCACCTCGGGAAGTTTCGGCGGGCAAGCGGTATCAGTTATTCAAGTATTCTCACCATGCACACCAGCGCCAAGCGCATCCAGATTCCGAGCCATGATGCAATGGGTCGGCAGCTTCATGCTATATGAAGATTCAAAGCCGAGGTCAGTGGGTATCCATCCACGACAACAATGGGCGCGTCAGAATCTGTGCTCCTGCAGCGCGAACGTCACCGCCGGGCGAGCGCCGGCCGACAGTTCGACAAGAGCGGAGATGAACCGAAACTCTCGGAGCGCTGCCGCCGACTGCAACAGACAAAGCGAGGCGCGGGTGCGGAGAACGCACGCTCGCATGCAGCGTCTACGTAGGGATGCGCCTGTTCCTAACACGTCACATGCGAGAGACCGCGGGGAAGAGAACGGGATTTCACCGCGTCCCCCCCCCCCTCCTCCTCCTCCAGTCATGCACATGCACGTGCGCTGGCTGGGAGCAGACCCTACTGGTACCAACGGGAACGGATCGGACCCACCCATCACCGTGTGGTTCCAGTGCGTTGCGTCTCACTGGAACCGTTTGGTTACCTGCTCGGATCGGCGCGGATCGGGACTATCCACAAGTTTTAAACCGCGCGGCTCCGCGCGGATCCGAACTTTAGCTTCTCCGATCTGACATTCGCATACGGGATATCAGGATTGTCACTTCGTACTGCTGATAAGTTTTTTTATGTTCTTTTTAAATTGTTAGAGCGCTGGGTGATCGATTGGTTGAGTGTCGGCTGAATCAGTGATGCCAATGGCATCTAGGCGCCACAGTTGTGAAAGATAAAAATCCTCGTCCTCGTCATTGAAGTATTCACACGACAGAGAAAGGGTTGTGACAGTGCTTCGTGGGTTGCCAGAATGATAAGAATACGTTCCTTGTATCATCCAGCCCAAGACGGTTTGAACTGCCGTGAGTGTCTCGCAGAGGCGGCTTTTGTGCCTCTGGCAATCTTCCAATAGGGGCAGATCCAGTAAGGACACCTATTTTATTCGGGCATGGCAAACCTTCCGGCGCTATATCGGTGCTCAGCATGTTTTTTTGGGAGTGCACTCAAGCTTGCAGCTCTTTGTCGATCGGATGACTGGTGACATTGTAGATTTCTGGCACCTCCTATGCTTCCAACTTGATTCATGTGCCCGCGGTTCGACCACATAGTTCGATTGTAACTCGTCAACAGTGATAGCGTGAATGTCGTCGAGCATCACCAATCATGAATATGGTGAGCTCTTTGTTTCCAAGATATGTGCAGTTATTTTTTTTATAAACCTCTCGACGCACGAAAACTTTTTGACGGCCGCTGTCCCGAAAAATTTTAACGAGGACTCTTTGATAGAGCGAAGCCCACACTTGGCCTGTCTCATTTCATTTCATTTCATTTATTTCTCCTTAAGGGCCCCGTGGAGCATTACATAAGGGGTGGGGGAGCTTGTGGGGTAATACAGAACATATAAACACAAAAATAGAACGAACTAAAAATTGATGTAAAATCAATAGTCACAGTAATACATGTTAAAATTGTTAAAATTTATTGGATATGTGCAGTCACTGATTGGCAAAAAGCGGATTGGGCAGCAATAAGGATAATTTTTTTCAAGCAGAGAGTTCCAGATAGTTATGGCATGAGGAAAGAATGACGTATTAAAGTCTAGCGTTTTGCCTGTTATGCGTTTAATGCAACGGCTGTGATTGAGGCGTGACGAAATTCTGTCAGGAGGTGATATCAGGGAGTCGAAAAAGTTGGTGCTGGTGTGGTAAAATTTATGTAAGAGGCATAATCGAGAAATTATTCTGCGGTCAGAGAGCAGTGAAGTTTGAGAGTAAGTTTAAGCTGTGTCACACTGGTGTCGTGGGAGTATGCTGATGAAATAAATCGGGCTGCACGATTTTGAATTCCTTCCAAACTGTCGCTGAGGTAAGCTTGTGATGGATGCCAGATGGACGAGGCGTACTCGAGCTTGGGACGGACGAATGTAGTGCACGCTAGTTGTTTTACGTGAGAAGGTGCTGATTTTAGATTCCGCTTTAAGCAGCCGAGAGTCTGTGAAGCATCAGCAGTGACGACGTCGATATGATGAATCCAAGAAAGTGTGGAAGCCAAATGGATACCGAGGTACTTGTATGAGGGAGTAGAGCCAATTGAAACGCCATCAAGTGAGTATGAGTAAGAAAGAGTAGATTTTCTCCGCGTGAATTATACAAGTTTGCACTTCTCGTAGTAAAGAGGCATAAGCCAACGATCACACCAAGTGTTAATTCTTGTTAGATCCCTCTGCAGGGTGATATGATCTGAGCAGTTTGCGACTGGACGGTAAACAACGCAATCGACTGCGAACAGCCTAATTTTTGAGTCAATGTTATGCGGAAGCTCATCTATATATACGAGAAATAGGAGTGTGGAGAGTCCTGCCCCCTGGAGAACGCCTGACGTTGCGTTCGCAAGGGGTGATTGATGATTGTTAGCAATGGTAAACTGAACTCGGGACGTAAGAAAATCCCAAATCCAAGAAATTATAGTTTTGTCAATACCGAGCATTGAAAGTTTAAAGAAGAGGCGATTATGCGGAACTCGGTCGAAAGCCTTGGAGAAGTCTAGGAATATGGCGTCTGCTTGATAATTGTTATTCATATTAATGTGTAGGTCATGAGTGAATTCGGGAAGCTGGGTTTCGCAAGAGCAATTTTTTAGGAAACCGTGTTGGTGAGAGGAAAAAAAGTTGATCGAGTGCAAGTGGTTGATTTTGTTGGTGCTGAGTATATGCTCCAAAAGTTTTGACGCGACGCTCGTTAAGGATATAGGACGATAATTGGATGCAAGTGATCGGTTACCAGGTTTATGAACTGGTACTATCTTCCCAAGCTTCCAATCTTTTAGAGAGCGGCCACAAGACGGGAATTGCGAGAAGATTAATGAAAGATATGAACTGGCGATTACATCGATATTCTTGAGCATTTTGGAGTTGATATTATCCGACCCGGCTGGCGATGAAAGCTTCAGTTTGTTAATCAGCATAGTTATTCCAAGAGATGATATCGTTACAGGTGGCATGATATGGCTAGATACCTAAAGAGATGTAGGTAGATTGTCAAGGTCTTCAGTCGAGAACACAGATACAAAGAAATTGTTTAGGTTCGCTGCACATTCACTGTCGATGATTGGGTCGTTATTGCTGTCGGTTAGTTTCAGTGATCGCGATTGATATTTTGGCGATGGAAGTTGCTAAAATTGAGTTGGATTAGACCGAAGGATAGAGGGCGTGTCATCAGATAGGAATTTTATCTGGGCACGTTTGATATTTGCGGTATATTCTTTTGAAATGATTTCATGGGCATTCCAATGTTGGGTAAGCCCGGTAAGTTTAGCCTTTCGATAGAGGCGTTTGTTTTTGTTGTTTTGTGACTTGAGAGTTTTATTAAACCAGCAGTGGATTCTGTCCGATTTAACGAATACAGTCGGGATAAATATGTTGATGAGGTAGTTGAGTTTCGTTCGGAATATATTCCAGTTATCTTCAATATATCTGGAGCTAAATTTTCTACTAAAGTCATCGTAATAGGCCTGCACTGTGTGATTAATGGATGTGAAGTCGCCTCTCTTATACTCTTTAATAAACCTTTGTGTGGGCGCTTTTCTCTTAATGGGAAGCGACAATTTTATGCAGAGCATTTGATGATCGCTTAACCCTGGCGAATGAGTGATGTTCTAAATATGTTCTGGGGTAAAGGAAATAAAGATCAAGAGTGTTGACGAGTCTTGTTGGTTGCATGATGACTTGAGTGAACGTAAAATCAAGAGTTAGGTCGAGAAATGTTCTAGATTAATTTTCTGCAGATTTGTTTGCGACTGTTAGATCTGTCCAATTGATGTTTGGGGAGTTAAAAATCCCCGAAAAGGGGAAGAATGATGCTTTACGGCGAGTGTTTCTACTCGTAGAGCGCGTTGCGCAGCTTATCAGTGAAGTCATTGTTGCTGTCGCGTGCTCTCTAGCAGATTCCGATTATTATTTCGGAAATGGGTGATGTGACACATACCCACATTAGCTCAAGATTAGTATCGCGGTTGATGCAGAAGGAAGATATGTTATCTTTTATGGCAACTAGGACGCCATCGCCCCTTCTTAAGCGCCGGTCATGACGATAGATATTGTAGTTCATGTGGGGTGAAAATATTTCAGTGTCATGTATGTGTTCAGTTAACCAGGTTTCTGTGAGGATGATAATGTCGTCTGCGCTATCGTCAAAGGCCCTGTAGGTCGTCCCGCTTGGGCATGACGCTACGTATATTTCTGAAGAGAACAGAAAACTGCAATCGCTTATCAGGTTTATGTTTTATTGCGGAGGGCGGTGCAGTTTTTCCGGGTATTACATAGTTAGCTGCGCGATTCAGTGACTAAATCTGACTTGGCGTCGTATATATAGAGTCTATTCACATGACGTCAGACCGCCTTTTAATGTCGATTCACTACACACAAGCATGGCCGGCGAAGGCCATAGCGGTTTGCCGATAGGCGAGTTTGCTTTGCCTTCTTTTATTTTTCACCAAGCTCACGAATAAAAGTTCCGCTTTATCGCTCGGCGGCCATGTTTGTGGGTGATGACTCAGCAAGTGAATAGACCCTATAGCCTAAGTTGCCTACATAGAGCCTATCGAGCCGTAGTTTGAAGGGACATGTCTTTGTTTTGACGAACTGAAGTTGTTGCGCGCTAATCTCGTTGCCGCCGAGAAGTCTTCACGAATTGCGAGGTTGGTTCCTTTAAATTTCGTCCCGCATGCCAGGATTAATTCCTTATCCTTGAATCGACTGAGCTGAACAATTATTGGACGGTTCTTGTTCGTTGCGAACTTGCTCAAGCGATCTGCCCGTTCAATGTTATTTGCATCAAGGCTGAAACCTAGCTGCCCTGTGCAGAATGCTATCAACCTTGTTTCGGATTGTTTCCAATTTCCTTCTGGTGAATCATCAATCCCCATGAAGAGCAAGTTGTTTCTGCGCACTTGCTTGCTGCCATCTTCGCTAGAGGCCTGAAGGGCTGCGATTTCGGTTGTAAGTGCTTTTTGGACTAGGGCCGGTTCAACATTGAGTGGGTCCGCCTTGTTATTTTTTAATGCAACTAGTCTAGCCTGGAGCTCTTCTATGGCCTTATTTGCTGCTGACTGCAGCTGTTTTACGGACTTTATTTTGGCGAGCATGTTCGATCGTCCCTGTTCGATACGTTGAACGATGGCTAAAATATCTTCTAAAGTAGGCCCGGGGTTCGCTTCAACATCTCCGGACAAGAGTAGAAGAATTTGTGATAGGAAAACATTGGCACACATTTCACGGCACAATAGCATAAAACTGCGCCATTTCAAGTCGTAGGGGCACGACACCGCGAGTAAAGAATAATCACTACTTCTATAGGATGGAGGTAACTAACCTGTATCAGAAGCAGGGGTGAATTCATCGTGCCGTTCGCGATGTCGTGCCCCGTCGGGTAGACGTGAACTGGGTGGTTATATAGGGCGTGCACAGAGTCTTTGTTGCGTTGTGGCGAAGATCCAGGTTGCCAACCACAAAGGTTGACTTGCTCCACTTTTGGCCAGATCCGCGATGGAGTGAGTGTTTGGCCCGGATGGTCCGTCCGTAGGTCCGATATCTTGAACGGCTGGTGGTTGTGGCATGAGTCAGCAAGGCCGACGGCGAGTGACAGGACCTGTATAAGAAGCAGGGGTGAAATCATCGTGTCGTTCGCGATGTCGTGTTTTTTTTCTCTTGAAGCAGACCTGGCGGTCCTTGCCATGCCGCGTTCGTTGGGGCACTAATAACTGCCGCAGAGTTTGGAGTACACTCTAAAAAAAGGATTTCACCTTACAGCCTTTTGTCCCATATAATACACCCCAAAACTTCAGTTCTGCGTACAGCGCACTGACGTCGATCTGACGGAACTAACTTTCATGAGAGGCTTGATAGCCGTGCGGTACAACTTATTAAAATAGCTAATAATAATGTTAGTGCCTACAAAGGAAAAGAAATCGGTGTTTTCTTGGCATTACAGCACAACCTCAGTGTTTTCCTTCTGTGGTCTTTGATACGTAATTTAGCTGTTTAATAAGTTATATCATACCGTTATCAAGACCCTCGTGAAATTTGGGGCCGTGCGCGCTGTAGGTCGAACTCAAGTTTTGGGGTGCATTATATGGAACAAAACGGTGTAAGGTGATACCTTTTTTAGTATGTAGAGTCTTCTCCAGATTGGCCGATTTCCTGCGCAGCTCGAGGTGGGCGGGAAACGTCGCATAGTATGGTCAGGTGGTGCCCTCCGATATTGGTACAAGTTAGGCTCCTTGCTGTGCGGCTGGCACGGGCGACATGGTTCCGTTTGGCGCACTTGAAAGAAGCAGTGTGCCCGTGTGAGCCTTGATCTTGTTTTCCTGGGTCGATAGTGCAACCTGAAAACTCTGAACGTCGTGTTCCGCGGAGTCGCTGAGCGGACACGAAAGGACCTGGCGGTGAACTGATTCGTTGGTCTGTGCCACTGCAGATAGATTTTTTGATATGAACTGAGTTTGTAAGTTCGGCTGCTGTGGTGTGCCCTAGCTCGGATGCCCGAGTGGCCTGTTCCATGCATCTTTCCTCTCGTATCTCTATCTGGATTTCAAGAAACATCATGACAACCTTGACTTGACCATCTGGGCGCCATTCGAGCGCGTTGGGGCTGGCTGCTGTTAAGCTCTCCTTTAGTTTTTGGCGGTACATGTGTGCTAGATCTTTTGGGAGAACTATCATCAGTACACGACAACGAACCACGGCGTAGTTGTTGGGCGGATCATACAAGCCTTCTAGAGATGTTGAGCAGAGCGAATGACGTCAAAGAGCTGACAAAGTTGGGTGACGTTTTTTTAAGCTGCTTATTTTAGGGAGATTTAACAGTTGGTTAATGTGTTCGTCGGTCAAGATAACGAGTCTTCCAAATCTGCCATGAAGTGTACGAACTGCCATGTCATCATTCTGCCCGGAGAGACAAATTCCTTCAACTTCCCGCTTTGCTTTGTGAGGACGGTGTGTCATGAGGTACTTATATTTCTCAATGAGAGGGAGATCGGCCTTTCTTTGAATCGTGACATAAAAATGGCCCCAAAATCATGGCCAATCACTGGTGTTTTCTCCAAAGTTAGGTACCTGAAGTTTGTGAAGGGCGACCGTGCGGTGACTGCCGTAAACTGGTGCTGGAGGGGCGGTTCCGGTGGGAAAAAAGTTGTTCAGGGTTTCGTTGTTGGAGGGAGGCCGCCGGGCTGCAGTGTGCTGTCTTCGTGGTTTGCAACACGCGTGGCGATCTTCGTGGGTTGGTACAGTTTGTGCACGGCGCACCGAAGTTGCGTGATGCCCTGGCTGATCCCTGTACGGTAGTACTCTGCTCCCTCTATCTTGTTCTACAAGTCGTCATCGGTTGTCGAGGTCAGGATATCCAGGTCCAAGTCGGCTAGGCTTGTCTGCTTTCGGATGAGATAGTCGAGCCGGAGTCGCAAGTCATGCTCTGTTCGGTCCGGGTTCTGGGTAAGGTCGTCCAGCTGGAATCTTGCCCTGGTTACGGAGGAGCAAACAACGGCGCGGGTCCTGAGTAGGCAGTCAATGTCCTCTCGAAGAGTTTCGGCGCGAAAATATTTTGAAGGAAGGACCTCGAGACGTGTCCTGGTTCAGATGGCGGTTTACAGAACACTGACTTTACCGGTGCCCCTGCTCCACGTGCCCCCAATCGTCCACGCGTTTTTCCTCGTCCTTCATTTCTCAACTCTAGGGATCTTGGGCTCAGTCCCCAGTCGTGCCCGTTTGAATCTGGATGAGCCTCGCACCGGCGTGCGGTGGCGTACCACTAGAGCGTGATGCACGTTAAAGACCCCATGCTAGCTGCTGCAGTGAACTGACTAAACTTCACTTCCACACAGCTGAGACACGAGACGCTCGTAGAGGCTGACTAACTTCCGGCTGTATAAACATGCACACAACATCACTATTATTCTTATTAGGAAAAGAGAGGAAAAAAAGAAGAAAGGAAAATAAACAAAAAGACGTGCGTGATATACTATAGTTTAATATCGATAGCGAGAGAACAGTCCAGTGGTGCGCATGCTATGTGTGTCTTTTATTCTCGCTCTTTTCAGGAGTATGACTAACCCGGTGAATTGTTTTGTGGTAGATTGTGACTTCTTTCCATTGCATGAGCCGGTCGAACACCGGCTCATTCAATAAAATTCTGCTCGAGCAAACACACATTTTTTCCAGCCTACATACCAGGACGTTTCATATTCATAATACGAGCGGTAGTGACTCTACATAATGTGTAGATGCTACCCCTTAAAAATTTGGATTACGGATAAAAGCAATCTGTGCACCACCGAGTCCTCTTTGTGAAACAAGCACGCGTTTGTGGCCAGGAACCCCGAAATGTGACCGAATCCATCCAAACACACGAGCATCCTATACGTATGTTACTTTGTGACTTACATGCACGATTTTTTTTTCACATGACAGGCGCCTTGTTTGATTAGGACGCGCTGTATTAGCAAAATACTAAATCGATTTTCTTCTTTTGCCGTTGAACAAACAGTTTGAGTAAAATATGGTGCAAATAATCGAATAATTGTGAACGGCGGCGTACGCTCCGAGTGCGGCGTTAGGATCTGCACAATGTGGCCAAGCTGCCGAAAGGGGAACGTTAACTCTTCCTGGCACATTCGCTTCATGAAAAGCTGTCCAACCTCTAGTTTTTTTTTACACTGATTTTCGGCGTCCTCACGCATAGTAGCCGGCAAGAAAAGGGTAATGTTTATTTTCCTATTACATTGCGGGCTCATTAGTAGGGTTCCTCGTTTTTGATGTTACTTTTTATTTGTATTTTTAATTCAGGAATGTATTGTTTTCCGGTGTTATATTTTCTACAGATTCAGTACTTTATGTAAATCGGTTCAGTTATAACCAACTGAAACAGAAAAATTTCAAATTTGAAAATCCCCCTCGAAAAAAAAAAAACACAAAAAAACAAACATTAAAAGGTATATGAAAAAAAAACAAAAAAACACCGAAAACACAAAATTTTAACCATTTTGTTCTTAGCCAGAGACTGAGTCAGGAAAAGAGGAAAGTTTCAAAGTAGAAGAAAAATGAACAGTCGAGGACACGTCACTAGAAGAACAAAATGGTTAACATCCACTAGCTCGCCTGCGCACTTACTACTTTAACAAAATTTTTGTTATATGTCCGTGTTTTGTGTTGCTGCGGATGTCTTCAGAAAATAAGTTCTTGTGATTGACGTGCAAAACTTACGAATCACAAGCGAGAGACATCCGGTATGCTTCAGCGAGGGACTGTGGAGTCATGAGTGATGAGTCAATACTGAAGTGCAGCTCAAATTATAGTTACATGAGCAGAACGATAGTTCAGCCCCATGTTGCAGAACAAAAAAAAAAGTATCTTCATCTAAATTGCGAGGTGAAGACATTCTTTCCGTATCAGGTTCGGTGAAATGTCGGGCACTGGAGAAAGTCAGTCATCTTTGTATTACACTTCAGGGGGATGTTATATTAAGATAGCGTGAGTTTAGCCGGAACTGATTTTGCCACTCTGCCGTCTGCACGAATTGTTTTTAAAAATCATGTTTTTTTAGGTATTAATCTACGAACTTCCGCGCTTTTCCGCCCTATTCAAAAATTGTGCCCAAAGAAATGACCGCAAGCCCTGCCCTCAGCGACGCTTGGAACAGTGACTTCGGTCTTTCAATAGTGTAGTCACTATCTCGGCAGCGTTTTCTTGGGGGGTGCAACGACGACACAAGTTACTACGTGACCTAAACGGCTACGCCTCTCTTTCAAGCGTCATTGTTGGAAGGACTTGATGTGCTCTTTTTGCGCGCAATTCGTAGATTGGGCGAGAAATCGTTAAAACTTTTATCGATATAATTATAACGTTTTTTTTAATTATTTAAATTGGTCTGGTGTCTCATTGTAATTGCCATCAATAGAGCATTTCCAGCGGGACCCCTGAAGAAAGTAACTTAAAAAAGTTAATCGACACATTTTAGTACATTGGTCACATAGCCCGACAATTATCCCCTCATGTAATGTCCGCCGAGCCTGATAAACACATAAAGAAGACGGCGCTTATCTAAAGGCCGATTCACACACTTACGTTTCACTACGACCAAGTGTGACACGAACGGTTTTTATGCATGTTTAGACGGTTTACGACAGCAAAGGCTTAAAAACGGTTTTTAGCCCCTCCATCTCTAAGAAGTCGCAAGTATTTGAACAGTCCTTAACTCTCTCTCTTTTTTTTAATTATGCGTTTCAATTAAAATCAAAACATCGTGTATACAAGTATCTAGTAATTTCAACCCTTAGCTGGCGAGAATGCAATGACGTTCATTAGGATATAACAAAAAATTTCAACAAAGCAAAACAAAGTAATGTCGTTACGTAGTTGAAGAACTTGAAAGCGTTGTGGCAAAACGAACACGACTAACCCTTTGTCTGTTTTCGTTTTCCTTTTCCCCGATCTTTTGGCGCTTTCTTTCTCGTTCGTTTTCTCTGGATCACCGATGTCTGCACTTATGATTTGCAGAGTTTTACCCGTATTTCTTTAACCAGTAACTAAAAGTTAAAAAAGTGAAAGCCGTTTACAACTCCCTGTAACGCCGAATTGGAGCGCAGCTCTTGAGGAGGAGGAGGGAAGGGTACTGAGGGGAGGGTAGACCCCCCTCCTCCTTCCCCTCCTCCTCCCCTCATTCTTTAATATGCTCCGGGGGGTCACCTGACCTTGGGGGGAGGGGGGTCACGTGATCTCGGGGGGGTTGTCGCGTGACTTTGGGCGGGAGGGGGGTCACGTGACCTTTGGGAGGTCGCGTGACCTTGGGGGGTCACGTGACCTGGGGGGTCACGTGACCTTGGGGGGGTCACGTGGGGTCACCTTGGGGGTCACGTGACCTTGAGGTGACCTTGGAAGATCACGTGACCTTGGGGTGACCTTGGTTATGCCGACGGCGACGGCGACGCCACTCAAGCCGGAAACGAACGCCTAAGAGCTGCGCTCTAAAAAAAAGAATGTTAAGACCTTAACCCGTTGGCTCCGTTCAGATCTGAAGTGTGATATTACCGTTTCGAGTGTACATGTGCTTTCATGTCTTCACTCGAATACTCCTCATAGCAAAGCGAAGTGGTAGGGAATCTAGCACAATTGATGCCACACGCAGGCATACACTCTTCTTAGAAGGAGTAAGTTCCCCGTGAAGACGGCAGGTTCGAATCCACGAAATATTATAATAACTACATCTTCACTGAGAACTAATCAAATTCTACAGTCAGGCGTTCCTGTTAAAATAGCGTGAGTTTAGTCGGAAAGGGTGCGATGATACCGCTACAAGCAATAGGTGAAACATTTTACCAGTGCAGCGAGTCTACTAGTCTGCGGTTTTAAACACACAAAGAGGCCGGGATCCCTGGAGTCTGCAGCGATATTTATGAGAGTTCTATTCTTGTGTAACAAATGACCGAGTGTAACAACGCGATGTCGGGAAAGAGAAGCACAAGAGCTTGATATCTGCGTTGGATCCGAGCATTAGGAGACGAAGGTATACGTTCAATAGACCACTTTAAAAATCGTGGTAGGCCACACGCCTGGTGTGCAACGATTAATGGGAACTTCCTGCTTCACGAGCACTTACCGCCCATGCAACTGTAGCGTTTGCAGGAGAAGGAAGGCTGCCGGTTACTCGGCTGTCTATACCCGCTCGCCTAGACGTTGCCTCCGTATAGACATGTCTTCTTCATTCTCGTCCCCAGCGAGGTGGTTAAGACTTGGGGTATGAGGAAAGAACAAAGAGTGAGAAATTTCTACTATAAAATAAAGGAGATGCAAAGCGAGAGCGAGGAAGATTTACGCGGAAAGAAAGTTTTATCGAATAGGCTATTGTTTAGATGTGTATCAGGTTGTAGCAATACTACAGTGAGCTAGAAGTGGTAGTGTGCCGTGCGGCGGCGGAGAGCGGGTCCTTTTTGCGATGACCGTTCCGCGCGGTACATAGGGGCGCTGCTGGTAGCACGAGCGCTGCGGGAGCCGCTCAGATAGCTCTGCAAGCGGAATGTGCGGCTGGTTTTTGTATCGTTGGGACAGCGCGGTTGTTTATATTTGTTTATTAACTGCTGCTCTGCGTACTTATGACGAATTCTAGCGCTTCCGGAATGCACAGCCGCAGTTCTGTTGCGATAACGTGCCTGCCCAAGGACACGCCTGGTTGTAGTGCATTGTTACCTTTTTTACCAGGTCTTTTCCGATTTAGAAATCTTAAAGTGTAGTATACCCCCTATGGTAATGTCCGAAAGGGCCCTTAGGGTAAGTAAATAAAAGAATACAAATAAATACTATGCTACTATGTTCAAAACACCTTTGGCAGAATTTTAGTGCATTGACCTATAGTAATACCTTGACTCGTCAGTACCTAATCCATTTTTATTGCTTGGCGCACTTAACAGTTAGGAAGCAACCTCCGAATGAATCTCGGTGCTACTTTTGCTCTTCAGACTGGTCTCGCACAAAGACCCGGACAAAACAAAGAGAACAATATTATGGAATGCTTTATTTGTCATACAATTTTTTTCAGGCCAACCCTTCCTCCTTTTTGTTAGTCAAAAGAACGCCCTATTAAAAGTCGGGCACTTGTCATTCAAATGCTCTATACCTGTACCAGGGCACAAAGTAAGCTGGCTGACATTGTTTATCAGTGCCTCCGCCTCTTCTCGTGTTGCGAGTATCTCCTGGCGCAACTTTTTGCCTCTGATGAGAACATCGGCTGTAGCAGCAGTTCCCCCAGCTTGCGTCGTAATCTGTACCTGCTTTTTCACAGTTATCTTGCTTTGTTCCACTGCATTGGCTTCGCACTCTGCGTAGAAAAATGAGTCCTCAGCACAAGGCAGAAAAAGTTCCGACCACACGTTTGGCCTGGTCAGCTCTGAAAATGACAGTCTTTCACGAGCTTGATCAGGAAGTTCGACATCGTTCAGGAGGCCAACATCATTAGAAGCCGCTTCTGGCAGCATGTTGTCCTCTCGACTTCGCTCCGAATTAGGGAACACCTGATCGCTGAGGTTGCGTTCCTTCCTTATTTTCGGCAGTGACTTTGATAAGTACTTAGGAGCATGTGGGAAAATAGTAGGAATGGCATCCTTTGTCAAGAGCGGTCGGTCACGGGGGATTTCGAAGGCCTTACCGTTGATCGTCATCTTAAAAGGCCGCTGAATGAACGTTGGCTCAAAGTGGCGCTCGCAGACAACGCTGCACTCGTCGACGGCTCGATCACCTCTCTTTCATGTTCCGCGACCATTCTTCACGGCGATCAGCCTCAAGCGGAACCCGAAACAAGGAGCATGCCTCTTTACACGAGCGATAGCCGCTGCTGCAGCTCGGCACAAAACAGAAGCCGTCTCGCTTGTCACACCGTCTCCCCGTCATCTTGTTTCATTTCAGTCCACACGCACAGAGACAGCACCACCATTGCTGAATCCAAATACAGCACGGTCAGGGTAACAGCACAGGCAACGAGGCACCGATCACACATAAACACAGCAGACTACCAACGCAACACGTGTAAACATGTACGCACCGCCTCGCACGGTCGTGCTCCTGTAGATCACAGCGCCCTCTGCGCTGTCATCGCTGCGGGGACCACCTCGCCTCCGTTGAAACGCGCCGCGGACGGCACACTTCCTCTTCTAGGTCACTGCAGCAATACCACAGAGGCAACCATTTTTGGCTAAGAAAAGCCGACTTTTTACGTCCCCTCAAGCAATTACGGATGCTTCGAAAGCATTTTTGAATGTCGCAGCGTCGCTTATCCCATAAAAGGAGTTCCGCTCCACGGAAGTACGGCTCAGCCGTGTAAGTGATTTTGCATGAACACGTTTGCGAATCTTATGGTGAAGAAAGCGACCCTAGGGCTTTCCACAATGAAATCCTTGGACACTTCGAAGCACGGAGGGGATAGGGAGAAAGGGAAGGTGGGAGGCCTTCGGTTTAGGGCGGGTATTCATTTGGTTGAGTCTTCGAGTATCGCAAATGTCTAGATTGTAAAGCGTTGACGACACCTAGTGGTGAAACTCGTGACCCCACCAACCTCGCCGTTGCCTTGCCGGTATCATGTTTTCTTACGCCACGAATGCGCCGAATATCCCGAGACGGATCGCACTCTCCAATAACTCCTCTTTGAGTGCTTGCCGGGGTGAACAGTTTGAAACAAGAAATATTAGCATGCGTTCAAAATAAACCGTGAAATCGTCGTTTACAAATAACGTTGCTCAAATTGACTGTTTTCTGGAAGGTTTTAAATTCGGACAGGAGGTTTAGGAAAGCAAGGCAAAAGCTAAATTTGCTTTACCTGACGAGGCCTGGTATATTCCAAGTTGTCTCTCTGTATAACTTGAAAGCGTCAACGTTTTCAGATGAGGTTTTAAGGCACAAGTGACCTCTTAGCCGAGATTGGCTAAGAGGCTAGAACTAAGTGGATTTAACATGTCCTCCATATCAGTGGGAGGTTTGACTGAACATGTCAGGCATCAGTGTCTTAGTACGTACAAGAAAACATTAAGGCGCTTTGGAGTGAAGAGCTAATAAGTTGAAAGCAAGATTAAAAATACTTACTTGAAGGCAGCAATAATCACTGAAAAATTCTAAGAGACCCTGCATGGACAAAAAGAGTTAGACGGTGTATTTTCAATGACATGCCTATGATGCCACGGCCATGCAATAATGGTACATCAACTTGTAAGGGCTGCATATGACAGGCCAGTATTTGCTTGTTTCGGAAGGTAGTGCTCTAGAAGCACAAAAGGAGTAATGAGAAAGTCACGGCGAGCCAAGCATTCAGTGTGGTCGAGAAAAAAGACAAGCAGGCGAAGTTGGAAACAGTTTCGCGTGAGTAGTTTATTTCAAACAATCGTCACGCAACAGCTGAATGTTTAAAATGTTGTGAAAGCTCTTCGGAAAAATTAGGTTTTGGGCGCTTTGGGTCGGACGCTAACTCGCTAGTCTTTCTTCTAACGTACGCAGCATTTCTCATACATTATGTGCATAAAAATTTCCACAAACGAACACACGCTTTGTGAAGCCTTGATTGATAAAATCGTAAACAGCATACGTGTTTTTCATTTTCTAAATTAATTAAACAATAACCATTAATGGAATGTTAATTTAAAGCACGTAATACAAGCACGTGAACAATAAACATTAATGCCATGCACATTTCAAGCACTCTCGTGTGCAACTCACATTTTGATTTGCGAGAGATAAATGACATATGCATGTTTTCCTTATCCTGCACGAAAATTAGCTCAGGGATAAAAACGAACTGCAAGCTTCTTTTAAACCTCACACTCGCCATCAAATTAGTGTTTAAGATCGTTTACATGAATTCCGCTGCTTCCCACTCATCATAATGCAAGGAAGCTTAACTCTCGAACCGACATAGCATAATATTATTAAAGCTTTGGAGTAAAGGGGCGGACGTGTTACGGTCACAAAATCTACCTAACAACAGTCGTCAGAAACTTGAAGAGAAGATTGCGCAGACGACAAGTCTGCCTCCTCTTCTTTTATTTAAAGAGAACAGCAAAAAGGGATTGCGGCACAGTTCGATAAAAGGCATAGATGATATTTCTCACGCTACCTTGTCTGCATATAAGTGTTCGTCGTTAGCTTTGGGTTTGTTCGCGGATAGACCTGAAGGCCATTCAGTTTCAATAGAAAACACTGGGTCATTCAAGAACAAGTGACTTCAAACAGCAACACGTTAGAAACACTGTCACAGTCGTCGAATCATTGGAATTGCTCAAAAACATGCATAATCTTCAATGTCGCTAACGCAACAATACAAACCACGGCTTCTTCCGATTCGCTAATTGAGGAACATTGAGAAACAACGTGTTCACTTTCTGACGGGGCTGTACACACAATCATGAACACACATAAACACAGATGGAATTACTCTGAGCTTTTCATGTCGGGTGAGTCGAAAAGAGATGTAAATCAATTGTTCTAGGAAGTGATAATTCTCCAAAAATAAAAGAAGAACATACTAGGCATAATAAAGTTTTGTTGTGAAACAAGAGCATCATATGTGTTAGTAAAGAATATGGTGATTATGATTGAATATGATTCACACGGTTTCCACGAAAGAGATTGTTATACGAAACATAGTTGAAGCAATCCCCTACGGATGTGTCAAGCCTGCTATTAAGGACAAATAATTTGTACAGTTGGTCATTAAAATTGCAAACTCTATGAGGGCAATAATGGAAATACCAGACACACCAGCGTGCATTTTTTTTTTTTTTTTTTTTGTTTCCCTTCAAACAGTAATCACTGCATGTCAAGACTTTAGCGCGAAAATCTCAGCCAAGATATCCGATCTTTTCTGAGACCAGCGATATTTTCTGAGTTGGTTCAATTTCCGTCGGGGCAAGTTTAGTATTTCGTTCCTTAATTTCAATTTAACACTGTTTTGTACGGATTGTCCTCTGGTGTGCGTGTTGCACATTTCGTAACGGTTTCCGTGGCATTCTGTCACGCCTTCCTCAAGGAATCAAAACCTTAAAAACACTATGTTTAAAAAAAAAGAAAAATATCTTAGTCATTTTTACGCACTTGCAGCATAGGTCCGTGCGGCAATGAGCTGGGGCGTCCAAAAATTTGTAAAATCTACAGGTTCGAACAGATGAATTTTTTCTGCGCTCGCGCTAGGAATACAGTAAGGTAAATATTTGAAACAAAACGTGTTAGGAAACAAAAACAAACGCAATGAAATAATGGACTTCGCTAAAGAATAACTAATAGAGGGACGTTGCTCGAAACTGCTAGACTCCGGAGAACCGTATTTTTTAAGTGAGGCATTTGCTACTCACAAGGCATTCATGAGAAAACGGAGTGCGCACTGTGCGTATGTCTAGGTGTGTTTTGTTAAACTTTAAATAACACCATTTATCATTCAATCAACGGAGAAATACTCAGTTTCTGCGTAACTGACTTGATGTGTTAAGAAAAATAAACACTCAATTCGGTAAGACGGAATTGCCTCCTCGTATACATTAAAAAGGAAATACAAAAGCCGACACTAAATTATGGAGAAAGCGGAATGAAAAATCCTCAAGAAAGTACAAATAGGAGAAATAAAAGCAACTCAATTTCCAGAAGGCTTACGTGAAAATCAAGGGAATCGGCCTCATAATTAATCTGAGAGTATCTTTTTTTTTTTCTTCTACGAAGTTTGGAAGTGTTGCCGTAGTTCTTAACGCAATCTCGACATTCCTTTGTTAGAAAGCATATTTCTGTCGTTAATTTGCTTCTGCTGCATGTTTTTGTATAATAGCTGTCTGAACAATAAATAAATATAAAATCTCGTTCTTTAAAGGCTTCAATTGAACGCAGATCATTTATTCTAGACGCAAACACGCTTTCTACAAAACTTTCACGAAAGCATTTACTTGCCGCTAGGGCACGTAAAATGCCTCGATCGCACAAAACTACACGTGGAACCACAACATTGTTGATTTCTACAGACAGACACGGCATAGTAAGTTAACCGCATTTTCGGCGCGAATCTAGGCCATTCTTGAGTCGATGCAGCACAAATCGGAAGTAAGAAATGCACGTCTGGGCGAAACTCCTGAACACAGGCGAAAACATTGAAGGGGCCACACTAAAGAAGCAGTGTTCACTTTCCTGCTCACTGCGATGTGTTTTGTTGTTCTTTGCCAAAAATATTTGATTTGTTTACCTATTACACGGGTAATAAGTAAAAATATTACAAATAAATACGTAAAATCTTGTTAGACGGTTTCTTATTCCCAAATGTTTGACAGACAAGGAGTTCTATTGCACGGCCATGTATTGGACGAGAAAAGGGAACACGGGGATTTGGGCAAATAGAATATCACCGGAACATTGAAGTTCGATGTTGTGTGGTCCTCCGTTTTGTCGTCTCTGACCTACTCTTTTCATTTCACTACTTTGTATATTAGTCGTCGCTTTTTCAGTGGCTTCGTTAGGTGAACTTCTGGAGTTTCCTCGTAGAAAACATGGGCTAAAGCTCTTGGTTGAGGCGATGGCACTGTTTTTTACTTCTTGCGGGCACTCATGTTCTCTTGTAGTAAAAAGAAATTAAACAATAACTTTGCAGAAAAGAAATGTTGGGGTGTCTGAAACTCAAGTTCAACTTCGTCTACAATAAAGCGAAGTTCATAAGGCGGGCAATTTCAACTCAGCGATGTTTATCGGTGATGATATCACGCCTGTCCCGTAGCATGCCTAAACGTATGTATGATTAAGTTCAAAACTAAAGTAGAGTAAAGCTATTACTTCAAGAAATCTGAATCGTCTACTTTCTCTTGAATCACTTGGAGATCCATTCACTGCAATCTGTGAAGTTCGGCAAATGACGTGGCTGCAAATATGTTTAGACTTAGAGAAATCATCTGAGTAGTGTCACAGTGCAGACTGTTTCTCTCGGTGTAAACATGTTATCAGCCACGTCATTCGCCGAGCTCACTTGGCAAATTCCAACGACTGGTTATCCCAAAGGCTTTGCGGGTAAGTAGATGCTCCAGATGTCTCAGCGGAACACATGGGAAGTTGCAGAGAGCAATGCAAGTCATACGATAATTTATAAGAAAACTTTATGGAAAAGTTAACTAGCGCTAGGAGAACGATTCGTACACGTAGCAGAGCGCGTTGAAAACTACAGAATAAACAGAAAGAATAAAACACATCAAAGAACTGTGTGTGTCTGTGTTCGTCCTTCATGTGTTTCATTCTTTCTGTGTATTCTGGAGAACGATTGGCTTTTTATCGCTACGAAGCTTACCGCCAAAGAAAAAGAAGCCTGCAATTAAATCACAAGCAGCCGCTGTTCGCTTACTGCTTTCAAGAGCCTTACAGAAAGGGGCACTAAATATAAAACAGCGCCAAAAAAAGACTTAAAAAAATGAAAGACGTTTACAATTCTCTGTAATGCCGAATAAGAGCGCAGCTCTTGAGGAGAAGGGGAGGGTCACGGGGGACACTCGTGACTTCACTCGTGACCCTAGTGACGTCACCAGTGACCCCCGTCATGTCACACGTGACCCTCGTGACGTCAATCAGGGCCCTAGTGACGTCACTAGTGACCCTCGTGACATCACTCATGACGTCACTCGTGACCTTACTGGTGACCTTCGTGACGTCACACGTGACCCTCATGACTTCACTGGTGACCCTCGTGATGTCATTCGTGACCCTCGTGACGTGACGTCACATCTGACGCCCGTCGCCGACGCTGCTCAACCCGGGAACGGGCGCCTAAGAGCTGCGCTCTAAAAAAAATATTAATCGGACAGGTCTTCTACTTTCATACACTTGCTTTTTTCTTCTTTTTTTTTGCGCCGTGTTGCTGACGCCGCATTACTTTACCAACGATCCAAGAGATCGCTGGTAAAGTACCAATGCCCAGAGAGCGTGAAGCAGTATAGTCTATCGTGTGACAAACAAACATCCAGACACGTATTTCTAGAAGTTCAGAGGCGACCGACGAATGCGTCTCTTATTGACGGGAGTCCCGGCGTTCGTTCAGAACGTCTCGACGAGCACCTCCCGGCGCTGTTCGGACATGGGCAGCAGGTCGTCCGAGAAATCGTCCCCGATACCGCCCACGCTCTCGAGCAGGGAGCAATCAGGGTCCTCGTTGTGCCTCTCGCTGCTGTGCCACACGCCGTGCGCCATGTATACCACCACACCTGCGAAAAAAAAAAAAAAAACACAACACGCGCACCAATCAACATCAGCATGTAAACATAAATGTACCCATAAACAGAAAGTTCATAAACAGGAGTGTGAGCATGTACACGTGGCGGGCAAAACAATGGGAGGATCTCTGGAGCACAAGGAGCGCGTAACAGCTGCCAGAAAAGTTTGTACCGCGTTCCTCGCGTGGACACGTGCCTCCAAAACACCCCTAATTGTATGCATTCCGTTTCGGTGCATACGTAAGAAAGACACAGAACTCCAAAAGTCAAAGAGGAGTAGAGCAGTGGATGTAGTCTTTGCCAGCTTAAGAAAGGGGGGGATCGTCGTGCAACTCATTACCGCTCCGCAGCCGACCAGATGCGGAAATCGTCGATAAAAACGCCGAAAAACCAATCATAATGATTTTAACCCGAAACTGGGGCAGAAGGAGATTTCTTTTTTTAACAGATAAAGAGCAAATAGCAGAACAGACAGCGCCTCTACTGTAGAGACGCTGTCTGTCCTCACCATTTCACTGGGAAGGAGGACACCCAGAGTTCGATTCGCGGCCCCGCTTTATAGGCTACGTTTACATGAATGCGATCGTAGCGCATCGAATCAAGCAGGGACCAATGACACGCAGCCTGTCTTTTTACTTCTTCCTCTTCTACCCAACTGCTACCAATCAAAATCGTGAAATCTCGACTCGATGCGCTACGGTCGCATCCATGTAAATGCAGCCATTGACTCTTTGCAGCTGCTGTGCATGGGCGCCGCCGTAACCGATATTCAGTTTATTGTGCCCTCTTTTCCCGCTTACTTACAACACAATTCAATCCGATACAAAAAAAAACATCTTTATTTACTTTCTTGGAAAATAATACAATATACAGCCAACATAAGCCAATAATGGCTTGTGCGTGGGACGCGACAGGGGCCTCTGCTTTGTATTGCACAGATAAGTAGAAACAAGAGAGCATACCAATATAAGTATAAATTACTGCACTGCCACCTCCTTTTACAGCCTACATAAATTCCTCTAACTTGATGAGCACGTATGTAATACAAGTCAAATAATTTTGGATTAGTATATTTGCATATTTTGAAGGATACTAGGATATGTTACAAGGTAATTCTAATAAATGACAGGAAAGACAACCTTTATATTATGCGTTTTCGGGGATACTCCATTTTTTCTTCCTATTACATTTTATGGGTCTTTTTTCCCTGATACATTATTCATCTTTTTGCTGTTTTTTTTTGTTCTACGGAATTTTATTTTATGCGGCTCATCCGGTAATTTAATAAAAAGCTGTGCTACGTAATATTTACTTGTTGCCTCTCCATATTTTGTCCTTGTAAATGGTTAAAAAAATATTTATTTGGTCTTAGTGTGTTTTTTCATTTTCCCGCTCATATTTGTTGTCGAAAAAATGTTTTATAATAATATCATACTACATAGGATCTCTGAAACCTAGCA
Organism: Ixodes scapularis; assembly: GCF_016920785.2. Taxonomy (NCBI): domain Eukaryota; kingdom Metazoa; phylum Arthropoda; class Arachnida; order Ixodida; family Ixodidae; genus Ixodes; species Ixodes scapularis. Next base: position 216,531,812 of record NW_024609846.1, on the reverse strand, counting down.
TTTCTAGGTCTTTATGCATATAATCTGAGAGATTAGTTTCTTTGCTTCGGTAACCAATATTCAAAACTATCCTTTTTTGAATAGACTCTATCTTTAGCTGTAAATGTTTGGCTCAGTGCCCGTAAACTGTTATTTTATATTGAAGTATGGATTTCCACAGTGCATCGTATTTTGTATATCATTTAAGTAAGGGTCGCAGTACTAGTCCTTGGATATGGTACATACGTGCCATTATTACCCTTACTTTTTACAAACCTGGTCTATGTGAATATCCCATTTAACATGTGTGTCTATATGCGCACCCAGGTATTTGACATTATCAGCGTATTTTAACGGGATGCACAAGCAGTTGTTCCAGATCTGATCATGCATTTTTATTGGAAATTCATTTACGATTCTTTTTCTTTGGATTTATAAAGAATACTACTTGCGTTTTAGGAACATTTATAACTATTTGGTTTTTACGCTACCATTGAATAATGTCATGTATAAAATCTTGAATCGTCATTGCCGCTACTTCGTGATTTCAATGGGGTATACAATTACCGTGTCATTTACAAATTGAAGGAGCTTACATATCAACCTAACCTCTGCTACCTCGCTAACATATATATTAGAAAGTAGTGGACCCAGGACTGCAGCTGGTGTTTCTCCTTGTTTGACCATAATTTATTTGCTATATTTTCAGCCTAAACGTGCTACCTGAAATTGGTCAGTATGATAATGTCGAAATAAATCATGTGTCTTCTCTTGAATCCCAATACTATATAGTTCATTCATTAATATATCATGATTTATTGTTAAGAGTGTCATGTTAAAATCTATGTATCCAACTAGAACATAGTGTCCGGTGTCCATGTATTTATTTACATAGTAAAAAAAACACTTCAGGAGGGGCACTAGTTCCTATATGTTCCCTGGATCCATATTTCGTGAAAGTTAATAGGCTATATTTTGCGATATAGCACCGAATTACATTATTAATATGTTTTTCATTATATAATTTACCACCGAAACGATGCATACTAGTCTATAATTTAGGAATTTATTTTTTCTCACCTTTTTTTAAATATCAGCCGAACGACGGATGTTCCAAGCTTTTTTGGGATGATGCCGCAAGAAAATATACGATTGTACAACTGTAATACTGTAGGTTGAATTATAGTGATGAAGTATTTATTATCTCTATCCCTAATTTGATCCAGCCCTGTTGCTTTATTAGTCTTTAATTGTTCTACAATTTCAACTACATCGTTGACATCCATATTGGAAACAAATGTTTAATCACTATTTCTTATTTGATTTGACTGCTTTCATTTGTCATACCGCAGAGAGTTTCAATTGACTGCACATATTCGGTACTAAAGCTATTTATTAGTGCCTCTAAGTCGTGTTTGGGACCAAAGTTTGTTTGAATGATGCCTTCAATCGTTTTTTTTTTTTGTAACAGTTTATTTACTAAAAACCAGCATTGTGCTGTATCTTTTATCTCCGGGAATTTATTTAAATAACAATTCATCTTTGATCATCTTATTAGTGATGTGAATTTATTTTTTATTATTTTGTAATTTTCTTTGTCTTCCTATTATTAGAAAATTGTTTCAGTAGTTGCCAAGCTTTCTTTTTTTGCTTTGATCAGGTCATCAATTTCTTTAGTTAGTCATTGATTCTGTTCTTTACGTTTTTCTCGTACTTCCTCTTTGAGTTTACTTTACATAAATATCTTAGAATGTACTAACAATATTGTCGTCTACTTTTTCTGGGTTCTGTTCTTTGGCGGCAACGTTCCAGTCTATTTTTTTATGTTTATCGGCAATATTATTATTTATAAAAGAGCCTTCGATAGCTTTATTACTGTTTTGAATAAGATCTGCAATAGTTACTGCCACAAAATAATAGTCAGCCACTTTTTCATAAACGACTGGTCCTTCAGGCGTCCCTTCTTTAGACCATACATGTATATGATCTAGACACGACTGTGTTAGTTTCTCGCCTAATATTTTTCTCTTGTGAATTCATATATTGTCGCGAATGAACAGGCGAGGAAACAAAATAACTGGCGAAACTGAAACGTTTAATAAGGGCGAACTTGTGCCAACCAAAAATAAAAAGGGAACAAAAGATAACAGCAGAGCGTCGCGGGCGTCGAAGTCGGCGTAGCAGCAGAGTCGAACGCTGGGGCGAAACTGACTCGGCAAGGTCGCGGGCGGCCTCTTATCAAGAGTGAGTCACTATCTCGAAGATTCGGCGGAGAGCGTTCGAGCGTAGCGCGCTCGGGGCAAGAATGAACACGCACTTTCTAGAACAAGAAAGCAGGAATAAAGGATGGAAGTTACGTCCGGAACAAGAATAAGAGGGAACGTTCTAGAGCTCCGTGGCCGAGCGTTGATTTCCCGGCACAGCGCGCGGCAATATCATCGACTCCAGTCCCGCTTGTGCCATATCATCTAGGTAATTATTTATAATTAAGCTAGGTTTGTGATGTCCAGATGAATACCCCCCACATCTATCAAGTCTGTGTCTTTGTTGATGTTTAGCAATTTGTTGATACCATCTAAAAATATGTTTACATTCCCCTGAGGTGCTCGATATAATTCTAGTATAGATGTTTTTTTTCCGTGGTCTTCAATTTCAATGTGAAATGCCTCTGTTGAGCAGAAGTTTACTTTCTCGTGTTTGGTTATTTTCCACTTTTGATGTTCTCATGATCAAGACACCACCTCCTCTATTCCCATCTCTATTATGCGAAAACCTCTCAAAATTATATAGAGAGAACGAGGTCTCTTCTTCCGATGTAATATTTGTGTCCGAGAATACAATTATATCTATATTGTCCAGATAAGGACTTATCAGGCTGTTAATTTTATTCAAACATTTCTCTAAGACTGCGTACATTAGTGTGCAAAAAAACAAAGCAACTTGTTAGCAGAGGTGTTCTTATAATATCCCGCCACTAAAAAAAAAAAAGATAAATTTGTTTTTGTTTGATTTCTAATCCGGTGAATGTACTCACCATTTACCTTTTGGAAGGTCACTTTCGTTCTCAATTCCAACACTTCTCGTTTTCTTCTCTTCTCATTTTTGCACATGCGAGCATCCTTCTCGTTTTTGCTTCTCGTTTTTGCACATGCGAGCATCCTTCTTTATGCCTAATGAACTTGTACCGGAGGTGTCCTGCTTTCGTTCTGACATCAAAAAACAACTTCCGGTTTGAATCCGGCTATTTCTCTTCTAGATTGACATTATCTACTTCTGCGCCAGTCCTCAGTTTCTGCTTATTTTTAAGCTACGCATCTCGATCGTTTCTCTCGGTAAAGCGTACTATCACCATAGATGTTTTCTTTGTTTTTAGTGGGGATGCGGTGAACTGCTTCTACGTTATCTGTTGTTAGTGTGGGCACTTGTATGCGGTCGGCGAGTATGTTCAGCTTTTCTAGTAGGTTTTCATTCCGAGATTTGGCAAAGACTATGTGCCTCGAGGTAATTTCTACGTCCGTATTGTTCCAGCTTGTTTATCTCTTATTTTATTTGATTCGTTTCGTCAATCCTTCTCTAATTTTCAAGTTCCCTCACTCTCTTTTTTTGATCTTTGATCCCGCTGTCAAAGTCGTTTACTTTCTCAAGCAGCTCATCATAACTGTCAGACATTGACTTCACAGACTTTTCTATGTCCATCACAGTTTGTTTCATTGTGACTAGCTCTTCGACTTGCTGTTTTAGTGGTGCGAGCAAGCTCAATATACTCATTATCTGGGTCAGCTGTCCCTGCACACCCAGTTTTTCGTCATGGCGCTGTCCGTCTTCAGCCGAATGACGAAAACGTCATTGGGCTGACGAAAACGTCATTGGGGTGATTTCAGAGAAGATCGACCAAAGGGTGGCTGGTCGACATTTTTAAATCAACTGATGTTTTTGCATGCTACTGTCTAGTGCCTGGTATAAACGAATCCGCACTTAGTTTTGTCCAGAAAAAAAATTCGGGGACAGGGAAAATCGTAAAGCATGAAGAGGTGGACAGTTGCTTTAACGCGCACCGATGGAGGGGCCACGTTTGAAAGTGAATAACTAAAAGGATAATGCTAGAAGAATTTTAATACTTTTCAAAAACAAACTATGGGTACAGCTTGCTTGTTTTATAAAGTAATAATATTTATTTTATTTATGTAAATTTTATTTAATTTTCTAAAAATTGCCAAACATGCCTGCTGAAACGACAATTAGCAAAATTTCGAGGCCTGCATCTCATGAAACAATTTAATCATTATCATATAATTTGCAGGTAGCAATTTACTTATATATGTCTATTGTTTTAAAAATAGATAAGGTATTTGAGTGATACGATAGTCGGGATATATTTGGGCAAACAAGGGAAAAAAATCAAACAACAAAACATTTCGATGAAAAAACAAAAAAAAAACACCACCTCCGATTTTTTTTTAAATTTGGATACCCTGTCATACTTTATTTCGGCATTCATTTCTATTAAAACGTATTGCATCATTTTATTGAGAAAGAAGACACAGCTGCCTAAAGAGGGTCCTTTTTCAAAGCCTAGGTACGTACCAGTGCCCTATACGAGAAGTGACTCTGAGTTCGAGTTTCAGGAAACTAACACACATCTTTCATATTTTATTATTCATATGAGGTCACTGACAACTAGAGCAATCGGGCACGCACTAAAGTTGAGGAGAAACTACTGTGTACAAATAGCTACCATATTACGATCTAGTGATCCGAGAAAAGATCCTGCAGGCCAATGGTCACAGGGAACTTTTTTGCTTTAGTTTCCTACAGCACTATATCCTCCTCTCTCTTACCCTCTATATTCATCTCTCTCTTATATATATCCCTGACATATATCTAGAATAAAACATATTCAAGCATTCCCTTCCTGCGTGATAGTATTCTCTGGCTAGCAAGAATCATTTCCTCACGAAGATCGCGATTATGGCGGAATAGTTGACGGAAGTAGCAGGCGACACTCGTCGCTAGTTCTGGCAAAACGACCGATACAATCTTTTTTCGCATTTCCCCGCTCGCTGTCAAGGATGAGGGGGTTCGCTTCAACCAGCAAAATATGGCCGCCGATGCCTGTTTACTGAGCAGCCGTCCCTGTCGCCATCCCACTCGCTGGCTTCGCGGGCGATGATATCAGGCACAAAGAGGCACACCGACAGACAGCAGAACCCCCAAATATTCGATCCCCGCCTAAATACAATAGAGCATAAACACTGTCGCCATGTTAACCCAGAAAAGGTTAACATGGCGACAGTGTTTACGTTTTAGATAAGGAAAAGCATGGCGTGTGGTATGAGCCGTATCCTTACACGAGCTGCAAGGTGAGCCCGGAGAACCTGCCTGCTGCCCTAGAGTACTTCACGAAAGACGAGATAGAATGTTCACGCCAAGATCCCAACCAGAAGGACGTGATCTCTGTCATGCTCGACGTGGAGACAACGTTCGTGCCAAAGCGATTCCTGACACGCTCAATCCGAGAGGCCTTTCGTGTATACAGAGACAAGCATCCTGATTCTGGCGTTGGGCTAGCGAAACTTTATTCCTTGTGCACTAGATGGGTCAAATGTATTCCCCAGGAAGTGTGCGTTTGTGTGCGCGGCGCCAATTATTACCTTTGTATTGCCGCTGTAGAGAACGCTATAGGCTCAGCATTCAACACTGGTCCAATGAACTCAACATTTCTGTGCGACCCACTAACAAGCCTGTGTCTTTAAGGAGACTATGATCACTGCCCACAACGCCAGTCTCTTACACTCGAAGAACTTCATATCCATAACCATATCATGCAAACGCCAGATAAAGCGATCTACGATGAAAAGCAGCTGCGTGTAACGCGAAAGCATTATCTTTCAATTTGACTTAAATTTGCTGAAAACTGGACCATCGTGCTTCCTGACAAAGTTAAAGCCTACCACTGAAGAAAAAAAAAGTGAAAGCCGTTTACAACTCCCTGTAATGCCGAATTGGAGTGCAGCTCTTGAGGAGGAGGGAAGGGTACTGAGGGAGGGTAGACCCCTACTCCTCCTCCTCCTTCTCCTCCTCCCCTAATTCTTTGTTATGCTCCGGGGGGTCACCTGACCTCGGGGGGAGGGGGTCACGTGACCTCGGGGGGGGGGCAGGGGGGTGACGTGACCTCGGGGAAAGGGGCCACGTGACCTGAGGGGCCACGTGATATCGGGGGGTCACGAGACCTTGGGGGTCACGTGACCTTGGGAGGATCACGTGACCTTGGGGGTCACGTGACCTGGGAGGTCACGTGACCTTGGTGTGACCTTGAGAGGGGTCACGTGACCTTGGGGTGACCTTGGTTACGCCGACGGCGACGCCGACGCCGACGCCGCTCAAGCCGGAAACGGGCCCCTAAGAGCTGCGCTCTAAAAAGTTACGATATTTACATGTGTAGTGATGACAAGAAAATCTACAAACAGCGTTGCTATCATCAGTTAGGACCTGCGTGACGACGTCGCTCTCACGCGCTAGGCTCTGGAAAAAGTGAAAGAGTGGGTTGAAAACAACGTTGCGGTATACTCGCACGTGACGTACGTAAGTGACGGCGTCGCCAGTCATTTCAAGAATCGCTACCAGCTTCACCAATTTGCAAAGGACGATTGCCCACAAGCCCAGTGGTTATTTTCTGCATCTGGACATGGGAAAAATGCATGTGACGGAGTTGGCGGACTCGTGAAGCACCAGGCCACGCTGAACAACCTGAGAGAACGTTCAATAGACGCAGTTCAGACGGCCGAGACAATGGTAAGCGTTCTTTTTCAGAAACTGGGTGCCTCTTGCGTATCTGGACGAAAATGAGCATGTTCGGTATTGTCAACAAAAAAACAAAAACAAAAGAAGAGTGGCTGACGGTGCGCACATTTCCTGGCATTCAATCTTGGCACGCGTGACCGCTGTGCACGTCATCAACAGAAGGAACCTGTGACATATATGTAGAATGGACAGTCGGATCTGGTTAGAGGAAACTTTATTAAATGGGTACATCGAGGAAAGCCTTAGTGTAAAGTGCCGAATTTGATGCCCCAAGGGCTGCTCATTTCGAATTCCGGGTTTTCTTATTTGACACAGTTTTCTACGCGGGGTATTTAATCTACTGCTTTACTTGGTGATAGCTTATTTATTCTTTATCTGATCACCGTATGAGAATCACGAAACGTTATCATCGCGCGGGATAAAATATCCCGGCTTGCCGGGACCCATTCGTACACCGAGAGTATCGAAGCTCTTACAGTCCGGCGCGGTGGCACACGTCACCCGAAATGGTTTGCCCCCGGAAATACATAAATAACCTAAACAATTTTAGTATTCTATCTTTATTTTTGTGTTGGAAGTAAATTTTTTTAATATAAATTATACCGGAAAGAAATACTTCATACTGCATTATATTTTCTTGAATCACCTCTTTTTACGCTGTATATAAAATGCTGTATATAGTTTCTCACTTTTAGTGTGTGACCGATTGCTCTAGTTGTCAGTGACCTGATATGAATAGAAATATATAAAATATGTGTGTTAGTTTCCTGAAACTAAAACTCAGAGTCACTTCTCGTATAGGGCACTGCTACGTGTACGCTTTGAAAAAGGACCCTACTTTGGGAGCTGTGTCCTCTTTCTCAATAAAATGATGCAACATATTTTAATAGAAATGAATGCCGAAATAAAGTATGATAGGGTACCCAAATTTTAAAAAAGTACAAGGTGGTGTTTTTTTTTATTTGCATCGGAATTTTAGGTGTTTTTCATTTTTTTACCATGTTTGCCTAAATATATCCTAACTACCATGTCACTCAAATACCTTATTTTTTTTAATAATAGAAATATATAAGTAAAATACTACCTGCAAATCATATGATAATGATTCAATTATTTCATGAGATGCAGGCCTCCCAATTTTTCCATTTGTCGTTCGAGCAGGCATGATTGGCAATTTTTAGAAAATTAATTCAAATTTACATAAATATTATTACTTTATATTACACGCAAGCTGTAGCCATAGTTTGCTTTTAAAAAGTATTAGAATTCTTCTAACATTATCCTTTTAGTTATTCACTTTCAAAAGTGCCCCCTCCATCAGTGCGCGTTCATGCAACTGTCCACCTCTTCATGCTTTACGATTTTTCCTGTCCCCAAACTTTATTTCTGGACAAAACTAAGTATGGATTCGTTTATACCAGGCACTAGACAGTAGCATGCAAAAACATCAGTTGATTTAAAAATGTCGACCAGCCACCCTTTGGTCGATCTTATCTGTAATCACCCATTGGCCACGTGATCATTTACATAGCAGGCCAAGTTATTGCCATTTTAAAATCTGCTTGTCCTTCTCCCCCGCATTGGCCTTTGTGGAGGCTCTTTAATGCCAGTTTCAGCGGGTCCGTATGTCGGTAAGACAAGAGAAGGGTCACTAATGGTGGCTGTAATTTGGAGTTTCTGCAAAGCTTCTATATTAAAGGAGCTGTGCAACGATATTCAATTGGAATGTTTTTCTCTCTACACGAGCTTACTCGCACACCTGGGACTCAAGGATACAGACACGCAACGCCATTGGCCAAGAAACTCCTTTGTTGCGTTGTAATTTCAAGGACAAAAGCGATCATTTTCATTCAATCTCTCCTTTGCAAAATTGGATGACGTAACTCGGGGATCGTAATACACCCAAGTGACGATATTTGAATACGGTTCATAGATTGGACCCGAGCATTGCGTGGGCACTCGACTTGGGCTCGTGACAATTGCTAGCTCGAGAAGCATTCGGGTTGTGACCCGTGTCCAATCGCTGCAAGGACAACAGCCGAGCACTAACAATGTCTGGAACTCAGCTCGTGTCCTGTGCTTTGCCAACCCCAGCGCGTGGCTATGATCAACACTGGCGGCATATAATCGGTCCAGATCACGTGGCCGCTTGTTCTGGCTGCGAGTTGAGGGGGTGAACGCTGCTCGTTTTTCTTTAATTTTTTTTCTGGGACTTCTATTGCGTGGGGTGAAAAACGAACGCATGTTTCATAGGTCATTAACGTTAGGGATCCGTTTTAAGCGGTATTTGCGCAAAGTACAAAAATTGTTGCATAGCTCCTTTAAGTCTTTCGGCGGCTTCGTATATTTGTCCCATTTGACGAGTACGGTTTATTCACCTACATAGTTCGACTTAATCTACAGGGCGTTTCGACATGCGCTGAGTTAGCGTGACACGTAGACGGTGTCACGTGACTTGACGTCGAGTGACTCCACAACCAAACACGTGCCCATGTCACCCTGTGTAATGTGGAGTCATGATGTCAAGGCGTCAAGTTACGTTGTCACGTGACAATCATCGTGCCGACGATGTCGCACGCGAACACCCTTCGGGGAATTCAGCGGGTCTTAGTACGTGCTGCCAGTGTGGAGGGACGTTTCACTAGAAGAGCATTGATACCGCATGACGACGCCGAGATGCACGCCTCAGCCGCTTTGCTGCGTACACACGTCGCGTTTCAGCGTGTTTCGCGGCTGGGATGAGTCGGGGATCCACCAACGACGACGTAAGGCGCAGGTTTTGTCGTAGAACTATTGTCACCGCCAAAATTAAAACGAGGGCTAGGAGCTTCTGTAGTCCCTGCCCCTTCACTTGACGACTAGCTCACACAGCCTTTTCGCTTATTCCGCACTACAAACACCACGCAGTAAACGCAGCCCTATGCACTAGAACTTGGACGTCATGAGAATTACAATCACGATTTCTAAGTGAGAGCTAAAAATAAAGGAAATAAACTGTTCCTCTGTACCTGCACCACCTGATGGTATAACAGGTTTAATCCAATTAAAAAAAAAAGATCGAGGTACACCTAAGCATTCCTTATGAGTTGTGAATGCGAAAGCATGCAAGCCGCTCGTCCGCTCCCTTTTTTTGTCTGCTGCGTATTTTTCGTCGCCGGTCGGCGCGCGCGCTCCCCTGGTGACCTTGGACGCTCCGCGCTGATGGACACGCAGCGCCATGGGGTGAGCGGTCGCGGAAACTGACGAGCGCAGCGGCCAATGGGAGCCCCGTCGACGCGCGCCAGCCAATGGAACCGAAGGAAACTATCTACCGTTTTCGCGCCTCAGACTGATGACGTAAGCTCGTTCCATAAGACCAGTCAATGCTTTCGCATTAAAAAAAAAAAAATCAGGGTCGTAATTGGCCAAACGTTTCTTTACGTCTTAGAGCCAATTAAAGAAAAAAACAACGAGGCAGCTCAAACTTGGCATTGGAACGAACTTCGAAAAATCCTGAAGGCATTTATGACTATTTTTTTATTGTATCAAGTTAATAATTGTTGCTCCGCGTGGTCTCGCCTCTTGTCTGGTTTTCTTGACGACAGGAAATTGTCTTGTTCTTGTTTAGAACTTTTTACTGGACTATATTAGCGGCGAGATGTTTTGGTGGCGCCCTCCTATGGTTCCCCCTTGTGACGTCATTACCTTACAAACAACAAGTTCGATGGTGTTTGTAATTAGCATGGTGGAAGCTTGAAATCATTGCGCTCTCAAAGTAACACTGCCGACACCGTCAAAATTAAAGTTCTTTCATTCCTCTTATTTCCGTCGATGATAAATCCCCTTTCCGACGTCATAGTCAGCATTCGGCCATTCGTGGAAGGCCGACCACAGCGACGCTTTCGATCGCGCACCGGGCTAATAAGAAATTGAATTGGAAACAATTCAGAAAGCATATTCTCTTCTAGTTTTTTTTTTTAACTAATTATGTCTATCTGCGTATTTTTGTATTCTCATGTAGGTTTCCATTTTATTTATTAATTGTCTTTCTCCTTATTTTTAAGTTGTTCATTTTCTTCTGTTTTTTTTGGGGGGGGGAGGAGGAGGAGATATTATTTTATTTCTTCGATAATCCTAATTTTTTAATAATTATTTCTTTACAACAAGGGATTATTTTTACAGCTATACATAGCCTGGTATTTACATATACACATATCTGCATTTTCCCCCGAAGGAGAAGGATGGCACGTATTAAGCTTCCTGTTTTGGTATATATTTTGTACTTTTGTTCACGTGTTTCTATAGGTCTTTTGTTGTTTTTGTTGTTGTTGTTGTTGTTTGTTTGTTTTTTCGGGGGGGGGGGGGGATTTGAAGGTATGAAGTTGTGTCTTGAAATCGGCACTAAATATTTAGTCGTTTACATCAGCATTACTTTTCTTTTTGTACGTTATTGGTTGTTGGCGATTGGTCTTGAGGTGCTGTATTAAAAAAGCAGCCTTTTGGTTTTTTTCACTTCCTGTTTTTGTTGTCCATTCCTGAACACTCTTGATGTGAGAGTAGATGAGTTTTCGATTCAGTTTTTTTATTGATACTCTCATTATATTTGGTGAGAATCAAAGAACCTGGAACTGGTCTTAGGTCCTCCTAGCCTGTTTTCTGGGGTCTTCTCTATTGGTAGCTGTTTGTCCAGTTTGGTTGAAAGATACCCGGAGAATGAAGCGGGCTCACTCCCCCTGATCTTGCTGTGGGTCTTTCAATTGCCATTGATTGTGTATTTGGTTCAGGATGATAAGCTAGAAGAAGCTCCGAACCAGGAACTAGTCCACGGCTATTTTAACCCAAAATGTGGTCTTCTCATGAAATGGCAATTTTAATTTTTTTTTTTTTTTTTTGTCTAAGAGGCTAAGGAAGCCCGGATAATCAAGCTGGTCCACCCCCCCCCCCCCCCTCCACCACTTTTGGGTCGTCCAAGGCCATCGACAGTCCGCATTTTTGCAGTTTGTTGTCATCCCGGAGAGAATGAGCAGAGTCACAGATTTAACTAGAGTGCTGCATCGATGTGTGACTGGGCCTCCTGTCCAATCAACTTTATGGGACGCCACTCGACTGCGATGGCGTTTCATACAGATGAAGAGGATGCCTGCAGGCCTTGATTATTTTATGTGGTGCTAGCACTACAGGGCCTGAAAAATAGGTTCTACGATAGCTACAGTAACGAGAAAATTTACAAACACACGGCTATCAGGGCCGTGAGGCGGTGAGTGCGTGAGAGGTGTGAGGGTGAGTGAAGGGCTGAAGGTGAGTGTGACTACGAGGATGACGGTTAGTAAGGGGCTCAGGGTGAGTGTAGCTGTGAGCGTGAGGGTGAGCGAGGGCCTTAGGTGAGTGTGACTGTGAGGGTGAGAGTGAGTGAGGGCAACCTAAAATGCTGACCTCTGTCCACAACACTGCTGCAACCTGCATTGCACACCATCAATATTGTAGTTCTTCTCGCAATGCAAGTGGGGGCTCGTTCTGAGCCCGCGTTCATCATGCCAAACTCGCGTTTCGGCCAAAAACTTCATTAATGTAAATTAATATTAACTACAGATGGTTGATATCTGCAAAGCAAGCAAAACAGCCGTCGAATATTTTCTGACTGGTCGGAACTGCTCTTGCGACTAGGCATGTCGTACATTTTGTGGGGCAGCAAAAAGAACTTTGGGTCCCACGATGGCCATGCAGCTGATCACATGCCATCATGCTCGAGCCGGTAGTTTCGGTTGCGCCGTGGACCCCCGAAACAAAACTTCGAGATACACTCTCAAGAAAAAAGGGTGTAAAAGGGTGTATCGTTACACCCTTTCTCTCATATAATACACCCCCAAACTTCAATTCGACGTACAGCGCCCCAAATTTTACGAGGGGCTTGATAGCCGTGTAAATTTATAGGCCACAGTGGGCCTCAGTGGTACCGCTTAGTCATCGTGAACGGAACGTTAAAAGAACGTCAAGTGCCAATCTTGTCCGCAGAGACGCTAAGTCGAAATCGAAATACGACAAAACATGTTTTCGTTCTTACTACATCGTTTGGATCATTTATATGTAGTCAAAACCAACACACATTCAAATATTTGTAACTGCGTGTCTTTTTCGCATAATGTAGTGGATCGAATTGGCAGCACCGAGTTTTATACTATTTTAAGCAACAACAACATGGGACCTAATTCTATATTCAAACGCCTTATGGAATGGAAACGATGAGTGCCGAGCGAGCTGAACAGAACAGGCGAGGTATCCATTTGTGTGTTTATTGGTTTTTTTTTAAATAAAACACGCGCTTCTATTGTCTTCGGAGTGAGACAATCGAGCTTGATTGGCAGCGGCAGTCCGTATATCGGGCCATGCCCTGAAGTTAACTCCAGTGACTGCTCGTGGCGTTGACTATAAACACGGCTATTGATTAAATATGTTTAAAAGTTGAGCTCGAAACCAACAACTGTTTTAAACTAATCACTAACCTTAAAGCTAAAGCCTCCCTATTGGAAAAACCACCATGAAAATCAAACTGGCCAAGCTGGTAACTAAGCTGGTCAATCTGGTCAATGTGGTAGTCAAACTGGTTTAACTGGCAATCAAGCTGGTTTAAGCTGGGCAAGGTAGAATTTAAGCTGGTCAGTCTGGTTTAAGTAAAAGCCAGCATGGTCTAACTAGAATCTGGTTTTAGATTCAATCTGGTGTAGCTGGGAGCCAGTCTGGTCCTAACTGGTCAAACTGGTTTTCCATGGAGCCAATGTGGTCAAGCTGGGAGACAAGCTGGTCATGCTGGGGCACAAGCTGGTGAATCTGGTCGAACAAATAATCGTGGTAGTCAAGCTGGTCATGCTGGGTGCGCGCACGCCAAGGTCGGCTAGAGATAGCCGAAATGGCATTGCTGGGAGCGCGCGCGCCAAGGTCGGCTTAGGGTAAAACGAGGCCACGTCCTGTTCTTTGTCCTCTCGTTTTTGGAAGACGACAGGGCGCGTCAGGCGCGCTGCAAGCTACATTTGTGTGCGAGAAAAGAGAGAGAGAGTGGTAGGAACGGAGAATTTTTGACACGTATGGTTATCTTCGGCAGATTTTCGAAGGGACGGCTGTGTGCGCGTTGTTTGGAGACTAGTTGAACGACGATGCAAGCGAAGCGGGTTTTGAGGAGACAGCCAGCAGCAGTCCGTTCAGTGCGGGAAGATGTCGGACGTCCCGACTGAAGCGTCGTTTCGTGTCTTAGAACGTGTGTGTGCTCGTGAATGACGGTGGTGCCGAGGAGTATCGCCAATGCCAGCCAAGCCACACGGATTTTTTCGCCTCTGCCGACCACGCAAGTTGCCGCTTCGCCCCCATCACTGGCGGGACCCCAGGTTCGCTTCTCTCATCCGAGTAGTTTTTTCTTTAGCTATAGCCTGTTTTTGGCGTGTGTCTAGTATTTTTTTTTGTGTTAAAAGATAAGCAATCTGTTTTTTTAACCTTGTTGGCTTTGCACCGAGAACCACTGCCTGGGCGTCGGTTAGTACCGTGTGAGCGCCGAGGATATGTAGCATCACAGTTGATGTGAGGCCGCCGCAAGTACGAAAATAATAAATTGGATGCCTTTTCTGAAGAGCTTGGCTTGTTTATCCTGTGCATTTATTTAAACAGTTTAAACTGGTTGGGAAGTCCACCAGCATGACCAGTATAACCACCATGACCAGCATGCCAAACTGGGCATGCTGGGGCAAATAACCCAGCTTGAAGCTGGGACCTGATCAACCAGCATGACCAGCATTACAAGCTGGGCATGCTGGGGCAATAACCCAGCTTGAAGCTGGGACCAGATCAACCATCATGACCAGCATGCCAAGCTGGGAATGCTGGGGCAATAACCCAGCTTGAAGCTGGGACCAGATCAACCAGCATGACCAGCATGCCAAGCTGGGCATGCTGGGGCAATAACCCAGCTTGAAGCTGGGACCAGCTTAAGCTGGTTTTTTCAATAGGGAGCTCCTGGTTCATTCCCCCTTTTACAAAGTTTAAATTCAATCCTAGAGTTTGAAAAATCCTTTAAACGCCCGGCTCCATTCCAGCGATGTGATTAAACTAGGTACGCACGGAGGACTCCATGGGCCGCACGAGGCCGGAAACGTAACGCAGATCCCGGGCCTGGTTTTGTCTACCTGTCCACTACCGAAGGCATCAGAGCGGATGCGGCGATACCGCTAGAGCTGCACCTAAATAATGACATATAGGAATGAACAAACTGCGGAGAGCGGAGCTCCACGACTCACTCCAATACAACAGCTCGCAAAATCCGTCGGTATCAAAGAGAAACACCATTACGTTCAGTATCTTTCATGTTAAGAATAACAGGACAAACTCATCCCACAATGCACTTCACTCTTCCCACTTTAGGAGAGCGAGCACCGGAAAAGAGTAAAACACCATTCATAGCAAACATTGGTTGTGTATGTGGGAGCTACTTTTTTTCGCTATTCTATAATGCAACAGACTATGGCCTAATTTGCTAAATTGCCCGAAGAACGCACTTTCGGCGCTACAGGACCTGTTAGCTTGCAACGGCATCCGTGCCTCCGGTTCATCTTCTTGCGTGGCGGGGTTCTAACTCTGCCGTAAATAAGCGCCCAAATTCCGGTGCATTGTCCAGCGACTGCGGTTGCCGGGAGCGTTCGCTGCATGCACGCATAATTAGCCAAATGCACCGACGAAACAATGGCTATGAGGGAACGGCTAGTCTCGTTTGCATTATCGACGACGCCTGCGTTCATTCTCCCGCGTCAGACGGATTACTCTCGCCCTCTTAGAATGCCCTCCTTCTTTTCCCGCGCACGAGGTTAAAGGGCCGGGTAAGAAAAGGAGATATGCATGCAGGCTAGGCAGGTATTACTAAATTGCAGGTTACTTTTTAATCAAAACGGCAGTGATGCAATCTCCAGAGATAGGGCTGAACGAAAAGCACTTACTGAATCGGTATAGGATCAACCAGACTGTTCGGTGCTTAGAATGCGGGACAATGACGAAGAGGGCGTGATTCTCGCTGCTCTTTTTGTAAAGTTTTTTTTTTGTGTTACAAACATAAAAAAGCGTTTAACACTTTATTTCGCAAACACAACAATCATGTAAGGTTCTTCCCTGGTCAAACGCGTTCTGGTCGACAGAACGGCCTTCACGTTGTGCAGGTAGACGTGACTTTCAAGCTCGTGGCAATACCAACTCGCACAACAATCAACACTTGTGGTTAACGCTTTTTGAATTTTTTTTTTTTTTTCTTTGATAATTTTTTATTTTTACGAACTACAATATAGTATTGTTCGTTTCGGTTACCGAATTGTCTTCCTTAATAAATAACATCTACATGGCTTTGCTATATTTTTTTCGATATTGGCTGAACTCTTTAAATTGTCTATATAAGGCGGAAACACCAGACGCTTTTTTGTATGGAGGTTACAAGCCTCCATGCAAAATATCTTACTCTTTTACTAGTTACTGCCTCTATTGTTTACGAAGTAAAATATATACGTGAGTGGTTTTAGAGAGGTTATCATCAACCTCTCTTTTTACTTTTGCCACGATGCGTACTGATACCTCTAAAATGCTAGCGGCTGCAGAAATCTCTACATATTAGTTCACCTTTGGCGCATATATTTCTCGCGTATTCAGAAAAAAAAAAAAACTCAAGTTACAGTGCCGTTATAGGTGAACCCGAATGCTAATGCGGTTATCTGTGCCGCAGATACTTTTGTCGTAAAAAGGATTATATCAATGCAATACCGAATTGGATCAGTATTGTAACAATAAAAAAGAGCCGAAGTAATTCTACAAAACAAATTTCTAGATGTAAAGACGCGAGACTAAAATATCATGACAAATCTTATTGGACATTGTAATGTAATCTGACACCAATATAGTCGAAGCTGGTAGAAAGATCCTACGAAGGCGGTACGTGAAATGTCTGGGGTGGCAGCCAGCGTTTCGCTAGAAACCTTGGCCAAGTCACTGGCTCTCTAAGAAACTTGGCTAAGTCACCGGCTCTCTAAAAATGACTGGTTCTTTAAGAACCTTGGCTAGTCTGCTGGTTATTTAAGAGACACGGCGAAGTCCTTCGCTCTCTGAGAAACCTGGCGGAGCTAATGGATCTCTAACTATCACTGGCTCTCTAAGACATTTGGCTAAGCTACTGCCTCTATATGAAACTTGGCGAGGTCACTGGCTCTGCAAGAAACTTGGCAAAGTTACTAGTCTCAAAGAGGCTTGGGTAAGTCAATGGCTCTCTGGTAGACTTGGATATATCTCTAGCAAAGGATCGGCTGCAATTTTGAGTCGTTCAGGAGGGGTTTTATGATAAAATCTTAGATGATAAAAGAATACGAACATTAATGAAACATAGAAATGTCGCTGTAAAGTTAAAGTTCTTTGTCTTTAAAACATCAGGCAGAAAGTTGTGCGTTTGCGTAGTATACTTGAAACGTTATGGGTTTCAGCTCCAATCACGAATTTCTTGTACTTAAGATTGCGCAGTTGTTAAGTATAACCCATACCGCGAGAGAACTTTCAAAAGAGAAAATAGTAACGTGTGTGCAAAAGCAACAGGCCAGGTGGTCATGATTAATTGATGAGGGGTTGGGTGTTGCGGGGGAGAGACCATAACAGCTGATAGAATGCACACCGTTTACCCGATGTCTGTCTTTGTTGTGTTGCTGCATACCTTATTTAATGAGGTGTTTACGCGATAACTCAGGAGTTTTTCATTATCAGATTGCGTTCATGTAACCATAATTTTGTATTTAGTGCATTTTGTACTGAATGTTTTATTGTTCTTTATATATATGTATGCTATCATTAATATGCGTGTAACTATGTTTGAATTTGAAAGTTTCAGCGGAATGCATTTTCTTGTTATTTTATGCAAGATTTTTGTGAACTGCAAAGTACCAGTGCCTTGTCAGGCCTATTTGCCTTTTGCACTGGCCCCTCTTTTGAACTCTGTCCGAAAGAAAACAAAGCAAAATAAACCATCTAAACCATGATCATTAGAGATTCCGGAAATAAACCACCACTTTAAATCTGAATTTAAAAAAAGAAAACTTGACAAAACAAGACATTTGGGTGTCATTACTTAGGGAAACGCTCACATGTCCCACATATTATATATTTACATATGACACGTCATAAATAAACATGCTATTGAAAGAGTTCTCCGAACTAAAATCGGGATCGCGAAATTTGCATACGGCTCTCGATCTTCGCTTTAGAAATGAGCAAACGGAGAGTGGGGCAACAATCGTAATGCAATAGAGATTGGACCGGCGTAGTGACACCGACGGCAGGGCGCCAGGAACCCAGGAATTAATGACCCGGGAGTCTAAAGCCGGTGGCGATTAAACACGTCGTCCTCTCCTCCTTTCCCCGGCCCGGGTTTACTCCTTTCCTTTTTTCCGGCGCTAATCATTTATTGTTGCGTCCAGTTTTTTTTTTTTTTTTTTTTTCTATGGTTTTGAAAAGGGCAAGAAACACTGACTGCAGCCATCGCTTTTCTGCATTAGCCATCCCTTGAGTACACGGCAAAAAGAAGTTCCAGGGCTTCCAATTTATTTGTTTTTTATAGTTATTGTTTGCATTTTTATAGAGTGAAGCAAAGTTCGCACATGACCAAACTTTATGAAAGGGGAAGCTCTCGGGCGTGTAGATATTTATGGTGTCATACGACTAGTAGTAAGTAATAAGGCGCTCTAAATGTGTGCTCCAAATGTTTCTTGCCCTGCCATAGGGCAGGGAAAGAAATACGTACAATCATCGCGAGTAGCGGTGAAATTGTACGTGAGCATCTGCTACATACTGACCACCTCGTGTTTTGTATACGTGGCTAGAAACTTCCGATATGTATATATTATTTTGGGCGATAAGGTTTCACATTACATTTTAAAGCGATAGCCTTTCTACCGCATTCAGTCGCAATCCCTATCGCATCGAACGAAAGTGCAAAGCGACAAACGAAACAAAATGCATTAAAGTTAGCGCATATCTACCCCACAGATCTTAGCGATAACTTTTGGATTTCATTTTAAAATCGGCAATGTTTTGCACTGGGGCTGTCAGTTAGAACCCCCGGTGACAGAGTCGGCCAGATAACTGACTGCCACGATTGGCAGGCGCCACACTTGTCCTTGAATCTGGTAAACCGTGGCACGGCTCTGGTCAATCCGAGTGGTCAGTGATCTCGCTGACGTCCTGGCTCAGTGTCCAACTGGGAGCCCCAGGTCTCACAAAGGTTGATGTTCATCGCTAACAACAACATCACAAAAAATGCGACAAGCATGTGTGTTTAGCACGGGGATGGAAGAGAACTAAGAAAAAAAAAAACGGACAGTGGCAGAGATCAAAACCGGGACAAACAACGCCTCTAACTCAGCTTTTCTGATACTAACCGTTCTCTCGGATACTTGCGCCGTAACCTTAAACTTGCTACACCCTCCGTAAAACGACTAGCGTATACAACTCTTATCAGATTGAAATTAGAATACGCCTCATCTATATATGGTCCCCATGGCAGTCCTACCTTGCAAATAATCTAGAATCCGTCCAAAACAGAGCCCTTCGTTTTATTTATAACAACTACTCAGCATATACCAGCGTATCAGGATTACGCCAATCAGCTAACCTTCATTCACTTTCCCTTCGCCGCCGAGTATCACGCCTTTCTCTCCTCCATCGAATTTTTTATCACAATAGCCACCTCAAAGAATCACTGCTATCACCTCCCCATCGTATTTTCCCGCGTCTAGATCACCTATGTAAGTTACGTCCAATTCGATCATCAAATGTTTCTCACCAGACTTCCACACTACCATTGGCCGTCGAGGATTGGAATTCACTACCTCATAACATCGTTTCTATCAATGATACTACTAAATTTGTTGAAGCCATTACCCTCTCTTTATCTAACCTACCTAGCTAGCTTACAGTGTTATAATTGTGTTTACTGTTCTATTTGTTTTTGTTCTATTGCCACCCCCTTGTATAATGCCCCACGGGCCCTCAAGAAAAATAAATGATGATGATGATGGTAAAGTTTTTTTTTTATGTAATAGCCTTTCTTATGTATACAAATCCACAAGGCAAAACATCCCGTTTTTTAAGGACACGCACAAAAGCACACCAACACACAGCAAAGAAAAATGTTAAACTAGAAAACACAACCACCTTTCGATTCAATAAATAATTCCGGACTGCTTTCATTCTACCTGTACAGTTCAAAATCCTAGCATGCACGATGCAACGTGACTCATGAGCCTGCCAGGTTGACCCAGCGTTTCGCACCCCGATCTCTACGATACAGTCTGTCTCCCCTCTCTCCGTCCGTATCTGCAAGTATGTGCACCTTTGCGCACACACCTACTTTTCCTGTTTTCGTTTCTCCATTTCGCGCTCTGCTTGGTAGATAATCCTCACGATAAGTCGCATGATTGACAAAAATGTGTTCACTAACCTTTTAGTTACTAAAAATGAACATGTAATTTCATCTAGCGACTTGCTGAGCGTCGTCTAAAAACTCTAAATAATTGAATTGTACAAAAGTTTTCCAGCACGTCGCAAGCGCGGAGGTGCACTAAAGCTCCCACTCGCACAACAGGCGCAACGCATGCAGGCTGTCCGGAAACGCGGATGATAATCTTTCCATCCTCGTTTCGCTTCACGAGCGTTGCGCCAGTTGCACGAGTGAAAACTTTAGCACACTCCCCGCATACCACACGCTTCCAATATTTGTCAAAATTGATGTTGTGGTTCTCGATGACGCTCAGCACGTTTCCAGTTGGGACCATGTGTTGATTTTCAATTATTAAGAAGTTTATTAAACATTTGCCTAATTATTGGGCTTATCGGGAAGATTATGCCCCTCTGTTATGTCCCTATGGCCGTACAAGTCACCTCCACAACCCGCATTAATCTACCTTTTACGGCGTTTTTTTCCTTCTTTTAAATGAACCTTTTCAAATTAAAAATCAAACTCCCTGTACACGCATATCAGTATTATTTAGGGGATATCAAATAGATGGGCGCTAGTGTGCAATCTCATTGTAAGCGCTCAGAGGCGGCTACACCGCAGTAAAACAAGCAAAAGACCAATCGGCCCACGCCTCGCAAGAGCTTCCACCGCTTCCTTTTTGTCGACATTCTAATAAAATTAGTTCTTGCATGACGACTGGTTGACGTAAGTATCAAAAGGAAACGTCAAATGACAGCGAATCGTATCGTAGGTCTGATTTAGATTACCATATTAGAGCCGGTGTGCTTCAGATGAATGTTAAGATCTTGGTTTAAATTGGAATATATATATATATATAAATACAATCGTAATGACTTTTCTTTTCAGGTTGGTAGCATCACTTACATTTTGTGGGCTATAGTCTACAGATAATGGACGTTCAACCGTTCATTATTTACGTGGTGCAGGCCACCTACAGGTGCAGGCTATAAGATGATTCGCTATTGAAAATCGCTCATTAGGAAAATTAGTGCCGGGTTTTGTGAATGTTGGATTATATTGCTCACTATTTTTATTAATACAGGCTGTTTTGGACGCTACTAAAGCGGAAATGTTTTTAGTGTGCTGTCTATGAAAATCGTTCACGTGGGAATTTGGCACCAGGTGTTGGTTTAAAACAGGTGCGCACCATGTAGCAGGTCCGGACTACAGTCTTGAAAATACGATAGCAGACCATGATCGCAGACCCCGAACATCAACAGGCCGGCAGACTAGACAGAATGAAAACCAAGAAAGAGAGTAAGGTACTTACGACGGGTTCGTGTACAATAAAAGAGGGCCTCCGGGGAAACCTTACCATAAACTTATCGACTCGCTTCTCTCGTTAAGTGCGGCTATTCGCCCGGCCTGAGCTTTGTGTACGCCTTCCTTTCTTACCTCTTTCTTTTCTGCTCCGGCCAGGCAAGCTTCGCTACAGCGAACTCAACCGAGAAAATGATATCAGAAGCAGCAGCGAATACAAAACTTCACGGGAACACGCGGTAGCAATAGATTACGTCTTTACTCCTCGTTCTTGCGGGCAAAAGTTTCCACAGTCCATCGTGTTTTGGATTCCCACGAGTGTACTCCAGACCGGGCCGTGACCAACCGGCCCATCTGTCTTTGTTGAAGAGGTTCCCCCACAGCGCGTGTTTGCAGCCCTGCAGGGCAGTCTTGCTCGGAAAATGGTCTTCGCTGTTTCATAATTGCGGTC
Organism: Ixodes scapularis; assembly: GCF_016920785.2. Lineage (NCBI taxonomy): Eukaryota > Metazoa > Arthropoda > Arachnida > Ixodida > Ixodidae > Ixodes > Ixodes scapularis. The sequence goes on along the minus strand of NW_024609846.1, from coordinate 216,509,808 downwards.
GGTTTTAGAAGGCTGGGGAGTGCGACCTTCGCTCCGTAAAATCGCCGGGCGTGTGCGGCGTCGATCAATGTTCGACGAGGTGTGATGACAAAGTGATCGAACTTGCGTATAAAACAAACTGAACTCGACGTTTATTTTCCTTATACACCAACACGCGACTTTGACAACATGCCCCTGTGGTGGCGCTGCTGGCGGCACGGTGCATGCGTAGGAGCTTCACTTTGAGCAAATCGGGTTTCTGGGCACGCGTATTACGCACACTGGTGGGGGCAACCTGATTTGCCCCAAATAACGTGTAGCCTTATTACGTGCATACAGCGGAGTGCTTTAGGAGCGAACATATGATTTTGTTTAGAAGACATTAAATGTCACGTGATATTGCCGCGCGGGCAGCTGGCCAAGTAGGCAGCGCGCGCGTGGCCTAACGGTTATCGTACCTGGCTCCCACGCGAAAAGCCAGGGTTCGATTCCTGGGAGCGACGCATCTTTTGTTTATTCCTGCAGACTAGTATTCTGGTAAATGCGAGAATCCTGTTGACTTGTTCGAGGTCCAAATGTTCTACGCGTCGAACTTTCTACGCCGATTATTCCAGAAGCCCACACATGTACCTAAGGGGCTCCGCGTGGCGAGCCACAGTCAGTTTCGCCCCAGCGTTCGACTCTCCTGTCACGCCGTCTTCGACGCCCGCGACGCTCTACTTTCTTCTGTTCCCCCTTTTTTTTTTTTTTTTTTTGAGCGCAAGCTCGCCCCATTAAACGTTTAGTTTCTTTAGTTATCATCGCCTCATCATTTGTCATTCGTGACAATATTACGGTGTCAAGTCATGGTATAGCCTTACGTAGTGACTTGGTGCGACATTTATGTGGCGTAACGTATGGCGTCAATTGACGTCATGTACCATGGGTATGCGCGGACGCACGCAAGAATGGTCAGAAAAGTTTTTCGTTGGTACACTTCGCACAAAACATTAAAGCGCGCTATTAAAAAAAAATGTTTTTCCTCTGGCGTGATGACACAACTCCAAAATACTTCCAAGCAACGCTGGTTTCTCTCTTGGATCAACAGAACGCCTTGCACGAAAATTTTAGCTCAAATCAAATTCGAATCGAATAGGGTCAAATCGGAGCCAAAACGTCGAATGTCGAATCCAACATCGAATACCATAAAACAATTTTCGAAACATTCGGACGAATGTTTCGCAGACATTAAAAAAAAAAAAAAAGAGGCTGCTTATTTGCCTGCAGGGCATGCGGAACAAAGAGAGGCTTGTACAAATAGAATAGATAATAACGGCCACACTGGAACGAAAATCGCGAGACACAGCTGACAATCGTGTACATATTCTGTGTGCTAAATTAATGGACGAATACGGGCGCATTGTTACAATGAATACGACGCCTTACGCCATCCAGCCCTGGCACCTCGCTTGATGCCGCGGGTGGTGAAGTGTTTTTGGACGAAGCTGGTTCAATTATCGCTGCAATTTGCATTTTGATCAAGAGTTGTCATACCTTAAAAGTAACAACCAAGAATAGGTTTGAACAGCGCAGGGCAGCTGCGGGTAATGCAAGGTTCTCTAATTCGGAATAGGGACGTGGATTATTTACGAGTTTTAATCGAGAGCATCCAAGAAACTAGGAGCATGACTGCTTCATTTGAAAAATACAACAAACTGCGTACTTTCTGTCAAAGGTAGTAGTCAGTCAGGGCTTTCGAATGCGTGCTTGATATCGATCCATCAGAGGCCTGTGAGGAATATTTCATCATATAAATGATGGTTTCTGAAAAAAAAAAAAAAAACTGATTTCTGAGACAGCATTACTGGTATTCGATGTCTCAAATTATTAAACATGTAGAGTCACAAGAATTGGCCGACCGACTGGTACGATCAAAACTGCATTTATGGAATCGCCCGTGGTCTCGCAGTCGGTGCTCGTAGCTCTAGCGTGGCAAGCACGAGCTCTTGCGCCAGCATGGTTGTCCCGACATATTACTCATAAAATGCACGCTACAATAGCCCCCCCCCCCTTTTAATAGAAAAAAATACAAATGGAAGCATGTTAAGGGAATGTTCATGATGTCTGGGCATTTGGCAGCAGAAAACGTACGCGGGAGCTTCGTGGCTGTGTCGTGGCGTCGCGTGAAGAAGCAAAGTCATGTGAGCGTGCGAAGATAGCAGTGTTGTCACGAGATTACGTATGTGCTTCATGTGACGATTCTTGGTAGGTTGGTTTCAAGCGGTCAATGGATACAGTTTTTTGTCGGCCATTAATATCAATCGTAAAAAGTTTATCGACATGAGTTATGACTCGATATAGGCCATCGTAAGGGCGCTGAAGTGGTCTTCGCACAGCATCGCGACGAAGAAAAACGTGTGTGCATGAATGTAGACCGGCTGAGACATAGACGCCTGACTATTGTTGGGGGCGGGGAGGGGTAGGCCGGATGGTGCGCATTATCCGCATCATTTTTGTCGCGCAGCTCGTAGGATCCGGTGCTGGATCTTCTGGACTGTTTGAAAAAAAACTCTCCTGGAAGTCGTAAGGTCGTGCCGTAGAGCATTTCCGCAGGGCTGCAATCGATGTCAGTATGTAAGGCCGTGCGGAGCCCTAGAAGAACAATAGGGAGTGCGGAATCCCAGTTCGGTCCTGTATCTTGGGCCCGAAGTGCGGTTTAGAGTGAGCGGTGAAATCGTTCTACCAGTCCATCAGATATAGGGTGATATGCTGTTGTACGAATGTGCGAAGTTCCTAAGATGGTCATGAGTTCGCGGAAAAGAGCAGACTCGAACTGGCGACCGTGGTCTGTTGTAAGGTATGAAGGCACGCCGAGTCTAGACACCCAGCCGCAGGTGAAAGCTTGGGCGACCGTTTCTGCACGGATGTCCTGGATTGGGATGGCTTCGACCCAACGTGTACAGCGGTCAATGCAGGTGAGCAAGGAAGTACATAACCATTCGACGGTGGCAGCGGTCCAACTAATTCTATATGGATCTGGTCAAGTCGAAGGTCGGGAGTGGTAAAGGAAGAGAAAGGCGAAACTGTGCGTCGACTTATCTTTGAGCGTTGGCACTGCAGGCATGCTCGGTTCCACGCCCTGACGTCGCGGTTCATGCTAGGCCAGAAAAATCTAGAAGATAAAAGTCGTCGTGTTGCGCGTATTCCAGGATGTGACAAGCAGTGGAAGGAATCAAAAATTTGTTTCCGGAAACTGGATGGAACGAAAGGGCGGGGAGTGCCTGTCGACATCTCAGAAACAACCGTCTCGCCGTGCGTTTTTGGATGAATTTGCTTGAAGATAAAATGAGGAGATGTAGTACGACGTTTGCTGAGCTCTTGATCATCTGCCTGTTGTCGTGCCAAGGCTTGGTAATCAATAGACGGTGGTAGCAAAACTTGCGAAGCCATGACGATGCGAAAGAGAGAGCGTCTGCTCTGTCTCGCAAACTCAAATACTGGGAATTCCAAAGTCGAATAGAATTCGTCGGCCGAACAATATTGAATTCGAATTAAAACTCGAATATTCGCACCCCCCGCCCCCCTTAAAATGCGGTCAGCGGACGCTACGTATTTACCCAAAATGGGAAACTAACGTTACTTTTGAAGAAAAAAAAAACAGCTTTAGCACGGTCAGTTTAGGGTGTCAGGGGTAGACGTGATCTGAGAACATAGATATGGTTTGGTTCACGCAAGTTACCTTAAAAAAAGTAAAACACACAGTTTCGTTTGGTTTTAACACACTTGTGCGAAAAACCATGAGCCCAACGTGAAAAAAAAATCGAGAATTTGTTTCGGAGCATTAAATCAAAATAAAAACAAAAATAAGAACGAAGATACTGTAAACGACTTAATTTTCGCGGCCACAATATTTCGCGAATACAGCGAAGTATGGTATTTAGGAATATTTAGCGGGCTCGAAATTTTGCGAATCGGAGTGGTACGCGATGTATTTGGAACCGTAGGGAACCATATTCGAGGGACCCTTTGTCAAATCGCAGTCGATTCGTGTAATTCGCCACAAATTAGGTCCTCGCGAAAATGAAGTCGTGCAGAGCATTTATCTACGCGTAAATCATAAATATGGTTATGTAAAAAAGCATATTTACCATTTGAGGCGGCGATGTTCAAAACATGCGTGCATCTCATTTTACCTCTTCAAAATTTAGAGCCTATTTCGGCTGGTTCTTCATTCGAGTCTCAGCCACGACTGCGGTATGTCGTGATCATGATAGTAGCGAACTGTGAAAATGAGCTATATTGCAGGGTCAGTAAAAGCTGCGCAACAGCGCTCGCTTGTCTGGCACATTATCCGGCGACTGCAGCGGTTGCAAATTCGAGAAGAAGGCTCTTGCGGCAGTTATATTTGCTGCATAAAAACGTACTCCCTAAAGCACTGCAAAATACGAACAACTAGATGAGTGAAGAGGGCCACGTGCACACTGCATGGTCTGAACTAAACGTTTGATACTTTGAGGGAAAAAAAAGCACCGTAAAATCCGAAACACACGCTCGCCTCCGAAAGATCTCCCACCTCGTAGTTTTTGTTTCCTCGTATCTTTTTTACCCTGGGTGCAAGTTCAGTCGGGATTCTACGGTAAGCGAAACTTCCCAAATCTCACACAGGCACATGTACATTATGATGGAATGCTTTCGTTTATTTATTTGGGTGTAAGTTCTTCCAGTGATCTACTGTTTTTGTTCGTTTCTTGAAAAATACAAAATAAGAACAGTAGAGAGGTCAGGCGTGCCGATAAGCGTTGCAACCAAAGTCGCGTTGACCGTTGTTTCTTTTTTTAAAGGTTTAAATTGTGAATGTTTTCCATCCCGCTAAAGTACACTTTCAATTTTGGACAATAATCATTGCAGTGTTAATGTCTGAATTTCGGGAGCTATTTGAAGAGGCTGGCTGTCTGGCTTGAAACGCAACTCCGTTTAATATATGACGTTTACGAAACGTTGCTGTTCTTTTTGTTAACATTTATGATACCGCGGTGCGAATAGCACAACGCGATAAGGGTGTTCTCTGATAGAAGTGCTCTGTACAAACCCAGGTTCTTCTAGGAGGCTGTAGGGGTATTTCGTATGACAAAAAGAGTGTCCCTTGTGGCGATATCTATGTTGGTTCGGTTATTCAGGGTTTTTAAGGAAAGACTTCCGAAAACCCTTAGGAATATAGTGATTAAGGGAAAACACGCCTTACGAGAAAAAAACTGCCCGTCATAGCGGAAATCACGGGGATTGAAAAATGCATACTAATTAGCTAAATAAGTCCCTAAAAATTTAGGATTATTTCTTTATCTAGTGAAAATAAACATTTGGTTTCAATTAGAACCTTGCTAAGCATCATCGAAAACCTCCAAATCAATACATTTCAGAAATATAGAATGCACGTAGAGCATTTTACGGCTGTCCGAAAAGAACTACCAGTTTGGACGCGTTTCTAGGCTTCGGTTTTCTATCGGAGCACTTATTTGTGCCAGTAGTTTCCACCACCACGTGACCGAGGCACGCAGCTACCTCTTCGCCTCCCTCTTAGTGTTGGATAAGTATAAGCTTATTCTAATTAGCTTTACAGTTGGTGAAATACATATCAAAACATGGCGATACTTGTCAACAAAGTAGAGAGTTGGGCTAGTTGGTTGAAGTTAGACATGGTGTAGGTGTAACAACGTGTAACCACGAGGACCAAGAAAAGGATCACTCGTCTTGTGTTGTGTATTCCTTTTCTTAGTCCTCTTTGGTACGCGGAACTACTGTTACACCTACACCATGTGTATACTTGTCAATCCCATATATGGCCCTTAAAATTGAAGACCAGCTAAAACTCTATAGAAAAATTCCACACTACCAATTGCACATGTCATTGGAAACGTCGCCCGAGCTTTTCCTTTTTTTTTTTTTTCTTATTCAAAAGTCTGCACTGTAATCGCCGAGGTGACGTGGACGTCTTTAACACGCTTTGGGCGAATCATATTGTCTGGGTGGGGTGGCGTTGCACCTGCATCTGTGGACCTCCCCAGTGCAAGATTCAGGTGCCGTCTGTCTTCAAAAGGTTTCAAAGTCTGGCCGTCCAGAATTTTGCCTTCTGTGTTGCAGACTCCGCGAATGCAGTAGCAAACTGTGCCGACTTTGCGAATGACCTCGAAGGGACATCTATATGGCATCTTTAGTTTCGGGTTAATGGTATGATGCCAGTTGTAGAGACCCAAATCTTCAGGGTTAAAGTCGTAGCCGCTGCTGGAGATCGCAGAGTCGCCCACTCGCTTGATGCGAGCGACCGTATGATGTTCGATACAGCATCTGTTCGTGCAGTATGCAAAATTTCGAGCTGGTCCTCGTGAAAGTTGTAGGATGGTATTGCCCCAATAGGAAGATTCGTTCGGGAGACGGGGCTGACAACCATGCAAAAATGCAAGAACTAGAGACTGTTAGCGTCTCGGAATCGCAAGCACTAGTATATGAAGCATATTTCTACAAGCTGCACGCTCAGCTGACCTCGGCCGTGCAGCCGCTCCGGAGTCTGCCCGGGCGGTCTCTGCCGGCTCTGCGCTGGCCGCTCCTTTCCCTCTTACGGGCGGTCGGGACGCTTCGCCGCCATAGAGAGGGCTTCTCTGTGGGATGGCGTTCCTTGGAACTACGCCACGCGCCAGCCAATGGGGTGGCTGCTACAGACTACAGCCTTCGCTCCATTGAACAGGGGGATTTAGGTGTCGTTTAGCGCGGCTTCAAAAGCTTATAACGCCGGTTCGCGCCATAGGACAGTTGATGCTTTCGCATTAAAAAAACATCGAGAGTAACATGTGAAGCTCTGCTCTACGGTGTTGATTGCGATTGTTGTTCATACGTTTGGCTGGTGAATAGGGGTATTTTGTCCGAGATGTACGCGCACGGTGGTCCAAAGCGTTGCGTGATGCCTTGTTTGATGTTTTCCGTCATATATGCTTCGTACAGAGAGCGTGTGCCTCTTCCAAGCAAGTAACGAGAGGCGTGATCGATCTGTGCAAAGAGGTGCATTTTCCCAGCGTTAGTTTGGGGCAGTGAAACTACGTGGCACATTGCCATGTCTTACAAGGGATCGGAAGTGCCTGAAATTTTGCTTTGATGAAGCAGGCTCGGCAGTTTGTACGCTGGCATGCTTCTCACCCACGAACGTCTTTGCGTAGTGTTGACTACGAGTACCCCGAGCGTAGTTGTTCGAATGCTTGACACTGTTCAGGTGACCACCGTCGTCCTGACAAGGCGGAGTACTGTTGAGCGCAATACAAAGGAACTTATGAATTGATCCTTCTTGCGGCCTCCACTTGTGTCACGTGGATCAGTACTCAGCTTAATAGCTTGGAGGAGTCGTGAATAAGCTTCAGATGATGCGTGTCGGACTGTTTATCCACCTTGTCAAGAACTTGGCGGCAGCGCTCCTCTAGCTGTTGAGGGTGAACAATTTCTGAATTCTTTGACGTCAACGCAGCGAGAAACTCTCGTTGAGGAAGAGTGCAGCGGGACAAATGGCCAGCAAACGTTTTCCTTGCCTGGTCTGTGGATGATGCTGAAGTCAAAGGCTGCCAAGTCAACAATATAGCGTGCGATTCTGCGGTTGAGCTTGGCTTTGTGCACAGCGTATGCTCCTGCAATATTTTCCGTGATAAACACAGACCTGTGACCATATATGTAAAAAAAAAAAAATTACGGCGACAGTTGAATATGCAGCAGTAGATTCAAGCTCGTTGATGTGGTACGTCTTCTCTGCCTCTTTGAGGGACCTACTAACATGCTCCATGACGTGTAGTTCGCTATTTTGATCTCGAGAAAGGCAGATTCCAAGACCTTCACGTGATACGTCTGTCTCAACATACGTTTGACACTCTTGCTTGAAAGAGGGAACCATAAGCCGGGAAGTGATATTGGCATTGAACGCCTCGAAAGATTCTTGCTGCGCATCATCAGAACTAACTGAATTTCGGGGGTGGGAGTTTTATTGATTCTTGTGTTGTTGTTTTTTTTTTTTTTTTTTTTTTTAAATTTAGTTAGTGGTTTGGCAACCACTGCGAAGTTCTTGATGTGTTTGCCAAATGTGTTCATAAAACAAACGAAGCTCCGAAATTCATGCATATATGTCCATTTGGAGCACCGATATACAGCTGTTGGGAAGGCGTTGCCTGGCGGCATATCCTCTAATGTCAACACCCTACCAAGGAGTGCGATGATCTAAGACGTTAAAACACATTTGGTTGGCGACAGTTCGAAACCCATGCTGCGTGTGGCTTTGAAGATTTCATGAGGATATTGGACATAATCTGCGAAATTGTGCGTCGATATCGTTTATGTAGGTGACGCCACCTAGCTTGCGAAGGTGAGAATTTGCCAATTTTATGGGTTTTTTCATGGTTGGCGGTCCCATCTTTAGCCCAAAATCAAGTGTACAAATTCATAGTGTTGTCTTTGAATGACGTAATCTGTTTTGTGCACGTGGCATTGTTTCAGCTTTATTGCGAAGAAGGCACTTTTCATGTACATGTTGGACATGCAGCACGAGTCCGCGGTCGCATGATCTACGTATATCTTGCATGTCCCTACCGAAAAATCCGGTATAACTTTCCCTATCCGGAATATAGAACCGGAAATTTGTTACTGGAAACCCGAAATCCAGATTGCAGACAAAGGAATAATTTCTAAAAACCTAAATTCCAGATAGAGTCCAGATAGAATCCAGATAGATTTCCGGTTCCATAATCCGGATAGCGAAAAGTTATACCGGATTTTTCGGTAGGGGTAGTCAAATGGTTGTGGATCTGCGATCGTGATTGGTCTCATAGCTCGAGAATTGTCGATGACCACACGTCGAGCTGTTGCGTCGTGAAAGGGCTCTCTCATGATGCAGGCTGATGAAGCATACGTGGATGGGAATGGGCGACAAAATGCCTCACTGTAGTTGACTGTCAATAAATTGTTGGTCTGGTTGCGAAAGCCGGAAGGGCTGACATAGCAGTAGCCGGGAATGTTCTTAGCTGGTGCTAAATTTTACATACGGGCATTGATCAATCTTCGCCTGTTGCGCGAGGATGTCTTCGTAACCTTGCACAACAAAACACACTTCATATAGTTTATTTTTGGATGAGAGAGAAGCGTGCATGATTACTTTTTTGGGGATCGCCTTAGTCTCGGTAAAGGAGGGACTTGGGTTATTTATAGGTATGAGTTATTTGACCGCCATGCATTCAAATTATGGTGTTGTTGTTTTCCTTGAGCGGGACTTCACTACAGCCTTACATACCGCGTTCGCATCATTCTCCGACGGTGTCTCAAGTGGCTGAAAATGTAAGATGCGGTTCGCAATCAGAGTTCGCGCCTTCATGAGTTTGAGCTCTTGGATATTTGTCGGAGTCATGATGTAGAAGCTTCCATCTGCTTTAATGATAAAGCAGGCCTGGACGATCCATTTCCAATCGTTTCGTAAAACCAAGTGCTAGGGATACGTGCTCACAACAAAGTCCCACTCGTGTAATGACATAGTCGACGTTGCCAAGTTTTATGTGCGAAGTGATCCATCCGGCCCGGGGGGAGGGGGGAAGGCGCTGCTTCTTTTCCTGCTGTTGTCTCGACTGGTCCGTTTTGCCACTCAGGCACAGGTAGTTCGGGCTGTGCGACTAACTTCAGGGCAACGAGCCTGACTTCAGATCCACAATCACAGAGTTCCTACAGTCGCTGAACGGTTGATGACGGCACTGTCGATCGGTGCACGTGAACCTTCGGTATAGAAACAGTTCACTGAGTAGCGGGCGTTCAGACTATTGGCACCGTCCTTGGTGTCTTGAGCTGAACCACTGACAGTGTCTTCATTGGTTGAACGTTGAAAGTGTGTCTTGTTACTACGGTGATGGTTGGATTTTCTAGCCTCGTTGCTGTTGCGTCATGGCGAGGCGAAGTGCTGAGTGCTTCTTTGGCGTTCGTGGTACGGCTGACTTATTATCAGCAGGTTCTGCTAAGGGGCTGCCTGCTTCTGGATGCCGAAGGCGACACTAGAGCGAGGCATGTCCCTTCTCGCCACAACTCCACCACGTCAGATCTTCGTGTTTGTCACCTTAATTCGGGTTAAACGTGTGGAGGAATGGCTTTTCTCTGGCCGACACGTCTTTCTTATCGTTTTTTTCATTCGTTTCTACTTGTCGCAGCAAGTCAAGTGTTGCTGCTTTGTCGGCCCACTCAGTCACAGAATAGTAAAAATGCGAAGCAAGTGCGATTGACCACTTCGTGTGTTTGATGCCTCCAACGATCATGGATATGCAGTCTTCGTGCGTCAGGGAATGAGACGACTTCTCGGGAAATCATTCCCTTTGAAAATGAGCGAAGGTCTTCTTCAGCTTCGGCGTCCCTTTACTTGGAGATCAAGACAGTCCTTCATCAAGAGGCGGCGTTGAACACGCTTGACGAGGGCTGCTTTCCAATCGTCCCACTCGTGGTGGTGCTACCCAGTGGTTTTTGGGCGGCGAGACCCGATAGTGGTGGGGTTGCGTTCAAGAGCGTCGATGTGGGAGTTTATAATGCCGGCGTCGCGATTTAATCGACTTCCCTGGTGCAATACGTCGCCTCTTCCAACAGATCTCCAGAAAATCTGGGCATCGGGTTCGCGGTGTTAGTTGTTGATGTGATTTTAGTAGGTTCTATTTGGCCTTCCTTCAGGTGCTTGACTGTCAGCGCGAGTTGAGCGACGGTCGAGGTGAGACTCTGGATGTCCTGGGTTGATTGTGGCGTCATTTCTTTCGGCGGTGGGTTGGCGAGTTTCGGCTTAGTGAGGTTCTGCGTGGCGTACTTTGGCGTGGTGAGGCTTAGGATGGCGGGACTTAACGTGCCAGGCAAAGAAAGGAAATGTCACGTACGTTTTCTTGCTTAACAACGTTTATCGCACCTCTCGGCGAGAGCATAGAGGGCTGTTTGCGATGTTCGAGTGTTTAGACGACAGTTGGTCCAAGTTTCTTTTCGCGTCTTAACATTTTACAAAACGTTAGGCGAAAAAAATTGAAGAGTAACGAAAGCTTCCTACCCCGAGTGCGCCATGTTGGTAAGTATATCATTATTTTAACAAATTTTACAATAGTCGAAATGCTTAACTCTCTAATGGCGAAATGTAAGACCGTTTGTAATAAACGACGATAGATAGTGATACTTGACAGTCTCAGAGCAGGATAGAGGGAAGTGTGGCGCAACGTTTATAGAACGCATGTTCGATGCGCGTCTCCGCGATGGGAATCGGCAGGAAAGCTGGTGCAAAAATGCGCTTCGATAGAAAAGTCGAAACCTAAAAAAAAGCATCAAATATTCGCTGTTTCTTTTTTATGCCGTGGAATGTTTAACCTGCATTACACATTCGTAAATTAGTTGATTTAGTCGCTTTTAATGACGCTCAGCAAGTTTCTGACTGAAACCGCATGTTTAATTTCACAAATTAAAACGTTATTTAGCTAATTTATGTAATTATTTTGCTAATATTATACTTCTTGGCGACCTCTGACGGCTGCCGAATTTTTTCTGGAAAGAAATTTGTCATTTTGACCCACTTTATATATTTACAAGGCAATTACGCAAAGGTGCAGGCGAGCTGGAAAAGAATGACAATATTAAGTTCTGTTTGGAGATTTGTGTATTTTCCTTGTCCCATTTATTCCCCCCCCCCCCCCCTTCTCCAAGGATTATTATTGTCCCCGTATAATTAGGGTTCTTTTTAGAAATCTTCGTTGAAACACCCAGAATTGATGAGATGACATCAGATATTGCAACGATCAGACATAAAAAAAAAAAAACATCTCGCGACAATTCTATCGCGAATGCCCGCAACTTATGCCTTCATGTTTATATTAAAAATCCTCCTTTGCACTACTGTCTAGCAATTTCTGTAGCATTATCGCACGAATGTTTGTCCGCAAGCGGACGTGGAAGGTAGCATTCCTAAGGCTTTTGTGCTTATCGTCTTTCACAAAACTCCGCAATCTAGAACGGGGGGCAACGCCACCATGGCGGTTTTTGCGACGGTAACTTCACAAAGTTGATGTGAAAGTAGATAACGAGTGACGCAGACGACGTTTGCACGTGCCACTGAGGACAACACTGCATTTGAATCAGCAGCAGCGCGCACAGCGGTCACAACGTTCGCTCCTGCGAGTTCCCGTGGCGCACTCCAAGAAATCTGGTGCGGCTACATTCCCGCTAAGCACTTGGAAGAGCCCATTGCTGAAATCTGCGAGGAGAGCTTGTCGAATGACGAGGCTGGAAGTGTCTTTAGGCCCGCGTTGGCGGAAACGCGTTAGGGTAAGGTGGGGCAGAATGAGACACGGGACAAAATGCGACAGTTAGTGTTTAGCGCCATCCATCTCCTAGACTAGCAATCAGAGTACGTTCAATCTTCACCGAGATGTGGCACTACCTGTACACTTTGAGTGTGTAAAATATCAAAGCTCTCGGCAAGAGTGTTCCGTAGAGAGAAACGAAACGCAGCGTTGATGTAGACGTATTTCGCAGCCGCCAAAAAGGAGCAATATTCAGCCACAGGGTTCGCTTCGGAGAGATGCACCCAGGTTGGCACCGATTACTCTGCCAAGGTAAACTTTATTTTTCTTGTTATACAAATTAAGCGCCAAGAATTTAAACGAATTACTTATTAAATGAATAGCGAACTTCTTGTCGAATCGGTTTCAGTCTGTTGTGAATGATAAATATGTCTTTTCTTCTATAATAGTAAAATCTGGCGTTCCACAGGGTTCAGTTCCTGGTCCGGTATTGATTCTGCTCTAGTATAAATGACATTCCTTCCAACATAAAATCAATCATACGTGTTTTCGTGGATGGCTACGTCAATTATTGCCCCGCTTGTAGTTCTCAAGTTGCATGCATACTTGAATGCGACATGGAAACCGTAAATATCTGGTGTAGCACTTGAATGATGCAAATTAATACTACTAAAACTAAGGCTGCAACCTCCACCACCAAATTAAAATGTCGCCGACCACACATATTGTCACGAATGAGAAGCTGACACAAAGAATAACCTGGGAAACTGAAACGTCTATTGGGGTGAACTTGTGTCCAAAAATAAAAAGGGAACAAAAGAAAGCAGAGCGTCGCGGGCGTCGAAGTCGGCGTGACAACAGAGTCGAATGCTACGACGAAAACTGATCCCGGCTCGCCACGCGGAGCGCCTTTCGTACCGGCGTGGGTTTCTGGAAGATTCGGCTAGAACGTTCGGGGCGTAGAACAATTGTAACTCGGTGAAAGGAGAGTTCTCGAACTTGCGAGAATGGCAAGTGGAAAGAATGAATAAAAGACACAACGCCAAAGTGCCCAGCCGTTGCGTCGTCGTGGAAGGCTTGGAACATCTCCTCTCTAAGGTCGGCAGGGATTACCAGCAGCCATGGCGAGCTGTTGTCTCCTAACTTCTCCTACTAACATATACCTTGTCGGAGGGCGAATGTCGGCAGGGCTCTCAAGAAGACACGGGGACACAGCGCGTCTAGAAAGCACTCGTCGCCATCGTCGTCGCTGCTACCGGGAGATGTCTCGACAGGGGCTCTGGACAGGCAATCAGCATCGCTGTGCTTGCGGCCTGACTTGTAGACCACAGTCATGTCGAGCTCCTGGAGCTGGAGGCTCCATCGAGCGAGACGTCCTGAAGGGTCCCTTAAAATCGCAAGCCAGCAGAGCGAGTGGTGGTCCACGACAACGCGGAAAGGGCTCCCGTATAAGTACGGGCGAAATTTGGTGATTGCCCAGAGGACTGCAATACATTCTTTTTCAGTCGAGGAGTAATTTCTCTCCGCTTTGGACAGTGTCCGGCTTGCGTAGGCGCTCGGTGCCTTCTTGCATTTGAACCAGTACCGCGCCAAGTCCTTCGTTACTTGCGTCCGCATGAATCTCGTTTTCCGCTTCTTGATCGAAGTGTCCAAGAAAAGGAGAATCTGGAATCGTTGCTACAGCTCGTCGAATGCGTGCTGCTGCTCCTCGGCCCATTCGAACTTCTCGGCGTCCTTCGTGAGTTTTGTGAGCGGTGCGGAAATCCTTGCGAAATCCCGAACGAAGCGTCGATAGGAGGCACAAAGTCCAAGGAATCTTCGCACGGCCTTCGTGTCTGAGGCGCTGGAAATGCCGCAATGGCGCGAGTCTTCTCGGGGTCTGGGCGGACGCCGTCGTTACTAACCACGCGGCATAGGAACTTCAGTTCGTCATAGGCGAACCAGCACTTGGACGGCTTTAGGGTGAGTCCAGCGGTTTGTGTGGCTTGGAGGATGGCTCGGAGTCGTCGCAAGCGCTCGTCAAAGTCCTTTGAAAACACTACCACGTCGTCAAGGTAGACGAGACAGCTCTGCCACTTGAGTCCTGCCAGTACAGACTCCATGACACACTGGAAAGTTGCTGGCGCCGTGCAAAGTCCACAGGGTATCACCTTGAACTCGTGCAGTCCATCCGGCGTGACGAAAGCTGTCTTCTCTCGGTCCCGCTCGTCGACTTCGATCTGCGCGTAACCGCTTTTTAGATCCATCGATGAAAAGTATCGAGAGTGGCGCAGCCGGTCTAGCGTTTCATCGGTGCGGGGGATTGGATAGACGTCTTTCTTCGTTACCGCGTTCAGCTGTCGGTAGTCCACAAAGAACCTAAGCGTTCCGTCCTTCTTGTTAAGAAGCACGACTGGAGAGGCCCACGGACTGCTTGAAGGCTAGATTATGTTGTCCTTCATGATTTCTTGCACGAGCTCTTGAATGACCTTCATTTCTTTTACCGAGACTCTGTACGGCGATTCGTGCACAGGAAGCGCGTCGTCCTCGGTAACAATGCGATGCTTCACAACGGCGGTTGGGCGAACCTTCAACGACGTCGCAAAGCAGTCGCGGCATTCGCCAAGGAGGTCAATCAGCTGCCGTCGCATTAGTCCTAGAAGCTTGGGATCAATGTCGAGCTGCGCTGGCGGCGTAATGTCTTGCTGAGGCGGCAATGATTCTTCAGCAATCGCGGCAATTTCGGCGGAGTTCCGAAGTTCCTCCACGTGGCCCACAGCGGCACCTTTCGTGAGATGTTGCGTTTATTTTCAGAAGTTCGTCACGAGGACCACGGTGCGCCCATCCTGAAGTTTAGCCGCTCCTTTTGCGACGCCAATTCCTCTCCCCAGGAGCAATTGAAATTCGCCTTCTACGACAACTTCGCCGCATGTAGCCGTATCGGTCACGACGTGTACGACAACACTTGATCGCTCCAGCAGGTTGACCTGGTCGGTGGTGACTCGGACTGCGGCTGTCGCTGTTTGGGGTTTCTCTGAAGTCCGAACAGGCGTCCGCAGCGTCCATCTGTTCTCACCCAGGTCCGATGACGGCGCCATGTTCACACAGAAAGCCCATGCCGAGAATGACATCTCTGGAACAGTCTTGCAGAACGACAAATTTCACAGGGCACGTTTCGCCATAAATTTTGACGCGAGCGGTGCACCTTCCGACAGGCATAATTAGGTGTCCTCCGGCGGTTTAAATTTGTGACCCTCCCCAGGGCGTCGTAACTTTTCACAGGCGGCGAGAGAGCCTCCCACTCAAGACTGAGTTGCCTGCTTTGGTGTCCACGAATGCAGATGCGTCGTGGCCGTCGATGACAACTTTAAGGTTGTTGGGAACCGTTGCAGAAGCTTCGTTGCAACGAGTGGCGTCGAAAGAGTGGGAGCGCTCCGGCGTTCTTGGAGGCTCTTTACTTTGGTCGCCTTCGGCAACGCCACCTCCAGGCGTCGCCACACTTAGTTTTCCCGGCGACGCAGAGAGGACAAGCTCTCTCGGCGGGGTCGTGGCGCTGGATATGCTGAAGGTCGTGGCGATGGTGAGCGTGATTCACAGCCGAGAGACGGCACTAAGGAGGGCGAACGTTGGAGGTACTCCTCGATGTCGCGAGGGCGTTTGCAGTACCTCGGGCGTGGGTTCTTCGGGCGGAAACCACGGAGTCCAAGTCAACGGTAGGGGCAGCCGCGGTAGATGTAGTCGGCTTCCCCGCAGTGGAAGCCGAGCGGCAGTCGGTCTTCCTCGTTGAGGGTCAATCCGGGCGAACGTAGTGGGATTGTTCCTCCTGACACTGAAAATACCTCGACATTTGGGCGACTCTTCGGGGTGACGCCGGGGCCTGGCGGGGAGCTTGCGGCAGTCGTCGGGCCACGGCGGCGTAGCTCAAAGTCGGTTCTTCTGACGTCGTCACGTTGATGGAAATTTCAGGTTGTACCGCCCGTTTGACGTCCTCGCGCACAACCTCGGCGATGGAGAGTGTCGCTGGACGACTCGAGGCTGGCAGCAACCTGCTGATTTCCTCCCGGACGACGTCCCCGATAATTTGGAGGATGTCCGGGGCTACGGGGGAGGTTTCGCCGCTAAGCAGGGGGGATGCAGCGACGCCTAGATATCGTTGGAAGTGGGAAGCGCGCCCCTGGAGGGCGCGCTCGATGATGGTCACCTCCGTCACGAAGGCTTCGACGGTGGTTAGCGGGTTGTGGACGAGGCCTCCGAGGATGTCATTCCTTACCCCTCGCATCAGCATCCGCAACTTCTTTTCTTTGGTAGCTTGAGGGTCGGAGCGAGCGACCAGGTGCAGAACATCCTCGACGAAACAGGTGATGGTCTCGATTGCACACTGGGTCCTCATTCGAAGAAGGTCTTCGGCCCTCTCCCGTCGATACTGGTTGATGAAAGGCCATCTCAGCTCATCCTTGCAGGCGGTCCACGAGATCAAGGAAGTTTCGCGATTCTCGAACCAGGTCCTGGCTATAATCCTTTGAGCGCGAAATAAAGACTCTGCAGGCGCTACTCGTCCGTCCATGGGTTGTGCTGGGCCACTCTCTCGTACTGTTGCAGCCAGTCCTCAATGTCTTCGTAAGGCTCACCACGGAAGACGCGGGCGTAGGGGCAGTGACGGGTAGGACAACGACAGGCCACTGTCGGTATCTTCTTTCTCCGGTTCTCGGGCAAGAGACCCAATTCGGGGGACTGACCTCTGGTACGACGGCTTCTTCGGGCTTCGGCGTGTTCGGCGAAGGGTAGCCTTCCGGGGCTGAGCACGTCGCTTGGCCGGGATGTCTTCGGAGGGGTACGCTGAACGGGCGTAGAATGCAATACCCCGCACGTCCACCAAAATGTCACGAATGACAAGGTGACACAAAATAACCTGGGAAACTGAAACGAGTAATTGGGCGAACTTGTGCCCAAAAATAAAAGAGGAAAAAGAAGAAAGCAGAGCGTCGCGGGCGTCGAAGTCGGTGTGACAGCAGAGTCGAACACTGGGGAAAAACTGATCCCGGCTCGGCACGCCTTTTGTACAATCTTCCAGAAACCCACGCCTTTTGTACAGGCGTGGGTTTCTGGCAGATTCGGCCTAGAACGTACGGGGCGTAGAACATTCGTAACTCGGTGAAACGAGAAAGTTCTTTAACTTGCGAGAATGACAAGTAGAAAAATTGAATAAAAGACACCTCACTCCCAGGAATCGAACCTGGGCTCTCCCTGCGGGAGGCAAGCACGATAACCGTAAGGCCATCGCAGCCCTGCCTACTTGGCAGCTGCGCGCGCGGCACTATACAATTGGAGCTGATGGGACCGGAAATGCAACACCAATAAAAAATCTTGGCGTATATCTTTCTACTAATCTATCTTTTAACCTACATATTGAAAAGGTCATTAACAAAGCTTCTAAAACTCTAGAATTCCTTAATCATTTAATATTTCAGAATAAGGAAACCAAGATTATAGCGTTTATGGCGCACCCTCATCGGATGTATTTAACCAATGATATCGAAACACTTCAAAATAATGCTGCCAGGTTTATCGCTAAAAATTTTTCTCGCACCTCAAGCGCAACTAACATAACACCTTTTCTCAATCTTTCGCCCCTTCACTGTCGAAGACGCATTGCCCCACATGTCCTTCTTTCACAACTCTCTCACGGCTCTTCAACTTTTAGACACGCGTACATTCATCCGACTCATCATATTTCATACCGCGTCGAATATTTCTTCAATGTACGTCCCATCTTTGCACGCAACAAGCTATATAAAAACTTTCCACTTCTCGCCATTTCCGAATGGAACAGTCTACCCGCGATAAGATGTCCGATCATCTCTGCCCAAACGTTCACCACTTCAATAACTAATTTATAACAACGGATACGGTCGCGTTCTATTGTTAACTAGTGTTATGTGTGCATTTTGTTTTCTTTCTGTGTTTTGTTATCTGCCAACTGCATTGTGTGTGTGTGTTTCATTTTTCACTTTCATAGATTATTGTTAGTTGTGATAATGTCCGAAAGGTTCTTTAGGGTAAATAAAGAAATAAAAAAATATATTGGTATTCTTTGTTAGCTACATTTAGACCAAATTTAACCAGGTATACTGTAGTTGCTTTTTTTGGCGAAATAAGTATTGATGCAAAGAGATATGCGCGGGGCAAAACGCGACAACAAGCATTCTAGGGCGCGCATCTCAATAACGCACGAGCCTCTTGGCTGCTCCTGAGTCATACATTTTTTGCCCTGTGTCTAGGGTGGTTCGAACGTATTAAAGAGCAACAAGGGCTTCATAGCGCGAAAGTGACATGAACTAAGCTCTTGAAAGTGTCAAATAATAGCGTTACTCCTTCGCGCTGCTGTCACACTTCTTGGTGTACCAAAGGAAGTGCTTCAAAGGCGAGCCAAACAACTCGGGGAATGTAAAACGCGGCGGCTCTACAAAAAGAACGGCTGGGCTACAGAAGGCGCCTTCTTTCCGACGCTTCAAGCTTCGGGAGCATTTCTTCTGTACCTAACGTAGTATAGAAAAAAATGGAAGACGTTTACACTTCCCTGTAATGCCGAGTTAGAGCGCAGCTCTTGTGGATTAGGAGAAGGAGAGGGTACGGAGGGGAGGGTATGTCCATCCTCCTCCTTCGTACCCTCGTCTCCTCCTCTCCTACTCAACCTCTTGTTTCATACCATTAATTTAAATTATTTACCTTGAGGACCCGTGTCCGGGTATTGCACAGGGGTGGGTAAGTAAGAAGACACACCATCATAGTAGAATACCCAGAGACAAGGAGCTGAAAAGGACAAGAACAACACCGTCTCTTTTCCTCTTCAGTTCCTTGTCGCTGGTTTTTCTACTATTGTTCGTCACCAGCTCGCCTGCATATTCACTCTAATTTCTTTAAGAAGACACTTGTATCAACGCAAAAGTAAAAATCACATACTAAAAGAAAAAAAAAGAAAACTATTTGTCATAAAAGAAAAGCGCACAGAAACCGGGACTGAAGAGGGGACACGTATGACGAGCAAGCGCTCCCTCACAAATGGAAGTTTAATAGGGCTTCAGGAAAAACGAAGAATAGTCCTTTCCCCGGCTGCACATGCGCTGTTCCATATAGAGCGCACACAAGTGTGCTCTTGGCACAGAACGGGACATCGGCAGACCATTTGGGTAGACCAAGCAGTTCGATCATCTCTCGCGATTTGGCTCACGAGACCCTTCTTATTTTTCGTCATCCTTAGTGCGCTCCCACGCACGCAGAAACAAGATGCTGTCTGAGATGCAGCACAAACAATCCTGGGAACGACGGAGAAGGTGGCTGCGTGGGGGGAGGGTTTCGCTGACTAACGGTAGATGGCGCCAAGACAATTTAATAGATTTTAGGGATAATACTAGACTTTTCACGCATTGCTTTGTGTTTAACGACAATAAAGTTTTTTTTTAATGCACTTAAGTTGAGCACAATATTTCACAAATCGCTAACTTACAAACGACATACCCCCAGAGTACGTCACACAGCAGTTCCTGTAGCCGCCACACGCGGCTTCAGATCGGCAAACGATTCGGTTTGTCCTTGTCAATTACGCAGCGGAATCGCTGTTATTTGGAGGAAGGATGCATGTTTTCGTTTATTGTCAATCGATTGACGACAAATACAAACGGTAAATTCTTTCAACATTAACATTGTTGCACTGCCACTCTAAAAGAGAACTCCGGTAAATTCTCGGGTTATGACTATTTTTAGTAGTGCAGGAAGCGTCACACTATTACGAAGTGTAATTTGATTTTCGATGCCTTGCGCAGCTTTGTATGTATCTTATCTTTAAGTTTTGTTTCTTTGGTTTACAGTGAAACCAAAACCACCGGCTCGAGAATGATGGGAACCCTGGTGTTCGGCTACATAGCCATCGTGTGATCCAAAGTTCGTACCGCGGTACGGCAAAAGATACGAAAAGCCAAGTCGCAAGAGCAGTTCCGATCAGTCAGGTAAGAGGTTACGGCTGTTATACTGCTTTGCTTCATCAATGACAAACCTATATAGCAAATATTAATACCGATTTAGAAAGTATACGGCCAAAAAGCGAGTTCCCCGCGATGAATGGGTGGTATTCACTGGGCGCCGTAATTGAGCGCGGTGTTCACAACGCACGCTCAAGACGAGCCCCCGCTTCTGTTCTGAGAAGGAATACATCTTGATGGTGCGCAATGCACGTTTTAGAAGCGTTGTGGAAGCTTATCGTAAGCTCCCGCTGAGCAGGAAGGCTGAGCAGGAAGGCTGAGCAGGAACAGCCATCCGTGATCAGCTTTGTACAAGGATGTCAGTCTCTTGTGCTCCCTGCACTCACAGAATATTCGGGGCAAGAGGTTGATTGACAATCAGCCAACACCCTGAATGACCGTTGAAATGCTGGGTGTAGCAGTTTTATTAATGCCGTTGTAGAGTTGATCGTGTTTTTGTATTCGTGTAATATTTTGGCTGTGATCGTGTTTAGTCTCCGTAAATCGACATCAGTCATTTATCATTTATTCTGGTTCTACTTTTGAGCAGAGTTAAGCATTTATTGTGCTTCTCAAGCCAAGATCAATCGATATTTCGACCTTCCTGAAATTGAACGCAGTTGCCACTGGCAATTCCGCTTTTGTCGGTTTCATATACACCACAAAGCTATATCGACGCGTACTTTACTGTTAGATGTGTGTCGAGACATCCAGGTTTGCAGACGATGTCCTGCACTTGTCAAATCGCTCTTATTTTTTTTTTTTTAATACGGAGGCGACATTCGACGCTCTTTAGATGCCAACCAATTTTCTGATATCTTCCCGGCCCTAGAACCAACTTCACTTGAATGCGGCGCCTTCAACGAGAAACGCGAGTGCCCGGCGAAGTCGCAGGTATCGTTCCTTCGCCTCCAGCAGTTGCTCCCGCCTAACCCTCGTCGTGTTCAGCGGTGAAGCGTACGGAAGGAACCATTTGTCTCGCGAGTTTCACAAGAGGGGCGGAGAAGGTCGGGCGACCTCTTGCGGAGGAACGAAGACGACATGCACGTTTCACCAAGGAATCCATTTAGCTTCATTTGTCCTCCGAACCATCGTTTCTACGAAGAAGTCTCGGATGTTTGAGACAGAAAGAAGGGGGCTGTGCCACTCCCTCTTCCCCTCTCCAACAACCTCTTCGAAGGGCATGTTTTTTTACTGTTTTTTTTTTATCTCTTAATTTATTTATTTTTTAACGGGGCCGCCACAAACAAGCTTATTCGGCGGTACTCTGTTATGTTTGTATTCCTGGCGGCAATTGGTTGTTTTAGGGCTGCTCGATCTGGGGGAGTGAAGAATGGGAAAAGGGCCAATCCAAGAGGCCGCCCGCTATCACTAACGCGTGCACGGTCGGCTTGCTTAGTTTCCTTCCGGAAATGTCTTTCGGCACGGAACGTAATCTAAAAACACCGAAATGGTTGAATGATGGATTTATTGATTGATTGAGGTGTGTCTGTATATATACTAAATGTCCCAGATTAAAAACAAAAACTCAGGACGTTCCAAATAACTTCAACAAAACTTTATAAAAAAATGATTTAAAAAAAAAAAACGGAGCGGTCTGCGAGTGTGAAATTAGTTTTATGCTGTTAAAAGGCGTTTTGAAAGAGTGCATAATTTTTTTACTCAGTGCGCCTATCTAATTAGTTTATTAAGACTAATTAGCTCTTTCTAATTATTCGTTTAAGAGCCAACGTGCGAATCGGAAAGTTCTAGAGCGCATTGAGAGACAATGTGTTTTTTACAAGATACGCTTTGCGCGCTTCTTTTTATTAGCCTAAAAGGAAAGGCCGCGAAATAACGACGTCCCACTTATAACTGGCGCGCTGTCCAAGACAGGGCTTTGCAGCAGCAGGAGCTCGCGCTTGTCTTGGGAAAACAACCCCAACACAGAGCCGTCTCGCAAAGCGCAAAGCGTATCATGTAGAAAACGCCTTAGTTGTGCGTTTTTCAATGCGCTCTACAACTTTTCAATTCCCACCTCGGCTCTTAAAGGAATATTGAAAAATATCTAATTAGTTTTAATTACCTAATTAACCAGGCGCAATAAAAAAATTGTGCACTTTCCCAAAACGCTTTCTAGCCACTTACATTTGGTTTCACGCTCGTAGAGAGTTCTGTTTGTTTATAAAGTTTGGTGCAATTTACCTGGAACATCCTGTTTGTGTATGTATGTATGTATGTATGTATGTATGTATGTGTATGTATGTATGTATGTGCATGTATGTATGTATGCATGTATGCCTGTATGCATGTATGTATGTATAAGCGTGTGTACGTACGCATATGTTTGTATTTATGTATGGATGGATGTATGCGCGTATTTACGTACGCGTATGTATGCATGTATATATCTATGTATGTATTTATGTATGTATGCCTGCATGTATGCGCGTATGTATGTATGGGAGTGTGGTTATCTAC
Source organism: Ixodes scapularis (assembly GCF_016920785.2). Lineage (NCBI taxonomy): Eukaryota > Metazoa > Arthropoda > Arachnida > Ixodida > Ixodidae > Ixodes > Ixodes scapularis. The sequence goes on along the minus strand of NW_024609846.1, from coordinate 216,487,079 downwards.
GTATGTATTATGTGTGTGTATGCATTTGTCACGGGGTTTTGAAGTCGAGTGCTTTCGTGCGGCACGCGATCGTACATGGGGCAACAACTTTCTGGAAAGCGGTCTCCTTCGGGGAACTTGGCAGTCCACTTTGATAAGTGTTCGTGTGATCCTTTGATGGATAAAACATCCGTTCCCGGCAAGTGGTACCGAAAACAGAAGAGAAAACGTTCGAGGCGTTCAAAATTAGTGTAAAGTAGAAGGACGGTTGCATCAGTGCGTCGTCACTCGTTTCGTCAAATAAGGAATTCAGATTCATTCGGGGTGAGGTATAATGAAGTGTGCATATATGTTCGTGTTTTTCAAATAAAATTCCGTCGCCAGGAGCTCTCCGAGTGTGCACTCTTTGCTGCTTTGTGATCGTTTACTTTTGCGCTTTTAAGCATAGGCTTCTTGCACCTGACGTAACTTTCGACTAGACTCTAAATGAAATTCAGCATTGTCGTCTACTATCAGTGCCTCGGCGCTATGTTCGAGGCATCCGGCGTTTTATTGCGGCTGCAGTAGTGCCGTAAAGTCATAAACCCGTCTTTGTATAACCACGATTCAAAATATTTTCGTGTCCTAGTCAATCGCAAAGAAGTACTTCACATGACACAAAGTGCAGTCCACAAACCGGCAGTATGATGTTTTTCTGTAGAGATCATAGATTCAACGTAATAGTTCAGAACAAAAGGATCTACATGCATTTGGCCGCGACGGAACCGCGGGGCACAGACGTGGACATGGTCGCCCCAGTTAATTGGCGGTCCCGATGAGGCCATATCGCTGGCGATATCTTAATATGCACACAGGAGTAAAAAATCACCTATTAGCTTTGTTCCTTGCTATTTTTTTTTTTTTTGCGCGCTGACAACACTAAGTAAAGTTGACAAACTGTCGAGAAACTTCAGGTTGTCGAGGCAAAACAAACACGCCTATACCAGCCTATTCCAACATGCTTCCAATACTAAGCCAATGGTATTGTCAGAATAACACTCACCATTATATGCCGTTGTGTTTTTGCAATGTTGATGAGCCAATGATACTAACGGGCCAACATTGAACATTATAAGCTCGTGTTTATTCAACTTTGGCAAGCCAATGATATGCAGACAAGCCAAGAATGCCCATTTTATGCCAGTACCCATCAAATATTGGAATGCCGATGGTACGGACATGCCAACGTTGACCATTCTATTCCAGTGTTTATCCAATGTTAGCAAGCCAAGGGTACTCAAAGCCCAATATTGTCCGGTTTATGCCAGTATTCATCCAATATTCGCAAGCCAATGGAACTGACAGATCAACATTGCCCATCTTTTGCCTTTGTTCATCCAATATTCGCAAGAGAATGGAGCTGACAGGCCAAGATCGCCCATTTTATGCCTATGTGCTTCCAATATTGGTTGGTCATTGGATGAGCTAGGCCATGACTGAAGATTCTATATAATGGCATAATCAATATTGGGAGAAGATTGACTAAAGTGGACCATCCTTGGACCTTTTTTCGCCAATCATCTTCCAATATTGGCCCAACACCGCGTGGTGCCTGAGTATGCGGGCGTATGTACATATGCGTATGTTTGTATCTATGTATGAATATATGTATGTATGCGAGTGCGGGTATGTGTGTGTATGTATGCATGTATGTATGTATGCACGTATGTGTGTATGCGAGTGTGGGTATGTATGCATGTACGTAGTCTTTTCTCACTTAACTGACCCATCAGCTTCTCTCCGCCACTGGACACCTCCATCCTTCCCAACCCATTTCAAAATCCCCGAGTGTCGCCCACCACCACCCCCAAACCTCCGATCTATCTTGCTAAAAAGCAGTCTTTCGTCCCCCGCTCCGAAATCCCCTGCACTGCAATCACCCTGTACCACACCACTCAACACCCTAGATGCCTTACCTGTAACCATGCCGCTCCATCTCCCCTTACGTAATCGCTTACGTAATTTTCTGCACCGCAATCCCCGACACGTTTAGTAATATTGGCGAAACCGATCCCAAGCTGCATGAACGTTTCCGAGAGCACCACGGCCTCATAACCCTGAAGCTCACTAACAAACTAGATCCAAACCCCTCTACGCACGTTTCCCACCACTTCCCCCAAAAATGGACACAATGAACTCAATGAACTCAATATCCGTGTCTGCGTCAATAAATCTGGCTTCCTCTGTTCTTGCTCGCGTAAAAGAAAATAGGGAAGAAAACAGCTCAAATATTAACCCTCACGGTATTTTTTTTTGTCTTCGCGATATTCGTCGTCCAATGTGGTTGACGTTCGCATTTGTGCTCTTCTTTTTTTTTTTTTTTTTTGAATCTTTGGGTCTCATGTTTTGACAGTTTACGCATTATTTTCCTTAGTTTTCTGTAGTTTTCCCATTATCCGACAAAGGCCGTGCGTCCGAAACGTCGCTTGTCTCCTTCCCCTTCTTTTTGGCCGTATTTCCTTGCATGTCTTTTGTTTCTGTTTGTTTGTTTGTTCGTATGTATGTACTTAAGTATGTACGTACGTATATATGTGTATATGTACGTGTCAATGTAAGTACGTATATGCATATGTATGTATCTACTTTCGTACGTATTTACTTAGGTACGTATACAAGCTTACGTGCAGTGCAGGCATGTATGTTTGTATACACAGGGAGTCCGCGAGAAAACCGAACCCTGTTTTTGGCACCGCAAAAATAAACTAGACATCACCGAGAGCTCAAACTGTGTCAGAACGTAGCCCCAGCCTTTCGAGCAAGATGCCAAAGTTTCAACGCTTGCCATTACCGGAATAAAAAGTGAGAAGTAAAGAACTGTCTTCGTCTATGAGAGAACGCTGTCCGTGAGAAGCAGCAGACGGAATGCCGCTGTTTGCGACCGCATCTCAGAGGTGGCGCCACTTGCCCCCGGGACTTCCCGCGTTGCCTCGCTTATCTAACCCAAAGGATTTGCGGCCAAGTTCGAACACCTGAAAACATATCGTATCCTAGTCCCCAACATTGTCAGCTGTTAATAAAAGGAAACAAACCTAAATAAATAGTCTAATATTGTAGTCACTCGGTTTTTGTTTGGTTTTTTTTCTTTTGTTAAAAGGCATCCCGATAAATACCGAAGCAGACGTCGTCTGCTTCTGTCTTCACGGACGCCGGCAGTCATCTACGCCCCCTGCATTGATTGCTTTTGTTCAGTTTGTTTTTAATCACCAACTGATGTACCTTATGCGGCAGTTAACGCGCAAACAACAAAGTCAGGTCATACTGACGTACGCCGACCGGGGGATCTCTTTAAAGGTCAAGCGCAAGTTGTTCTTGGAGTTCGGCTTACAGTCACTTTTCAAGTCGGTAATCTAAACGTAAACCCGGCGTTTTGCAAAAAAAAAAAAAAAAAAGTAACCTGAAGAACAAAATGCCCGTCTTCCGCGTTCCTCCTTAAAAGGAAGAGCTCCTATTCGCCTTCGTTGGTGCCTTCGAGACAGATCCCTATTTGTATTTGTGAAGAGCCGCACGTTTGTTCGGTGTATCCAAGCACACCGTGCGCAACGCTATCCTCGAGATGCGCCCGTGCAAGGTTGGCCTGATTCATGAGTTGCTGTCCTGTGACTACGAGAAGCAGCTCCACTTTTGCCGGGACGAGCTCCTCAGGATTGCACAACATCCATCACATCTGTAGTGTTTACTGTTAGTGATGAGGGGACATTTCACCTGGACGGGCAGGTCAACACTCAGAACTGCCGCTATTGTAGTTCGACGATTCCACACTGGGCGCTCGAGAGGGCTTTGCAGTTGCCGAAAGTAACAGTTTGATGAAAATCTGGAGAGAGGGCGTTGTTTGCCCCTCTTTCTTTGCGGGCACGGGTCTGCGAACAGCTGCCTGTAGATGATTCAAGATGAATTTCTTTGCTAGTGGGAAGCACTGCACATGCAGCGGGACTTATGCATTTTTATGCAAGATAGGGTACCACCCCAGTGGGCGACAAGTGTAAGGCCCTGGCTGGACGCGATCTTCCCAAGACACTGGATGGGCCAGGGATCGCCGAAAATGCTGTGGCCGCCCCAACATGCAACATTTTCGTTTGGAGGTTTGTGAAGTCCCAGGTGCACAATGGCCGCATCCCCACACTCCACGCCTCAAAGCACCCCATCGAGGCGGCATTCACTCTCACCACGAGCGATATGCGATCTGCAAAATTCGGAGATTACGGTACCAGACTTGGCTTCTGTACTTAGCACCTAGGAGGCCACGTCGAAGCCCTGACTCCGACTATAGTAGAGCCGTAACGCCCTGCCTAGAACTGATATGACTGCAGTCTATGGAACGAACTTACATCTTCCCGCCAAGTGCACGATTTATTTAATTTAATACCCATACAAAGGCTTTTTTCAGGGCTGCCAAATGCTGTCGTCAAAGAGCCTGGCATCCCTTGTCGCGGTTGCTCCCGGTGTCATTAAATCCCCATGAAAAGAAGATTATTTGTATGCTCCCCTTTTTCTGCTCAAATATCGCTCCGTTTGTTACCTTCATCTTATGCAGTCCACTGTCGCACATTCTGTTCAACCCGTGAAGCAGCGAAAGACTCGCGTCACAGCAACAAAAATGCCGAGCCAGCTGGTGAAGCAACGAAATATCCTTATTCGGGCTGAACAAAGGCATTATACAAATACACAATTTAGCGAGCCTAACCTGGCTTACAAAATGTCCAACAACAACCTGGAATTGTTCCCAAACCAAGACGTGAGAAACGATGCGACGGTGAACGCAGAACCCCTGTGTTCTGCAGGACGAGCTTTCGCTCCAGGTGATCCGAGCTTTGGTGCGGTAACGCACTCGGCCATCACCTTCTCTATACTGACAAAGTGTGGCAGATCGCCACGGGACGCGGCCGCCAAAATTGAAAAAGTATAGCGGCAGACAACGAATGAGAAAAGAGGCACGTAACGGGCGCCCCGCTGCGGCAAGACGCCGAAACACACTTCCTGCGAGCGATGGAATGTCCGCTCGTGCTCCTCGCGTCCCTCGCGCTACCGCTTCTTTTCTCGTCGGGGTTGAAAACCATGTTCAGGGTCCTCACCGCTGCAAATACTGTGCGCTGACATCCAGGTTCCCCGAGAAATACTGTGTGCTACCATACCCTCGCGCTCCAAATCTGCGATCGAGCACTCTATGGCTCCGTCGTCGAACTGCCAGGCTTCGTGAGTATTGAGAAGGCTATATGACTCGGGTCACCGATCCCCCCTGACGCTGGTGATGCTGGAGATCCAAATCGCATGATTCCTTTGCCAGTCACACGGGAATAGAACATGCCATTTGCAGGATTCGGCAAAAAAAAAGACGTTAAAAAAACAAATAAACAGGAGCGCCTATTTTCCTCAAAGCACATCTCATAACGAATCGCTGCAATCTACGAAGTGGTTTCCGGAGAGCAGCGCACCAGATTTCTTATACTGCTATAAATGACGTTGCTCTACTGTAGAGGTGCGTACATCTGAATCAACAGAACATCCACAAACTATAACAAAAAAAAAAGCACTTTGAGGTATTTTAATGTATTCACTTATGGTAATTAGCAGAAGCGTCTAGTAAATTAACTTATATTTTCTAAAGAGCCGTACTTACTGTGCGGTAAAATATGGTGCACGTTCGCTATAAGAAAACGCTGATCCGGACATTTCTGTGCACGGACGTTTCGGTGTACGGACGTTTCGATGCACGGACGTTTCGGTGTACGGACGTTTCAGTGCACGGACGTTTCTGTTTCCGGACATTTCGGTGTAAACTTGATATGTGTTTGAGAATGAATATTTGAACCTCCAAACATTGAGGACCTTTCAAAACTTTAATATTTTGATACACGAAAGATGCAAGATGTATTGATAGGGATTGCAGATTTGTCTAAACTTTGCTGTGTTTTCGTTCAATATAAGAAATATAAATATAGAAATTTCAACAACAAAAAATAATTCCATTCCCGATCCAACTATAATATATTCAAGGCTATTTATATCGGGGAAATATATTTAAATACACTTGTGAAAGAGGTCACTATGAGAGGCTAAACAATGGACATATTTTACCCCCAAAACTGCAACGTGTTTTCTTAGCGATAGACATTGACGCAATACTAGGGTGTAACAAGGTTCGGTTTAGCTTTAGGTTTAGTAAGGCAAACAAATGGCACAATAAAGTCGCAACATATATACTGCAAGGAGCGGCATGTGCTGACAAGTAAGACGAAAGTAATTTCGTAGTCACTTGATTCATAAACATAGCAAATAAAGGCATTGTTATTTGTTGCGGCAATGGTGAAAGTTTCATTCCTATAGACCACATCAATATTGTATGAATATGCAACTATAAGTAGAATGGTAATAAAATATGTGACGTACGTTCAGATAAAATCAAAATATGACCAGGATTATAAATGATACCCACAAAACTGTCCGTACTCCGAAACGTCCATGCACCGAAAAGTGTTTACACGAAAATATCTGCACCAAAATATCCGTACTCGAAAAATACTACACCGAAATATTCCAGACCCCAATAAAACGTTCGACAGCAATGCTCATTACTAAAGTCCTTCAGTATACTGTAGGCCAGTGCTCTGCATTGATAGTGGGATCTCGTGCCGTCCCTTTGACGGATCAATTCGCCATGCTTCCGCTAGGCATGCAATCGGCGACATCCTCTCACTAAAACTTTCTAGGACAGAAAGTGATTGAGTTAAGAAATATTAGCCTCTGACTCAGGTTTTAAAAAGGCAATACAGAAACTCTAGTGTAAAAGGTTTTAGTGTTCTGGAACACGATCGACCGCGCGGTGGTGTTACTCAGTCTCTTGACTCCTTTGTGGTCCACCGACCGAAAGCCGGGCGTTTCCGCATTGACGGCTGCCGCCCCCTAGAGCTATCTTCGTTGCTAGATTAAATGCGGTTGCTATTAACAGCCTAACTGGTTTATGACACTTAAACTTCGCCATGAGGAGACCGCTTCCGCGGTAGAGCATCAGGCAGTGGAGATGAGACTCTCGAGGCCTAAGCCTAATAGGGGAAATCACCGGATACGTTTACTAAAGAAATCATATTTGACATTCCCGTTTTCTTAAAATTTTAATAACGGAAGATAGTGGAAATTTGGGCTAGTTTAAAAAATGTAATACCTACAAAAATGAAAAGTAAACATTTCTGCAAAAATCTGCCTGGTTGAGAGAGTATTCGTCATCGACTTCGACAGCAGTTGCGTCTTGGACACCAAAAAAAATTGGAAAAACGACTTTATTTTGAGTCATGGCATATCCAGCATACCAAAAGCAACCTGAACCGGTCGATCGTACTCTCCCAAGCAGTTATATTCACGGACTTTAAGGAGTAACAAAAATAAGACGATGCTAACGGCAGCGAAAAGGAATTGAAGAGAAAGACCAATACCCAGCCAAATAAGTCACTCGTGAACAAGTCACCGACCATGCCGCGGAACGCCGGGCTATTTCAACACAGTTGGTTGGAGTACCTACAAAAGAGAGAAAAACGAAAAGCCGAAGGCAACTCACGAAACAGAGACTTGGTTTGGCAATAAGGTTTTCGCAAGACGAAACGAAAGCTTATTTCATGAATGGGAAAGTTAAAGACTTGCATCGGCTGGGTCATTAACTAAGAATAAATGTAATATATATAAAATATTAAAAACTCATAAGCATACCTTCCTTTTTCTGAGCGCAAAAAAAATACGTTTCCAACTCCCTGCAATGCCGAATTAGAGCGCAGGTCTTTCGAGGAGGAGGGGAGGGTACAGAGAGGAAAATATGCCCCTCCTCCACCTCTCCTTTTTCCCCTCTTCTCCTCCTCCCTTTCTCCTCCCTCTCCCCCTCCCCATGTTCCTCCTTCCTCCTCCTGTAATTATCCTCCCCTCTCCTCCCCTTTCTCCCTCCTCCCTCGTGACGTCACTGGTTAGCCTAGTGACCCTGTGACGTCACTCGTGAAAGCCTAGTGAAAGTCGTGACCTTCACTGTGCAGGCCATGACCTCCGTCGTGACCTTGACGAATGACCTTCGTGACGTCACTCGAGACCCTCGTGACGTCGCGTTTGACGTGATTATGGGAAACGTACTGTAATGTACCGTGCGGTTACGCCGACGGCGACGGTGACGCCGCTGAAGCCGGAAACGGGCGCCAAAGAGCTGCACTCTAACACGAATATTCAATTTAACAAACATGGCCATGTTTTCACGCTATCATACTATCATAAGAATCGCCACGGCAAAAGCCATGCACCGCATTCCCCAGTATATATTTCGCAAGAGACATAGTCTGCCAGCAAAGGTTTTTACCTAAAAAAGCTCTTGCTGGGTCCATAGTCCACACATGGTGCATTATCCGCAGATAAACCAATTTCCCAAAAACCATGCCTAAAAAATTCCTGCTATATTTGCGCACAATAAAGGTCGTATCGTGAAAAAGTCATTATTAGCACAATCTGTAAGACTACAAAATCCGTCACTTGCTGTCGCAACAAACGGTGGTTAAAGGGATGGTGAACCGAAATTTGGATTTCAAAAAACAATGCAGGAGATGTAGGCGGGACGCTACAGTTCCTACAGCACTACTCGTAAGGCGATATCTCAAATGGACGGCCGTACTTTCGGAAAAAGAGGTCGAGATTGAGCCAGGCCGACGAGACGCGTGACGTAGTGATATCTTGTTTCCTCCTCTCTTCGCTTCGCCCCCTCAAGGCGGCGAGGCGGAGAAGACGGGAGTCCATTCCCTCTCCTCCTCGGAGAAACATGACGAAACATATCTGTCAAATGCGCCTCCTTTTTTTGAAAAATATGGTCATTCGTTCGAGACATCGTGGTATGAGTGATGTTTTTGTTTTTGTAGCATCCCGTTGCATGCTTTTGCCGTCGTGTTTTGTGGAATCCAGATTTCGGTTCAGCATAAGCAAAAAATATGGTATAGTCCCCCTCATGTACAGTGTCCGCACCGCGTAAGATGTGAACATTTAGACATGTGTATTCCACGGACCAAAGAATACGGTAGTTAGCTCATCCTACCACATTGCTGGCGTCCACCATGAACCTTGTATCTACAGCGTTTCTCACATTCTTTACAGATTGAAGTTCTAGCAGAAACGCTCCCCGCACTAGAACTTCTATGTAGCCTTCGTCAAAACTAGTGAACGTTCAAGATGCTCGAGTAGTTTGTTTAATGCACGCTCTGTGCAAATCAGTTGATGGCAATAGCCGTTATTGGCGACGTTTCGCAGCGGATCCGCGTGTAGGTTCCTGTCGTGACTGGAAGAGTTTCCCAAATTTATCGGGAATATCTACACTGTAAATTTAACGGGAATGTGTGTCCACTAAATTTCAGAGAAACATTTATCTACTAATTTAAACAGAAACACCTTTTAGGCAAATTTATCGTTACAACCTTTTGAGATCAATTTAGCGTAAACATTTCTTCTCTAAATTTAAATTTCTTCAAACATTTTAGCAAGAACATTTATCTTCCAAACGCCACGTTCAATAATAAAGCCCTTAAATAGCATGTAGAATTATTTTATTTTAGGGCATACACAATATTTTAATACTATAAATATTACTGATATAGTTTTGCTTTGCTCTTGCAAAACCCAAGTTAATAAATAACCGTAGGAGAAAGTTCTGGTGATTCCAGATTTACGATGCTAAAGAGATTTTGTTTCAAGGTAAAGTTGCTTTGCAGATTTTAGAAATTTACCATGCACTTTTTAATGAATTGGTTATTCTGATAACTAGACCACTTCGAAAAACCTTTGAATTAAAATCGGATTTGCACAAACGATTAGGGTTAGGCGCGTCTAACTTGATACACAGGACAGCATACTTTATAACTGGGTTAGAAAACAAAAGTTATTTATTACAGTAAAGCAACGCACTCACTGAGTACATTTACCGAATTTGTTTACCTCGATATTTTTTATGTAATAAATTATAGACCCCTTTCGAAATACTGCCCTCTGTTGGCGGCTGTAGAATTCCTGCATAATGGCGGACTGAAACCGCAACGTCACGGTACACTTTATGCGTTTGGTGGGAAAACACACCCACAGAAAAGGTGATGAGCGCAGTGACGTTGCACTTTCGACGCTGTTTAATTGGCTTGTAGGCTCCTAGCGTTGGCCGCCCTTCGACGTTCGCTATCTTGTGGAATGACTTGCATGTTCCACGATGTCAGTTGTTCCGCCATTGTGCAGTGGCTCCGACCTTCCAATAATCGGCACCGAATTTCGAAAGGGGTCTATTATCAGATTAGTCATTAGTAGTCAACAACGACTGATCCAGTGGACATCAATTAAACTACCAAGTAGTCTTTCCCGATAACTATTAACTACACGACTTATCGCAAAAAAGAAAAAAAAGTCACGATGGAATATGGTTCATTCAATAGAAATGCGTTAAAATTGGTTCTTTCTCACCCCCTGTTCACCCCTTTTCATTCGTTTAAGACCCTTACTATTCGTTTATAATCACTTTGATGTGTTTTGGCTCCTTTCCATTCGTTTATGGACATTTCGAATCCTTTATGACCGGTTTTCAATCTTTCTTCACCCCCCCCCCCCCCCCCCCCTCTGCTATCGTTTTTTCCTCTTTTTTTGGACATCACGTAAATAATATAAGCCGTATTACTTGTGGAAAGAACCACCTCCATCGGCGGAGCGGCAACTGAGCTGAGCCGCACTCAAAGCGGCGCGGCGCCTACTCGTCTCCGGCTCCGCACCAGCTGTGCGACGCTCGTATTGGTCCCAAGCGTTGACGTTAGCATGTGTCACCCTCTCCCTCTCTCCCAGCCGCCGGCACAATAGCTCCTCACCACCCCACTCTCCTCGCGACGTCATGCATGGCGCTGACAAACGGACGCACGGACTCACACCGGCGGGTTTTCGTGAAAACGAACGTTCTAATGGTAATGCATTAAAATGAAATATTTGTTAGATTGCACTTCAGATGAAGTGTGCGCCATTCATTTTTTTTTTTAATATCGCGTTCAGTTCATTAGTGTTGAGTCACTGAGAGCGTACGAAAGGCAACGCATCAAAAGTTCCCATTGGCCTATTATCACTCCTCAGCGAATGATATTTCGGCACTGGCCGATACGGACGCGAAAGAACAAATCTCGAATCGAAACGATTAAACATAATTAACCACGCCCTGAGTTTCTTAAGCAGTCGGTGACTATAGTTGACGGCTTCTCTACGACAGGAACAAATGGATTTCGCCAAAATATATCCACCCTGCTGCGCACTCTTTCGAACGAAATAATCCCCAGGTAGGCGTCAAGTGCACCATTTGTTCAAACGAGTACTTTGTTTCACTCTAAGCTGACAGTGTTGTCAAAGCTGCGCGCTCGCCCGACCAACCAAACGCCTCCAATACTCGTCCGTTCTTCGCATGGAGGTATGGGCGGGAGAGCAACCATGGTGGCGATAGATAGGCCCATAACTGGTCCAGCGCGTACCCACAGTTACCACGACAGTGTCAGCTTAGGTGTGAACCGAGACTCACCTGCATGCGTTCCCGAGAAAGGAGCATATTTCGAAATTCTAGGTGGCCCAAGAACGCTGCTGTAAGCTTCTTTTGAATCGACCCCCGCATTTCTCGTTATTTCTATTTCGCGTCGCGCGCTTGTCCGCTTTTCATTGCGTTCGATCGGGACAAAGGGCACTCTCCCTACGGCATCGAATCAGGGCGCTAAAGAAGAGCGCAGATACGAGCAACGACAGGCGGAAGAATGCCGAGACACGTTGTCCTGGCTCTCATGAAGACAAATGTGCACGGTCCCAAAATCTGCCCCAGAACAGACGGCGCGACCGATTGCTGTGCGTGTATGTCTGTGCTCTTGTACGCAGGGGCGGCACTGCGGAGTGGGGGAAAGGATTTGTTCCAATTTGTTCCGCGTTCTTTCCCCTTGAAGTCGTGTTTGGCCACGGAGACGAGCCTAATCACGAGATAGGGAGCTTGGTCGGCGGCGGCGGGCTCCAGGGTACGAGGAACCCCTTTGGACTCGAGGGTTTTTGTGCGGAGGTTTATATGGGGTATTCGAGACGACTGCTCTCCTAGGCAGATACGGAGCTGTTCGGTAGAGAGAGCGTCTGTTAAGGAAGCCTTTGAATTATGCAGGCTTGGAAGCACAGATTTACGCACTCCTTCGTTTACATTTTTCTAACCCGTGGTAGGCTTCACAATGGAAACTGCTGCACGTGGCGTTGTAGCATTGGGCGCCAAGTCGTGGCGTCAGGTCACGCGTGACCACAACTCGTGACGTCAGGACACGTGACGCTCTGTCACGTGATATTTACGCCGTGATGTCACGGCGCATTATGTCACGTGTCTTAAATCACGGCTGAAATTCATATCTGAAAAATTATAAATAAATATAATAGTCTAAGTTAAAAATAACACCCGTCAAAATTCGACGAATTTCGTTTACGTATAGCGTTTACTAAACCCTATAAATTAAAACTATTTGTTTCCCTATTCCAGTGCCTTGAGGCGGGTTTGATCCGCAGAAAAGCATTAAAATGGGAAGTCGAAATAACTTGAGTGAAGTGAATGCGATAATCAATATTTTTTAATAATATTCGATAGAAATCTCTCTTTCACACAAGCACACAAACGCACAAAACTCAAATAATGCCCGAATTTAATTTTTATAAACCTTCTTACTTCATACAAAACATTTCAATATAACGATTAAAACTAAAATAGTCCCGGATGATAGCACTGGTATATAACCAGAGGCCAATATTGTTTAGTGGTGACACTTTTATGAATCATATTCCAAAAGAGCCAATTAGCAAAAACTAACAGTTAGCCAATTCTATCGCCTGGGTGGTTTGACCGCTTCTACGGGAAATACAACAAAAAGGGAGAAATTACTGTTTGCCACGAGGAAGGCTATATCATGGGAACTAATAATTTTATAAATATAACTCAAGATGACATTGTCTATTCGGGTGCATACGTTTGTCACATTTCGGTTTTAATGAGACTTCAGACATACTAAAAAAATTACGTCCTCCTGCAATAAATAAATATAAAACCAGTTAGTAGGCCAAACGTGGGACTACACGGGGATGGTATTTAGTAAGCAGTATATATGATGCATCATTATATAAAAGACTACAAATATTCACCCAGAATAAATGTTCACTATCTAGATTATAGAACTGGAAATCTATGTGATATTATATCTGATTTTCAGGTTTTTAAAGAGCATTCCTTTGTCTGCAATTTGAATTCCGGTTTTCCAGAAACTAATGTACAGTTCCATAATCCAGATAGTGAAAAGTTATACTGGGTTTTTCGGTAGGGTACCCATTTCCATAACGTCGTCACTATCTCAGCAGCGCGTCCTCGGTGGATGCACCAACGAACTCCAATACATCTTAGTTTGTATCAAAATACATTTCAGTTCAATGGGGAAGCGAAATCACTGTTCTCATTTTGCATCGGTGAAGAGCTATCCGACATAAATTCTTTTTACATCTGGATATATTATGGACGAGGCCGACGCGCGGTAGGCTTTCTCAAACTCGGGAAGCAGACGATGAAGACCTGCACTCGTCGGCAGTTACCTGGGCAGTAGAATGAAATTAAGACGCCAGTCTCATGACTTCAGGTAGAGAAGATACGGATGCCTGGATGTCAGGATAACGTCCACTTTAAGTAAATAAAGGGTCTTTTCAGGAAGTAGTTGCACGCCGAGCGGAAGCGTCTCACATTGTTGACGCCTCGTTGGCGAACGACGGAGCGCTTCGCGTGCGCTGCGGGCGCCTAGAGGCATGGTCGGAGAGGCTCATCTTTAAAAAAAATTAATTTCTCAGCAAAAACGAAAAGTGCTTTCCTATCTTTTTTTTTATCTTTTAAACAGATAAGGTTGATCGAACTTTTGGCTATTTCTAAAGCTGCCGGATGCATTTAATGACAAAAACGGCTTTGTAAATTAAACACATGAAATGCAATCCTAAGTTCTATGTGAACAAAGGAACAAAAGTATTGTAGCTAACACCCAACTCCAATGTGACAAGAAAAAATAAAGAATTCAATAATGTCTTTGCTTTTTGGAGCTCCTATTTGGACTCAAAATGGAGTATTTTAATGTATCTATTTTAGTCTAGCATAGTGAATAATTTTAAGTATTTGTCACCCACCTAAATTTGTGTGGTACGCAACCTTTTTCTCGCTACGTTCTTCTTAACTACATGGGTTTTATGCAAATTGCAGAAAATTAAAGTATAATATATAAAAAAAATTAAAAATATTTTTTTTTTGTTTTTAGGTTTTTTATTTAAATTATTTTGTTCGTACATATCCCCAACATGAAAACATTTCCCCATCCCCTTTGGCATAGAGAGACCAAGACGATACGTTAGAAGGCATTTAATGGGGCCCTTTGTATCGTTTCAAGCGATTGTACAGAGTACTTACGGGCTGGCTTGCTAGAACCAGCGTCTCAAATAAGACTGCCTTATCTGAGACGAAAAAAGCGCTGCTAAAGCAACGCACGAGCGGAGTGGCACGTAAAGTCGAGTATCAAACACTGGCGCGCCCCAGGCTTGGCAGTGCTTTCTTCGTCTAAGATAAGACAGTCTCATTCGAGGCGCTGCTTCTAGCAAGCCGGCCCTGGTGCAAGCTTTTGCTGTGAAATGCAGTGAGGGCTTCTGTGACGAACTAAAGTTCGGAGTGTGTCGCCACTGCCTTCTTTATACTAACAAAGCCTGGAAGTTTGCCGACGGAGCCATAGAGTGCCGGGTTGCAGATTTGGAGAGTGGGGATCTGGTAACACTGAGCATCAGAGAGCCATTTTTCGGGGAACCTGGACGTCGGCGCACAGCTTCTGCAGCGGCGAGGACCCGAAACACACTTGTTCGATCGGGAGAAGTGCGTCTCGTCGTCTCGCCGCAGCGAGGCGCCAGTATGTGACTCTTCTCGCATCCGTTGTCTGCTTTGTCAATATATAGAAGCCTATGGTTTGTCCCATATGTAGAACGTGTCATTTATTTAGCAACTGAAGCAAGCGATGCCGGCAGTCTGTGGCGCTCCGGCATATTTTATTTTTAGAGTGCAGCTCTTGGGAGCCCGTTTCCAGGTTGAAAGGCGTCGCCGTCGACGTCGGCGTCAGAGCGCGTTGATTTATGGGACAGTTCCCAAAATGACGGCACACATGACGTCACGAGGGTAAAATGTTCCCCCTACATTTTGTGAAAAAATTTTCCGCTAAATTTAGCGGGAAAATTTTTACGCTAGATTTAGCCGTGAAATTTTCCCGCTAAATTTAGCGGGGAAATTTTCGTTAAATTTGGCGGGAAATTCAGCGAAAGCTTCTCGCAAAATAGGAGGGGAGGGTACGGAGGGGGAGGAGGAGCATACTTTACCTTCCTTGCCCTTCACTTCTCCTCCTCAAGCGTTGCGGTCTAATTCGGCATTACTGAAAGTGTTAAACGTCTTTTATTTATTTTTATTTTAATCGGCGTTTGAAGGCCTGACAATTACCGATTCGATATTTAAACACCCTATATAATGATCGAAGCACATCATAATATGCTCGCCTTCAAGCACCGCGTAGAAGCTTCAATATTCCTACTTTAGTGCTTTTCTCCCATCGACTCGCGTGTATTGCCTCGAGTCAAGCAGTGGCCGCCGGTGGCGACACCGACGGGCTCCCGATCCGCGATCTCGGCCTACTACAATAAAGATGAGTGATCCTACCGGATCCTGTCCTGTCCCAAAAACGCAATGGCGGCGGCGAGCAACTCCTCAAACGGTGGCCCCCTTTGTGTTTTTCTCCGTCCGACAGGCATAGAGTATGCCGGGGGAATTTCTTGTGAATAGCTAAAAAAAAAAAAAGAAGGCCAAAGTAACAAACAACTGTTTAAATATATATCACAATATTGAAAGTAAAAAAATATAAAAAAAGATGACTTACGAACAATAACAGCGCACATCAAGATACATCTACGGGGTAGTGTTGGGACCAGTGCGGCTTGGCAATGGGAGCTCATGAAGCAGCGCGTGTAGACAACACTGTGGGGCCCTGCGGTCGTGACAATCGTGGAAAGTCGCTGCGGCCCGCTAAGTTGGGCGAATATTGCCTCAGGCGTTTGCAACCATTCGCAACACGCCTATCGCCGTTTTTCTGAAGTCCCTTTCTGTTTCAAAAGTAGCGCAAGGTGTGTCGATGCACGAGGCACGTGCAACGTGCAGCCCTTGGGATGATCATGGCGGCACGGCGCTGCATTGAGATCACTGATATCTATTGTAGTAGGCTGGATCGCGTATCGGGAGCCCGTCAGTGTCGCCACCGGCAGCCATTGCTTGACACCAGGCAATACACGCAAGTCTATGAGAGAAACGCACAAAAGTAAGCATATTGAAGCATGTACGCTGTGCTCGGAGGCGAGTATTTTATGGTGCGCTGCGATCGTTATGTCGGGTGTTTGGAGATCGAATCGGTATTGGTCAAACGTCCGGTCGCCGAATAAAAAAATCTAACGTACCGGAGCACCTACGGCTGAGCTAGCAAGCTTGCTCTTGTAGTGGAGTAAACAAAGGAGCTTGCTGTCAATAAGACCGTCTTTAGGAAAGCACAGAAGTGGATGAATGGCAAAGAAGTTCCATCTCGACAGCGGCTTCCCGGGAGTGAGCGAATTCCGCGTAGCAAAGCCTTCGAGCTTGTCGTCTGTTAAACCCAACTCAACGAAACCGACACCGACTCCGCGGAAACTCTAGGTAACTCTCGCCTCATTGAGCTGCACTACAGCAGAGTCACTCTCGACCACAAAATATTCATTTATAAGAACTGCGAGGGCTGTCAGTCTTTATGTTTGTACGCAAGCTATTTGGCGGGCTTATCGAAAAGCATCCAAAAAGTTTCAGTGCCGACAACAGCTTAGAAACGGGGGAAAACGTCACTTTTTCTCGTTCTGCCCATAGAGTCCCACGCATTGGCTGGTGTCAATCAATGGCCGCCGGTGGCGACCCTCGGCCCCAACTGCCGAGGCCGCGGTCCGCGATCCAGCTTACTACAATAGAGATCAGTGACTGAGCTAGATTTAAGACGTCATGTTTTTCCCAGAAGTGGCGCGTGGCACGTGTCTCGAGCATTTTCACAACAATAAATGGCGCCACATTCCCCAGGATAGGGGGGCTTCAGGTTTTGCGTTGCATGCGCACCCTACCAGTGATGCCTCCCGTGTGGCCGGTGTCGACACCTGTCGCGATCTGCACACCACGCTCCTGAAGCGAGGCGCTTATGCTCCAAACGCTACCCCTTATTCTAGTACACTACAAACATTAGGAGCGATTGTTTGCCTATTTTGAGGTGCCCTCAATTAATGGCTCTTAAAACAAAAACGCTAGCGGTGCTCGTTACTGGAAAAAAGTTCATTGTTGTTCGAAAGACTGACATTCAATCATAACCGTCTTATTTCATGAGTGCATAGCGCGAAATGGCATGTTCACATGTGCTAAATAGCAAGAAAATTATCATGCCCAAACTCAGCGCAGTATTTAGCTGCATATACAAAAATTTTAGCGAAGAACTTAAATTAAATGACAAAACATATAGTTGCCGAAGTAGACAGCATTTTTGTGTTCAATAGGCGTATACTGATAAGCTATAAAATCTGTATAGTACAGATAAATTTCGTTCGACGACATTAGAATGATTGTTGACGAGCGCATACGTCCGAGTGACGCAGTTCTCGTGTCCAATGCGTGAGCTGGGCTCGGCTGACGTCAGGTTTGCACCGCTTACGCGCTTTGAGAACCGCGGATGTATTATAGTGAAAAGGCGGAGAGCTTTCGAAGGAAAGAAGGCACAAAATAGTCCTCTATATTTTCAAACGTTCGTACCAAAAAACTGGCTGTTGACTTTCTACCCTCTTTCTTTTGGTCAACTAAACAATAGGTGATTAGTAATGTCCCAATTCAAAATCATCTATCCCAGCCCAAAATTCGTTTTATGGCCCCTTTAAGTAGACAGGACAGCGCTATTCTGTCCTGTCTACCTCACGTCCGTGTCTGTCCCTTGCGCTTTATAACTGCAGTATGTTAAACCAACTAGCCCACCTCAATAATTTAGTGCATTTCTCACAAGAACGCCAACTGCTACAGTGATGCAGACGGGTCCTTAGAAAACGTACCTAGCGAAGGCAAACTTATTCGACAAAGATGCCACCTTCCCGAAAATAAGTGCGCTTACTTCTGGGTCCCCCGTTGTGAGGATAGAGGGTAGGAACAGATTCCGAGCGCATCAGCCTCATCATCTCTCGCAACAATTTGTACGAAGCAGACGGGATACCCTTAAATGTATGCGCCGACCTTCAACCCGCCGCTAGAGTTCAGCCTTCTAATAACGTGTTCACAAACAAGACATCTCTTGCATACACTGAATACTTAAATAGAGGCGACGAAGAAAAGTTCACGTACTTCCAGCACCCTCTTTCGGAAGCATAATGAGACCGCACAATATCAGCTCGATGTGACGATGCCTTCTAGATTAAACGAAGGATCATCAATCTTCTTTCGCGGATCTACTGTCGCCAGTGGCGACAGAGAAGGGGGGGGGGGGGGGGGCGGGAGGGCGGTTCCCTCAGCTAATCGATCCCGCCGAGCTTCTATGTTCTGTAGAGAAATGCAGGCTGACGTCAAGAGGCCGTGTATTAGCGTCTTGAGCCTCACGCGTTTGGACCTCAAGCTCAGCATCGTATCCACGGTGTTGCATGCCACCATGAGCGGTTAAAATTAGGGATTTATTTACCGTCTTTTAATTAGCCGAATCGCCTCACTGAATACCTTAAGAAAAAGGGGGGGGGGGGGGGGGGGGTCGCTTGATGCTACCTTACATTTAAAAAAAAAAAAGGCGAGTGCTATTTAGTCTCTCCGGGGATTATATGCGCTGCCACCACCATTAGTTGCCTGGAAGACTACACTCTAAAAAAAATGGAGGAATAAAGTAGCAACGGCGCGTCTTCCTCCCTTCTACTGACGCGCCTCCAAGCGGACACGAGAAAAAAGGAGGAACGAAACGTTTTTCTCCTTCTCCAGGCAGACGGGAGAAAGCTTTCGCCCTCCCGACTCATCTTCTTTCGGTTTCGTTTTTCGAGCAGGTCGCGCACGTTGTTTAATAAATGCTGCTGAGTTGATCGAGCTTC
This sequence comes from Ixodes scapularis, assembly GCF_016920785.2. Lineage (NCBI taxonomy): Eukaryota > Metazoa > Arthropoda > Arachnida > Ixodida > Ixodidae > Ixodes > Ixodes scapularis. The sequence continues at coordinate 216,467,873 of NW_024609846.1, read as the reverse complement.
AGCGACAGCGAAGGCCGCCTGTAATTCCGTCTTCTAGTCCAAACGTGCGGAACATTTCGGTTCCATTGACGTTTTTATCACCAATTTTATCAAACGAGCAAAGGAAGCCGCAAGAAACAGCGAAGTTTCGGAGCAGTGCCAGCAGCGCCAGGTACACTGAGTAAGAAGGCCGTCTCCGGATTGCGGGACTCACGCGGAACTGGCGGAACGCGGAGCTACAGCTACAGTCCTACCGTAGCGAAACAACGGGGAACTGTGTCGACGTTTTCGACGTTATAGAAATCGCAGGAACTGCGTCCAAGACAGGCAGGTTTTGCTCCCGGCTGCCTGGGTGCCTCCAGTGCTGAGTTCGGTTCTGTTTTCTGATGCCGAGTGCAACCGGCGATCAACGTGGTTCTGTATTTGTGCGTGTCAGCAACATAGCAGCAACATCGTGATGGCAGTGTTGTGGGTTGTGAACAGAAGACTGGAATTATCGCCGATGTGACCATGTGTTCGCGTATCAGTGGTGTAATAACAAGATGAGATGACGTTAACTGTCGGGCATTGATGCCGCTGGTCGGGCCGTGATCGGAGGGGGCGGGTTGTCGCAGGTTGATATTCCGCTTGACATTAAAAAAAATTGATACCACTTGAGGGATAAGGTGCAATCGATCGACGTGCGGATAGTCATGTTGGAACGCTGGTCTGAATAGTAAGCTCCTATCGTAGAGTGGCCAATGTGACTGTCGGTTGTTTCGTCCCCGAGAGCGATTGCGCTCTGGGGAAAGAACTGAACAGTACGAAATCGTGACGGAAAGTACGTATATTTACGGCGTGGAATTTTAGCATTAAAAATAATAGTAGGTAAAATCGAAAAAAAAAAAAGCTACCGTTTATTTTGCTGTTTAAATATACTACGGTTGCTGGAGAAACTGCCCTCCAAGTGGCGCGCTGGAATGAGCGCTAGAAGTTTTTGAACTCGCCACAGCGTAGCTCCGTACACTTAAAGGGGCCCTGCAATCATATTTAAGCGTCTAACTTTTTTGCGGTTTCCACGTCTCTTGGGGTTCGGGCAAGCCAGCGGGCACGGAGAGAGTAACTAAATACCAGTGCGTCATATTTTAACCGGACGACGCGGAAACCTCCTTTACCGACGAGGGCGACCCGCGGTACCGAAAGCGCGCAAAATGTGACGTCTTTGGTCCTGGGCTTGCTAGTGGTCAGAGCCGCTCAAAGCTTCTTTTTAGTCGAAATACAAAATATAAGTGACGCGAACCGTTTCAATTATTTATAAAACTAGTTTTTGTTCAGTATTTTAAATCAGAAAAGAAACGAATGCTGTTTATAAAGTACGGAAACACGAAATAACCCGTCGACATACCCGCCACCAAGCGGTGGAAAAGGCGGCGCATACTAGAAAGGAGTAGTGGGATCAGGCGCCGACACGGAAAGGTCCCGGATGTACGCGGTGGCGCTGAGGTCGTATGGACAGGAGGATCCGACCGGCTCCTAGCGCTCCCAAAGCCTTCGGCGAGAAGCTTTGGCTTGCGGTTCGGCCGTTTCGCGGTATGGCAGCGCAAAGTGGCTCCCATTCTGAACTGATCTTTACACCGTGTTTTCTGTCGTTTGTGGCCAATGAAGTGTCATGCCGAATTAGCATTTAATCGCGCAGCTAATGCAATGAGAGCCGCTCTGGCTGCCCGCTGCATACAGCCTATCCAGAACATGCTTTAGTGGCACCCTCTCGCGCCGTCGACACGGAGTGCGGCAGCCGTGAGCGCTCGATAAGCTCACTACCCCTCCTCTAGTTCACGGCCACTCTCAAGCAACCAAGGACGTCATGACGGAGGCCATTTTTTGCTTGTTTTTGTAATTTTAATTTGCCTATAACTTTTAAAATGAAGGAAATTTCGAGAAAAGAAAAGTTTTACTAAGTTACTACGTTCAGTGCGCTCAGGATCGGTGCAAATTAAAAATCGGTCAAAAAGTTGTTGCAGGGCCCCTTTAACACCTGCCGCAAGTCGCGGCTTTGACTGCATTCAAGTTGATCGAAAAGCAATTTCTCAGCCCGTAAAGCATCACTTCCAGCTGAGTGGATATCCGCTCTGCGGAGGTTAATTGAAGACGGCAATTGCAGCCTTGCGCGAACAGCACAATTAGAGAAACAAACACTACAATGGAAATACAGGCTACGACGTGCCGTGCGGAAAAACAAACTCATGGTTTCGAACCGCATTGGAGCGGCTTGATTTATTGGCTTTCAAATAATTACGGCATGATCGAGCGTTTGCTTTTTAATAAGAGATTCATCCCCTGGGCCTATCAAAGTAGTCTCAAAGGTATGACATTTCTGGAAAGAAATCAACATGCTGGGAATATTTTTTATTGCTTATTCAGTCGCCGAGAAATTCCGTACGTTCAAAATGACCACTACAAAAAACGGAAACGCAGAGGTCGGGTGTAGTGTTCAGGCTAGTGTGCCGTTGAATTGATGTTTGCATGTGCAATGTATGTGTACGTGCTCAACGTATGTTAACCTGATGCTTGTAGTATCCGTAATGTAGAGGATCCCGAAGCGCAATGCAGAGCCGTGGCGCAATGGTGGCCTGAGAAAATACAAATATATTTTGTAGAACATGAATTGGCCAGTACCTAGCGCCACCTAGCCTAGCTACTTGCAATTACTCTGCTTGACCCTGCCCATCTGGGCCGGTTTTCTCGAAGCGATGGTAAACCCATTTTGGTAAACCACGGTGCCTAGGAAGGAAAAAGTACCTAGGTACTGTAATAAACGCCTGGATATAGAACAACCATAATTATTTACGATTGGGCCGATTGGGATGCGCCATCTATCGGTGAAACAAGCCAGTCATTTTGTTTATCCTCTTTTTCCGCTGGTTGTTATCGATCTAGTATGGTATTTTAAGTCAAAATATATGAATGTTGTTCTTGAAGACCACTTTATTTGCTTCAGATGGTACGAAGAAATTTTTGCTACTATGCAAGAGTTTGTCGACGAATATTCGAAAATGTAAGAAACCTTTCCTTCAATATGTTTCGCCATAAACAACGCATAACTTTCCCGTGTGCCTTCCAGTCTGGCAACGCCGGTGCTGTAGTCTCGTTTTCGTTCCTTGCGACGCACGTTTCTGCGATAACTGCTGTTCTCAACTGTTTGCCCCCTCTTCCATTTGCCCAACCGATCCACCGGTGACGAGAAGCTAAGCTTCTCGTCACCGTTGAATTGCTGGCCACTGGGGATATGTAGAAACCTCGATGCTGTCGGCATACTGTCGGCGCACTGCGAACAAAAGAAAAACAGTACAATGTCCCAGTTGTTCACCGGGAATGAAGACTTGATCGAGGATAACCACCTTTCTCTGCAAAGTAATCGCTACTCACGAGTTGGCATGCATAGTGTAACAAATAAAACATGTTAGTATAAATATATATCAACACTCGCTCGCAAAACATTTTTTTACTCACCTTTTATTTACTCAGGCTGAAGCATCGTCATATGTCTTGAATCCCGGACTGCTGGAGAGTGATGCGTTCGCGGAATGCTGCCGTCGGTAGTTTAGTAGTCCCTCTGAACTACCGCTTTGTTTGACGCGCTAATAAGCTGATGGTGCGTCATTAATATAACAGCCGGATCGAAATAAATGTTCAGCAGAACCAAGCAGAACTATTAACCCTCATTAAGCGACGTCGCGGCCATTTTGCTTGTAGGTACTGCTCGTCCCTCGGCGCCCCTGTTCTCCCAGTCACGTGACCTAAAATTCCCTCTTCTAGGGACAATAGTTAACTTTAAACCACGGTTCGCGTTCGAGAAAACGGGCCCTGGTGGCGAGCGATTAAACCTTCTTTCACGCTACGCGATAAACAGCGGCCTCGAGAGCGGCTTTTGGTTTCGCGGATTGAGTTTGCCATTCCTCCTTGATGTGCGGTTGACGAAGGAATAGACTACTTCCATAAAGCCCTGCATGCAACACGGCGCGCGTTGCACTCTGGGAACTAGTTGGCCAGGGAGGAGGGTGGCATGGTTTCGGTTTCGATCGACACGTCGACAACAGATTATACATAGAGCGTGAACTATTAACGGCCGTTAACTCATGTTTTCTGGTCCCGAGAGCGTCATTTGTGGTCTCTAAACTAACCTTTATGGCCAGATCTCGAAGCTTTAGCACAAGCCTGAGACGTATAGCTTGTCTTAAAACATGCTTGTTGTATTTTTGTACTTGAGCCTTCCTGTTAGCGTTCCAATCTAGGTATGTGAACGAGCCAGTGCTGTGAATCTCGACGCTGCGAAGCTCGGGGTTCTTGCTTGTGTACGAATCAACAAGCTGTAGCAACCAATAAGTATGCATACATCGAGCTCGCACCTTTACATAAGTGTTGTCGACCAGGAAGTTTGATTGTTTCGTCCGTCCATAGACGAAATATTAGTTATTGCAATTACTGTTTTTCTTAATATGCCTGAGTATGCGAGGTAAAACTCGGAGGCGCCAATGAAAAGCTCAATTTTAAGACACTTCTTATCTCTTATCTGTACTGACCCGCAGCACTGCACGAAGTGAAGCCCCCACCCGCTTGCATTCCACTAATATTCAACATCGCGTATGCGCATAAAGTTATTTGCAATAATATAGGCGAATTCGCACATACAGACCGTTTTAAGAAAGCAAAAGTCGAGCACTTGTGTGAAGAATGTCGCACCGTTCGCCGGAAGTGCGCCGGACGGGCATGAACCCCTATGCGGTGTGCCGAACGAACGAATTCAAAGCGCGTTTGACGGTTGCTAATGGCCATAATATTTGTTATGTGTTTGCTTTCTTCCTGCCTAGAGTAGGCCGAGATAATTTCAGACACACCGTTCAGGCACAGATCTTGGGCGTCAGTAAAAGCTCGTCCAAAAAAACTTAGCGAGGAGTAGGGGACGCTTGTTAGGGCCTCCGTCGTAGCTAGCTGATCTCAGCGTTTGCGAAAATTTAATCTTCTATCAGCATAACATTTGAGTGGGAGATATATGATGACACGAGGAGGACATCATAGTAACTTTTATGCAGTCGTGAGGTCGAATTTATTGCGTTCCCTTAAAAGTTCATGCGTAAACGCTGGGCTCAACTTTGATACCGTGTGAGGATGCGGCTTGCTTTTCGCCCAATGAAGTAACAGGAAGCGGACGTTTGACAAACAAAATACGTGTAAGGCTCCAGATGAACAAACTTTAGTTCTAGTTCAGTGGTACTAGACGGGATTATTGAAATTGATTTCAAACATGCACTCGTGGGGTGAGGTGACTAAGCCACACTTACTACGTTTGCCTACGCACGCACAATATCCGGTGTTTCGGGAACCTAGGAAAGCGCCCCGGTGTTCGTTTTGTATCGCTCGAGAACGAGTGTAATGTACAGTCGGGAGCAAAAGTTTGCCGGGCGCGGGAGCGCCAGCCGAAAAGACTGGCTGCGCCTTCTCACGGAGCGTTGCCGCTCTCAAGACTCACGCTTTGCGCGTGCGCCTCCTTTCTTGCTCGCGGTCATGCTTTTTTCACTCGCTTCCGTTCGACACACACAAGATAACGGGGACTGGCGCAAGGTGTCGCGAAATGTTATCTGTAGGATGCGCGAGCTTCGTCACCCATAACGGTGGCTTGAGGCAGACGCGCGGCATGACGGCTGTCATAGCGGCACCTTCCGCCGGTCCTGGTTATCTCATGCACGTCCGGCGGAAGCGAGCAAAAAAGACATGACTTCGTGAATCTTGATAGAGCGGCCGCGCGCCGTCGGGAGGCACAACCAGTCATTTCGGCTGACGCTCCCGCGCCCCGCAAACTTTTGCCGCCGACTGATGAAAAGTCATATAATCGAAAACGCAAGCAGCGCATTCGGTCGTGGCGTGATAGCATGAGATGAAGCTGCTCAGTCGAAACCGAAACTGAGTGGCCAACTAGTTCCCAGAGTGCACTGCGTGGTATTTCGCCGCGATGGGGCGCGTCGGTTTTGGAAGTAGTCCATTGTGACTCAAGGAACACCAAATGGTAAGACGTAAAGTGCGCGAAGTAACTGGGTATCGGTTGTCTCTGTTTAACATCGCAGTGCTGTCGACGAGAAGACTGAGTAACTGCTTTCGAAACGGAAGTTTCTGTACCTGCGGGGGGAATCTGGCTTCGGAAATAAACACAGTTCGCGGAAAGCTCGTGTTACGCTTTTATTTGCTGCTCCTCTCGTCCCGTACAAGAGACGTGGCGTCCTCGTTAAGCCTTATTGAGCTCGATTTGCTCAAATCAGGGCCGCCATAATGAGATGCAGACGACGGAGGAACTATTTGCTCCCCTGCTTCAGGGACAAAAGCTTCTCCCTTTCTAAAGGAACATAGGTTACAAGAACGCTCCTCCCCTAAGGGAGGACTATCATACCCCTTTTCCTAAGAGTGTAGCGGGGAGGGGAGCAGCTTTTGCGCCCCTCCCGTTAGTCTCCCAAAGCTGAACCCCCAGGACTAACGTTTGCACCCTTGCATTTAGGACACTGGGACTAATTGTCGCCCCTTGTGTTTTGGCCCCTGCACTCTTAAAAGAAGCTAGTAGTATATAATACCTAAAATATAAAAAACGCTGGTCACATTTGTGACTAGGTGTACCTAGTAACCGTTTGTAGTAATGGTCAGGCTAGTAATGATTACTAGATAAAAATAGTAACGATTACTAGCCAACTTAGTATATTGTAGTACCATTAGCTAATAACTGGCACTAACCCTCAAAAGACCAGGTGATGATTTTCAAAGTCAAATTCGGAATCCACAAAAACTATTATCACTGGGATAGATTTTCTTCCACGCTGCTTACACTCACATTTTCATAGCATTTATTTCACAAGTACACACGTATTGTACGTTGAACAAATACAAGGAATTCGAACACACAAAACCAACACACGCGCAACATACACACGATGACACGCTTATCAGCTCCGCTGTAAAAGCCCGTAAAAGTTAGATTTATGCGGTTTGTGCTTGTGAGTGTTACAGCCAGGAGGACCTAATATAGAGGGCTAATCGTCACGATAAGTAAGAGATTGACTAAAACTTGTTTATTAACTTATTATTTAGTGGAGAAAAGTACGGTTCCAATTAGAAACCTGCCGAGTGTCATCATGAACCGCTAAATCAGTTTTTTTTCAATACTTTGAGCACATGGGAAGTTCAGGGTCGCTAAACTCGTCAACAAAAATATTCTTCGTGTTATGACATAGTGAGGGGAGGAGCCGAAAGATCGCTGCGACGTTTTCTTTTTTCACAAACCCGCAGATCCGTCTCTCTTCGTGACGTTTTCCGTTGAGGGGACGAAAAATCCCTACGCCTCCCTAGGCACCGAACAAGAGCAGCACTAGAGAGCGCGCGGAGATCACCGTGGCTCATACGTGTGACGTCACAACAAAGATTATCAGCTGCGACCGTCATGTTTGATGGTCTCTAAAAAGCACGATGGATGCTTGGGAATTGCATTTTAAAATCAACACCGTCGAAATTGATAGTCTGGTATCGTTCTTATTTCCGCCGATAAAGCAGAATTTACTAAAAAGCGTCCCTGTCGTTCTTTTGATTTATCTCGGCCTTTCGAATCTGGCCAAAGTGTAGCCCGACGTGGCTGGGTCACAACCAGCCGACTATACAGTTGTCCACTTTCGGGCGAATTTCGCCTCCGGGCAGTTGTCCCTTCATCGGCGGGATAAAATCATTTTATGGTAGACATTCGAAGATCAGTCAGTTTGGGATTAAGTATGTTTATCAACGGAAATAAGAAAATAAAAGTAGTGTCAAGTTGTCAAAATTGGCTGTGATGCTTCAAGAACGCAAGGGCACTAAACTTGACATCGTCGATTTGAACACGCACCCTCAAATTTGTCGTTCACAACTGATAATCCTGACTCCATCGTCAAAGGTATCAACTATAAAATGACGTCACTGAACGCGCCCGCACACGTATACGTGCCCTGGCACAAGTCTTTCGCTTGAAAGTCTGTCATGGCCCCTCTTGAGTTCATGGAACGCGAGCCGTTTTAATTCCAGAATCTCTTGAACCGTTATTTCGAAAATTGCAGGCTGTTCTGTTCCTCGTCATTGCTCATTGGAACACCTCTAAGCAGGGTTGGCGAAACAGGAGGATGGAGAGGAGGGGGGGGATTTACCCCCCCCCTCCCCCAGTTGCGTCAAAAGAGGGGGCAAGGGGCATAAGGGTGGAAAGGGGGGGGGGGGGGGGGTATCGCCCCAGCCCCGAACCACCATAGCATTTCAGAGTTATAATAAATTATTAGGGGAAAGGAATATCCCCCTTCTTCACCACCATCACCTCCTCTCTCTCTCTCTCTCCCGAACAATTTCTACGGCCCTTCTTGAGACTCCTATCTGTGTGTGTGTGTGTGTGTGTGTGTGTGCGTGTCTGTGCGTGCGTGCGTGCGTGCGTGTGTGTGTGTGTGTGTGTGTGTGTGTGTGTGTGTGTGTGCGTGCGTGCGTGTGTGTGTGTGTGTGTGTGTGTGTGTGTGTTGGTCGTACCTTAATTCTTTCTTTAGAGCGCAGCTCTTCGGCGCTCGTTTCCGGGTTTCGCGGCGTGGGCGTCACCGTCGGCGTAACCGGCCCGCTAAATTTAGCGCGAAATTGACGTCACATGACCTCAACACCAATTCAATTCCCAGCTACGTGACTTCAACGCCAATTCACTTCTCCGCTAGATTATTATGTGATGTCCTTTTCCTTGCTAAATTTAGCGGAGAAACTGAATGGGAAAAGGAGGGGAGGAAAGGAAGAGGAAAGGAGGAGGGGCATACCCTCCTCTCCGTACCCTCCCATATTCCTCCTCAAGAGTTGAGCTCTAATTTCGCATTACAAAGATTTGTAAACGTCTTTAATTTTTTTTTATTTCCCCTTCTTTGTTTTTTTTTTGTTTTTGTTTTTTTTTGTATTCTTCGTTTTCCCTTATTTCTCAGACATTACCGACGTCTCTACACGAACCGCCTGTGGATGAACCCGGTGGCGTTGTTGACAGTGGCGGAAGATGAGCTCTATAAAGCCGCCCGCGTGCACCGCACACGGCTCCACAACATCACAAAGTTCAATCTTCGCCTCGATTCCGAAGCGAAGATTTTGGCCTCAAATAACTCCTTCCCAAAGTTGTTAAACGTCACTTTGTCGTCACCAATAACTTCCACAAACGACGATCTTGCGACGAGAAAGTTCAAAGTATTTACCGGCCGCCTAGGTACAATCTACACATCATTGACTCTAACGCGGCGCAGGGATGTAGGGACACTCGGGCGAGACGTCATCAGTGCAGCCGTTCAATCGGCTGGCACCACGGTGTTGCTCGCGCGCGCTTCGATGGAGCTCGCTACGACTTTGTGTTTTACATTCTCGCTCAAATTTGAGCACCGAGAGAGCTTGGATGATTGACACCTCGCTCGGCCTGACGTCAGCGCCGCGAGAGTCCAATTAGCGCGTTCCGCAACTTCCGGACACATAGTTGTGCTCGACGAGTTTAGCTACCCAGTAGTCCGCTAAAGTTACCTCTCGTGCAGCAGGCACGCGACTGGGGTTAGAAAACATGGATGACAAAGAGATGAAAAAACCGCGCGGGTGTGTAATCGCACCGGTATTTTCGCTCCTGTTGCACCACTTGTAACTTGAGCCCTAGCCTGCTTTATTCGAGATAGCCTGTCAATTCCACGACGGAGCCGTTGAGCGCGCCGCCACCATAAAAAGGTGAGGAGCTGCGCAGAACGGTTACCCATATGGTAGCCCAGAGCCACTTCTGGATAACCCTTGAGCTACCGCCAACAATACGCGCGGTGGCCTCACCGCTATGTACTAACCAAAACGGAGAAAAAAAGAAAAAAAACAAAAAAAAAGGAGGTTTGAGGCGCGGGAAAATAAACGGGAGAGGGGCTAGAAAAACAAACAAACAGGAGGGTTGCGTTTCTGTTTTCGGATTTTACCGCGGGGCATTTGCTTGGCGCTGCCAGAGAGCCGTGATGGCGCGTGCCCTCTTCTAACACTGCCTCAAATATTTTAACGGGGGAATATACATCCTACTCCCCGATAATCCAATGGCCTCGGCACGGACAGGTTTGGCTCAGTTTTAACGGCTGGATATCCAGCACCTCTTGGTTTATCCTCATGGAATGGGGAGTAACGTCCCTTGACAAAAATCACGCTTTCAAGTACCGCCAGACGTTGTTTTAGGAACGTGCAAGGCAGGTGCCACGAGCGGGCGCTCCGCCGCCATTAGATTCCAAGGGCCCCTGATTTCAGTGCTTTGGTGCCATTCGCTTCAAAAGGCCGCTCGAGACACGGGCCTCGTGCACTGGCGCATTTGACGCTACTTGCAAGACAAGCGCAAACACATGGAGGGGCTTTAATTGGGAGTGGTGGGAGACGCCACCTATGGCCATGGGAGTCGCGGTAATCAGGCATGCGCCGCCGGTGGCGAAGGGCGCGCCGTAGGCCGTTCGGTCGATGCAAGCGTTTTGCTCAATACGTGTCGTAGCTTGCTCTTTCAAAATTTTTAGAGCAAAAATATGTCTTTTTCGGAATAGATAAGAGGGCCAGTTGGTACAGCACTGAATGGAAACCGCCGAATAAACAAGGACGAGGAAGGGGACAGAGACAAAGCACACTCTCAACTGAAGGTTTATTGAAACAAACAACTGAAGATTTATTCAAACAGACAACAGTTCTGGGCAGATACGCAAATAAAACAGCGCGAGAAATACATGAGGCATTCTGCATAAGAGAGCAAGGGGAGAGTCTGTGTATTAAAGCGTCGTCACTGCACTTAACAGATAAGGAGTTCTTCTTTTTGAGCCAACAGCCAGATAGACGGCATTAATGGTTCAATGTTTGTTTCAATAAACCTTCAGTTGAGAGTGCGCTTCGTCTCTGTCCCCTTCCTCGTCCTTGTTTATTCGGCGCTTTCCATTCAGTCTTTTTCAGGTGCGGCCTCCACACTGCCAGGGGAGAAATTGGCGCAGTAGGCGCGCGGTCCAGTCCAAGTGAGCGGAGTAGGATGTCTACCCCCTAGTAATCTATTTGACTGCCTCTTCTCTGATCTCCTTTCTCGTTTACAGCGGCCGCGCTCTTTCCCGATTTCACAGGCTTTATAGAATAAAGGACATTGATTTAGCGCTCCACCGTGCTTTCCACGTACTCCAAGGCCAAATTCCGCTGGTAGATTTGTGGAGGTTACGGGGCCCTTCTTTCTTGGTATCTTTATGCATGTGCAAACGTGAGCTATAGCATTTGCTGCTCTAAACGTGCGAGCATCGAGAGGTTTCGGATTGCTCCAAGTCCACGAGCGGAATGTGTCACAAGTCTTTATAATACTGATTGATTTGTTTGTTTTGCAGGACAGTCAGAAAGCGTCTAATTCCACCTAATTAGTTTTCAATAGTTAAAAGTTAATGAAAAACTTTCAGCCTTTCCACTCTGGTGAAGAAGGAAGAGCAGCGGAGCTGGTAGCTTCTGTTCTCGGCGGTGGCTTTCCAGGCGAGCGATCTGCTCTTCTCTCGCAGGAAAATCTGAAGCGCTCGACGCAGTGGAACTTTAGGCGATAGCGGCCTCGTGGCGGTTGTGGAACCATTCGCGCTGCTACGCACATCGCCGCTCGTTCTGCTCCCGCTCTTCCTCTGAAGAAATGTTGCCGCCATCTATGAGCGGGCAGGAACCAGTTACGTGGTTGCCAAAGCTGGAAATGTTGGCGCGATCTATGAGCGACGGCGGAAAGCAGACAACCGGCAAACACAACACTATGGACAGCTACCGCCATCTATGAGCGACGGCGGCAACCAGAGTGTTGTGCCGACCACGGGTGTCGACATTTGTTTGGCACCGGACACGATCCTGAGCAAACTAACCCTTAACCGCTCTTATACAATCTTGTGCGCAACAAAGACGAGGACAAAAGCAGAGAAGAGGACACAACAAGGCGCAACTTTCAACTGAATTTTATTGAAAACGTGTTCCGGTATATATATAGTCTCAACCATCGTTACAATGACAACAAAAAGACAAAAGTAAAGGAAAAAGCACCATGACAGAGCATAACTGGGAAACAACACTATTTCGTTCTCAGGAAAAACAATTCCTTCTCCGATAATTATCGGAGAAGGAATTGTTTTTCCTGAGAACGAAATAGTGTTGTTTCCCAGTTATGCTCTGTCATGGTGTTTTTTCCTTTACTTTTGTCTTTTTGTTGTCATTGTAACGATGGTTGAGACTATATATATACCGGAACACGTTTTCAATAAAATTCAGTTGAAAGTTGCGCCTTGTTGTGTCCTCTTCTCTGCTTTTGTCCTCGTCTTTGTTGCGCACAAGATTGTATAAGATGTCAAACCAACTCGCCCAAACAACCACTCTTCTTAACCGCTCCGCTGTAATATATATTATTCATTTAGCCAACTGATCGTTACGATCAGACCCATATGTATCCCCCTGGTCGTATAACTCACCTGCCCAAAACTGAATTAAAATAGGTTCCACGTTTTTTTTTTTGTTTTTTTTTTAGCAAATTTGTTTTGCTTATAATAAATAAAAGAGCCTGTATCATCGTCGCACGATGTTTGAACCTATTTATACGTGTCCCAGCCTGTCTTCCTGGTTTCCACCGTCAATTAATCTTCAAGCAACATATTTTTGTTTCATCCCTCGTTTAGCCTCAGACAAGCGCCACATTTTATAACTTCATCCATACACTTCAAGCCGCCTGGGTGGCTCCGAGGCGAGAGCGCTGGCCAATGGATCCCCATGTGGCGGGTTCGAATCCCGGCCGAGGCGCCCGCAATCTGACGGAGGCTTATTGCGGAGGAGGCGCCGTGTAATAGGGAGTTTTCGTAGACCGGGCTGTCTCCTCCGCTAAGCGTTCCGCAACGAAGAAGTTGCTACTGCGCCTGCGCGCCGATAGCCTTGACTGTGGAGTTCCCGCTATCGTAACGGGTTGCGGAGGGCCTTGCGGGACGGCGAGAACGATCTACGAAAACTCCCTAATAGTACGTTTACACTTGCGGATCCGCTAGCGGATCCGCCCAACTTTTGCCGCTGGAGCGAAACGCTGGGCGGGAAACGCGGCGGCGAGCCGAATAGGTCCCGGACCTATTCCTGCCGCCGAACGAGGCGTTTCGCTGACCGGAAGTGTGACCGGAAGTGACATTTTTGCGTAGCGCGAAGCTGCTACGTCACGAGTATGCGCTCTCCCACTTCGTTTTTGGCAATGGCGTCGACGGCATCCAGCGTCTCTGGCATGGCTGGGAACGAGGACAGCTCAACCGCCCCATATTCAGCGGAGATGTTGATTGACATTGTGAAAAATTATCCTTGCCTCTACGACCTTAGGAATGCGTCGTACAAAGATAACAAGTACAAAGACGAACTGTGGAACAAGATCGGTGCGGGATTCGGAATGAAAGGTATGTGCTTTCAAAACCTTGCAATTTTTAGAGGGAGCGGGTTTAGACTGCAGTGCGCCGTAAGCTTCCCCCTATTTGGTATTATCTTGCGAATTGCCAGCTACCTTAGCATGCGACCCCGATATTAGTCATTTGTTCTTGTAACAATGTACCGGTGTGTCGCGGAAGCGAGGAAGCAATGCGGGCGTGTCGGTTAACTGAAGAAATGAACGCAGCACACCAGCGACAAAGAAATCGCAAAATGCAGCGAAAATGACAAGTACTCTTTTGTGCTGTAAAAACGGTGCCAGGTCTCGTCGGTCATGTGCGCCACAACTATCGTCGGTGCCGAACAGCACTTGTAAAACCACTGTATGTTGTGTTTGCAGGACAGAAGTGCAAAAATAAATTTAAAAATTTAAAGGACTCGTTCACGAAGGTGCGAAATGGAATATCCACATGCATGAAGAGTGGCGCCGGCGCAGCGGACGTGCCCACGGTGAAGTGGAAACACTTCGAACAAATGATGGAAGTGATGGAGCGGGTCTCCGAAGCTCCGATGTAAGTAACAAATTTTTATATACGCCTCAGGCTGGTCCATGCAGCAGTTTTGAACCAGTTTCGCTGATTCAAGGGCATGTTGTGTGAAATAGATTTGCGCATTACTTTAAACATCTTTCCGCCATGTTTATGACGAATCGGTTTTCATTGCAGCCTGCGGACTAACATCGTATTGGGCACAGAGGCACGGTATGTTTCTGGCATTAATAATGCCGATCTCTACTTCAAAAACTAAGCATACAAAAATATTGAGCATATAAAATGCAAATTATTACAAGTTGGGAGCACAGACTGCTGCAAATGACTGCTCCGTTCTGGTGTACAGTGCTCATGTGGACGTAGTGCTATTAGAGTGGTACACAGCTGCAGGCACGTAGCCAGGATTTTTTTTTCGGGGCGGGGGGGGGGGGGGGGGCACGGGGCACCCATGACAAAATGCTGTATGAGGGGGAGGGGGGAAAGGAAATCCCAGCAAAATGGAAGATTTCGGGGGGGGGGGGGCATGCCGCCCCCCCTGGCTATGTGTCTGCACAGCTGTGATGCCTTACGCTCTAGTTCGTGTACTGTGCTAAGTCATGCATGTTATTGGTTAGCTTACTTTTTTTTAAATGCAAATTCAGTCGAAGGCATTTTCTGATTTGAGAACATTTGTGTTTATTAGAGACAGCAGCTCGCTGTCGTCCGACGGCAGCATCGCTGACCAACGGCACGTTGGGGAAGAACAGGCCGACAGCCCGTTTCTCAGCTACCAGGACTTGGGTGCAGCTGGTACATCCAGCAGCTCCACGGAACTGCATACAACTGAAGAGAGTTCAAGGTAAACAAATGAAACAAACAAAATAAATGTAACGTAGGCTTATGTGCCCTCTTGGGACTGGTATTGTTGCAAAAACGCTGAGACGTTATACTCAGCATGCGGATGCAAGCGCACAGCTTTCGAATGTGCCTTTTGTGCAAGCGCTCACACAAACGAAGCACTGTGCAAAGCTCTGCCCTCATGCTCTTTCCTTTGCCCTCAGTGAACACAAATTGTGAATCGGAGTAAAGGCGTTGGTTTTGCTAACTGAAAGCCTGCTACTCCACGATCGACACTCAATATGCAAAACAAAGAACCACTTATGTTGTCCGTTCAATGAAAAAAAACTAGCACACCACTCTCAAATTAGATGTTACTCATATGCTAACATCAACAATCAATTTGAAGATTCTACAGGACCTAAAGAGGTGCTCCTTCTATCCATTATTGTGTGAAGCAGATATAGTTTGCTACCATTTTCTTTCGTGCTTCCAGGTCCCAACAAATGAGAGAAACGCTGCTGGAGCAGGAGAACTCTGATGAAGAGAGGAAAGTGCACTATTGTTTTTATGCAACCTGAGTCCAGCTATGACCGCTTTACCAACTTGATAAGATGTAAACATTACTTCTGAAAAGTCGGGGGAGGGGGGGGGGATTGCTTTAGCACCACTTTCAACTGCAGTGACACTATCGGAGTTCCCTCTCCTTTAAAAGTTTGTCTTTTATTGCTTCTCAAACCACTGCATTTCCCTATGTTAAGGGCCCGAAGACCACGGAAAGTTGCAAAAAAAAAACGGAAACAAGCAACCACAACAAAGGTATGGCATGATTGCACTATTTGTAATCTGTTCTCACACCAAACACCTTTTTCAGCCCACAACAAAGCAGTGCGCCATCAGCTGTAATTGCTGCTGCCTGTTTGAGACAGATCGAGCTCAATAGAGAAGAGAGGAGGCACCCTCCTGATGCTGTACATCACTTTTGCATGTCACTGGCAGAGCAGCTGCGGTCACTAGGTGCAGATCAGCAGCTGGACACAATGCACAACATTCACAATTTAATGTATACTGTGATGAAAGAGAACACGACCGAACCTGCAAACTACATTCCATAGTTTTAAGCCAATGCATGCCAAACTTGGCAAAAGGCTTGTACCCAGTCCTACTAAAACCGTGCAGTGCAGCCGAAGCGACAGCCCCCGTAGGCCAATAAAGAAAAAAGTGAAAGCCGCTTACAACTCCCTGTAACGCCGAATTAGAGCGCAGCTCTTGAGGAGGAGGAGGGAAGGGCACTGGGGGGGGGGGGTTAGACTAACCAGGGGGGGGGGATCACTTGACCTTGGGGGGTCACGTGACCTTGGGGGTCACGTGACCCCAATGCCGATGATGTCATCACTGACGTCACTGATGATGTCATCAGTGACGATGACGATGCGGCTACCGATGACGTCATTAGTGACGTCACTGATGACTTCACCAGTGATGATGACGATTACGATGCGAACGTCGGTGACGTCATCAGTGACGTCGCTGACGACGTCATCAGTGATGATGACGATGACGATGCGGATGCCGGTGACGACATCAGTGACGTCACTGATGACGTCATCAGTGATGATGACGATGACGATGCGGATGTTGGTAACGTCACCGGCATCCACATCGTCATCGTCATCATCACTGATGACGTCACCGGCATCCACATCGTCATCGTCATCACTGATGACGTCACCGGCATCCACATCGTCATCGTCATCATCACTGATGACGTCACCGGCATCCGCATCGTCATCGTCATCATCACTGATGACGTCATCATCACTGATGACGTCACCGGCATCCACATCGTCATCGTCATTATCACTGATGACGTCACCGGCATCCACATCGTCATCGTCACTGATGACGTTACCGGCATCCACATCGTCATCGTCATCATCACTGATGACGTCACCGGCATCCGCATCGTCATCGTCATCATCACTGATGATGACGTCATCAGTGATGATGACGATGACTATGTGGATGCCGGTGACGTCATCAGTGTCGATGACGTCATCGGGGGGTCCCGCGACATCGGCGGGGGTCACGTGACCTCGGGGGGTCACGTGACCTCGAGGAGGGGGTCACGTGACCTCAGGGGAGTCACGTGACCTCAGGAGAGTCACGTGACTTCGGGGGTCACGTGACCTCGGGGGGTCACGTGCCCCCCACGAAGTCACGTGACCCCGGTGGGGGGCTCGCGCGGTGCATTATGGGACATTTCCCATGATGCACCGCGCGGTTACGCCGACGCCGACGCCGACGGCGACGCCGACGCCAACGGCGACGGCGACGCCGACGCCGCTCAAGCCGGAAACGGGCCCCTAAGAGCTGCGCTCTAAAACCGCACACTTATACCCCACGGAGTGACTGTGCAGGGTGACCTTCGATCTTCTGATTGGCTGCAGCTTGGCTGCACTGCACAGTTTTAGTGAGACAGAGTGGAGCTTACCTAGATCTTGCTTTTGTATCATGCTCTGCTACGTCTAAGAAGTGTCTGTGCTTCATGAGTGTGTGTTTTTTCTTTTTCCAATGTTTTTATTGTTACACTTATCTTGTGTCAAGCAAAAAAAAAGAAAAGGCAAGATAGGTAGTTTATTGAACGCCACATTTTTCATGTCAGTGTTTTTATTAAAAGTTAAATATCCCATAATAAAAAAGGCTCAAGGTACCCCATAAACACTGCTTATGAGTTGTGAATGCGCAAGCATGTACCTATGTCATTATTCCGCTCCCCTATTTTGTCTGCAGCGTATTTGTGTCGACGGCAGGGCGGCGCGCTCTGCCCGCACCCTGCCGTGCCGTTTGGCGCGGTTTCAAAGCTGATGATGTCGGCTCGCCCCATGAGACAGTTAATGCTTTCCCATTAAAAAAAAAATAAGCGGAAAATGAAAAAAAGACAACTTGGTGTCATACCTTCATCTATCTTTCTGTTCCTTCCCCATATATCTTTATCATTCCTTATATATCTAATAAAATGACAATTTGAGTTGAAAGTCAGCACTGTGTGTGTGTGTCACTGAGTGTATATTTTATTGCATGCCACTTTTCTCGTGAAGCATGCATCACCTGCACAGCTACCAACATTTGAGATCAGTGCTTGATTTCGATTTGCAACTGGATAAATGAAGAATCCCACCTACTTGTTCCTGCCAAGGCATCACACCATGTCGTCTTGCCATGGCACCTTCCCAGCAGTGATGAAGTAGTGGGACAGCTTGTCCCTCATGGCATAGGCCAAGCTGGATACACCACAATAATGTGTATAAGATTTGAGACAGTGTCATTGAACCTTAAGGATGCAATCATGCATGAATTCCACAACACAACGAATGAAGTCTACATTTTTCTGCTTTAAACAAGCTTTTTGCACAACATAAATGTCATCTCTGGTATTGCTAGTCACCTTATGCAAACATAACAAATACCTTGTTTCAACAGAAATGAAAAAAGTACTTGCTATGGAACGAGCTGATGGTGCATAGACTTTTGCACAATTACCCTTGCCATAAAAAAGTGTAGTGCAAATGTAGTTGCATATGCCGATGCCTGTAGCAGCAATTTTTTTGTAAGCAAACGTCAAATTGGCACTTTGCACAAACGTTCCTCAACGCCTTTTTGTTGCGATTTACTTCCACTCAGCCCTGTAACTATTATTGTGTATCCAGATGCAAATGGTCGACATGTAAAATTTTTCGCTAATGTACTTCAGCTCTGGAAATTGGAATTAAGAGAATATACTATGCTAAGAGTTTTTCATATTAAGAGTAATCAAACTCGACTAAAACACTACCTGTGAAAATCTATTTATTCTTTGTACAGCTGACATGATACCTCTGCCACAAATATGCTCGACATTAGATTAGTGACAACATGTAAATGGGACTAGGGAACAGGTCATGGGTACCTGCATGTTGCTGCACTGCATTGAAGCCGAAATGACATGTACAGAAAAGTGAAAACTGGCCTCTCTGCCTGCTCTGGTCCTACCTGGTGGGACGACCACGTGTGTTTGACTGGCTGGTGAGTGCAGCAGTGGAGTTGGGCTCTGCCCGCCAACTGCCAGCTCTTTCATTGCCTTCCCAGTCGTCAGTGTCGCCAGTGCCGGGTGGGCAATAGGACGTTGAGGAAACCTGCGATTCCTTGAGCAGGAAGTTATGAAGCGCAATGCAGGCTGCCACATATCTGCTTGTGTTTTCTGTGTTCGCCCTAAAAGGGCGTCGCAGAATGCGCCACTTTTGGGCGAGAATGCCAAAGGCATTTTCTACAACCCTTCGGCCCCTACTAAGCCGGTAGTTGAAGATGCGCCGCCGGTTGCATGCCTCGCGTTCCCCAGATGGCCTCTCTTCATTAGGTGCTTGGTCAGTATCGTCCGTCTGGCCTTCAGTGCGTGTGGGCTGTAGGCCTGCAGCACAGAGTCATTTTCATATTAGCTCGAGAGAAACATATGCAAAGCCATTTAATGCAAGTAAGACTGATGGGGAATTCCAATGGTCGATTTGGCATGGATTTTCAGCGGTCTTTTGTTGCTATCTTTATGCACAGACAAGCGCGAGCTAGCATTTGTCGGTCTAAAGGCGAGAGCGAGGATCGCTTTTGAATCGCTCCAAAACGACGCGTGGAATTCGCCACGATTGTGAGAGACGTAAAATGCCCACTACACCACATTCATCTCCAGGCATGCCCTCATTATGTACCATCGCTTTACCCGGTGTGTCACTCCTCCACAAATTAATTTTTGAAGGTTACTTCCATCATGTAGTTGTGTCTCCTTTGGGTTTTTGTGACACTATCAAAAGCTGGCTATTCTGCACTGCTACATTGCCTTGGGAACTTGTTATATCCTCAGCAAAGAAATATATTCTTTGCGACCTAGATTTTATCTATAAATAAAGGGGGGGGGGGGGAGACGGAGACGGGAGAGAGAGAAGAGGTCACTTGCTTTTTCTTGGATAAGGCCGCATAAGGTACTTCTTCAGCGGGAAGGCCTCGTCCCCAACCAAGAAATAAGGCACTGTGCCAATGTTGCCTAGACTAGAATCTGGGGGAATGCCCTGTTGGTCTGCGACAATGCGGCGCTGTAGCTCGCTACGTGCGAAGATGCCTCCGTCCGACTCGCTGCCATGGTGGCCAATCTCCACATACAGGAACCTAATATGCATGAAAAAGAGAAAACACATCAGTGCATTTAGCTTTCTGGTCTCCATATCATTTAAAGAAACATGTGAAATATCAGAAGCATTGACAAGACAAATCGGTAAATGTGAACTGCACAGTTTTCACGTGACAACATCCAATTCACCTCATTTCTGTAGCAGCAACGGCAGTAAGTGCTCAGTAACTATAACCTCTACATTTTTCAAATGAGACACCTGTGCAAATTGGAAATGACCACCCATAAACCTTTGAACAGCAGCCACCTGAGCAACTTCGTTTCTTCTGGCCACCCTGTACGGAAAAGAACTCTGTGTGTATGTGGGCGGGGGGAGTGGGGAGTTGCTGATGAACCATCCCTCCTTTCCCCCCCCCCCCTTCCCTTCACTTCAAACAAAATCCTGGCTACGCTACTAACGTGACAAGTGGCTGAAATATGCCGACGCTGAAGCGTCAAGGTCTGGCATTCTGGCTAGCTTAGTGGCGAACAAATAATGCACTCCATGCAAAAACTACAACAAAAATAAATGTTTCATATTGCACAAGCTTTGCGCATATTCTTGCAATTCTGCAATGCGCAGTCTTGCATGCAGTGCTTTAGGAAAGTAGCCAGTTGCAAGCCTACTACTGATGTGCTCACGCGTGTATTATACATGCTTGTACGCGTGGGGCACCACCTAGGATGCCTTTTTTGCAAATGCATATAGGAGAGGCATAGTCAAATTTGTGTTTTATGTCATCTCACTGACAGCCGAGATATTTATTAGCTCCTCTGATGTTGCCAGGTAATTAATAAGATATGTAATAACTATCATACATTCATCATATTTCACAGGAAGCCTCACCTGTAGTAGGCGTCACTCACAGCAAGCAACGACTTGCTGAAGCCATTTTTATAATTTCTGTCCTGGCTGCAGGACTTCGCAGGACACTCGATGCTGACGTGCTTGCCGTCAATCGCACCCAAGCAATGTGGCAAATTCCATCTTTCCTCGAACTCGCCAGCAACCTGAAAAACAAAATTTGGGGGTTAAGTGTCACTCAAATAAAGTATCTGGTGCACACCAGCATAAACTTGCGGTGCATTTCAACCACACGGGTGCTTTTGGACGTGCAACTGAAACCAGGGTCATAAGGTGAAGTTTTTGCAATAACCCGAAATGATATTGTAAGCACATTGGCTGAGATTCAAACCCGTCAACTTGATATCCATCAGGGTTGCGACCCCGGAGTTGGAATGGTTCTGGAACCTTTCCACATTTCCATAGTTCCAAAACGGAATGAGAATGGAATGGGGTAGTGGAGGGAGGGAGGAATGGGAGTGCGACTGGACCCTTTAATTCCGAAATGGAGTTCCGGCTGATGCACCATCTGCGTACGCGTGCAGCATGCACATGGAGGTTGCTTTGACAGGCTTCATGCGCATGCTGCACGTGTACAATTTTTACTCACATACAAGCGAAGAAATGGTGATAGCCAGTTGCCCTGCTTGCAATCGTCTATACATGACTAGCACCGACGTCCTATCAGTGGCCATGTTGGTGTTATCTGTGCTGCTGCTGAGCGCATACCTTCAGCAGCGTGCACTTCGCACCATCAGATTAGTTTTTCTCAGCTGGAACAAGTTGGAATGACCACCAGCACGGTCCGATGACGCCATGTGCAAGCCATGTGTGAGCAAAGCCAAGTGTGAGCAAAGCCGAAGATAAAAGCGTTGCCTTGAACAACACTTGCGTAGCACGAGCTCACGTGTACCACAGGCAGGCTTAAAACGTGATGCTCACTCTGTAGCTTTGCCTTGGCTCGTACTAGTGAAACAAAGTATAGGTGCATTCTCTGATGAAGGGGCTTATTGTGCAAAGAAAAGCAGGTCATCGTGCAGTTGCAACGTTGACAGCACCAATATATAGAAGGAGCAGCCGGGGAAAACTTCAATTTGTCAGTAGTGTATCAATCCGCGTTTTCACGCCCCAAACGTCGCAACGGCAGCCACTAAGAAATTGGCCAGCCCCGTGCACGGGGGCAAAGCAAGTGGTCGTGAATAAAAGCACAGTAAAGTATGTGATCATTTCACTTGCACTGCCAATATGTCACTATGGCGGGGTATTGTAATAGATCTAGGGAACATATCGGTTGGATCTTACATTTCATTAGGAGCAAAGGAAAAGGCTTGACAAGCTTTTAAACTTTAAACAAGAAAGCTGTGTTTAGATCTTAAAGGGATGCTGAACCGAAATTTGAATTCTCCAAAAAACGCGGCAAAAGCGTGCAACGGGATGCTACAAACACCAAAACATCACTCATACAGCAATATCTCAAACGGATGACCGTATTTTTCAAAAAAGGAGGAGCATTTGGCAGGAATGTTGACGTCATGCTTCTCTGAGAAGGAGAGGGAACGGCCTCGCGTCTTCTCCGCCTCGCGGCCTTGAGGGAGCGAAGCAAAGAGAGGAGGAAGCACGGTATCTTGACGTCACGCGCCTCCTCGGCCTGGTTCAATCTCGACCTCCTTTTTCCAAAATATGGCCGTCCATTCGAGATATCGCATTGCGAGTAGTATTGTAGGGATTGTAGCGCCCCGCCTACATCTCCTGCATTGTTTGTTTTTTTTTAAATCCAAATTTCGGTTCACCATCCCTTTAAGCACTTCGCTTTCGCCACATCGTCCCCTTTTCTCGCACAATATTTTGTTTTATTTTGATCACACATCATAGACAAGTGCGATGCACTTCGAGAGCTTTGGAAATATGAAAATACCCTAAAGCACAGACGCATCTTAATATAGACCGTACATTTCGAACACCTCACCGCTTTTATATTCAAACTTCCGAACTGTCACAATGCTCTTTGCGTCGGTCATCCGTCTTTTCTTGCAAGCTTTTATATTTGCGGTGCCATTGTCTTTCATCCACCGTTATAAAAGGGTTAAGTTTGTATCAAAAACTCTCATTTTCTATCCTACAACAGAAGGTTAGGTATGAATAAGCAGTATATTGTGGTGAATAGAAATGCTTTCGTGTAGCGAGAGTGAATTTTGGATGTACGTTAAAGAATGTGCGCAAGTTATAGCCTGCATGCAAGATCTCGTGTATCAATACACATGATCACATGACAGCTGTATACAGAGCTTGAAGTTGCCAATAAGGACATGCTGCTTCGCTGTTATATTGGAATTTATTCAACTTATCCCTATTGCTTTCTTTCGTATAATGCTTTCATTTTTGTCAGCTTCGAAGTACAAACACCATGGACATTATTTCATATTGAAGAATTAAAGGAATGAAATAGGAACGCCCAGCCACGTCTGGAGAGGGAATGGGCTAAGTCTCTCCACTACAAGAAGTTAAAAGGAATGGAATTCGCACAATCTCCACTCCCAGGAATAGGAACAGACTTGAATGGGTGGCCACATTCCGCAACTGCGATATTCATGGAACGACCGAAAGGCAAATGGGACTTCATTTCTGTTTGTGCCCGTTGATACTACGACACTGACGCCAAGTTTACAAATGCGACACTAGCAGCACCTAACGGCATATCAACACCAGAAAGTTTGAACCATACCCTGATCCAGGCGTCTGCGGTCTTCGGGCATACAACGTAAATGGGACTCAGGATGTCCCAGATAGCTGCACATACCTCCGACACAATTTTGCACGCTGTTGTTCTCCCACAGAGGAAATTGTATGAGGAGGACCTCAGCGTTTCACCTGCTGCCAAGAATCTGCAAATAAAAATAACTATTTGTTCACATTCTCAAGAACCCAGGTGGCATGCTGATGAAATTCTTGGGGGTAGTAGGCCAAACAGGCAAATCAACATCGGACCTCTGGCATGCCACAGCGAAGAGCTGAAGTTTAATTTCAACCACCTGAGGTCCTTCTCATGAGTATTGACATCAAATTACGAGCACGCATGTCGAGATGAGGTTTGCCGATGGTACGTTTTCAAATTTTCAAATCTTTACCTGACGGCCAAAGCCAGGCGATCGTCGGGAGAGATCGGGCGTCGGAATCGGGTTTCCTCCTTCGTGATGTGGGGGCCGACGAGGCTCAAAAGAGTGTCGAAGGACCGCGGCGGCATCCTAAGAAAACTGTAAGAAACCCGTACACAAATGATCATGGGACAATTGAGCATGGTTACCTCGTACAGTCGAGGAAGGGACACTATTCGAGTTTGTTTAAACTGCTTGAGGAGAGCCATAACAAAGAACGCAACGTTTTCAGCGTCGTTCGAGCCAACATGCTCGTACTCGCGGCATAGCGCACAAGTGTATACATTCCAAATTCACTTACTGTCGGTAATACTCCTCGTCATACGAGCGAAGACGAGGAAGGAGGCAGCTGGCTTGTCCCGTCCTTTCGCGGTCTCGCAAACATGGGCGAACCCACCACCGCCGACGGCGACGCTGCTTTTTCGGCGCTCGCTGCTCCTCTTCCTCCATCGCAAGCAGCGAAGACGAGAGGAGAATCATTGCGATCTCCTCTTCTTCATCTATGTAATCGTCCATCATCAGCTTCGCGCCGTGCTTTCCGTTTGGTGCAGCGTCAACGTGAAGCGCACGCCTACCCGTCGAGCCAAAACAAAAACAGGTGA